>NC_057852.1:133831215-134456215 GCF_015237465.2 Chelonia mydas | reverse complement strand
TCAACTGATCACTCAAGATTTCTGCCCATTTGAGGCCAGACTCGAGAACAGCTCACAAGAGCTCAGCACCATCAAATCCAAACCTGACTTGTAACCCCATTTGGTTCTCAAACCCCAAACTTGCCCTACACCTCAATCTGGATAAAGTTCTGGATTCAAATTCTGCTGCCCCAAGACCTCTCTCCCATTCTAACCCAGTGGAGCAAAGTGCCCAAAATTAAGCTAGTTGGTGGTTAACAATCTGTTGGTACCCATGTAAATATATGCTCACAGTAGTCATTCGTTGCATACAGTCACAGTCTAGCCTTTGAACAGATATGGTTCTGTCCACATGCCAATGTGCTTATTTCTGTGGATGACAGTGGCTTGTCCTGGGTGAACTACATGCATAATCTAAATTCACCCCTGTGCAGAAGGCTAGTCTGAGCCCACTTAAGCCCTCATGCCACACAAGGAATCTTTTACAAAAGGTCAGGGGGAGGATCCTCTTTTGGAGAGTTAAACCATCTTTAGGACATCTTTCTGCAGTGGGAGCTTGCCCTAACCCAATCCAGGGTCCAGCCCCATATGTTGCTTCCTTTCAACGGCTTGATTCTGGCCTGCAGATTCAAGACAGCATCAGCATTCTCTCCTCCTGCTATACAATTTCATCTCCACCAATCTTCTCATCTAGGTCAGCCACTCCTCTCTTTAAGGGCCAGCATCTTAGAGTGAATAGAAGTTCTGAGTGCCTTGATCGCTGCTAGAAGCTCTTTTAGGTCAGCGTTTGTAGATGGAAGGATTTTTTCCCTTGTTTTGGAGGCCTGGGCTCCATGTTTTCTCCAGTAGGAAGTGGAGACAGAACTTCCAGAACTGTCAGGTGGACAGAATAGCTCTTGACTTGGATTGTTTGGTCACTGGATTCTTGTGGGATGATTTTTGAGGATCACATGCTGACACTGGCAGCCCAAGTAGAGGCGAATTCGGCAGCTGCCCCTCAATGATGGAGGCTCAAACTGCCACCCCCAGCAGTGCCCCCTAGTGGCCTTGTTCTTATGTTTTAAGGACTTGATCCACCACTGAAAATGTATAGTAAACGTCACAGTCACCTGGTTTAAATATTCCACATGCTGTAGGAATCTCTCCTAGAAGATGGCTTGAGAAGATTGCCTGTTGCTGGTGAAAGATACCAGATTGACAGCATTGGAAATGGAAGGAGGGCAGTTATGCTCGGGGACAGAATATCCCACATCTCCCTACTACAGGGTGCTAACGCTGTCCTTAGAAGCATCAAGTGCTGGCCTCTGCCAGATAGGATATTGGGCTAGATCAGGGGTTGTCAAACTTCATTGTTCCACAACCCCCTTCTGACAACAAAAATTACTACACGACTCTAGGAGTGGGGGACTGAAGCCTGAGTCCTTCCCCAAGCCCTGCTGCCCCAGGTTGGGGGGCCAAAGCCGAATCCCCAGGGCGTCAGCCCCAGGCAGGAGGCCTATAACCTGAAGCCCTCGGACTTCGGCCCTGAGCAGTGGGGCTTGGCCCTCAGCCCCAGATCCCAGGAAGGCTAACGCCAGCCCTAGCAACTCCATTAAAACAGGGTCCCAACCCACTTTGGGGTCCCGACCCACAGTTTGAGAACCGCTGGGCTAGGTGGATCTTGGGTCTGAGCCAGTCTGGCAACTCCTATGTTCCTCTCGTTTTCCACAGATCAAGTAACACACAGACAGCTGCTGTGTAAACTTCCGCACAGCGCTGGGTTCCTGTGCTTCACTTTAGGAGCAAGGAGGCGATTCCAACTCACTGGCCAATTCAGTCCTGGCCTTCTCTGCTGAGACACAGAATCATAGAATATCAGGGTTGGAAGGGACCTCAGGAGGTCATCTAGTCCAACCCCCTGCTCAAAGCAGGACCAATCCCCAACTAAATCATCCCAGCCAGGGCTTTGTCAAGCCTGACCTTAAAAATCTCAAAGGAAGGAGATTCCACCACCTCCCTAGGTAACGCATTCCAGTGTTTCACCACCCTCCAAGTGAAAAAGTTTTTCCTAATATCCAACCTAAACCTCCCCCACTGCAACTTGAGACCATTACTCCTCGTTCTGTCATCTGCTACCACTGAGAACAGTCTAGATCCATCCTCTTTGGAAAACCCCTTTCAGGTAGTTGAAAGCAGCTATCAAATCCCCCCCTCATTCTTCTCTTCCGCAGACTAAACAATCCCAGTTCCCTCAGCCTCTCCTCATAAGTCATGTGTTCCAGTCCCCTAATCATTTTTGTTGCCCTCCGCTGGACTCTCTCCAATTTTTCCACATCCTTCTTGTAGTGTGGGGCCCAAAACTGGACACAGTACTCCAGATGAGGCCTCACCAATGTCAAATAGAGGGGAATGATCACGTCCCTCGATCTGCTGGCAATGCCCCTACTTATACATCCCAAAATGCCATTGGCCTTCTTGGCAACAAGGGCACACTGTTGACTCATATCCACTGTTGACATCTAACAAAGGTGCTGGGTAACGAGTTGGCAACACCGTGTTCTAATTCCAGGTCCTGCTAGAGGTCAACCCCCTCCAGCTTTTCATTATTTTTACCATCTTTTAACCAAAAAACCACAAGAGCAAAACTTCCCCCCATTCCCCTCTTAAAACCAAAATAATGGGTTTGGCTCACATCCTGCCCAATGAAACCTGCCTTCCTGCTCTCAGATCTATCTGCAGGCCCTGGGCCATGCAAGTTGAAATGCAAACACACCTCGTGGGTAATGCAGTTTGCTTAGCTGTTGGTAAGTTTAGCCTTCTCGGTGGCAACAGCAGCAGGCAATGAGGCGTTCTCTAGAAACTGACTGTTCGTTTTCTAAAGCCAGGCTTATCTGTGGATGCAGCTCTGAGTCCAGCTTGATCTGTCCATAACATTTTTCATGCTCTTTGCTGACAGTCATGTAGAACCCATCTTGTTAACAGGAAAATACCTGGAAGTTGTCCCTATGTTCAGATCAGAAGCTAGATAAGCACACACAAACCTGGGTGGCTTTTCCATTCATGATGAGGAACACACTCTTTCTTTCTCCCACACTCTGATGTCTGAGCTAAAGCCGGTGCCACAATCCAAATCTCCGCCTCACCCCTAACTTCTGGGGGTCAGAGAAAGTGGGGCCCAGATACAAAGCACACCTGGCTTTGATCCGACAAAGATCATACTTGTGTTTACCCCTTACACAGATTGCAGCTCGGGTTGGCATACCTGCTGTGATGGTTTTCTGGGTACCCATCCAGGATGGCGTCACCTTGTTACTCCCTGCCTCCAGCATGAGGGGAGTCCTTCTTGTGGTAGCTGGGTCCGCTCCCTGGTGCTGCCAGCCTTTCAGGCACTCAAGCACTCTCCTCAGGGCTATGCCAGCCCTAACTTTGCCTTGCAGGTTAGCAATAGATGCATCCCAGTCCCTGTGTCTCTTTGAATCGTTCCCCTTTGATATCGAATCCCTGACACTGGCTAATCACAGAAATTCCAGATCCTCTACCCCCAAAGGTGCAGTGTGCCCTAGTTTATGAGCTTCACGTTCAACCACCGCTCCTGTAACCCACACAGCACTTGTAATAAAACAAAAGAAGGTTTCTTTAAGCATAAGGATTTAACTAGCAATTTGGGAGTGGTGGAAACAAATGGTTACAAGACAAAACAAAATCATAAAATGTGAACCTGAGTCTACACTCATTAACAGTTACCTCCTATCTAATAAAGTAGCTTCCCGCCCACAAAAATTCCATCTATTGCAGAGCTTGCTGATTTCCCAAGAACCAAGATCCAGAGGTTCATGGAAAGCTCCCTCCCCTGCCAGGGGTTTTCCCGAGGCCAGGTCTACACTACAGACCTATATCGGTATAACCAGGTTACTCAGGGATGTGAGAAATCCACACCCCTGAGCAATGTAGTTATATCAGCCTAACCCCCCATGTAGACAGCGCTATGTCGACAGGAGAGCTTCTCCCACCAACATAGCTACTGCCTCTCAGGGAGGTGGATTAACAATGTCGATGGGAGAAGCTCTCCTGATGGTGTAGTTGTCTCTTCACTGAAGTATCATTGGTGCCACTGTAGCACTGTACACGAAGACAAGCCCTCAGTGAATGGATCCAGAGCACTCTCCCATACACTCTGTTATACAAAAAAAGAGTCTTTTGTCTCTATTCAAAGCCAGGGCAATCGCCCACCTGCTATCATGTTCCTTATACCAAGTGGTTGTGATCAGTTGTCTTTGATGCATAGAAACTTGTCTTTGATGGTTTTCCATTGACTGTTCTGGGATCTGGGACAGGCAGACAATAGAACCTTGCGCTACCTCGCCATTTGACTAGGGAGACGGCTCAAACAGGTCATCACCGAGATGCATTCTCGCTGATGATGAATTTTTACTCCAAGTCCAAGCATACTTTCACTATCCACACATTCCTTAAATATTATCCATACCTATCTCTTTCAATAATTGAGTCTTGACAAGTTACAAGCTTTCCGTAGGTACCGTACATGTTACTGTTTATGGATCAATACCCTTCACGTCATGGGTATGGTGTTGTGAGTTTGTCAGGTCTGAGGTGAGATGTTTGCAAAGAATGGGGACCCTTTGCCAAGTGGACTCTGCCACACCCACCCTAGCTTTAATTGAACTAGTGCAGCTAAAAATAGCAGTAAAGATGGGCAATGCTCGTACGTACCCACGGTCCCAGGGGGCTTGTACAGCCCATGCCACTGCATCTTCACTGTTGTTTTTAGCTGTACTAACTAGATTAAAGCTAGTGTGAGTATGCCAACCCAGGTGGTAATGATCTCTCTAGTTGCAGTGTAGACATGGCCTCTGAGAGACTATGCAGCAGCCCATCCAAACCAATACATTCCTATGGATCTGATTCTCTGCGCACTTTCAGTAGGGGAACACAACCAGTTCCAATGGAATTATTCCTGATTTCCATTGGTGTGAGTGGAAAATCAGGCCCATCTGTGTCTTAGCTGCTTCTTGCATGTGTTGTCTGACTCAGACAGCACTACCCTGGTTTATTTCAAATGTAGATGATTGTGCCAAGAACGAGATAACACCTTTAATTAAAAAGGTTTTAATGGAAGCGAGTGGGTGGGCAGGTGAAATTAAAAAGGGGTTGAAAGTGACAAGGCTCTTGACTGATGCTTTCTAAAATGGGTACAACTCACAGTTTGAAAAGATAAAGGAAGCTCATTACCGTGTTGTATAAACAGCTCGGAAGGCCTTACTGCTATCAAAGCACTGCAGAGAAAACATATTAAAACAATAAAAGAACCTATAGCCTGCTAATAAGCTTACCAGAGCTCACCCCCTGACTCCAGCAAAGTCTTTGGCCACTCTCCCAGAGGTTTTCCTGTCATCACAAGTTCATCACAGCTTCAGCTCAGAACAAGTAGCCTCAGTCTTATGGGCCAGGCCTAAGGATCTGGACCCCCTCAGTCCAGAGGTCCTTCCTTTGCTGGATCAGGAAGATGGCCCTGAGACGGTTTAAGTCCTTTCTTTCTTTGTTGGTCCCTGGAGGATCCAGTTTGAACCAGTACATGCAAATCTCTCTCCAGGAGGTGGTACCTCTGGGAGTGTTACAACCTTAGTGAATTTGCCTAACATCCCCCACTGTTCTTACATGCAATCCCTGGCCCACAATGATGCACAAACTCAATTCAGTCAGGTTTGTCCAGGATATTGCAGGAAATTGCCCTCTCTGTCACACTCTTCATTCCCCGATACTAGCTGTTCTGTTCCCCTCCTCTTGCAGGTGCTTCCTTGGTACTTGGTCTCTTTATCAATCCCTATTGCTTGGTTCCCTTCTCTTGTGCTTCCCTTGACATACTGCCCAGATATTTGATCCTCATCTCCCACTGTTCCCTTAGTCCCTTCTCCCAAGCATTCCTCTTGCTCTAGTTACTGGCAGCTCTTATTGCTATTCTTCCTCTTCTCACTTATAGATTAAAAGGGACCTTTATGATCATCAAGTCTGATGTGCTGCACATCAGGCCATAGAACCTCACCCAGGAATTCCTGCATCAAGACCATAACTTGTGGTTGAACTAGAACATATATTTTATCTGGTCATCATCAATAGTTGTCAAAGAACTTTACAAAGGAAGTCAGTATAATTTTACAGATGGGGAAACTGAGGCATGGTGCTGCAGTGACTTACACAAGGTTGTCAGCATGCACAGAGCCAGGAATAGAACCCAGGTCTCCAGTCCAGTGCCATATCCCTAGACCATACTACCTCCTCTAGGTCACATTGTCTTGATTTAAAGACATAGAGTGATGGAGAACCTACCAAGTCCCTTGCTAATCTGTTCAAAGGATTAGTTGTCCTCACCTTTTGCACCTTATTTCCAGTCTGAACTTGTCTAGCTTCAGCTTCCAGCAAGGGCAGCTTGTTCTGCCATTGTAAGACCTTCTTTCTCCCTGATGGCTGGGAGTAATGGAACTTCAGACAGTGGCATTTCAAAAGGTTCCTGGTTCACGCTTCTCTTTGGAATTTTCTTAGCGGGGTAAGAATTAATGCCTCTATTCAGAGACAAGTGGTGTGAGATGTGCAGTGACTAGAAGTCACTAGTTAGAATCTCAGTTTTATGTCTCCAACAAAAAGTGGCACCTCCAGCTGACCTATGTGCCCTACCCCGCTCGGGCACTGGCGAAAGGGCCACCTGTCAAATCACTAAAACCTCCTACTGCAGCCCCTGGGATTTTTCTCAGACATATCTCATCCAAGTATTGACCCCTACTGAACTTGCTTAATGGGAAGTAGCATAGAATGGGGGAAAATCAGGATGATTAAGGGCTTCAGGGGTTATGAGCGAGCAGAGGCTAGGAAGGTTTGGCTTGCATTTGTTAGAAGGCAGTGGGGGCTAAGAAATGAGGCAATTGCAGTGTGGTGACCATTCAGTGGAGTTTAAAGAAAGTGGATGCCAAAAACGTGCTCTGAAGGTACCAGATGCAAAACCTAGAGAGTATGCATGAAAACCAAGAAAACACAGGTTGGTGCAGGAGCTCAGGAGAACTTACTCTACAAAGAGAGTAATTCGTGTAGGGAGAATAAGAGCACTCTGGGCCAGATATTCAAAGGGATTTAGGCACCCAAAGATGCAGATAGGTGCCTCGCAGGATTTGCTAAAATGCCTGAGCAGATTAGACACCTAACTCCAATGGAATTTGAAAATCCCACAGGCATCTATCGGCTTCGTTAGGCACTTAAATAACTATGTAGATGTGGCCCTGTGCGCTTATACAGCAATTTCTGCCTGTGGATCTCCTCCTCAGAGGCCCAGTCCTGGGCATTTCCTGGAAGGTGCTGAAGGCCCTCAACGTCTATTGACTGTACAATTATGTAGGGGGTACTCTAGCTCTTCTAGGATAGTGCACCTCTGGAAGTCAACAGAGTTTTTTAGAAAGACAAACACTTGGAGGGAAGAAACATGACCAGGTACAAGTGCTAGGGAGGCAGGTGGACAGCACCGGAGAGGCTGCATGTCCTCCTTTCACCCTGAAATACCACTTGTTACATTCAGGGACACTGACTAGACTCTGATTGCTGTGTGATCAATAAGCTATGGTGTTTGTTTTGCAGTTAGATGGAGATGCACTAAGTTGCAAATTGTCAGAGATGGAGTATTGTATATTTACAACATTGATGGTGGGGGGAGTCATGCTCCAACAGAGCCACAAGGGGACTGAAGGTAACTATGGTATTAAAAGGATTATGAGAGTGAATCCTCCCCCACCACCCCAAAAATTCACCAGCACCCTTCATCCCCCATTAAAATCCTCACAAAGCTCCACCAGCAACCACAAAACACACGTGGTTCCTTGCTGCGAGCTCAACCCCCACCTCCTTTGAAACGTAGTTGGTTAGAAACCACGGCTCGTTTGGGGGGTTCCAAAGTGTGAAGAGGTTGAGCACCACTGGAATACAGTCCAACAGATCTTCAAATATCAGGAGACTTGCATCGTGTTTCCAGATAGGAAGAGATGTGCTAGCCAAACTGAACGGAGGCATCCAATGCACCTTTATTTATCTTGTGTAAATCTTATCTCCTCTTTTCCAGTTGTGTTAATGTGGAACAAGAGTGACACCTAGTGGTACGACTAGAAGTTCATGAGTATATAACCTAGACAGGATCTGATCCTGGGAATGAATACACACCTGTGTAGTCCCTCCCTGTGCACATGAGTAATTTTATTAATTTCACTGAAGGCTGCAGAGACTGTTCCGGTGGATGCAAATTGCTCATGTGGGTACAGCTTGCAGGGTCAGGCCCAAAATCTGGGCTATCCAAAGATATTTGTTCTGTTTTCTAATGGTAAAAGCGAATTTGACAGTGGTGTGTGCTACCGTACTGTGCCTTCATTGCACAGTACAGTCTAAATGGCCAGAGGAAAGTAAAAATGATAAGTAATAGGTAACTACAGGATCATAAAAATAATACAAAGTTCCATAAATCTCCTGCCAAACTAAAATTTCTACTTCGATAAAATAATGAGGTAGGTACAAAAATATGTGGAGGCCCTAGTATATCTCTCCTATTTAATGTTTAGTATTTTATATCCGGAGCAAACCTAACTGACTGAAAATATTTGATTGATGTAGACACCAGGAAAGGAGGGCATTCATGAGGGGGATTCGAGCGGTTACAGGATGACATTCAGGAAGGGAACGGTTATGGTGAATAAAAAGGAAAACATTCTGACAGAGAAATCTTACTCGTGGAATATTCTCCTAAGGAACGTGGCAGAAGCCGCATTGCATTTGACTCCTTCACATACCGCACAGTCAGCCTGTGGAACTCATTGCCAGGGGATGTTGTGAAGGCCAAAAGTATAACTGGGTTCAAAAAAGAATTAGAGACGTTCATGGAGGATTGGTCCATTAATGGCTATTAGCCAAGATGGTCTGGGATCCAACCCCATGTTCTGAGTGTCCTTAGCCTCTGACTGCCAGAAGCTGGGAGCGGACGACGAGATGGATCACTTGATAATTGCCCTGTTCTGTTCTGTTCCCTCCGAAGCATCTGGCATTGGCTACGGTCAGAAAACAAGATACTGAACTAGACTGACCATTGGTCTGACCCAGTGTGGCCGTTCTAATTTAATTTAAACCTAATTTAAAATTAGGTTGGTTAAGCATTAGCAAATATACTGCAGGGAAGCATCCTACATGGGTAAGGCCTTCCAAGGACGCCCCTCACACGCTCTTCCATAAGGTGGACATGTAGGAGCCGGACATGCCAGCCACTTCCAGGAACCGCCTGAGGTAAGCACCACCTGGCTGGAGACCGCACCCCATACCCCCTCCCACATCCCAATCCCCTACCCCAGCTGTGAGCCCTCTCCCCCCACCCAAACTCCCTCCCAGAGCCTGCACCCCAACCCCCAGCCCCGAGCCCCCTCCTGCACCCCAAACTCCTCATCCCCAGGCCAGCAACGTAGCGAGCAGGGCAGCAGGGCTGTGGCCGCTCCCCCACCGAGCAGAGGTGGCGCCTTTTAACTCTTTGGCGCCTTTTAAATTGTTACTCACCCGGCGGCGCTCCGGGTCTTCGGCAGCACTTCGGCGGCGGGTCCTGCACTCGCTCCAGTCTTCGGCAGCATTGCGGTGGCGGCGGGGAGTGAAGGACCTGACACTGAAGTGCTGCTGAAGACAGTACTAGCGGGTGGGCGCCTTTTTTTAATCTCCGCTCCCCCTGTTTTCTCCACCTGGCTGCGCCACTGCCCCAGGCCCAGCCCAGAGCCCACAAATGCAGCCGGAGCCCATGCCCCCTCCCGCACCCCAACCCCTGCCCAAGCCTTAAGCCCCCTCCTGCACCCCAAACTTCTCGTCCCCGGCCCCACACCATGCCCCACACACCCAGCCAGAGCCCTCACCCCCTCCCGCACCCCAATCCCATGCCCTAGCCCGGGGAAAGTGAGTGAGGGTGGGGGAGAGCGAGCAATGGAAGGAGGGGGAATGGAGTGAGCTGGGGTGGGGCTTCAGAGAAGGGGCAGGCCAGGGACGGGGCCTCGGGGCAGGGTAGGGGTGTTCAGTTTTGCGTGATTAGAAAGTTGGCAACCCATTTTAGCGTTTGGACTTTACGAAATACTTGTAGGTTGCTGCATGCATTAATATCACTTTTTATATCTGTATCCTACATCATAAGGTAATAGTATTTGCTCTGTAACTACAGAAGTGTTTGCTATGAAACTGGAAAAGCTCAGAGTCAGGAGAGAGACCTTACCAAGTGTGACATATTAGTTTATCACAAGAGGTGGTGTCATCTGCCCAATAAAAAGAAGACCTATAAACATCAGACAAGCCATTGTGGGACATCAGAGAACAAAAGACTTTGTTGATGGCTCCCCCCTCACCCATGAAGAGGAGTCATTCATGAACACTTATCCCAGCAGTTTGAACTCTAGAGGAAGGGACTAAAAATGCCTGACCAGAAGGAACTTTATGCTCCTTGAACTCTGTGGGACAAAGATATCTAAGCATAAGCAAGAGATTCCCCAGCTGGTTAGCCTGGGTTAGCCCTAAAGGACACGTAGAGCTTGCTAACTATAGAAACTTCTATTAGGTTTTGGAATGTAAAACTGTAATTCATTTGTGTGTACGTTTACCTGCTTTAACCTTAAAAATATCTCTTACTTCTCTTTCTTAGCCAATAAATCTTTGGCTAGTTTACTATAGGATTGGCTAGAAGCATTGTCTTTGGTTTGAGATCTACGGTGCAATTGACCTGGGGGTAAGTGACTGATCCTTTGGGACTGGGAGTAACCTGAATATTATACTTGCCTACTGTATTTTCCACTCCATGCATCTGATGAAGTGGGTTTTAGCCCACAAAAGCTTATGTCCAAATACATTTGTTAATCTCTAAGGTGCCACAAGGCCTCCTTGTTGTTTTTGCTGAATATTATTGTAATTTTTGGTATAAGGGACCATCCACCAGAAAGGCAAGATAGATTGGCGTACCCAAGGGGCTGGTCTGTGACCGCATGCTAAGGCTGCCATCATGCCTAAGGCGTTCACACTCGATGCTGGGTTGGTGAAATCAAAGTAGAGCTTGGCCCAACCAATTTGGGGTTTGTGCCCTGCTGCTTCGTGGTCTGCCCTGAGATTGGGACACAGGCTCGTGAGCCACCCCGGACAGGAGCCAGGCCGAGAACGGACGAACTCTCCCACTAGTGACAAAGGAGGAAGGGATCTTCCCTGCGGAGGGGGGGATCCCCACCAGGAGCAGGGCTTTGGGGAAAGCCATCGTGCCAAACCAACCTGATCTCCTTCTTTGAGAAAGTAACAGATTTTTTAGACAAAGAATACGCAGTGGATCTAATTTACCTAGATTTTAGTAAGGCATTTGATACCGTGCCACATGGGGAATTATTAAATTGGATAAGATGGGGATCAATAGGAAAATTGAAAGGTGGATAAGGAATTGGTTAAAGGGGAGACTACAACGGGTCCTACTGAAAGGTGAACTGTCAGGCTGGAGGGAGGTTACCAGTGGAGTTCCTCAAAGATCGGTTTGGGGACCAATCTTATTTAATCTTTTTATTACTGACCTTGGCACAAAAAGTGGGAGTGTGCTAATAAAGTTTGCGGATGATACAAAGCTGGGAGGTATTGCCAATTAGAGAAGGACAGGGATACCCTACAGGAGGATCTGGATGACCTTGTAAACTGGAGTAATAGGAATAGGATGAAATTTAATAGTGAGAAGTGTAAGGTCATGCATTTAGGGATTAATAACAAGAATTTTAGTTATAAGCTAGGGACGCATCAATTAGAAGTAACGGAGGAGGAAAAGGACCTTGGAGTATTGGTTGATCCTAGGATGACTATGAGCCACCAATGTGATATGGCTGTGAAAAAAGCTAATGCGGTCTTGGGATGCATCAGGAGAGGTATTTCCAGTAGGGATAAGGAAGTTTTAGTACCATTATACACAGCACTGGTGAGACCTCACCTGGAATACTGTGTGCAGTTCTGGTCTCCCATGTTTAAGAAGGATGAATTCAAACTGGAACAGGTACAGAGAAGGGCTACTAGGATGATCCGAGGAATGGAAAACTTGTCTTATGAAAGGAGACTCAGGGAGCTTGGCTTGTTTAGCCTAACTAAAAGAAGGCTGAAGGGAGATATGATTGCTCTCTATAAATATATCAGAGGGATAAATACCAGAGAGGGAGAGGAATTATTTAAGCTCAGTACCAATGTGGACACAAGAACAAATGGATATAAACTGGCCACTAGGAAATTTAGACTAGAAATTAGACGAAGGTTTTTAACCATCAGAGGAGTGAAGTTTTGGAATAGCCTTCCAAGGGAAGCAGTGGGGGCAAAAGATCTATCTGGCTTTAAGATTAAACTCAATAAGTTTATGGAGGAGATGGTATGATGGGATAACATGGTTTTGGTAATTAAATATTCATAAATAGGCCCGATGGGCTATTAGATGGGGTGAGATCCGAGTTACCCAGGAAAGAATTTTCTGTAGTATCTGGCTGATGAATCTTGCCCGTATGCTCAGGGTTCAGCTGATCGCCATATTCGGGGTCGGGAAGGAATTTTCCTCCAGGGCAGATTGGAAGAGGCCCTGGAGGTTTTTCGCCTTCCTCTGTAGCATGGGGCACAGGCCACTTGCTGGAGGATTCTCTGCTCCTTGAAGTCTTTAAACTACGATTTGAGGACTTCAGTAGCTCAGACGTAGGTGAGAGGTTTTTTTGCAGGAGTGGGTGAGTGAGATTCTGTGGCCTGCGTTGTGCAGAAGGTCGGACTAGATGATCATAATGGTCCCTTCTGACCTTAGTATCTATGAATCTATGAAAGCCGCTGCTGAAGGCGGGTAGGGAACCAGCCGTGGGTACCCCCCCCCCCCGCCCCGGGAAGAGGGAGAACCTCCAGCACCCCCTTCACAGCGGGTGTCCAGGCCATCCTCTGCCAGGGCCCCCCACCCACCAGGCATGGGGCCCTCCAGGCTGTGGTGCCCCTGCTAGCGCCCCTGATGCTGCTGGGGCCCACCGCTGCCCTGGACAGCTGCCCCCCAACGCTGTCATTGAGGAGGGCGCCATTACAGGCAGCACCTTAGCCACCCCCTGCCCTGCCACGCCACTGGAACAGGCACCGAAGAGGCCACCCCCATCAGGGGCCCTCCCCTCACTTCCGGGATCGGAGGCGGAACGTACCAAGCGGCCCTCGCCCGCCCCCCGTGAGCTGAGTCGCTGTGGAACCGCCCTCAGCGGCGTTCGGGAAGGAGGCGCGTGGGCTGAGGGGGCGGGGTCAGGCCGCTGACGCTAGTGGGGGGGCGGTCACGTGGGAAGATGGACCCGGTGCTGTACTTGTTGGCCGCGGCGCTGCTGGCCGCCCTCATCGTCTTTGCCTCCCGGTTTCGGGGCCAGGTGCAGGCAGGTAAGAGGGCGGGGCCAAGAGTTCTCCCCTCGGTCCGCCCCTCGTGGGTGGGCCTGTCCTCACCTCGGTCCGGCCCTCAGCCGGGAGGGGCTGGGAGCCCCGCACCCCGGCTGCGTCCTCCGGGGGCCCCGCCACATGCAAGGGGGCAGCCAGGCCTCTGGGGGGAACAGGGGCCCGTGGGGGCGGCCCCCCATGTGGGCAGACGGGGGGTAGCCTGGCCCCTGGGGAGAGGGAACAGGGACCCGTGGGGGGTGGGGCCCGGCCCCCTCCCCCCGCGGGCAGACGGGGGGCAGCCTAGCCCCTGGGGAGAGGGAACAGGGACCCGTGGGGGAGGATGGGGGGCAGCTGAGTCCCTGGGGGGGGACAGAGGCCCATGGGAGGGGGAACCCAGGGGCGACAGAGGCTGGGGTTACTAGGGGGGCAGTTAGGGCAGGCCAGTGGTCAGGACCCCATGAGGACGATGTAATGTGGCGTTTCCACAGCCTACTGTTCTGTGACACTGTTGTGGGGGTGGGTTGCATGGCACCTGGTTTATATCAACCATGGTGATCAGTGAAATGTGACTTTTTCTTTTTCATTTTGTGGGGACAACATTCGTGCTTTGCTTCTTCACTCTCCATTTCATTGGTGTCGTTGGTATTGCAATAGCAGCTGCAGGCCGTGCTCCGGAATCAGGGCCCTGTTGCGCTAGGTGCTGTACACACGCACAGAATGAAGCCAGTTCCTGCCTCGAAGAGATTATAGTCAGAGTATCTGCTGACTGTTTTCTGCAAGAATATGCAAAGAAAAAAAAATCCTGGCTGGTCTTCTGCTATCAGGCTGGATGTATTGATTGAAATTGACTCTTGAGGGCATTTCTGCTGCCTCCTCTGTTAGGAACACAGCATTTCCCATGGCAGACACATTTACTGATCAGTTTCTTCAAATATCCTGCATGCATCCCATGAAGTGAGCTGTAGCTCGCGAAAGCTTATGCTCAAATAAATTTGTTAGTCTCTAAGGTGCCACAAGTACTCTTTTTCTTTTTGCGGATTCAGACTAACACGACTGCTACTCTGAAACCTTCAAATATCCTGCTTCAGCTGTTGATCATACTGGATGCCCCAGATCCTGAAGAAAGCAGAATCTGTTTCCTCAGTGATGCACTTGGCCCAAATGGTGAAATGCTCTTTGTGGGTTATATGTGGAGTAGGGCGATTCCTCAGACTGTGTTAGAAAGCAGTTCCCACCCCAGGTCCTCCCCTAGGAGATCCTGAAGGACAGAGTTCAAAGCCTTAAGTCTGCTCTACATTAGAAAATTAGGTTGATCAAGCTGACTCAATCAGGGATGTGAAAAATCTTCCTCTGAGTGGTGTAGTAAAATCAACCATTGTAAACAGCATCAAGTGGACTGAATTCTTCCATCGTCCTAGCGACTGCCTCTCAGGGATGGGGATTACCTACGCCGATGGGAGAAACGCTCCTGTCAGCATAGGTAGTGTCTACACTGAAGCGCTGTAGTTGCACGGCTGTGCCGCTGTAGCATTTTGAGTGTAGACAGACCCTTAGGGTTTAACTTCACACACACACACACACACACACAGCCCAGATTGGCCCCTGCTTTTGACCTTGTCTCTAGGAGGAAGTTTGCACAAAAATTTCCCACTGTTGCTACCACCAGGTCAGCTTGATTGGTGGTAGCATCAGGGAAGATGAGATGCTGGTAGCTAGCAGTGCTTTAGGCACCATGCTGTGCAGCCCTGCCCTGAGAAGGGTTTGGTGAGACAGCACCTTAAAATGGTGTTGGCTGCCTGTGGTTGCAATAGTGTAGAACTTCTGCTGCAATTTCCTTGCATCCCAAATGTCATAAGTGAAAGCCTAATGGAGCCATAAACTGTCCAGATCAGTGCATTTTAAAAGCGAAGGGAGAGGCTTCTTAGCTATGAAGACCCGAGTTGAGGTCTACACTAGAGACTTTTGCCGGCATAGTAATGTTAGTCAGGGCGTGTAAGTGACATTTTTCTGTCAACAAAAGCACTAGTGTAGAGGCAATTACACCAGCATAAAAGTGGTTTGGCCAGTATAGCTTATGTCACTTGCTAAACTAGTATAAGCTATTCCAGCAAAAGCACTTTTTTGCCAGCATAAACTGTATCTACAACAGAAGGGTTTGCTGGTATAGCCATACCTTTTCTAATGTAGACCTGGCCTTAGTGTTTCTTCTACAGCAGCTCGGGACCTTGCTGATACCTAAGGCAGAGCAGGCAGCTGCCTTGTCCCTACCTTAGATATTAACACATCGGTAACTCTCTTGCTGGAGAAATGCCACTTCCTGAACTCAGGACTATCAAGCTAGGGTGAAGCAAGAACTGTGTTTTGTCTTGTGGGGGGTTTTTTTGGGTGGGAGGGAGAGAGGGGGGGACAATTTTCTTCTGCAACCAACCTACGTTGAAGCTCATGCATCTATTTATTAATGATCTGGGATCCCAAATAGCCTTTTTTTTAAAAGGCGTTTTGTTTCAAATCAGTTTATATTCAGAATGTTTTAATTGTGTTGAAGCTTTTTTTAATGGCATTTTGTGACACCACCTGACTTGTCTTTGTCCTCAAACAGAAATGGTGTATTATTTAATGATTTATATTGACTTCTGTAGCCTGAAAGCACTTTACAGAATTGCAAACCTTGGGCTTGATCCTGGCCTCCGTGCACACCAAGAAGTTGTTTTCAAAACCACTGGGACTCCCTTGCAATCGATGATGGCAGTATGTGATCTGCCATGGGGGTCATTTCACTGCACTCTCTTCTTGAGTGGAAGGCAGCAGCTGTTACAATTATGTTAAGAATTCTACATCCTGCTGTGAAAGGTGCTTTATGCCAGGCGTCTTCAGCATGGGGGCTTGCAAATAGGTTTAGGGGATTGTGATAACCTCACAAAGGGAATTCTGGATGTCTGAATAGAGGTCCCAAAACTTCTCTGATGTGATGACAGGTCACAGTAAGGAAGTGGCTGAGAACTGCTGTTTTAGAGTGTGTAATGAGCACAGGTGCTTAGTGTCACAGTTTCAGGGTAACTACATCTATATTTCTTTCTTTGTGGATGCACTTCATGCACTTAAAGGTTTCCAGCTCCCAGCCATCGCCTCTCATGGATGGAGACCTGTGCCTCGCTTCCTTGTGACTAGGGGTTTTAACGCTGCACAGCTCCCTGATCTACACTGTACTAACCCCAGCAAACCAATCTCCCATCACCTCTGCTTTGCTTTCTCTCCGAGGTATTGCCAGCAGTCACAAGTTACCACACAGCTCTTTCTAAGCAAGCAGATTTATTCGTAAGTAAGGCTAAGGTTTAGTCATGGGCATTTTAGTAAAAGTCATGGACAGGTCACGGGCAATAAACAAAAATTCACGGCCCTGTGACCTGTCCATAACTGTATTATATACCTGTGACTAAATCTTTGGTGTTCTGGGGTGCTCCGGGGTGCCTGCTGGTACTTGGGGTGGGGGCTCCGGGGCGCCTGCTGGTGCTTGGGGGGCAGGGGGAGTGATACGGGACCACCGCTGCTGGCAGGAAATGACCCCACCAGCCCTGGACCACCGCGCTGCTGCTGGCATGGGGCGGCTCAGAACTGTCGCTGTTACGGGGGTGGGGGGCGGTGCGGCTGGCCCTGGGGCTGCCCAAGCTGCTTGGGCAACCCTGGAGTCAACCACACCTGCCAGCTGCAGAAGTCACGGAATCCGTGACCTCCGTGACAGACTTGCAGCCTTATTCATAAGGGAAAAACATTGCAGTGAATGTATATAAAAACTATAAAAGAACCTATATACATGCTAAAAAGGTCACTCCCACCCCACACCCCCACGCCAACATAGGTGTCAGTCCTTCAAATCCCACAAGTGGGTTTTCCCTGTGGTTACGAGTTCTCATCAGTCTTTAGATCAGGAACCAGATTGAAGGCCCTGAGTCAATTTAAGATCAGGCTGTTTATCTAGATGTTCGGGGTTTTTTTTTTTTTTCTTCATGTTGGTCTCTGAAGAATCCAGTTTAAAGCAGAATATGTACACTTTCCCAGGAGGTGGTACCTCTCTGGAGGTGTTATAACCTGTATGATTTGCCTACTCATCCCTTTCTGTTTTCACTTCCCGCAAGAGCTGCGATAACCCTTCTCCCATGGAATGTGTGCAGTTCCTAGTCCACACTGATCCATGCCCTTAATGCAATGCAGTCTCCCAAATATATTGCAGAAAGCTGCCCATCTGTCACAGTCAGGGCCTTGACTTTAACAACAAGCATCTGAAGAAGTGGGTTTTTTTACTCATGAAAGCTTATGCCTAAATAAATCTGTTAGTCTTTAAGGTGCGACTGGACTCCTTGTTGTTTTTGTGGGCACAGACTAACACGGCTACCCCCTGATACTTGACCTTGACTTTGTGTCTCCTTGGAAGGGCACAGGTTTATCCTGCTGGGATACTAGTGCAGTCCTACTGAGAGTAAAGAATGCTACCTATTTATGAAAACCAGAAATTACCCTATATCATTTGCTAGTGTTTGGAAAATTAAAGCTTGGGAGTGGGCAACCAAAGATCCCTTCTGGGCTAAATCATTCTATCCATCGGAGATGGCGGACAGCAAGAAGCGTCCTGCGGGTTGGCACGATTTTTTTTAAAAGGCATGAAAATTATGGGATATGGATGGCATTATAGGATGAGGACAGTTGCATGATGGGAACTTGTCTCCTAGCTCCCAGAGTTCCCTGCGTGACTCATTTCTACCCCATAACACATTGGGCAAGTCTCCCAAAAGGCTTTGCACTGGAGAATGGCTTATGGCACACTGGGATACCTGTCTATCCATGATGCACTACACCTGGCATCAACACAGACACTCCTGGTGAGAACGCACAGTGCCAGCACAAGGAGCCAAGTATGCGCATGAATGAGCTGTCTACTAACTGTGGCAGTTCTATGCCAATGTAACTGGTGTTAGATGATTTGTTGTGCAGACGTGGCCTTGTTCTGTATGCCAAGACTGCTATGCAGTGTCATACACCACATTGGTAAAACTACGTGTTCAACGTATGTATGGCTTTTTTTTAATGGTACGCCTGCAGCCATGCTAATTTGTGCTACCAGTTCCTTGGATGTCACAAACTGAGTTAGTTTGTGGATAGGAGAGAGAGGGTCTTGCAGGAAGTGCTGGCTTATTTGAAATGTATTTGTAAGGCAGTTGCTATAGTAGTCCTTATCGCTATGCAAATGTATAAATAAATGCAGCAGGTGGTGCTCTTTCTTCTGAGTCAGTACAAAGCTAGTGACCCAGGATAGCATTAGGGCAATGTTGCAAACCTGTCATGAAAATCTGCCAGCTCAGGCACAATGTTGACTTGCCGACTTACCGTGCTATTAAAGATGATGATGTTATATGAGGAGAGAACATATTTTACATGCTGATCAAAAAAATAAAAATTCTTTGCTGTGGGGCAAGTGAAATTGTGTAAAGTTGTGTTAGGGAGCACGCTTGGAGGTACCTTATTTGAGGTGAGATGGAAAACTGCCGCTCTAAGCGTTTTGGGACATGAAAGAACCCATGGCGCTCTGGGAATGGGTACCAGGGGATGAATCACTTGATGGTTACCTCTTCTGTTCATTCCCTTTGTGGCACCTGCATTGGCCACTGTCGGAAGACAGGAGACTGGGCTAGATGGACTTTGGTCTTACCCAGTGTGGCCGTTCATATGTTCTATAACGTTACAACCCCAATGCCTTTGCTAAATTCCAGTTTGGAAACCTGTTCTGCTTTCCTAGATCCACCTGCACTTTCTGTGGGTGGTTTGTATTCTTCTTTTCTCTTTTAGCTTTGTATAGTGTTGCTTTGCGTGTTGTTTGCTGTGGAGCCAGGTAAAGTGATCAGTATATAAACACTTCTGTTTTTAAATGGCTTTAGGCCCTCTTAGGATTTCTTGTTTTGCCCCATTCCTCTGGTGGTTTTCAGAAATCCAAAATGAAGCTAATCTTGCAGCCCACACATAAGAAAATCAAATTTCCTGCTGATCCGAGGTGTCTGCTGGATGTAGAAACACTGAGTCATAAAATTGGAGCTATTGAAAACTTGGATAAAATTAAACATGCACTTCCAAGGTATCTCAGTTTTCCTGTTCCGCTTTTTTGTTTGTTTGTTTTTGGTGTTGTCCTTTAACTGGGGGGATGGGGGGGTTGTCATGCTTATTATATTTTGCTTAGGGTTTATAGTGTGCTCTGTTCTGAACAAAGCTGGGATTGATAAGGCCCCATCTGGCCATCTAAATAGACAAGCAATACAAGTCAGTGACTCTGTGCATGCAGTAGCCATGAGAAGCATGAGTTTTCTCTTTTTGTTTTATTTTAATATACTAAATACTGCTGTCTTTGCTGGATTAACACTGATCGATTTGGGGACTAACTGTCTTCTGGGGTGATTTGAGTCAAGGTGATGCAGTCACTGGGTTCACACATTTGTCCTTGTGAGGGCTGAGAGACAGGTTTGAAATGAACACACACTTTATAAATAGATTTATTTCTCATGAAATGTATAACGGTGTCTGTTTCTCAGGAATTGTATTCTGGGTATTTTTTTTATTACACAAAATAAATGAGCACTAGAATTTCTCAACTGATACGCTATGCGGGGATGTCTTTAAAATTTGATAGGCATGTTGAATCCTTTTAGATTAAAGGATACCAAGCCTTGAAGGGTGGGATTTTTTTTTTAAGAGGCTAAGAAATACTATATATATATTTTGTATAGTGCCTCCATACGTACTGTATCCCAAAACACTTCTCAGAGTTTTTAATAATAATTACAAAGTGCCATAATAAATTATATTTGTAATATTCAGTATCTCATTGAATTATTTTATCCTCTCAGAAGCATGCTAGGCGCTTCACAGAAGATGAGACACATTCCCTGCCCTAACGAGTTTACTCTCAAAATTTTAGACCTGATACAATAAGTGAGGCTGCCAAACAGAAGGAGATGGACGGGGTGAGGAGGATGAGGGTTACTGCCTGAGCATATGGCAGTGACTTCCTCAAGGATGTCGTAGTAAATATTATTCTCCTATGGTGGGCACCACAATAGAAGTGAGTTTCTAGCAAAGGGTTTCACAGAGGAGAGGGTAGTGACATGGCAGAGCAGTGTGTGGAGGGCACTCTGAGCTCAATCCTGCAAGCTGCTGGGCACACTGGTCCCAAGCCAACCAAGAACTTAAGCACATACTTAAGCATGTGAGTAGTCCCCTCACATGCTTAAAGTTAAGACTTCAGTGAGACTATTTGCACATTAAAGTGAACCATGTTCTTAAAAAGAAAAGGAGGACTTGTGGCACCTTAGAGACTAACAAATTTATTTGAGTATAAGCTTTCGTGAGCTACAGCTCACTTCATCGGATGCATTCAGTGGAAAATACAGTGGGGAGATTTATATACAGAGAGAACATGAAACAATGAGTGTTACCATACACACTGTAACAAGAGAGTGATCACTTAAGGTGAGCTATTACCAGCAGGAGAGCCGGGGGGGGGGGGGGGGGGGCGGCGGAACGGGACCTTTTGTAGTGATAATCAAGGTGGGCCATTTCTAGCAGTTGACAAGAACATCTGAAGAACAGCGTGGGGGGGGGGGGGAATAAACATGGGGAAATAGTTTTACTTGTGTAATGACACCTCCACTCCCAGTCTTTATTCCAGCCGAAGTTTATTTTATCCAGTTTGCAAATTAATTCCAATTCAGCAGTCTCTCATTGGAGTCTGTTTTTGAAGTTTTTTTGTTGAAGAATTGCAACTTTTAGGTCTGTAATCGAGTGACCAGAGAGATTGAAGTGTTCTCCGACTGGTTTTTGTTATAATTCTTGACGTCTGATTTGTGTCCATTTATTCTTTTACGTAGAGACTGTCCAGTTTGGCCCATGTACGTGGCAGAGGGGCATTGCTGGCACATATCACATTGATAGATGTGCAGGCGAACGAGCCTCTGATAGTGTGGCTGATGTGATTAGGCCCTATGATGGTGTCCCCTGAATAGATATGTGGACACAGTTGGCAACGGGCTTTGTTGCAAGGATAGGTTCCTGGGTTAGTGGTTCTGTTGTGTGGTGTGTGGTTGCTGGTGAGTATTTGCTTCAGGTTGGGGAGCTGTCTGTAAGCAAGGACTGGCCTGTCTCCCAAGATCTGTGAGAGTGATGGGTCGTCCTTCAGGATAGGTTGTAGATCCTTGATGATGCGTTGGAGAGGTTTTAGTTGGGGGCTGAAGGTGACGGCTAGTGGCGTTCTGTTATTTTCTTTGTTGGGCCTGTCCTGTAGTAGGTGACTTCTGGGTACTCTTCTGGCTCTGTCAATCTGTTTCTTCACTTCAGCAGGTGGGTATTGTAGTTGTAAGAATGCTTGATAGCGATCTTGTAGGTGTTTGTCTCTGTCTGAGGGTTTGGAGCAAATGCGGTTGTATCGTAGAGCTTGGCTGTAGACAATGGATCGTGTGGTGTGGTCTGGATGAAAGCTGGAGGTATGTAGGTAGGAATAGCGGTCTTAATATTGTTCTTAAGTGCTTTGCTGGTTCAGGTCCGGAGTGCTCCATGCCTCTCGGGATCGAGCCCACCACACGTAGTTGGCAGCATGCAGAAAGACATGGACACGCTCAGGGGACAAGTGGATGAAGCAGGTCGTGAAGGGTGGCATCTCTGGAGCAGCAGAGGGGATGGGATGAAACGTGTGACTGGATGAGTAGGTAGGGGTGGAATTATGTAGGTGACACAAGTATAAATATGATGCTGTGGATGCTTGACAAATCAGCCAATAGTCAGAGGACAGGAAGGTTGTGGGGGAATTGGAGAAAGCTGCATCACTCTGTTACATACTCTTCATCCATGATATGTAACCTTTATGAGTAGGTAGGTGGACTCAAGCATGGTTGTATGTATCCTTGAAACATGATATAGGTAGTTGTACCTCTTGCTAATCGTGATTCACCAGCACCCACTTCCGTATTTGTATATTCTGAGGATAACTGCGCTGAAGTCAGCATGGGAAGATGAGGAAATGCTGCATGCACAGATTGTTGACAAATAAGGACTACAGATCACAAATTTTCCAAGTGCAGCAATAAGTGAAAAATACACACGCGTTCGCACGTTTGAACAGGCCAGATGACGTCAGGTCTGAATAGCTGAAGTGCAAAAAAACAAAAAGATCTGAATCATCTGAAAGGAAGAAAAACACTTTTGGGTCCCACGTTCTGCTAACTCAGAAAGGACAGAACTGATTCTCTTACCAGATGCGAGGAGAAAAGAATCACTTATTGAGCTGAAAAACGGAAATTCAGCACAAAGGGTCCTTCCCGCCCCCCCGGAAAGTTCCAAGAGCTATGCGCCCATGATAGAATAACAGAGCCTTCTCATCTAGAGCTAGTTCATGGTCACAACAGTATTTGAAGTGCCTGTCCATAGACACTACGTATGCCACCTTCCACTCTATTAACAGCAGTGCCTAGAGGCCACACTAAACCAATGATTTGTGCTGCTGAGGCTATTGTTTTATGCTCCTCCTTCCCCCCAAGGAGACTGTCTCTGCCCCTAGGAGACTAGAGTCTAAATAAACAAGACAGATAAGAATCATCCCTGTTTTACTGGTGGGGAGCTGAGAGCCAGAAGGCCAGGTTTTTAAAGACACTTAGGGCCCCGATCCGCCAAGGTATTCTGACTTCTAACTTGCATTGATTTCATTTGATTTCAATGGCCCTTTGGTGCCTCAATACCTAAAGGCGCAGAGAGGTGTCTAGTGGGATCAGTGGGAGTTAGGAGCCTTGGGTGCTTTTGAAAATCCCAGTAGGCACCCAAGTGCCTTTCAAAATCTAACCCAGAGAGTTTAAGGATGGGGTTTTCCAAATCCTCAGTGCTTGCCTACCTCCTGCATAGATTAATCATGTTGATTCAGATATAATTTGCCTATTGTTTCTGCTCCTTTTCTCCCTACCTCTGCCTTATTGTCAGATCCTTGGGCTATCCTTCTTGAATGTCAGGGAAGAGCCAGCATGTAGTCAGTGCTACCATACAGAAACATGATCATCATTGGGGTGGGGAGGGAATGACATTCTCTCTATGTGAAATATACTCGATCTAAACATTGCAAACCATCCCAACTGCTAGTGTATCTCTAACTGCCGGTCAGCTAGCTCCTTTCACTCTTGCGATGGGATGGCTGCAACAGCTCAATATTAAATCTCTGATTTAAAATGTTCCCTTTTTCCAGCTGACGAGGAACACCAGCGAAATGTGGCAGCCGCAGTGGCCAGGCCTCGGCCTCACACCGATGAGCGGGGAGAAGGGATGCCCAGACGCCGAAGGAACATGGGCAGCAGGATGCTGGCCCAGAGGAGAGCGCAACAGGCAGAAGATGGAATGGAAGGTAACTTCTGATTCAGCTCTGCTTTTAAAAACGGATTGGGCTAGCAGATGAGCTTGGTTTGGGTTAGGAACGAGGTAAGTGTTCCCAGAATGTCCCATCTAGCTGCACTGACTGGAGACTGCATAGCCCGAAGTTGACCTGACTTAATGTCCTAATAATCTGAAGGTAAATTTACACACGACTTCCTCCAGTATGTTAGATCTCATATCACTAGAGGTAATTTGCCCATCACTGAAATGCAGCCGCTTCTGTGATGGATTGTGGCAGCCGTTCTGTGCCAGCGACACTGTTTCTAGGATGAAGAATACTGTTTTTTTTTTTCCCCCAGTTTGAAACTACAAGGGGAAATTAGGAGGAAGGCAGAACGTAGGTAACCAGGTTAGAATGTGGCCCCTTCACCAGGCTAACAGCTCAATCCTATGAAAAGTGCCAGGGGATCATAGGGTACAAACAGAATTGGTACCTTGGCGTTTATACCCTGCCTCAGCAGCACAAATCATTGGTTTAGTGCTGTCTTAGAGGAAAGAACACCACATACTAAACCACCAGCTCCACTTCCTGCAGCATCTGGGTTTTCCTTAGTGGGCTCCTGTCCAAATACTGATCAGAGCAGACCCTGCTTAGTTTGAGATTGTATCAGATTGGAACACTGTGTGGTGTAGTTGTACGTCAGCGTGGACAGCGTCCCATAATTTTGTTTTGCATCTTGAGTTAGTAACCACATTATCTTAGTGTGGTTATGGTCAGGAAAGTGCCTATAAGTAACAGCATTTACAGGGAATAAAGAGGTATTTGCTGACTTTTCTAGCCAAACTACCTGTTTGTCACTCCACACCCATTAGCTCTGCAGAGCCAGTATAGCTGTGGGTGAATGAGTAGGCTTGCAACATCAACAGCATTGTTCACTGAGTTACGAACCAAAAGGACACTGCTGGTGTTAAGCAAGCTTGACTCTCAGATCCTAGGTTGAGTTTGGAGGGCTCCTATCCAAGTGCTGGTCAGAGCAGACCCTGCTTTGCTTGAGATTGCAGCACTGGCTGATACAGTATCGTGGGGGGGGAAGGGAATCTTGTCATTGATAAACAGAACATGATTGATCAGCAGTCAGTAAGACATAATAAACATGGCACGGCGTGATACTTTGTCTTGGAGAAAATCACACTTTACCAGCTTTTATTTTCCTACTGTTTTTAGTAGATGTTTGCATTTGCTTTGGCAGGTAAATGTGCCATCGAAGCTAATTATGTTTAGCCATATCACACATGGGAGATTGACAGGGCCTGAACTTTGCTGTTTCTTTGGATGCGCTGGCACACTTGAAAGACACTGAAATCTAAAAGTCTTTTGATGTCTGAGGCCTGGGCCACTCAGACTTTCTCCTGAGGAGCCAAATGTGAAGCTATCAAAGCACAGCTGCTTACGTTAGTTTGCACTTCAGCAGTGGAAGAATAAATGTCATCAGCCCATATAAATTCTTTTGTGGCTCAGTGCACACAAAGGCAAGTGACTTAGCCCTTATATAAAGTTGTCTTTAAATTGACATCTGTTTACTTGTTTCTTTAGTCTATATCAAATTAAGACAACTCCTTTTTTACCTTGGTGTCCCTTTTCTCACTTCTATCTTGTGCTGCTGGTACACTCTCGAGTACATGAGCACAGTGCTAATGCCTCGTGGAGAGAGCACGGGCACCGAAAATCGTACAGTGACTGGACTTGCAACCACTTTTTGTGGACTTGCTGCTCTCTTCTGCGGGCTGCCTTTAGATCAGTTGCAGGCTGTAATTCAGGCATCCATGATTTCAGTTGGTGTGTGCTTAAAATAACCTGCTCCTCTGTCTGTTTTCTGTTTTGGACTTGTATTATGGATCAGATGCTCTGGTCCGGCTGAGCTGAGCTTTGTGCACAGAGCACCTTCTCAGTCCCCTGGTCCTGGGGCTGGTTCTGTGCTGGCCTGGTTCCAGACACAGACTTAAAGCAGACCTAAAACTAATCTACACCAGCTGCCAAAGTTCCCTTTCTCCCTAAGTACTCCCTTATGTTGAGAGCTGAGAACGCTTTGACATAGGAGTCGCTGCAGTCACCAGAGGATCCCCCTATGCCGGGCGATCTTCTGGGGGAATATCTGCTTTGTCCTAGGAGACTGGTACGAAGCAACCCTAGCAGACCTGAGATTTGGGCCTTGTGTAATCTTTGTTCAGACCCTGGGTGTAGGTGGTGGAGATTTTTTTCCATCTTACAATTAAAGTTCCTTGCTAGAATAAGACCCCTTCAAGGGAGGAAGGGTGACCCTGTACTTTTGCTGACTCTACTGCGTTAAAGATTAATTCAGAAGGTACCTTTGTGATCATCTGGTGTGATCTCCCATCTAACACAAGCTATGGAACTTCCCTGAAATAACTCCTGTTTGAGCTAGAGAATTCTATTATTGTTATTATTATTATTTATTATTATTATTTTTAAAGATAATCTTGATTTAAAAATCGCCAGTGGCGGAGAGTCCACCATGACCCTTGGTAAATCCTTCCAATGATTGATTACCGTCACTGTTAAAAACGTGCACCTTATTTCCAGGGTAGCTTCACCAGCCATTGGATTTTGTTATATCTTTCTCTTCTAGATGGGAAGAGCTCATTATCTAATATCTGTTCATCAGGTAGGTACTTATAGACTGTAATCAAGTCTCCCCATAACCTTCTGTTTGTTAAGCTAAAGAGATTGAGCTCTCTGGAGTCTCACTGTAAGGCATGTTTTCTAATAATTTAATTATTCTTGTGGCTCTTCTCTGAACCTTCTCCAATTTACCGTATGCTGCTAGGAACAGGATTCTTGTTCATAGCATCTAGTTGTCATTGCTTGATTCTTGTGTCCAGCCTGTTGAATTTGTATTTTAATCTCTATAGGTGCTTATAACAAGCTATCGAAATAAATTAGATGAAGGCTTAATTTTATTTACTGAACCAGATATCTAGATATTGAGGGTGTGTGGGGGAGGAATAGTTAATAGAAAGAGAGATGGAAAATGATTATTTGGGGGCGTAAAATACCCATCCTTAGCAAGTAGAACTAAATCAAGTTGAAATCTTTTTGTGGCTGCTTCTTCCTGCAGTTGGGGTGGGGCAAGACATCTGAATAACTTGCAGATTGGCACAGAAAACAGGGCTGAAACACCTAACGCCAACGGTTTCCCCACAGACCCCTTGACCCCTGGTGTGTAGGCAGGCTCCTTATTCAAGGGTTCTGTGTGGGCTGTGGCAGGTCATGCAGGCAGGCCTGTTAGCCAAGTGTCCCATGCGGGCTTCACCTGCTGAGTAAAATTGTCAGTGATTAGCTGACTATTTAAAGAAGGTCATCTCTTCTGAGACTAACCGGGTCTATTAATAACCTGCTCGGATCAAAATGGTGGGACAGACTTCTGACAGAGTGATTCTCAAAATGAGTAAACCCAGTGAGCTATTTTCTAACCTCCTTATTTCTAAATTGGCTTAGAAAAATAGGCTTGGACTGGCAGGTGTTGATCATCCAGACCACGGCAATGGTGGTGCTGCTGCTATTAATGCTAGTTGCATAGATCTGCATGGTGCTGGACAAACAGATGACAAAGCTTGTGCTCTAGGGGGCTTTCAGTCCAAGTTAGGCATAACACAGCAAGATGGGCAACTGTTGGGGACCTTCCGGGGGCTGGCATGACAACGCTGAAGATAATGAATAAATGTATTGTTAGGTACTGAATGCTCCATGTTTGTGTTTAAAATATTGATAAGTTGGGGGCGGGTTAGAGTAGAGAGGAAGGATGACCCAGTGGTTAGGGCACTAGCTTAGGGCTTGGGAGACCTGGGTTCAGTTCCATGCTCCACCACAGACCTTCTGTGTGAATTTGGGCCGGACACTGAGCCTTTCTGTGCCTCAGAACAAGGGAGGAATTTCAAGTAAGAATGTGTGTTTGCAAGGCTCAGGGTTTGCATGTGAGAGTGAGTTTGCATGGCTCAGGAACGGCATTAGCTGAAACCAGCTTTGAAATCTCTTTAGTTGGTTCAGGTGGAGGTGGCCTTTGTTGGCTCTGACTTTCACTGATTCACCAAAGGTTTGAGCTCATATCTCTGGTGGAGCCTGTTCGTTTTTAGAGTTTAATGGTTCTGCTGAAAGCTTTTATTCAGACATCAGATTGAGTGGCAGCCCTGTATTTAAGCTGGGTATGCAAGCCCAGAGTAGTGGCTTGTTGCCACTAAAATGCTAATAAATTTGTTAGTCTCTAAGGTGCCACAAATACTCCTTTTCTTTTAGCAGTGAAGTAGTTAACTTTCTGGGTGCTTTAATTTTCTTTGGCAAGTTCAGAAAAGAATCTAGCCTCCTATGGGTTTACTCAGATCTTCTGAGGCCTTGATTCCGAGTAAAATGACCCAGATCCCCCAAGAATGCGCACAAAACCATACAGCGCCTTGCACAATGGGGCTGGGCCCTCTGAGTGTTACGGCAATAAGATAATTCTTATTGTTTATGCCACAGGACCCTCTGTTTATCTGGAGAATAATGGCTGCTGTTTGTTAATTGTAAGACAGTCACCTCAAATGAGATCAGAGCCCCATTTTGCTAGATGCTCTACAAAGTATAATGAAAGACGCTCCCTTCCCCAAAGAGATGATAATCTAAACAGACAAGCCAGATAAGCGTGGGAAGGAAAACCGGCACAGAGAGGTGAAATGACTTTTCCAGGGTTCATAGCAGGCCAGTGGCAGAGGTCTCCTGATTCTCACTGCAGTGCCCTAGCCCCCAAACCATGGAAAACATCAGCATTTTGGGAGCTATGGGTTCATCTCTCTGTGCTACTGTTTGTGTGTCTGCAGACTCGGGAAGACAAAACTCAGTTTGCATTGGGTCACATCTGGAAGATTATCCTTGTGCCCCTCTACCTGTAATCAAATCAGCATAAACCAGTAGAGCCCCCAGAGAAATGCTGGCACAGCAAGGTGTGCCACTGAGCACCAGGACAATCTAGCTTTTAAAATATAAGGTGGTAAAAATCCCAAATTAAACATAGCCGATTAAAACGTAATAGTTGACATTCAGTTCCTTTACTTACCTCCTGAGACCTGGTGCTCAGCATGGTATGCTTCCCCCAGAAAGTATCAAATGCCTAAAGCTTGCTGTCAAGTATCAGGGGGTAGTCGTGTTAGTCTGAATCCACAAAAACAACAGGGAGTCCAGTGGCACCTTAAAGACTAACAGATTTATTTGGGCATAAGCTTTCGTGGGTAAAAAACCCACTTCTTCAGCTTGCTGGACGATTTAGCTGCTTAGTTGTCAACTGCTCCCGGAAGCACATAGAAACTGCAACGTGGGCCCTTACAGGGCTTTTTCTGTTTGTTTTGTTTTTAAATCAGTTTGCTTTTTAAAATGCACAGGACTGATTTGTGTAGCACAGCCTTGCCCAAACTTTTCTGGCCACTGAACACTTTTTACCCTATTACGGAACACTTATAATATTATTTTGGTTTTCAAATAAAAAATGGCGTTATTTATTCTCAAATGTATTTTATTTTATAAAACAAAGCAAAAATACAAATTTAAAATAACTTGAACTCTCAATTTCTAACTGGAAAGCGCGTATAAAGTAGTACAAAAATCAAGTGCAAGAGTCAAAATTAAAAACAGTGTCCTACTTTAGAAAAACTGTTTTTATAGATACACAAACACCAAACAAATTAGATTTTTTCTGGGAAAATCTATTTTTATAAACAGAAATACTGATTTGGATTTAATGGGATTGGTGTTTCTGCTTTTTTCTATCACAAATTCACTTAATATTAGGAATAATGCTGGAAAGTTGAATCCTCATGTCAGGCGCAGCATCAAGTCTATTCCTATATTTGATTTTTGTTGCAGTATAATACGAAAATCTCGTCTCACACAAATAAGTTGTAGCAAAAGGAAGGAGCACTCGAACTGCACATTTAGCCACATTAGGGTACTCTTCTATTTAGGTTTCAGAGTAACAGCCGTGTTAGTCTGTATTCGCAAAAAGAAAAGGAGTACTTGTGGCACCTTAGAGACTAACCAATTTATTTGAGCATGAGTTTTCGTGAGCTGCATCCGATGAAGTGAGCTGTAGCTCACGAAAGCTCATGCTCAAATAAATTGGTTAGTCTCTAAGGTGCCACAAGTACTCCTTTTCTTCTATTTAGGCTGCTCCAAAAATTATTCAGCAGAAGAGCCTTAAACTTTTGTTTCCAATCAGAATCGGAAATTAAGTCAATTAGGCTTTCATAATCGTGTGCAGTAAAGCCGACTGGTTTGACTGTAATTACAAACGGATTTCAAACCCAAGCATTATCGTCAGTAGTTGTAGGAAAATATTCTAATAAAGAGGCTTGCAAGTCACAAAAGTGCTGTAAAATGGTACTGGAAACTTCTTCATGGACTGTAGAATTTATTTGAGTCAGAAATTCATGTAGTGTAGGGAAGCAGTCGAAGTTATTCTGTTCTACAGAAGATGCCCAGAATTCCAGTTTCTTTTTTAATGACACAATTTTATCCATTGTAGTAAAAATGGTCACATTCTTTCCTTGCAGCGATAGATTAATGTCATTTAATTTTGCAAAAATGTCTGCAAGATACGCAAGTCTCATTAGTCACGAGGAATTTGTCAGTCGTTAAATTTTTGTCCTGAATTATCTGAAGTGAAGAATACCAGTAGTTCACTACGAAGCTCAAAAAGCCTCACAAGCACTTTTCCTCTGGATAGCCACCTCACTTCCATATGTAAAAGAAGCGTTTTGTGCTGACTACCCATTTCCTCGTACAAAATTTTAAATAACCTGGATTGAAGTGGTTGAGATTTGACAAAATTGATAATTTGTATTGCTTTATCGAGCATAATTTTCAGATATGCTGGTATTTTTTTTTAACGGCAAGTGCTTGTATGTGTAGAACACAATGGCTCTTAGTGCTTTCTGGTGCCACACTTACGATTCGCGTTACAGCTCCCTTCATCTTCCCGATCATTGCCCGAGCACTGTCAGTACATACATCATTACATTTTCCCCAACTAATTTCATGCTTTCTGATAAAATTGTTGATGGCAGTTGACTATTTCTTCTCCAGTCGCGTAGCTTTGCAGAGATTCACATAAGAGCAGCTCCTCTTCAATAACATTATTAAATCTATATCGGACAAACACGAGTAGCACAGCAAGTCCTGAAACGTCAGTGGACTCATCTAGCTGCAATGAATACTCGTGGCAAATTTTCAGTCGGCAAACTAGCTCTTTTTCTATGTCATCAGCAAGATCTTTAATATGGCGTGCAACAATATTGTTTGGCAACTGTACAGCATCAATTTTTTTGCTCGCTCAACATGCACATTACAATATCTTTCGCGCAAGGCTTGATAAGCGTTTCTCCAATACTGTGAGCTTCTCCAGCAAGCGCTAAACGGTAACTGACTCGATAAGATGCCTCTGTTGCACTTTCGTTGTCTGTTTTAGCAATTTTAATTATCCAAAGTTTACAATTTCCAAGTGAGTCATGCTGCCTCTTGAAAAATCTTATATCTTTGTCTTTGTATTCAGCATGCTTGGTTTCCAAATGCCTACAAAGTTTAGCAGGAGCTAAGGAACTGTTCGCTAGTATTTTGTTGCACACAACGCACTGCACATCAGAAACGTCTTTATTTCCAACACACGTAAAACTGAAAGACAAATAACTTTCATCATGCCTTCGTTTCGGTCTTTTAACACCTCCTGCTGCTTGTTATTTATATACTTCGGTGGAAATTCTTTCACCTTGGATAACTCACTACTACTAACAGATTTTGCGGCAACAAAAGACTGCGATTGTTCATCCTCACTTTGAAGCGTCACAATATTTTGCTCGTTTATTTCGGCCACAGTTGGAGTACCAGAAGAACTTGCTTTTTGTTTCAAAGTTCCTTCTTTTAGTCACAAATCCATGGTGATTAGGTTTAGTGACAATATTTAGAAATACTGCTTTTTGTCAAATTTTGTCACAAATATTTATATTGTTTCGAGTGAAGCTAGTTTAGTTGTGCTTATCGCGCACACAGTAAAGACCCACCGGTTTGAACGTATTGAGTGAATGTTATATTCAGCATGGCGTAAAGAGAATGGTGTGTGCATACTGCTGCAGTTCGCAGCCTTGAGCGGAAGGGGTGCGACGTCACTAACTGAAATGTGTCTGAAAGGGGTAGACGTCAACATGCTTGCGTGCCGCGTTCTCTTTACGCCATGATATTCAATACGAGATCTGTCAATAACCGGAAAAAGAGTTTTGTTAAATTATAGTCATTCAAAACTTTTTGTAAACTACGCTTCAAATATGCCAAATTTAAAATTGAAAAATAATTTAAAGACACTTGTTTTTAATTAAGATTCTTTCACGGAACACCTATTCGCATCATGCGGAACACAGTTTGGGAAACGCTGGTGTAGCATTTAAACCTGCAGCTGTTCATAATTTTGACATCTGAAACAGTGCCTACGTAAATTCACCTTGAATAATTCTATGTTTTGAATATATTTTAAATCCTATTGGTTTTTTTGAAATGCTCATTAAATAGTGGATCCTATGTACACCTTTTTGGGACGACTGAATTTATTCTAAGGTAGTAAATTGGGAAGTTGTGCGCTGTTTTACTTGAAGGTCAACCTGCCGTGAATCACTGACCATTTTTAAATCAAGGATTGGATGTTTTTCTAAAAGATCTGTGCTAGGAATTATTTTGGGGCAGTTCTCTGGCCTGTGTAATGCAGGAAGTCAGACTAGATGACCATTGACAATGATCCCTTCTGGCCTAGAAATCTATCAGTCTGCCTGACTACTAACTAATAAATACTTCTCACTTATTCGCAAGAGTGCCATGCATCCACAGATACCTAACTACATTGTTCTATAAACGTTAATGATGCCTCACAAACTCCTGTGAGGCAGGAACTGTTAGAGCTCTATTAATGGATGTAGTCATTGGACTGCGCTTCTAGTTTAAGCAAAATAAAACACCGTAAAACCTCTTCAGTGCACAATTAAACTTTGTGCTGTGCTTTCCATGACTACCATAGTCTTCATTAGAGAAGCACCTGTAAATAGTATACGTTTTGACCTGCATTTGTTGTCAGGCTGCATTTTTATAGCAATCTAGATTTCCTTTACATCAGTAAACAACGTGATGTGGTTTAGCACTGGCCATCTTTGTCCTTGAGACATTTCAAGCCCAGACATGAGTGAAGGAGGTAAGTGTGTGTGGTTTCTCAGTTATGCCATATGCGCTTGTTCAGAAAAGAAATTTCAAGTGGTTCGACTCTTTCTCAAAGGAGCCTATACCCTTTACGTACTGCACTTGGCTGTCATCAGCGTAGGCTGGTTTTGTGGCTGCAGATTAATAGGCCAGCATCTTGTTTGAGTCCTAAAATGGATCACTGATAAATCTTTTCTCTTAAAAATAAAATAAAAAAAGCGGCTTGCATGACTGTCATGTTAGTCATCTTATTGCCCATGCTTTTCCATATGGTGGATTGATTTGTCCCCGTCAGTGGCCATGTGTAACAAAGATTCCTGTGTAATCGGGGTTGGATGGATTTCTGAAGCCAATATCTTAGTTGCTTCATGTGTTCATTATCATTTGTACTGCAGTTGTTTCTGGGACCCCAGTCATGGATCAGGGTCCCATTGTGCTCGGCACTACAGATACATAACAAAAATATGCCCCTTCCCCCCCCCCCCCCCCCCCCCCCCCCCGACCTGAAGAACTGATAGTCTGTCAGTGGTTCTCAAACTTTTGTACTGGTGACCCCTTTCACATAGTAAGCCTATGAGTGCGACGACCCCCCCCCCCCCTTATAAATTATCATAAAATATCAGGGTTGGAAGGGACCCCCTGCTCAAAGCAGGACCAATCCCCAACTAAATCAAAATTAAAAACACTTTAAAATATATTTAACGTCATTATAAATGCTGGAGGCAAAGCGGGGTTTGGGGTGGAGGCTGACAGCTCGTGCCCCCTGAGGGGTCCCGACCCCCAGTTTGAGAACCCCTGGTCTTAGTAGTCAGAACTGAAGCTGTGGGGCTGGATTCTGCTTCAGGATTCACCAGTATAAAACCGTTTACTTCAGTGGACTTACCACTTACATTAGTGGAACAGAGCAGAATTTGGTCCCTGATCTACAAATCCAGAGCCCAACAGCAAAAAACGGTTGTTAGAGGAATACAAAGAAGTGCTGATGAGTCGCTCACTAAGTGCATCTGAATGCTGATGAATGTATTACTAAAAGGTTATTTGAAAAGGGGGCATATCTACAGTGTGTGTAGATTAAATGCAAAACAAAAAAAGAAAACCCCACAACCCCAAACCAGAAACGATGGAGAAACAGTCTTAAAATTTTGCCTGTACATCTGGGGAAGCTCAAAAACGCGTGGTTCCTACATCAGAATTAACCTCCGTCCCCCTTGCACACACACACCTTTATCATCTGTTGCTGTACATGCCTGAATAGGTGCAGCGTGATTAAGCTGTAGTGCTGTGGTGGTAATAGCTGTGTGTGAAATCTCAAACGCGATGCTGCATTGAACATCTATTCTACCACTTTAATGAAGGCTGTAACTCAGCAAAGTACTTCAGCATGTACTTAAGTCCTATTAAGCACATAGATGGGCACGGTGTTAACTTGAAGCACTTTGCTGAATCATGGGGCCCAACAAAAATGTCTAAAGAGAGATCTGCATTTCTAGCAACTGCACATTCAAGGAAATGTGCTGCTGTCTTGAGGAAGTGGGTCTTGTGGGATCCCATCAGACACTTCATACTGGGGGGAGGAAGATGTTAATGGTCAGAGGTCAGGGACTTATTTTTGTCAGTCCCCGACAAGTGTTTAAACAGCATCTTCTCTGTCATAATCACTAAACTACTAACATTAACATAGAAAGCATACTCACAATTAACAATTTTTTATATACTTTACCTCAATACTACTATCCCTCTAGACTCCAAATGAGAATTTCAATTAGACTTCTTAACCAGGATAAAAATTTACTCTCTTGCTAGACTGAGAGCCAAACACGGGTACAAATATCCCATATGCAGACAAGCCCTGAGGAGCCAGTAAGACATTTAGATCTGACGACACTATGCAAGCCTTTTAGGACAGGGACTGTGTTTTCTTATTTGCTTCTGGAAAGCACCAGCCATGCATGTGGTGACTCCTAGAGAATTGTGAATCAGAAGGGTGTAATTCCATCCAGGGCGTCTGATGATGCGTTGCTGACTTTGATATTGCCACGTGATCCAGAGTCAAATTATTTTCACACTTGGCAGCAGCTTCTGAAATGTTACTATGTAAAATGTGAGTGGGCCTTGTGCTTTCTGTGCATGTGTGGGGGAGGGAGGGGGAACCCTTCTGAACATCTGGCTAGTACGATTTCACTCTTACTGAAACCTGGGCTGAGAAGTCTGCCTCGCGTTTATTTCCTTCCAGAGCGAGTGAACAGTGGTATAGTTCGAGAACAATTTACAGAAAACAAATTTAGTAGAGAAGGTATCTACTTTCAGTAGTCTGTCTGTAGAAGTATGTGTTTCAGTTTGTGAAACGGGCTGTGTCTAACATGCCTCGGGATACACCTTCAAAACCTAATCCTATCAAAGAAGAAGGGTACCCGATCCCTCAGCCACCCAAACGTCCCCTCTGGCAAATGCCTGAGTAAATCTGGGCCTTGCCTCATGCCCTAAAGGTCAGCAGACTTCGGCTCTGTCAGACCAGGAAGTAAATTCCATGGGGGGAAAGGGTCCCTTATTGAAAACACACTGCAGTCAAAACCCTTCACATTTCAGTGTAGTGACTGTCGTATCGCCAGTTCCAAGCATTCAAAAATCTTGAGTTGGGCTCCAAAAGTTATGATTATATATCAAATCCCATGGGCTTTATTTATTTATTTATTTATTTTATTTTATTTTATTTTAAGATGGAAGTGTTCTGGTTTCTGAGCCATCAGGATGCACTTGAGTTATGTTTGGGGGGTGGGTTTTCCCCCACAACCATGTAGGCTAGAAACTTTTTTAAATGAAAACTAAGATGACTCTGATAACTTGGGCTTTGTTTAAAAATTATATATATATATATATATAAATATTTAAGCAAATACTGAAAGACTGGAAACAAAATTACAAGACTTGAGAACACTCTATCTCAAGCAGCCCAGCTGAACTCAGAGTTTTGTAGATCAAAGTCAACACCTTGAATAATCGCATCAGGGATGTGCATAATACTTCAGATATAAGTAGGGTCATGAGGTCCCTCTCACAAGGATTTTGCCGTCCAGGACTCCAGTCCTGCAGTTGATTTATGCCATGTAGAGTCCCAATGAATCTCTCCTTGAGCATAGGGGTCAGTCTACTCTGCTGGTGTTGCAAGATTGGGGCCCAAGTTAGGCAGGTGAATGAGTAATAAGACCAAACATGTGGCATGTGAAGAAACAAGGGGACAGAATATATGCTGGGGAGGGAGAATGCTCTTAGAATCATAGAATATCAGGGTTGGAAGGGACCTCAGGAGGTCATCTAGTCCAACCCCCTGCTCAAAGCAGGACCAATCCACAGGTTTTTGCCCCAGATCCCTAAATGGCCCCCTCAAGGATTGAACTTACAACCGTGGGTTTAGCAGGCCAATGCTCAAACCACTGAGCTATCCCTCCCCCCCCAGTCTTCCGAAGACTGCTGCTCATTGATCGCTTGATCAGCATATGTTTAGGTGTGCAAAAATGCATACACATTTGCACGTTAAATTATCATGTTCCACAATTTGCAGAAATTGGACTTGCAAATGGGCAGTTTTGTTGTAGCAAGCCATTTGTTTGTGCAGGTCTGTGACTGTGCATGCAGGCTATTAAAGATCAAGCCCCTTATATGCATTATATTCCTTGGAGGGTTTTATATTTTTTCTTTAAAGGGCAGACATGGGGGATGGTAGACAGCATCACAGTGTAGATTACTGATGGATAGAAAACCTCTAAATGCCATCTTTAAAATTGACATAATTGTTGCACTAGGCTTGAAGGTAACAGAAAAACAAAATCCCTACAGCTGGATGTTAAATTGTAAAAGTAGGTGTGTGTGATACGTGACTTTGTTCATATGTAATGAAAATTACGTTTAACGGGTGGAAAGCAGGAAATGTTGATGATAAACAGCCCTTCTTCAAAGGATCCAGTAAAGTTTACCTCTGACTTCACCATACATGTGCCTGCCTTGTAAATCTATTCTGTGGTTTGGCAGCCTCTTGTGAATGTCGTTTTTTCCCCCCTTTTTATTGGATCTTGTCAGAGATTTGGCTGTCTTCTCATCTGCAGCTCATCTCTCTTCAGAAGCAGGGAATCCAATTTCCTGAGAGCTGTAAAATGTTCTTTTCCCCTTTCTAATGCAATGTTGCAGAGGAAGATGATGGAGACGAGGCTGCAGAATTTCAATTGTCTGGGAAGATCGGAGCAAAGAAACAGAGGAAACTAGAAGAGAAACAAGCCAGAAAAGCCCAGAGAGAGGTGAGTGTTTCCTGCCATGTCTAAAGCACAAAGCAAATGGCCGGTGATAGCTGACCTAGAGGAGGCAGGAGTTGTTCTTTGGTCACAACAGCTGGGAGGTTTATCGGGGGGGAACCCGCTTTGTCTCAGAAACACCCCCTCCCCCCCCACACACACACACAAATCTGGAAGAGCAGCTGACAGTTGTGATTGTGTAACACCAACAGACCATGGTTGTCAGTGGGTGGTATCGAACTGGGGACCTCTGGAGCTTAGTGCATCAGCCTCCACCGCATGAGCTAAAAGCTGCTGTAGTAATGTCTGTGCATTGCTCCATGCTCACCTGTAGGGGGAGGTTCCCCTTCCTACTCCAAACACTGTGCCGGTTCTCCATGCACAGCCTTGTCCACTTGTTCCTTGGGGACTGAATGAGAATTTGGTAACATAGGCAAGCTGTGTCCTTGCAAAGCCCGTTGAAGTGTGTGGGAGCTGAGAATTCAGTCCTTAGGCCAGAATTCAGCAGAGAGCAAACAAAAAGCCTAGAAACCAGACATCTCTTTGCTATGAACATTCATCCGTTTCCTAAATTCTAGCTCTGCATATTAAATTACCAGTTGAATACTCTGGATTTTTCAGTTACACTTAACTGCTGCAAGTCCAGGGGTAACTAATCAGCAACAGCAAACCCTCCTAAAGCCCATTAGTATATGACTCAAGTTTTTATACGTTAATTTCTTTTTCCTGTTCTACTTTACTGGCCTGCAATCTCCGTAACCTGGAGTATGGTTTGCAAAAGCTTGATGTAATTGCAACAGACTTTTGCATAACAGAGAAGATGCTCGCCACAGCACAGAGTGAACAAAGTAATAATAAGAGCGTTAAACAAGTCTGTTGGGCTGAAATTGACCTCTGCACAGGGTCAACACAAAGCCACTCAAATCCCACATAAGCCCTGCTTTAAGAAATAAAGTGGTGCCTAGATCTTACACACGGGGATTAAATTTACCTCGGTTGACTGTGGTGATAAGTGCTATAGGTAGCATATATCATAACAAATACTACGTGATTATATATAGTCTTCCATTACGATCCTCTCTTCACTTGTGCATAACTTTAACCATTTTTGGTTTTTACTTTCCAAGCTTGATCTTTTATGAAAAGTTTGAGCAAAATCAATTAAGTTACTTTGGAGTTAGATCACTGGTTTTCAACCTGTGGTCCACAGACCCCCAGGGATCCGCAGACTAAGATTTCCAAAGGTGGTCTGCACCTCTGTTTGAAAATTTTTAGGGGTCCACAAATGAAAAAAGATTGAAAACCACTGAGTTAAATAAAGGGTGTGGGAGGGCAGAGGAGAGATCCTTTGTTCCATTTTCAAACAAGCTGATTTTCTCTTTTTTTTTTTTGCCACACACTTAACTCAAAACCCCTGACAGTTAAAGCTGAAACGTTCCAGGTGGCACATTCTCAGTGAGGATGAGTCTCCTGGCTGTTTAATTTAAAAAACACAAATTAGATCAAGTATTTTCTGGAATGGGGAGAAAGGGGAAATAATAAAGAAATCAATATAAAGATATTTTAAGCAATAGTCTAAATCATCCATTATGAATTATTTTTTTCTCCTTGGAACAATTTGTGTGTATTGGTGGCTGGTTATTTTCGGGGGAGGGAATGGCGGTGGATCTTGTGTTTTAAGTTAAATTTAATCTTCCTAATAGTAAGATTTCCATTCTTTGTCTAGGAGAGCAATTTTTCCATTTTTAACTGTAAAATAATTTAAATGTGCTTTCATTGTATGAATCGCGTCTTTAAAGGATGCCATTCAGATTAATAAGAACAAAATTCAAGATACCTTATAAAGCATAAAAATTTTACATTTGCAAAGCTTTTTTTTAGATTTAAAGTGAAGGGAAAAGTCAGTGGTTTTACAGTATTCAATAGCAAAGGTACAGAAACAAGCTAATACATGCATTCAGTGGAGGTGAAAACTTCAACAAGGAAACTGATATTTTAAATCTCCATAGGGATAATTTATAAACTGAGTGGAAATACTAAAATTTGAAACGAACGGAAAACCCTGATGATTATGACAAACGAGAATAGCTTCTCTTTTTAAAAATATCAGTTGTGTATTTCTGGACACAGAAGTCCAGGAAACTGATGAGAGATAACTGATGCTCGTAAATTATGAAACCAAAGATTGAGAGAGAATAATGTATTGCCTTTTTTTTTTTTAGGCTGAAGAAGCAGAGCGTGAGGAACGGAAAAAACTCGAGTCAAAGAGAGAGGAGGAAAGGCGGAAAGAAGAGGAGAGAATACGCCTTGAAGAAGAAAGACAGGTGGGACTTGACTGAGTTTGCAGTTGGAAATTCTAAAGCAAATTTTGCCCTTTGTTACATCTTTAGTACAAAGAGGGCTGTATGCAACCTTGAACTGAGCTGAAACCCCTACTAGTGTTAGGTACTCTCAGACAAGCCTGTGACTTTCGTTGGGTTATTATTTGTATTATGATAGTGCCTAGAGGTCCCAATCAAGATCAGGGCCCTGTTGTGTTAAATGCACGACAGACACAGTCCTTACTCTCACAAGCTTACTATCGAAGTAGACAAGACAGACAAAGGGGAAGTGACTAAGCCCCGAGGTCACACCGCCGGTCAGTGGCTAAAATTCTCATCTTCTGATTCCCAGTCCAGATGGCTGTCCACTACTCCACACCGGTTCCTTTTGTGTGATAACTTTGCCATTAAAGAGTTGTTTGGTCCAATTGCTGTGATAGTGAATGCTGACTTAGACAGCCGCCCAAGGGACCAACAGGAAACTGCTTAGACATGAGGGAGTATACTTAATGAAAGATGTTCTATGAAATTATAATGGGAACTTTGGTGAGGTACTCCAGATTGGTCTCTTAGGGGAGGGGGCTGGTTATCAGAAAGGCTTCTTAGCCCAGCGTTCACTATAACTTTAAATCCTTGTCGTGTAAGGAGTGACATATTCACCAAAGCTGGCGTACTAGACTGCAGCAGTGCCTCCTGGGGCATTGCAGTGTGAATACTTTATTTTGGAAATCTTTAAAAATGAATATTAGTGTGTGTAGCAAAAGAGATTAGAAAAAGCAGATAGTGGGCATACATCAAAGCCTCTGTTAAAGTATCCCTTCAGCTAGGAGGCTGGAAGGCAGGCAGTTCTTCCAAGGCTTCTCTGAGCAGAAAGGACCACTCTGGTGACAGCTAGTGGCTAAAAACAAGCTTCATATTCTCTTGGGCACTTGAGCAAGCTATACAGAGGCTTTAGGGCATGCATCTGGGGTGAGTCACTGTTAGATGTCATGCAGCATCATGCATTGCATTCGCACCTACCAAAGGGGCGAGAATACCCTCTGAGTTAATCAGCTGGCATACAGGAACGAGGATGCTGATTTGTGTCTGCCTGCTTGCAGTAAGCCGGTTTATTTTAGTTGCTCAAAATCGGGATTGTGTATGTTGATATCAGAAAAGATGAGTCACTTTGCCTTTTAACATGCTGGGTTGAATGCACAGAACATTGAGTGTAGGAAGTCTTTTAAAAGAGTGTTCATTTCCTTATGTAAAGTTTAGGAAAACAAACAGAGGACTCCTAAAATGCTATCATTTTTCTGCAGAAACACGTTTCCGCTCTGGTTATCCATTGACAAATTCCTTCCTCGCTTCTGAGCTACTCTAATGTGCCAGTACATCAGTGGAACGCTTCTGGGCTGTTAGTTTTTTATGAATGATGAGAGCATCAGCCAGAATTATTGTAGCAGGGATTAAGAAAGCAAAAAACCAAGTGTTTTGGAAGGGGTTATAAACCCTTGTATTTTTCAGGGAATAATTTCACAACCTCTAACTCCTGGGGTTTAGGAAGAAACATTCTCAGTGAGCAGGATATCCAATAACCACCCACTCCACAGTTTCTTGCACCTTCCTTGGAAACAGGTGATATTGGTCATTTGAGAGAGATAGTCCAGTGTCACTGGTCTGAGTCAAACAAAACCTTCTGATTTCAAAATCTGTCAACAAACGCAACCACCACAGCAGGTGGATTTCTTGCCAGGACTGCAGTTTGCCCGGTACGTGCAAGCTGTCTGAGAACAAGCTTCCTTCGTGAGGGCAGGGCAGACGTGGTGGCAAAGGGTATATTGAAAAGTGATGTTTTTCTGTGGCTTCCTTCGCTCCCAGTGGCAATGACTTTAACTGGTATTAGCATTAAAGCTGCTTAATAGAGTCCAGCCAGTGCTGAGGAGCTGAGTGGTAGGTATGTGTGGAACTTTACACAATGATCTCTTCATAGAGACTTTGCCACATTAAAAGGAAAAGACCAAAGCAGTCTTTGCAAAATTCTACTCACCCAAAGTGAATTATTTTATTATGGTTGAGTGAATCAGATACCATTATTATTCTTTTTTTCATTGTCATTGTTCATGGTTAAGTGAGAGGGAAAATATTTTTGTGTCTGGGCTGGTGTGTTTTTTGTGGCAGTTTTGCAAGGCTTGGGGGAAAGAAGATGAATAAAGACTCTCAGGCTCCTGAAAATCCCAGCCTAATCAGAACTACTATGGTTTTAGTTGTGTATTATTTAGAACAGTATCTTAATGGATCCTTTCAGTGCTTTCCTTCAATAGTCTTGTAACTTTAATGAGGACAACAGGTCTACCCACTAGGCTGGTGCGTCAAGGGTATTCTATCGCCTTATGGAACTCTCACACAGTTTTTAAGCAAATGAATTCCATTTCATATGAAAGAGTACAGTAGCCAAATAACCACCAAGTGCTCCGGACTCCTCCACAAAGCAAGCTGCTCTGGCCATATGTAGCCCATGAGTTGAGTTGGACATCTGTTATAATAACTTCTCTTCCCATTTGACTCTTCTCTGAATCTTTAACAGGAAGTGGGGCTATTCTAGCACCCCGCCTTTTTACCCAAGAGCTAGATTTGTTCATCAAAAGCTCCTGCTCCAGTCGGGACAGAGTAGCGTTTACAGGGAGGATCACAGTAACAGGAATTTAACCTGTTAGTATAGGAGAGTGTTAGACGCTGGCTGGCTTCCTCACCAGCCTGAGGAATTATCACCCACACCAAGCTAGTCTTCAGTTCTTGGTTCTATGCTCCACTTATTGTCCAAATGGCCAGAGACTCTCAAAAAGCAAACAAAACTCCCAGCTGGGTCTGTCTACCTAGCTGTGATGCCTAGGGCTTACCACCTGGAGTCTTCCTCCCTCAGGGACTGCTGCGGAAGTCTGTCCCTTCCTGCAGTCCCCCCTCAAGGGAGCCGCTTGCTAGCTTTTATAGTCACCGTCTCCCTTCACAGCAGAGTCTGATAATTGACCAAGCCAGGCTGGCCCTTAAAGGGGCGATTCTGCCCCTTTTACAGAGAGAATAAAAGGGGTTAAAAATTGGGTGACTGTATACCTAAGTGCACATGTTGTACTAACAGAGAGCGGTGTTCCATGCACAACACTGTAGCTTTCAGGTCCTTTTACAGACTTGGCCTATGACATCAAAGGTCAAAATATTAACCTGTTTGACCCCTTTATCTTTCGCAAGGGCCAAGGAGAGATGATGCTGTTTGCAGACTGCCTAAGCTAGAATGTGCCATTCGTACTTTCCTTTTATTTAAAAAAAGGAGGAAAAAACCCTTAAACTATTGCTTACCAGAAACTTAATGTCTGGAACCAATTCTTGTGGGCAGCACACACACTGTTCCGAGCCGCCTACATCAATTAGAAAATGGAAGGGCCAAATTACTAAAGGTTTATGCAACCAGAGATTGATTAGTCATGAATTAAAAAAGGGAGAGAGGTCAGTTACGGAGCTTTGTATCTCCAGCTCTACATTCTGTTTGAGGCGGGTGCTCTTGGTAGTGACGCTTCTGTTGCAGAATCATAATCCCACAAAGCAGTGAATTCAGAATTAAAAGTTTAGCTAGAAATTGTACTGAGTCTTCCTGATGTTCTGATCCTTGCAGGAGTAACTGGATGGATTTGAGGCAATTCAAAGTATCTCAGCCATCTGCCCCTGGGGTTTTTGTGCTTTTCTTCTCATCAATTTCAGGGAAGATGTTTAGGAGCAGTGATGAAGGCAAGGAGCAGAGTCATGGATGTGAAAGGGCGGGGGTGGGTATTTTGTACATAGTGTTAATTCTAACATATGAACCCACTGTTTTTTCACATGGACACTGTCCATTCTGTAGGAGCACCATGATTTATTCATGCAAGAAAAGTTATTTCAAGACTACTATTCTCCAAAGTAATTAACAAATGAGCAGTAAAACTCAGTGAGCTAGCTGAGTTACCCTTCGAATTTCTTCCTTTTGTGCGTGTCTTGTAGAGAGCTACCAAAAGAAATTTCCTTTCCATAAGAGTTGACATTCACTTCCTGTAGGGGATGCTGTTCTTTTGGCCTGCCTAGAGAAATTAGTTGCACCCGAAACGAACAGCTAGATTCTCTCCAGTGATCCAGACAGTTTGATGGCCCAGGAAAGTTTGCCAAAAGTTAAGGTGATTCCTGATTGGGTTACTGTAGTTGCAATTTACAAAATTCAATAACTGGATTTACTTGGTTATAGACGTCCTTCAAAGTATTCACTTATAATCTCATCTTGTCTATTAACCCACTACTCTGAGTGGTTTGAGACAGGCACTTTAATAAAAATTGAGAATCTTAAAGACAAGTGAAATCCCAGAATCACTCTGGTTTACCTTTTATAGGCGGATGGATAAATGCCGTCCATTCCTTCTGGGTAACTTTTCACAGCATTGCATAAAGCTTAGCTGTAAACGGAAACTGCTCTTTAATAGGAGTCATGGGCACTAAAATCTCAAACTCTGAGAAAATGAGCTCACTGGTGCTATTTTAAATGTAATTATATATATAAATAAAATGTGGTTGCCCCTTGGCTGCAGTGTTGCAAACTAGAGAATATATTTTTAAATTTTATAAGTTTCCTTTCCAGTGTTCTGGTGACCTGATTGGCTGCGTCTGTGAAGAAGCTCCTTTATGATTGGTATTGGCTTTAGCGGTGCCTTACCCTGGGGATTTCCCTTTTGCTCTTGGAGTTTTTTGGTGGTGAAATGGTTTACCGACCGACACCTTATCAATGAGAACGAACTTCCTCTGATGTTGCAAAACAGCACCCTTCGTGAGCAATCTGCAAAGCTTTTGTGTAAAGAGCTTGCGTTTCTGTGCACAGGGATTTTGTAGGCTTCGTTCCCTACAGCACCAGCAAATCTACAGTAGTTTGAAAAATTGCATACAGCGTGTGTGATTGAGACAGACGTAACTTCATGCCTGTCCTGTAATGAAATATTGTATTGGAACGGGATGTGTTGCCTGAAAGCAAATTGCCTTTGAAACGCGGCTTGCTGTAATATAAAAAGAACCAAGGTTTGCCCCTCTTCCATTGACCTGGTTTTAATTGTGTATTTAAAAAAATGCACCACTGCAGGATTGGGGTGTTTAGAATCAGTGCTGTAACTAAAAAACCATGCCCATATTGCACAGACAAGGCTTTGGTCAAAATATCTGGATGCCTAAAGTTAGGCTTCTAATGTCATAGTTCAGGGCCTAAATAAAAATGGCCAGATTTTTTTCCCAAGTTGCAGCTGCTCCCACTGACTCACTGGGGTTTTTGGGCGCTCAGTGCTTCTGAAAATTGGGCCATTTAGATTTAGTCTCCTAACTTGATATTGAAGACCCTAATTTTAAGCACCTAGCTTTGAAAATTTCGGCCTGTATTTTTAGCCTGTGTAGTGCTGCTAGTGATATCTGCAACCCACTTAAATGTTGCCCTTATGCTTTATTTTGTCAGTATAAACTTTAATTTTAAAAAAGTGCAGCCTTCTTGTACAATTGTGGTGAGAGGATGTGTTAAATTCACATGCATCTACGGCGTTCCCTTGGATGCTCACAAGCTGAGGCTGCAGTGCAGTTTCAGTTTGTGGCTATTTTCAAACATTCATAAATTTCTGAAAATTTCCCATGCTTAATGTTGGCAGGAAGGTAAAGTTATTTAGAAAGTTTGAACAAAATTCCTTTTGAGCAGTTCCGATTATTAGAGTTGGGAGAGAGGTTTTTAAAAGATTGATGATGTGCATAAGCAGTGAAAATGTGAAATACAGAGGAACTCGGTTTGGGTTTCAAAAATATTTCTGGGTTTGAAAAATATTGTTTGACTCCTAATGTGTGCTCCCTGTTGAACCCCTTCCATCTCCTTGCAAATCCTGTACCATCAGGATGATAGACTAGATGATAATTAATAATACCTAGTTCTTTTCAGCCATAGATCTCCATGCTTTACAAAAGAGATCAGTACCATTATCCCTATTTTGCAATTGCGGAAACTGAGGCAGGGAGAGAGAGAAATGACTTGTCTGAGATCTCTTAGCAGGCCAGTGGCAGAGCCAGGAATTGAATCCAGGTCTTCCAAATCCCAGTCCAGTACTCTGCCCGATCGGCCATGTTGCCTTGTGGCTTCATTTCAACTTAAATGGTTTGCTGAAGAAGGGCTTAAGGGGGAGAGCTCTGGTTTGAAGTCTGCATTACTGGATGATGTCCCTCTTGCTGCCTCACTACCCAGTTACCATCATCATCAAACTAATCCTCTTGGGGCCAGGATCCTCCCGGCACGTAGAGCATGGGGTGGGGTGATTTATATAGCACCGCAGAACTGTGCAGCGCTTCACAAGCCTGTAAGAGGAGAGAGGTCAGATTCTGTTCTCCCTTGTTGGTTACAAATCCAGGTGGACCCACTGACTTCAGGGGAGTTCATTCTCTGAGGGAGTGTGAATTTATACCAGGGTCTGAGAGACTTACTTAGAGGGCGGAGAGGATTGAAAAACTTCATAAGAAGGATAGGAATTGATCAGAAGAAATACTTTACACTTGTAGAGAGCCCAAACATGGTGTCATGTTGAGGTGGGAGAGGAGTAAGATGCGACTGCTTCACAGCAAAAAAAAAACAAAAAAAAAAAACCACCACCAATGTAAGCAGCAGCAGTTACCAAATTTCCTTAGTGCTGGGGTTTCCCCACTCCCCACCCATCCTTTAAGGGAGGTGGCCTGTCTATTCTCTCTCCTGCACGTTCCCTGCAGCTTCACTTGAGAGCAATAGATCTGAGATCAGGCCGAAATAAACGACATAACCGTACTTTGCTTTTTTTCCCAGAGGTTTAATTTCGCTTTCCTCCCACACGCTCCCCGAAACGTTTTCACTGGTTGCCCTCGTGTTTCCTAAATCCTTGGGAGTGAGGCAGGCAGCACCATAAATGGCTACTAAACCAAGTAGTTAAGGACTGATCTTAGAGCTATTTCATAACGTGGACCACTTCCACGGGTGGATAGATTCTCCTGTGGACACCTCCCTGTCTAGTCCTGAGTCCACGCTTTCCACACAGCAGCTGTAGTGCTTGGTGATATGAAAGAAGGCTACAAAGACAGTAGTAAGAGAGCCAGGTGAAAATACATGTGTGTTAATGTAATAGACAAACCTGCTTTACTATGTTTTTTTCCCCACATGTTCCATCTCTGCTGTTTATTGCCTCTCTCAGTGAATTTATTAGTATACAAGCTCCTCTTTTTCTCTCTTTACAGTTTGGGTCTGTCCTCAGGTTTGATCATGGCTGAATTTACACCAAAGAAATGCATGAAGCAGCTGACCAGAGAGTTGCTGGGGTTTTTTTATGTTCAGATTAGTTGTTCAACAAAGCCTCTGGAAATCCTGAGTGTCCTGCTAATAAAACTAAAAAGCATTCAAGCTTGAAGGCTGGCAGATGCTTCATTGTTCTTACTGAAGGCGCTGCTCAGACCCCCTGGAAATGCTCTGCTGATCACAATATGAGAGCTGTAGGTCTGAGAAGTAAGTGTAGGTCAGCTTGTAATGAGTGACCAAAGAAAAAAGATGTGAGACCAAGAATGGCACGCTTTGTCAATCTCCTCGCACTGATGTGTTTCCTACAGTGTGCTGGATGTGGAAATACTGACACTAACATTGTGGCAGGTTTTAGTCCTACTGAAGTCAAAGGCACAGCTCTTTAGACTTGTGAGAGAGAGACTGGGTTGGTTGGTCTGCTTGTCAGCCTCTTTTAAAAACAGGAAAATGATGTCTGACTGTTGTAAATGGGCCAGTTGTCTTCTGATTTTTGCAGAACAACCACCTGGAAATTTTGAAGGACTCAACTCTTATCACTTCCCTTCGAAAGTGTTGTCAGGTTTTTTGTGCTTCAAAATTCTACATAGCATTTGAGTTACAGAGATGTGATAGGGACAGAGTTGTGAAGGACTTTGATGTGTCTCAGTGATTCTAGATCAAATTGGCTCAGTTTACAAGTGAAGAAGGGCTCTGAGAGCCAGGCTGTGTTCTTTCAGGCTCATGTGCTGCTAATAATAAAGATTCTGCAGCTGGATCTTAGTTAATAACCTTTCTGGTGAAGCAGGACCCAGAAAATAATCCTACTCCCTCTCAAAAGCTGTGTTAAATCTGCAGGAATAAAAAGCAACAAAACTTCCCCATTTGACTCTGAATGCACAAAAGGATCAGATGTGGTAAGAAATGAGGTGCTTTTTTTCAGTCACTTTTTCACCATAATTACTCTTTAGGGCCACAGTCCCACAAGTTTCAGAGGGGCCGCCGTGTTGGTCTGTATCAGCAAAAACAACGAGGCGTCCTTGTGGCACCTTAGAGACTAATACATTTATTTGGGTATAAGCTTTCGTGGGCTAGAACCCACTTCATCAGATGCATGAAGTGGAAAATACAGGAGGCAGGTATAAATACACACCCCTGAAAAGATGGGAGTTGCCTTACCAAGTGGGGGGCCAGTGCTAACGAGGCCAATTCAATCAGGGTGGATGCGGCCCACGAGTGACTCAGCCTGGGAGTGCTGAGGTGTATAATAATTTTTTGGCTGTGTCTACTACAGGGCAGATATATCCATGCTGTGTTCTAAGGGCCCAATCCTGTCTCTTGTAGGGTCTGGCTCTGAACAGTGTCCCTTAATACATGTGTTCATGGATTATATTTCATGATAGGACCTGTTTTGTTTTGTTTTTTCTGTGTACGTTTTATTGATGCAATGGTTCGATTTCCCTCCGTTTTAAGGAAGCAACTGCTATATAATACCAGTGTCAAAGAAATGCTGCATCGTTATTTCAGTGTGGAATGGAGGGAACAGCTCACCATTAGAAACAGGCATAGCAGAATTTTGCTTCAACAGTAGTTTACTGTGGTGGTGGTATTATTTCCTCCTGAGAACACTAAGGAAAAATGCACAGAAAGCAGCAAACTAAGCACGTGCTTGGGGTGGCAGATTTCAAGGGACGGTATTCCGGCCACCCTTTTCGCTTGGTCAGTTGCACTCTCAGAGCTTGGGGTGGCAAAAAGCCTAGAGCAAGCCCTGTCTCTGAGCACGAAACCCCTGCAATCCCATCCTGGCTGTGCCCCTGATTTTGCTAGGCAGCCTAGAACAAGTCACTTAACATGTGTGCTTCTGTTTTCCTCCCTTGTTCGATGGTTGTAATGCCCCCAGCATAGGGCGGTTAGGAGATTTAATTACCGATTGTACCCAGCTTTGAAGATTTAAAATGCTTTATAAGGCACAGTTAGTATTAGTGACTACAAATGTTTGAAAGGCACCAGAATGCGCAGCTTTTAGCTAACTAGAGTGAACCGCTCACTGAAGAACTTTTTTTCTCTCCTTATGGCCACCTCTTATGTTCTGATCATAAACTAGGCAGTTAATGCAGCTCCATGTATCTTTTACATATAACCAGTTGAGTGGTCTGCCATCAAAAAAACTATTTTTTTGAAACCTTGTAATAGGCCTGATTCTTCTTTCTCACTTGTTTGCCACCAGTGTAACTCCACTGACTTCAGTAGTTACTCCTGTTTTACACGGGTATAAGTGAGAGCAGAATCCGGGTCAGTAACTGAAAATGGATAGGTTGCATTAATGTATGGTTTGGGGGCAGGGACTTCCTGTAGCTTGCACTGCAGAAGAAATGTGTTCATGCAAATTGAGGAAGCAGTTTGCTATATAAAAGTGTCTCTCTCCCCTTCATCAGATCTTTTCCGAGCCAGCCCAGGAAGGGCTGAACTGACTGAGACAATTACTGTATTAAAAGAAGGGCAGAGGCAGAGCTGCTTGTGAAATTAATGATGCAATCAAGGGAGAGACTGAAAGTTTCAGTTTTCAGAAAGTCCTTCTGTTCCTGGCCTGTCCCAGCGAACCCGATTGGCACCCAAATGATAAAGTAAGCAGGGTCTCCATTAAACTAAACCTGGTTTGGGGAGGAATGACTTGAGCACTTCATTTTTCTGCAGGAAGAGGAACAAAAGAAAGCAAAAGAAGAAGAAGAGCAGAGGGAGCATGAAGAGTACCTCAAGCTGAAGGAGAGTTTTGTAGTTGAAGAGGAGGGTGTTGAAGAAGCAATGACCGAGGAAGAGGTATGTTGTGCTGTCACTGCAGCCAGAACTTCTGACTTCCCACCCAGCTTCCTGAGACTGAATAGATTCAGCTGTTTAAATTGTCCTGATTACATTTTATCCCCTTATTGTTGTAAAAATCAAAAAACCCATCCAAACCATTCTGAACTGAGTCCTGGGTGAGTTACTTGGGTGGTGTGTGCTGAGTGCATGCAAGGAATTTTTTTTTTGCCTTTAAATGACAGATCTGGTATATAGTATATGTGAACCTAGAGCATTTACTGGAGAACATTAGAATGTTTTGTACCAACCTTTAGATTTAGAGAGAAATGCGAAGGGGCAAATTCAGCTCACGTGGAAAGGAGTGCAAACCCCCAATGGGGTTCCACCTGCTTACAGCATGACTGAATTAGCCTAGGAGTTCTGTAATCCAAATGCCTTCCTAGGGTTAGAAACCCTGCGGTACAAGTGAAGAAAGGGCTGCTAGAAGGGCAGATAACAGTGGAAGAGCGAAGGCAGGGTTTGATTCCAAAATAGCTGCCAAGTATATTTTAAATCCAGCTTCAATATCTAAGGGGTTTAATTATCACTAAATCAGGGGAATGAAACTGAACTAAAGCTGATTTTAAAAGTAATTTATTAAATGAAGCATTACAGTGCCCATATCTCTGGTATTTCTGGTTGCGTGTTGTTAGAACTGTACACTCTGCGATGGAAGCGACTTGCTAATTCCTTACCCTCTGCATAGGACTGCGGCACTCTATTGTGGCTGCATACAAGCATGTCTTTTGGATGCTGCTGATAAAATGTGGTATTTCACATCATGGTACATGAATTTTTTTTTTTTAATGCTGCCACTGTGGAAGGCAAGATTCTCAAGACGAGATTCATAACCCATTAGAGGCTAAATGCTTTGCTTTGTTTTAATTTTAAGTGCTGTGAAATAATGAAGGGAATGGAGACCTCGTGCTCCAAATGTTTGCAGCTGAATGCATTTGATTTTAGCATAACATTTTTTTAAGTGTCAAAAATTCTTACACTGCTGCGACCCCAGTTTGTTCAGTAAGGTGGCATCGGTGTAAATCAGATTGGTAGTGGTGATTCCACCCGCCCCCCGTCCAGCCACCCACTCTAAACCAAATCATCATGGCTCTAAATTAGGACCAATGTAAGTCATGCTACGTTAGTGATGGTGGAATAGATCTTCAGAGGTACAAAGGGCAGTTTGGTGCCAAGCTCCTACTGAAAGTTAGTTTGACTAGGGTGGCTAACTTCTATCAGTTCCTTTATAAATCTACCCTTACTGTGCCATTGGCATTTCTGAACGTTTGCGTAGCAGTGTCTTACAGCAGCAAAATGTGGCTAAAACAGACTTTTTCCATCTGTTTCAGTTACATGCAGCGTTAAGCCGCTGTGCCAGCTATACCACAGGTGCTCTTGGGAGATCAGTCACAGCTAAGACAAAATTGTCACATGATCAGCTCCCTTTAAACAGGAGTATATAACGTGGTCACATTAATTTGTTTGGGGGGAGGCAAAGGAATCTGGGGTGTATAAGATCCTAGACCAGGATGGTTATTGTATGTAAATGGGAGCAGAAAGGGGCTTTACTTGCTTAAGATGGGGGTTGGGGCCTTGTTCTCAACTTAATGTTTTTTTTAATAAAGTACATATTTCAAATGGCTGTTAAACAAAGACATTCCAAGATACGCAGTTATACAGGGCTGCTGTCAGCGCTAACATGGCTGGAAGGCTGTCGGCTTTCTGCCTTGTGCTTTATGAGGCATCCAGTATCCTGCTACAGTCTAGGGTGACCAGACAGCAAGTGTGAAAAATCGGGATCGGGGGGCGGGGGCGGGCAATAGGAGCCTATATAAGAAAAAGACCCCAAAATCGGGACTGTCCCTATAAAATCGGGACATCTGGTCACCCTACGGCAGTCACATGCTCTCAGTGGTTATTGGTTACTCGTCAATTATTGGTTACCAGCATCCTCAAGCTTGAGTGTCTAGAATTAGGCACCTAAATCTGTAGCTGGGCAACTAATATAAATGACTTAATTTCCAGAGACTCTGAGCACCTGCATCTTCCATTCACTTGAATGCAAATTTGGGTTGCGCAGCGCCTTCGATGATCAGGCAGCTTTTGTTTAGATGCCTAACAATGGATTTGGATGCCTAATTTTGGGCATCCAAGTTTAAAAGAAATTGGCTCCACTTTCTCTTGTGCGATGATGACTCCAGGCTAAATTCTGCCCTTGGATGCATCTGAGCGGCCTCCCATTGATATCACTCCACGCTCCGCCCTTCCCACATGCAGAGGGCACGGTTTGGTCCTCCATATTGGTAACTGACTAGAAGGTGTAGAAAGTAACTTGGTCTAAACGTGAATGCAACACACTACCTCTGGCATAGACCTAAAGAAGATAGAAATTGGATATTTCCGCTCTAGTTGGACCGGTATAAAATATATACTTAATTTAAATACGGACACCTTGAGCCTTGTTTTGATTTTGGATAAATCCATGCAAATTCGTAGATATTAACTCCAGATTTACACTGGTGCAACAAATGAGAATCTGTCCCTCATACAGCGCCTTATACGATTAAGTCTATTTTATAACCCTTGTTTTTCCATCAATTTGCAGACACATTTGATTTGATTTCTATTCATTTGAATTAATAACTGTTTTCCTTACTGTATCCAGTCCCATAGCTTTCTAACGGAATTTATCAACTACATTAAGGTAAGCTACCATTCCGCTTTCTTTATATCCAGTGTGTGTTCCTTTTATTTATTATTTTTATTATGAAAACCGTTTATTGGCAGAGAACTTTATAAAGAAGGGAACCCTTTTGTTAATATCTAGGTGGATATTTAATAAAACAAGTATTCAAGCATTACATGGACCTGAACTACAATGTATGTTTTGCTCTTGCAGCTCACAAATGTGTGAATAGTTGCTGGCGTAGTTCCTCCTCCTTTTATCTCGTGGCCATATTTTGGCACTTATATGTCTATGGCTGTTGTACCCCAGTCACTGAAGTCAACACTTGCCCTCAGGAGTTGAATTGGTACCTTGGATACTTAAAGTAAAACCTTGGAAATGTTTGCATAGAATTTTACTCTCCTGTTTGCTTTGGGATAGTGTTCTAGATATTCCAGTTCAAGCAGATCACTTTAGGAACATGTTATTTCCTTTTCGAAGTTATCAATAACTGAGCATTTCATTCCACCTTTAAAAGACCCTCATAGTGTAATCTGGTCTTGGCAGCAATGACGGCTGTCTGCCCTGCAGTTGGAGGGGTAATTGGAGCACAAGTACACGCACCACAGTAGCATTGATCTAGGTAGCTCAAAGACCAGGAGCAATGAAGTCACAGCAGCAGGGGCTAGCTGCCGAGTAAGTACCCAGCACGGGCTTGTACAGCTCACTGCTCTTTGCGCTCGTGCTCGCTAGATCAGAGCGAGCTCGGGTGCCGAATTGCACCTCTGACTGCAGTGTAGACACACCCATAGTCCTTGTAGTAAAATTTCTGAGTCTTGACTAGAAAAGTTACTATATTTTTTAAAAAAAATTTACCTAGCCAGTTTCTTGGTGCCCAGTCCTGTGAGGTGGTGGTTGCCCTCAACTCACATAGAGGTCAGTGGTAGTGTAGGACACTCCATGCCATACAAGATTCGGCCCTGAGTTTGCGAATGTTGAAGGCACAGTAATGATTATTATTTTTTATTTAATTCACTGGTTCCATTGCAGTTTAGTTCCCCTCCCCCCACCGCTGAATGAGAGTGAGGATTGCTGAATTTGTGTGGTATCTGTTGTACCACGTGCATTTTTTGATCCTCTTGAAACACAAGCACAATAAAGGTCACATAAACCTCTCACTTGATTTCCTCTCTAACTTCTCTACCCTTGAGATGCGTGGCCGTGTCTTAACCTTTAGAGAGGTGTTGTTGTAGAAAAGATCACTCATCAGGGTGTCTTAGGCTTCCTTTTAATAGCCTTGGGGAGCTTCATTTTTAAAGTTTGGGGTATTTGTGGTGGTTCGCACTCTCCAGTTAAAACAGAAGCCTCAACTTACATTTTGACTGCCATATACATTGTCTGTCTGAAACTGGAGAAGCAATAACAGTGTGTGACTCTGAGACCTGAAAGCTAAGACAGCTTGATTCATGTGAAACCATAAGCTCAGCAAGTGGGACATAAGCGTATGCAAAAGGCCCTGCTTCAGAAAAACATCCCAATTCAGGAAGGCACTTCAGCACATACGTTGCTGAGTAGGGATGGATGGCAGAATTGGGAGCATTATTTTCTTTAACATTTTTAACTTTCTCTCTAGCTTGAAAATATACTTGGTTTAGAGAAGACAAAGGCAGCATACAATCCCTCCTAGCTGGATATGTTGTTGCTTTTTCAGAAGGAATGACTTCTCTGCTGAAACAGTGCTAATCCGGCAGCATCAGTCTGAAAGCATCTGTCACGTGGTCTTAAAGAGCAGCCGATGCCTCAAAAAAAAAAAGAATTGTAATTTAACCTTTCTGTTGAGGAAGCTGTTCTGACTGTGTCAGTTTTTGAGTGGAGGCAGCTTGCTTCCTATTTTATTCCTAGGTACATTTTACATGAAATGTAGACTCTCTTTGGTTTGTTTTTTGGGGTTGGAATTTTCTGATTAAGACTGGATTTACAAAGGACCCAAAGGGAGTGAGGCACCCAGGTCCCACTGAAATTAGATGGAGATTGAGTGCCTCATTCCCTCAGGCTCCTTTGAAAATCCCTTGGTTATTAAATTCATCTGCAGCTCCTAAAGTCTCAGGCCTCTGTGATCTTGCGTGTGTGTGTGTGAACTCTGTGCCAAAAGCGTTTCCATTCCCCAGCAACTGATTGTGTCGTTACAAACTGGGGGCTCTGGCTTTTGAAAGAGATGCAGTGGAGCAACAGAAAAGCCGCTGGGTTTGGACATGGTGCCAGAGCTGTGTAGGCCACTTCACAAAAAGGATGACTCTGTGGGCCCAATCGGTACTTTACAAATTAATTGGCGGTTGTTTGAAAGCTGCAGGGAGGCTCGGGATCGTGGGAAGTAGTCCCGCCGGAGAAGGATGAGTGGGCAAAGTGCTGGTGAGGCAGCCCAAAATGCAAAAAGAAACATACAGATGCACCTCAGACTGTGCCTCAGCCCATTAAATCATTTCCACTTGGACTCCTCATTTCAAACCTCTGAGCAGCTTCAGGTGGATGCCAGTTTGTTTTTAAAAAGAACCTGTTGCAAAAATACCAAAAGGGGCTGGGGGTTAAATCCCAAGTGCACGTAGACGCTCTCTCGGAAGTAAGGTCAAAATCCTGCTCCCCTTATTCACATGAATCCTCCCCTTGATTACAGTGGGATTCATTGTGTAAATAACCAGAGCAGGACTTGACCCTAAATTACAGTTTCTGGCCCCAGTTCAGCAAAGTACTTAAGCACATGCCGGCCTATTGAAATTAATGGAACTTCAGCGTGTGTTTTTGGAAGTTAAGCAGATGCTTAAGTGCTCTGCCATGAATCAGGCCTCAAGCTTCGGTGACTGTATTTCTGCAAAAGAGAGCCTTGATTTCCTAGAATACCAGCCATGATAAGCGATTCACCTGGAAAGCTTCCAGTAAACTCTTTCAGTAGTTCGGGGATGACTGTTTTTAAGGGAAGATTTAAATCCTCTCTTCTCATTTCATAAAGGGGTGGGAGTGAGTTTGTTTTTTGGGGGTTTTTTTGGTTGGTTTTTTTTTTTTTTTTTTTGCCCCCTATCCTTTAAAATGAAGATGTGATGATCCATAGCAGTTCCCAGCTCTGAGAACTGAATTCCATGGACTGGTTTCAGTTCTGTATCTTCAGTCCATGGTAGTCAGTTCTCTAGCTTGGCTGTGTCTAACTTCACAACTAGTAAGTCTGTGTGTTTTTTTGTTTTTGTTTGTTTGTTTTTTTCCCTTAATGAGAGAGGGCATGACTGTGTACAACCTCTTTATTTCCCAGATGTCCATTCAGGTTAGAGTTGCTGTGTCCTTAAATCAGTCAAAACATAAACGTTCTCATTCTGAAACGGTTCTGTCCAATTTGAACGTAATACTTGCATCTGGAATTGTAAAGCTCCCCAAGATATTGCCGTCCCACCATACTGGAAGGAACAGTGGCCTGGAACTAAAAGAGAATAATACTTAGCACCTCTATAGCCCTTTATATTTAGAGCTCCTCACAAGCATTAATGCATCTTTACAGTGCATTTAGATAAATGAGATATTAACCCATTTTACTGATGGGGAAACCACAGCATGGAGTGGTTGAGTTCCCGTTTCACCAGGGCATTGTACGACTCCAGTCTTCTTCTGTGTAAGTCCCTCTGGTTACATCAGTGTAAGACTAGAGTAAAGCAGTGGTGAATCAGATACTAAATGACTTGGCTAAAGTCACCCAGGGAATCCATGCCAAAGCCAATTAGAAAATTCAAGAGTTCTTTGCTCCCAGTTCTGTTCTTAGTCCATATCACACTGCTCCTCTGACAGAGCGCTAGGAGTACATCTCTAACTATGAGAAACTAGATAAGGGATTAACTTGCTAAAGAAGCTCATTAAGGCAACAACATTTGTGTTAGAGGGGGGAAAAAAGCAGACAAACCACCCAAGAGCTTAATACACCAGGAGGTCTGGCCCAGTTCTCCTTTTATTTATTTTTTTTTTTTTAAAAAAAACGTAATTTGCAACATCCCAAACTGAAGTGCAAAGGAATAGCTTTGTGCAAACTGAAAGCTTACCTTAATCCTGGCGGGGAGAGATACAGGTTGCAGGAAGAACAGTCAGGCCCTTTTATGAATAGCTGCACGTCAATAGTCCAAAATGTTTCTGCTTATCTTGCCTCTCTAAAATACGAGATTGGTCAGAACAGATCTCTAGAAACACATGCAGTGCTTCATCCGCAGGTGGAAAAGAGCCTCTAATTTCTCTTAAGCAAAACTGATTTAAATAAATGATTCAACTCACTTGTTTCCCAAGCAGGAGAGTTTGCTAGGAATTGTGAACTTGAATTCTAGTTTTTCTCCCACAAGAGGCATCCTGCGTATTTCTGTGGCCAAACAGATAAAAATCTAGTCCCCATTCTCATCAGCTGCTTATAACTCTTCTTTGTTTCCGTAGAATGCAAAGGTGGTTCTTCTGGAAGACCTGGCTTCCCATTTGGGGTTAAGAACCCAGGTAAGCATTACAAGCCAGACCTAATACACCAATACTAATAATGGGAGTGTTGGTAAATTGGGTAATTTCCATGTGAATCTTGGTGGTCCTACTGAAAATACTTGGGTTTCGACTGAAGTTCAACAGAAGGGCCACCCTAAAAGAATTCGTTGGGAAGAGCCATCCAGCCAATAACTTCATCAGCCAATGAGTCCTTGCCATGAAGGAGCATGCTCACAATGTCTTGTACCCCAGCACTTCTTGTTGGCCGCTGGAGCTGTAATCCCAGCCTTTCCTTGTATCCAGCACACGCTTGCGTGCTCTCTCCTGATTTACCAGTTTGGGTTATTCGGGGCTACAGAGTCACCTAAAATATAGCTACGAGCATGGTCATTGTTGGATAGGGTGGAAGCTGCCCAGACGAGTGGGGAAAATTGCCACATTAGCCATACTGTTTCATGTACAGTAAGAGAACAGATGTTTAATTTTTTTGTCCCTAGACTTTCCTCCCACACTGCCCCCTTCCCCAATTTATAGCCTGCTAAATTATTTTTAAATGGTTAAATGTTTTTAGGATGTGTTTTCTTATTAAAAACAAGCAACCTCACCCCTGCAAAAACTATAAAGAACCTTCCAAGAGAAATCTTGACCTTACATTGTACCTTTTGGCCTCTGTCCTCCGTTTCTCTTTCCTCTCCCCCCACTCCCCTCCCGGTCTACAGTTCTCTCTTCCTGTTCTGCCTTAGCTCTGTCTGCAGTTTGGGGCGGGGCCATGTATTTGATTTGATTCTGACACGCCTAGCGCGTCAGCTGCTCTATAAATAATCAAAGCCCATCTGGTCACATTGAGTCCTAGTGTAACCTTGGAGTTATCCCACGGATAAATTCGGCATGTTACCTTTTGGGCCAGTGGAGAACACAACAGACTTTAAGCAGAACAAATACATTTTCATTACTGTATTTGGGCCAGATCCTCAGCTGGTGTACATTGGCATAGTTGCATGGTCTGGCCCTTTTGTTTCTGTACACACACACCCTTCTTTGTCAATGCTCAAGAGGTGTCTATGCAATCCCCGTCCATTAAATATGTAAATCATACCTCTCACATTCAGATAAGTTTGCAAGAACAGCCTCTTGTGGGGAGGGAGCTATTTGCATACACCGGATTACAGAGGCTGACCGCATCCTGGCTAAAACAAAACCTTGTCCCGATAACAGGCTTATCGCTTGCATTTGTGTAGAAATGCTGATATGCATGTTTCACCTAAATATTCTGCATTCGAGAATAAGACATGAAGCACAATCTCTCTGATACGTCTGGAAATGTGAGATCTCTCTCCTTTTAACTGGTTCTTTTTCCCACCCCTCCAACAGGATGCAATTGGTAGAGTACAAGACCTGATGGCAGATGGCACTCTAACAGGTGACAGTGGAAACGTTACGGGTTTCTGTTGAGTTGGTTAGTGTGTGAATAGATGATGCAGAAAATGCATCGAACCCCTCAGCCAAGTAGTAGGAAAATGCTTCTATTTAGTTTATCCTGTAATCACCAAGGACTCCTACTTGACTTGATCAGTAGATATGTTAATTACCCTAATTTCAGCTTTGAAACTTGGGTGGTTTAAAATGGACTGCCATCCTGGAGAGGTGCTCTAGCATTTTTGTACCTGTTGGTTGTGGCGGTACAGAATCAAAGTAACGCACCTTCGCCCACGGAAGCACTTGAGCTGCATACAGGCATTGCTAGGCTGCACAGGTATGAATTTCACTCTCTCTGAGAGCTACGTTATTTTTGCAATGAGAAAAGTCTCATTGTGGGGGTTTTCGGGTAGTTTGCAAACCTGTTTTTAGAAAACATAACACCTAGAGCCTAGAAAAGGGACTGTCCCAGGGCACTAGACCTTGGGGTGCATACAGGCTATCCCAGTGCTCTTCTTACAGCTCTGGAGGCCTTTAAAACTGGGAGTAGCAGTTATGGATCACATGCCTGCTCTTAGTCGTGTGCCCTACAGGAAATTGCATATGTGGCTTCCTGCCTCTTGGGCAGGGGAAGCAGACAGGAGAGATGGGGGTCAGGGAAGGACGTGGGTGGGGGCTTTCCACACCTGTCAGTAGGAGGTGAAGAGGGAAACGGCAGCAGAGAGCAGGAGCTGGCTTGGGGAAAGCCTCCCCAGGGGGGCTGGGAAGTGGTGGAGACAAGGACTAGACAAAACGGTTAGGGTTGCTTTGACTCTTTTTTTGTTTCTAAGTTAAGAAAGAAAAACCCGAAGCGCCAAATAACCAAAACAAACCAAAAAAAGCCCTGGAACTGTGCATCTGTTTAGATTAGGATTTCCCTTTCCTCAGCTGGTAGAGGAGCCTACGCACTCGACTGAGACGCTGCCAGCCTGAAATCTAATCCACTTGTAAAAATTAAGTTCAAATAGCTTCTAATTCTACAAGTGTCCATTAGGAATTCGGCCAGTGTTTGGCCTCAATCCATATGTTTAAGTTGGTGCCCCCTGAATAGATACAGTCATGGTAATAGCAAGTGTTGTTCATTCCAGTCATCATTTGACGGGTAGGGAAAGGTACTGCCTACGTTCAAGGGAGCTAAATTATCTGAAGGACTGTAGAGGGTTTGCTAAAGGAGGCTCGATAACACAGGGGTTAGAGCACTTGCCTTGTAGTGCTGGCAACTTGGGCTACAGTTGTTAATGTGTTACTGTCTTATTACAGGTTTCAGAGTAGCCGCCGTGTTAGTCTGTATTCGCAAAAAGAAAAGGAGGACTTGTGGCACCTTAGAGACTAACCAATTTATCTGAGCATAAGCTTTCCGATGAAGTGAGCTGTAGCTCGCAAAAGCTTATGCTCAAATAAATTTGTTAGTCTCTAAGGTGCCACAAGTCCTCCTTTTCTTTTTGTCTTATTACAATAAATGCTAGCAGTACACTCCTTTGATTTTATTATATGTGTTGTTCTACTGCCCCTCAGCCCAAGAGAGACTATTTTCTTGCAAGCCCCGGTGATAGGCCAGGACACCGATGTGCTAGGCGCTGTACAAACAGAGAACAAAATGATGATCCCTGCCACAAAGAGTTAACAATCAAAGTATAAAACAAGACAACAGGTAGATACAGGCAGATAAGGGGTACAGGGAAAAAAGGAGACAGTATTGATCAGATTGACAGGCTGTGGTCTCCGCACACCAGCAGCCTAAGTTCTTTGTAGGCATTGCAGCAAAGGAGTGTTTTAAGGAGGGTAATGAAGTAGACTGGAGTCCCATTGCACTAGGCACTATACAAATACCACGGAAGAAACACTCCCTGCCCCCAAACTCTAGCAATTTAAATGGACGAGACAGACCAACTATGAGGGGAAGGCACAGAAGTGTGTTTCCCAAGGTCACCAGCAGGCCAATGGCAGAGTTAGGAATAGAAGAACCCAAGTCTCCTTGTTCCTAGGCCAGTGCCCCTGTCTGCTGGACCACAGCACCTTGCTAAATCTGGAATTTAGTTTGTGCTCTGTAAATGTAGTCCCTGAATTAACTAAAGGTGTGGGGTCATTAATGTCTATTGGGGAAATGTAGTTAGCTTTGAAGTATTGACTCCAGGTCACGTTTGTCTTCTAGGTGTGATTGATGACCGAGGAAAGTTCATCTATATCACTCCAGAGGAGATGACAGCAGTGGCTCAGTTTATCAAACAGAGAGGACGAGTCTCCATTGCAGAACTGGCCCAAGCAAGCAATTCCCTCATCAACCTCCAACCTGAGAGCAGAGCTGTCACTCAGAGCACGGCATGATAATTCATTTCACAGTGTGGGAAGATACTGCAGTAGAGTAAATTAATAACACGCAGGTCATTAAAAGTATCCCTGTCTATTCATAACCGTGAAAAAGAGATGTGGTGGTTACTTTTAAACATGAACTGCAAGACATTATCCAATGGTTTGCTTCTCAATTAGAGTAGATAATCAGAATAAAATGGAGCCACATCCTCCTCCCCCCGCCCCTCCCAGAAGACACTAAAAAAGAATCCAGGGCTAAACTACACTCTCTTGTGCATCTGTGGCTCCATGATTTCAGTGACTTCCCTGTGCACGCATTAGAGGGTGGAATTTAGCCCCAAGTGCACATAAAAGCACAGCCAAAATTTTCAGTTTACTCTGAAAGCTCAGAGCCCTGTGTTGCTGTGAGATGGACGAGCATGCTGGGTAATTGTATGCGCCCTACCAATCAGACCATTTTGCTTCCAAATCCCGCGTCCATGTCACATTACAGTTGCTTTTGAAGCTGCAGTTGGTGTTACCCAGGCCAGCTATGCAGCTGTACTGTGTTATACTCCTAGTTTTAAGGTCGTCTTCTGGGCGTGCTGGCTACAGGCTGAAACAGTAGATCTATGCAGATGACATTTGCAGATTTGACTGTATTATCTAGAATTGTTGTAGAAGATAAAAAGAAAACTATATTAGATGTTTCTCTCTGTTCTGGTTGTAATGATAACTCTTTATATAGTACTTCACAGGTTCAAAGAACTTCAAACATTCTCTCGCTTAAAAGCGTTTGCCAAGGAAATTCCTCTGTTTTCTTGTTTATGTAATGCCAAAAGTGTGGCAAGCAGCCAAAGTGCACTCTTGTTGTGTCTGCAGCCAGAAAGAGAGAGAAACACAGAGCACAATGAACATCCCCAGCTTACTGTACAGATCAGTCCTAATTATGGTCACCCTTGTGTACCCTGTTATATCCTGACATGCCTTCCATGCGAATGCACATGCCAAGTCAGTGAGACTGCACGTTTCAGACATGTAACTACTAAAAGGTGTGGGTGTTCTGGATTGTTTTAAAAAATAACAACACAAGGGGGAGACTAACTAACTTCTAGGACTTTCGAAGTGCAATTGCTACAACCAAGAGAATATTTCTAAGAGACTGTTGTGCCGTTGTAGCTTTAAATGTTTGATTGGGAGGCGGGGGGATTTATTGCCTATATGAGAATAATTTGCTATATAGTCAGATGGGTGCTTTGCTAATTATCTTTCTGCTATAAATACATTGTACTTGTGATTCTGACATACAGCACTTAGGCACTGGGTTTTGTCCTTACAAAACTTCTTTTTACATGAAAAGTCCAGGTAGAACTGAGCTGAATGGAAATCTTGCTGTTCTGATTCACTGTAAATGTGATGATGTAGCAATAATACGCAAACGAAATGTTTCTGTTAACAGCGTCATTCCTGCTAAACCTACCCGCTATGGGAGGCAACGTTCAGCTGTAACGCTGCCTCCTGTACCTGATGTGAATGCTGACACGTTTCACCACTCCGCAGAGGCAATCAGTCACCACCAGATACGTTGGCTGATTTAAGGCTTTTCAAAGTGTCTGCATTATTCAGAGCTGGGTTGGGGTTTATGCTGCTGCTATCTCTTTTTTGTTTTGTCCTGTCCTGATATGGACTGTTTTCCTAGTAAAATAAATACAGTGGGGAGAATTGCAGACTTTTGAGCGCATGTGAGGAGTTGTTGTTTTTTTAAACAACTTGTGAGTTGATTTTTAAAGTTTAGAGAGTAAGTAACAGAGATCAGGTCAGATTTTAATACAGCAAAGTAACGCCGTTGAATCCAGTAGCGCGTTGAAGTGTACATGCAGTTACTCAGGACGTAACAAATCAAAATCATGTCCATTGTTCAGTGCAAGCTTCCTTCTGCAGCTCCCCCTGCGTAACTTGTCTCATGGAAAGAGGCCTGTCTTTCTTGCATTGAATGACTTTGGAGCCAGTTAGTGGTTTTGTGAGGTGCACCAACTTCAAAAACCTTCACAAATATTACATAATGAATCTCTTAGATCACTCATATGTTTGGAATTGTAGTTTCCTTGCACATCTTTACCCAGAGGGAAATGCGCTAGAGGAGTGTGTTTCGGCGGCTGAGAAAGCCATGTCAGTGTGGCACTTCTAGCACACCACGGTCAGCAGGAGCAAACGTCTAAGATCATGTCTATTCAAATGCTAAAATTTCTTCCGAGAAGAGCAGATCTAAGAGCCGAGAGGTTATTTGTTTAGGATGAAATGCATTGCACCACGGAGAGTCCAGGCAAGGTTCTCTGTGCCAGTTAACCCTCTCTTTAACCTCTTAATGGGGGGCTTAAATGGTGCCTGGCCTTGCTGCTTGAACTTTGCTCTTCACTGTTGTTTCCTAACAGATTGAACAAGCGTGTGGTTGGTCCGAGTATTGTGTTCTCGGCTGTGATGCATGCCACAGGGCCAGGAGCTTCAAACACCTCTGAGGAGCCATTTTTTCAGAGCCACTAAATTCATTGCAGTGGCTTTGTTCCAGAGATAGTTTTCACTACTTCCCTACCAGTATTATGGCACTTGCATGGCCAGTGGATATCATTGCCACTGACTGCAGACAAGGATGTATACAGAGCATAAACAAGTTTGGCCCTGAAGTAATGAAGGAGTTTAAAAGTCTATCTGTTATAAATTATACGTATTTGATCTAACACCACCCCGGTTACAGCCTTGCTCAGACTAGGATATGACTGCCTATATACCCTTTACAAGTGGGTTTAGTTTTGGATTGTAGCATAATTAGCTTTGTCAGCTGAAATAGGTGTGTTGATGACCTACTGACCTAGTTTGCAGGGCTGCCAATCTTAGCCAAGACCTGGGGTGAGTCTGTGCAGTCTCTCCACTGAGGCCGTGCCTGGGGTCCAAGTTCGGTCCTGCGCTCCACAGACTACTTACAGAGCGAGAGCAAAAAAACAAAAATGTTCTGTGCCCAGAACACCCCACCCCAGAGAGATTTAGGAGGAAAGAGGGTCTTGGGGATGAGGTGCTGGACTATGACTCAGGAGGCCTGGGTTCGATTCCTAGCTCCCAGACTTCTTGGGTGCCTCTTTCATCTGTGTGCCTCAGTTTTCCCCCATCCATAGGCTATTTTGGCTCTTTGGGAGCTTGTTTAGAGATTGGGAGGCAATCCTGGCTGGTTTGGTACTAAGGAGCTCTAGAGGAGTCTCTCATTCATAATTTCCCCTCTCCAGGGAGAGGGGGAGGCCCTCGGTCAGGGATTCTGGTGGCTCCATCCAGAGGGGACGAAGGGGTGTCTGGGGATGGTGGAAGCCTGGGGTAGCTGAGGGGCTGTGAGGAGTGCCCAGGAACCCTGCTACAGCTGCACTCCTGTTACCTCCCATTTAAATAAAACTGTGATGGAAATTCACAGGTAAGAATCTTTGTTACCATGGAGTGGAGGCTGAAGGCTCCCAGCAGTGGCCGGCATGCCTTGTGCCCTTTAAACTCTTGTATACTAAATTAGCAACCCTGGAAAACCAGGAAATCAATCAAGGTGACACTTCCCACACAAACTTGCATGTAGCTGTAACTCTGCTCCTGATGCAATGCCAAAGACGAACTGTGAACATCGCAGTAGCTCACTCCCCCTAATAAAAACTGCCATTTTCTCTGTCTCCACTGCAATTCTAGGCCAGGATTTCCGTTCAGTATTCCAAGGGACATGCCATGCACCACCGTTACTTTGGGGGTACTTAACGCTGGCTGGCAGTGATTACTCTGAATACAAATGTTTAAGGAAGGGGTAAGGTTCTGGGGTCTCTCGATCTTTTCCCTCAAGCATCCCTCCGAAAGGGGCAGAGTTAAGGTTGCATGGCTGGATTGTGTGGGAAGTGTCACCTTAACTGCATTTCCTGATTTTGCAGCGTTTGAGTTCTGAGGATTCAATTCTCACCGTCTGGAAGGTGCTCAAGTCACAGGGGGTGCACCACATTACCAAAGTCTGTCATGTCTGAGTCATAAATACTGTACAGCTCTTCAGGGCAGTGCCTTTCTCTTCTCTTTCTCTTCGGGTTTGTGTGGCGCCTGGCAACAATGGGACCCCAAGCCTGATGGGATCTTGGCAGTGCTCCCGTAATAATGACCAGTGTCACCTGCTGGACTGGCATTGGCTGGTGAAAGATACAAGGCTTGGCCGGTAATGGGTAGCGTGTGATACCAGCCTGCCATGAGGTGCGCGAGGTCTGGCTGGGGTAGGGCTGGCAGGGCTGTTTTTGTGGAAGGAAGTGGGAAGGATTTGGAATGGGGAATGGAGTGAGAGGGACTCATCCCCCTTCCCCCCCCCCCCCACCCCTTTCTCTCTATCTTTCTTCCACTAAATCCACTCCCCACTTCTCCCCAAATCATTCATTTCCTCCCTCTCTAGGCTCTCCCTGTTTTCCCCCCACCCCCGAGCTATTTTCCCTCCTTTTTCTTCTCCATTCTATAATACAAAGGGGGGAAAGAGATGGAGGGAGAGAGCATCTCTAAATGGGGGAGAGGCGACCCCCACCCCAGCAATACCCCATGTATTTTGCATGAATTAGAATACAAGGTGATGGTGTGGGGGCTTCCAGCATCTCCCCCTTGGTGTGGGTGGGGATCCCAATGGTTTGTGGCGTACATGACCACTCATCACCACTGGTCAGAGCCCCTGTGCCATCAATAAACTGCCTTATCTCCATTGTATGCAAAGATTCCAGATCTACTGTTCTTGGGCCCATTTTACAGGTGGAGAATCTGAGGCACAAAGGTTTGTCAGAGCGAAGTCCATAACAGAGATAGGAACAAGTGCCTGGTATCCTTGCCCGTCCTTTCATCTAATCCTGCCTCCCTGGGAATTCTCCCTCCTAATATCCTTGAGCCGGCCCTACTCCTTCCTGGACATTGCCCTAATTCCACAGGGTAATCTGGGTTTCCCCTTGTCCTCCAACGCAGTTTGGAGGATGGTCAGTGAGCCCAGAAATAAGGTGAAGGGTGGGAATGTGCATGCCCCAGTGTGGGCCTGAGTAGTGTCGGCCAGCACAGGTACTTCTACACTGAAAGGAAAGGTGCGGGGGGGGGGGGGGGGGACTGGCAGCAAGTCTCAGAGACGGGTCAACTGACTTGAGCTCACACTGCATGGCTAAAAATCGCAGTCCGGATGTTCCTGCTTGGGCTGAGCCCAGACCCCGACCCCCACTGGCTTTCAGAGCCTAGGCTCCAGCCCGAGTGGGAACATCTACAGTGCCACTGTTAGCCCCATAGCTAGGGTTAGCACTTGGCCAGCATTTGACCAGCCTGGCTGGGGTTTTTTTTTATGGATTTGCCAGTTGCCAGAAAAATAATTTAATCTGCCAGGTTTGGGGGCTATCGAATGTTAAAAGTTTCAGTGTCCAGCTAAAGAAGCTGCAGTGTTCCCACTTCCGCAGCGTCAGCGCTAACCGATCAAAACTGGTGAAAATACGGCAGCTGTCTGCCCGCCAACACACAAGCGTGCCGTGTGTGAGAGAGAGAGAGGGTTTGAGTCACTATAAGTGGCTGTTGAAGGGGGTGTTGCAGTTGCCTTGGGGTTGGGGGTGTGGTGGGGGTTGCGGGAGGTGCTGGTTTTTTTGCATTTCAAAGGTGGTAACCCTACGCATTGCACCAGCTCGAGTCAGTTGACCCAGGCTCTGAGACACGCTGCCAGGGGTGGTATTTGGTACAGTGTAGACATACCCCAGGAGGCCTGGCCGCACGGCTGTGCACGTAGCTAGCCCGCACTCCTAGCCCTGTTACCCTCATCCGCCCTCTTGGTTTGTGACGCCCCCATGTGGCATCTCGACTCAAACAAGACGGTAAGCTCTTGGGGGCCAGGACCGTCTTTTGCCATGTGTCTGTACAGCCCCTAGCACACGGTGGTCTCCAGCCTGGCTGGGCCACTGCTGTGGGATAATTAATAAGGAGCAGGCAGGGGCCAGGCCCGCGGGACTGGCTGGTAACAGTCGCTATAAGGACTGGGGCAGCGGGGTAGCCTCTGATTGGTGTTAGCAGGCCCAGAGGGGCGGTGCTAAAGCCACGGCAGCCTCTGCCATTGGTGGGCGGAAGGGGCGGGGCCTGCTGCGGAAGGGAGTGACACAGACGGTTGGGGGCAGAATGTAGCCAGCCTTGCTTTGTAAACCGGCCAGGGACCGGCTCCCCCGGCGGCGGGTGGCAATGGAGGGGGGTTCGTCGGCCGTCAGCGACGACTTGGGACTGTTGGCCAGGGGCCACCTGCCAGCCCGCTCCGTCCATGAGCAGCTGTGGCAGCTGTCGATGGCCACGCAGCAGAGCCTGGCCGCAGCCGTGTGTCAGTGCCTGGGCATGGCAGGCGTGTGCATCGCCATCTCCAACCTGGCCTGGATCACGCTGGAGACCGACATGTCCTTTCATCAGCTGAGGTCAGAGTACTGGGCCGTCACCTATGTCTTTGGGGTGCCGGTCCGCCTCCAGTCCCGGCAGTGGCTGAATGAAACTCAGTACGCAGGTGAGGCGGCCCTAGGGAGGCGGGATCGGGGTGCACAGGTGGGAAGAGGGATAAGGGGTCGGGGGTTTAAAGGGTAAGAGTAGGCAACCCTGGGGAGAAGGAAAAAAGAGAGGCCTGGTGGCTGGGAGGGGGAGGGGTCTGGCACGGAGGATCATACGCCGGGCCGGGGGGCGGGGGAGAGACACCCTATTTGGTGATCCCAGGAGTAGGCTGGATTTCACAGTTGGGAGGGGGAGGGGCAGTGGGGGAGCTTGCCTGCCTCCAGTGAGTTGTTCGGGGGTGCAGAGGGGTGAACCGTCGTCTTTGAGAGGGGGAAGGGTGGTCTGGGCAGGGCTCTCTTGGGTGAGTTTGTTCAGGGGTGGTCTCTGTCCTTTCAGCTGGTCCTTTCCAGAAGGTGCAGGGTACTTGAACTCTTGTGAGATGGCTGCCCTGTTATTGGGGTAGAGTGTTTGCCAGACTGGATCCATCCCATGGGGTGCCCAATGCATCAGGAGAATAAGTAACAGCCAATATGGATTTGCCAAGAACGGACCATGCCACACCAATCTCATTTCTTTCCTTGACAGGGTACCTGGCCTACAGGGGAAAGGGACTGTAGTAAGGCTTTTGATACAACCCAACATTTTCATAAGCAAAGTAGGGAAATAGGCTCTAGATGAAATTACTATAAGTTGGGTGCACAACTGGTTAAAAGACCATATTCAGAATATGAATGGTTTACTGTGAAACTGAGAGGGCACATCACGTAGGGGTCTGTGGCGGGCCGACAACTCACCAGCACGGCGCCTCCTGCTGGTTTGTCCAGGGAATTAGCTCTTTCCAGCCCTGGAGCGCCCTTTGCCGGCTGATGTCTCGCCTGCCGCTGGCCCCCATGTCCCTCCCGGTGCCCTTTACCCAGGGGTTCTGCCCACCGCAGCAACCTCCAATCTGGGTCTCCCACTCAGGGGAACCCCCAACCCCCATCCCCACCTCCCCTCAGTGGCTACTGCCAGTCACCATCTAGCCCCTGCTCACTGGGGCAGACTGCAGTCTGTCAAGACCGCTCATCATTGGCAAGGGTTTGGACCTGCTGCCTCTGCCTATCGTGAGCTGCCCCTCTGCAGCCCCAATACCCTTTGTGAGCCCTTAACTCAGCCTGCAGCCTGGGGCTTTGCTAGGCTGGAGCTCCCTAGCTCCCTCTGCCCTTCCCTGGCATTGCTCCACCCTAGGTACCCTCCTCAGCTTCCCAGGCAGCCAGGTCCTTTCCTCTAGAGCCAGAGAGAGACTGTCTGAGTCCTTCTGGCCTGCTGCCCTCTTACAAGGGCCAGCTGGGCCCTGATTGCCCTGGCTACAGCTGTGGCTGCTTTCCCCATCAGCCCAGCTTTTCTCTGCCACAGTCCATTCCAGGGCTGCTTTACCCCCTTCGGGGCCGGAGCGGGGTGACCACCCTGCTACAGGGTCCTATGGGAGCCTGTCCAGGGTCCAGTACTCGTCAATATTTTCACAAACAACTTGGATGGTAGAGTGGAGAATATGGTCATAAAAACTGCAGATGACCCCACGCTGGCAAGCAGTTTGGAGGACAGGATTAGAATTCAGAATGATCTTGGTAAATTGGAGAATTGGTCTGAAATCAGTAAGATGAAATTCAATAAAAACAAATGCAATATGCTACACTTAGGAAGGAAAAAGCAAATGCACAAATACAAAGTGGGGAATAAGTATCTTGGAAGCAGCATTGCAGAAAAGTATCTGAGTGCTTACGGTGGATCACAAATTGAATATGAGCCAACAGTGTATTGCTGTTGTGAAGAAGGCAAATGTCATTCTGGGATATATTAACAGGACCGTGTATGTAAGATAGGGGAGGTAATTGTTCTGCTCTATCCTGCACTGGTGAGGCCTCATCTGGAGGACTGAACAAATTGGTGAGATTTCAGAGCAGAGCAACAAAAATAAGAGATTTCGAAGCCTATGAGGAATGACTGAAAGAACGGGGCAGGTTTAGTTTAGTGTACGGAAGAGAAGGTGTCGCGGAAGATGAAAACAGTCTTCAAATATGTGAAAGGTAGTTTAAAAAAAGGACTGTGATCAACTGTTCTCCATGTCCACTGAGGGTAGGACCATAAGCAATTGACTTAGTTTGCAGAAAGGGATATTTAGGTTAGATATTAGGAAAAACTTTCAACTATTAGGATCAGTAAGCACTGGAACAGGATGCTGCTGACTGTGGATCTGAAATCCTGGTGACTGGAGGTTTTTAAGAACAGGTTAGACAAACACTTGTCGGGGATGGTCTTGATATAGTTAATCTTCCCTCAGCAGGATTAAATACTCTATTCTGTGCTGAAAAGGCCTCAAATGCCCATTATCTTTGAAAACTCTTGGCGATTGGGGGAGGTCCTAGGCAATTGGAAAAAGGCAAATATAGTACTCATCTTTAAAAAAGGAAAGGAGGAGAATCCGGGGAACTACAGACCAGTCAGCCTCACCTCTGTCCCTGAAAAAATCATGGTGCAGGTCCTCAAGGAATCCATTTTGAAGCACTTGGAGGAGAGGAAGGTGATCAGGAACAGTCAACATGGATTCACCAAGGGCAAGTCATGCAAGATCAACCTGATTGCCTTCTATGATGAGATAACAGGTTCTGTGGATATGGGGAAAGCAGTGGACGTGATATACCTTGACTTTAGCAAAGCTTTTTGTAACACTGACAGACCCCAGTCATCATCGGGAGGGATCAAACCTGGGACCTCTGTAGCTTAGTGCATGAGCCTCAAGCCATATAGCTATTAGCTAAGACTGTAGAGCACACTCATTAATCATTCTCTCTCTATGTGGTCTTGGTGCCATTAGATGGGACAGAGCACCACACCCAGGAGGTATATGGGTTACTTTTTGATACGGTCTCCCACAGTATTCTTGCCAGCAAGTTAAAGAAGTATGGATTGGATGAACGGACTATAAGGTGGATAGAAAGCTAGCTAGATCGTTGGGCTCAATGGGTAGTGATCAATGGCTCGATGTCTAGCTGGCAGCCTGTATCAAGCAGAGTGCCCCAGGGGTCGGTCCTGGGGCCGGTTTTGTTCAACATCTTCATTAATGATCTGGATGATGGGATGGATTGCACCCTCAGGAAGTTTGCGGATAACACTAAGCTGGGGGGAGAGGTAGATACGCTGGAGGGTAGGGATAGGGTCCAGAGTGACCTAGATAAATTGGAGGATTGGGCCAAAAGAAATCTGATGAGGTTCAACAAGGACAAGTGCAGAGTCCTGCACTAAGGACAGAAGAATCCCATGCACTGCTACAGGCTGGGGACCAACTGGCTAAGCAGCAGTTCTGCAGAAAAGGACCTGGGGATTACAGTGGACGAGAAGCTGGATGAGAGTCAACAGTGTGCCCATGTTGCCAAGAAGGCTAACAGCATATTGGGCTGCATTAGCAGGAGTGTTGCCAGCCGATTGAGGAAAGTGATTATTCCCATCTATTCGGCACTGGTGAGGCTATATCTGGAGTACTGCATCCAGTTTTGGGCCCCCCACTACAGAAAGGATGTGGACAAATTGGAGAGAGTTCAGTGGAGGGCAATGAAAATTATTAGGGGGCTAGGATACATGATTTTATGAGGAGAGGGAACTGGGTTTATTTAGTCTTCAGAAAAGAAGAGTGAGGGGGGATTTAATAGCAGCCTTCAACTACCTGAAGGGGGGTTCCAAAGAGGATGGAGCTTGGCTGTTCTCAGTGGTGGCAGATGACAGAACAAGGAGCAATGGTCTCAAGTTACAGTGGAGGAGGTCTAGGTTGGATATTAGGAAAAACTATTTCACTAGGAGGGTGGTGAAGCACTGGAATGGGTTACCTAGGGAGGTGGTAGAATCTGTATCCTTAGAGGTTTTTAAGGCCCTGCTTGACACAGCCCTGGCTGGGATGATTTAGTTGGGGTTGATCCTGCTTTGAGGTTGGGGTTGTTAGTTTAGTTGGGGTTGATCCTGCTAGATGACCTCCTGAGGTCTCTTCCAACCCTAATCTTCTGTGAGTCTATGAATGGAGTACTGTGAGCAGTTCTGCACACCACATTTCAGGAAAGATATGGAGAAATTGGAGAAAGTCTCAAGGAAAACAACAAAAAGGATGAACGGTCTAGAAAACATGACCTATGAGGAAAGATTGAAAAAATTGGGATTGTTTAGTCTGGAGAAGAGAAGGCTGAGGAGGGACATACCCAGTTTTCCAGAGAGTTTTCTAGTAAGGTCAGGAAGCTGAATGTGCAATTTATTAAATGGGACTTTAGTTTGTCACCAGGAAGATTTTTTTTTTTTTTAAACAAAATACTCACCCATGTTGTTAATGACTGCACCAGTAGGCTGTGAGGCCTCTGCTGAGACAATGAAGGCCTCTTTGTCACATTGGCATGCTTTTCTAGACTGATCCTAGACAAGATATAAAGATGACAGACAACCAAAGCATAGACTGGTTAAAAATAATTTCTATAGAAAGTCTCCACAGCAACACTATTTGTGGCTGATGTACCTACTGAGACCCAAAAGTTCCTTCCAATGTCTATTGTGTCTAGTCCCATGTAGAGAAACATACCTGGAAAGTAGCCATGAATATTAAACATCTGCTGGCCGCACTAAATGGCTAGCCAATATTCAGGGTTCTGAGGGTTGTTTCTGTAGGAGGAGAAATTGATAATAGATAATTTATTTGATGCAGACCTGTTTATTTACAAAGAATGTGCAGCAAAGTTGTGTTTCAATGAACGCAGCAGGAATCAAACACAGGAGCCTGTTTCTTTGCTCACAATTCCAAGCTCCTCTCAAGCCAGCACTTAGCCCAAAAGCTATCTCAGCTTTTTGTCAGGGTCAAGCTGAAGAAACTGGAGAAATGGTCTGAAGTAATTAGGATGAAATTCAATAAGGACAAATGCAAAGTACTCCACATAGGAAGGAACAATCAGTTCCACCATACAAAGTGGAAAATGACTGCCTAGGAAGGGGTACTCTGGAAAGGGATCTGGGGGTCATAGTGGATCACAAGCTAAATACGAGTCAACAGTGTAACACTGTTGCAAAAAAAGCAAACATAATTCTGGGATGTATTAGCAGGAGGATTGTAAGCAAGACACGAGAAGTAATTCTGCTCTACACCGTGCTGATTAGGTTTCAGCTGGAGTATTGTGCTATGTTTCAGGAAAGATGTGGGCAAATTGGAGAAAGTCCAGCGAAGAGAAACAAAAATTATTAAAGGTCTAGAAAACGTGACCTGTGAGGGAAGATTTAAAAAATTGGGTTTGTTTAGTCTGGAGAAGAGAAGACGGAGGGGGGACATGTCAAGGCTGATTTCCCCACTCTAGCACTTTGAGTGCAGAAGATGGGGGCCCGCAAGGATTTTAAAAATTAATGCTGGCCACTCCAGGCTTATATTAAACTCCCAAGGTTACAGCTTTTCTCTGACCTTGGATAGGTAGATGCTGCCACCACCCAAGTGCAAAAAAACCTCTTTTAGAAACCAAGAAGGCGCACTTGGGAATTCCTTCCTGTGGGGTACCCTCAAGCCCTTTCATCCCCCCTCCAGGGAACAGCTGAGAGAGAAAAACAAAGGAAATCAGCTGTTGCCACCAGCTAATTAAACATGTGCACAAACCTCTTAGGACACACAAATCCAATCCTGTTCTTAAAAAAGGTTAAATTTTTATTAAAAACAAAAATAAAGGAAATACATCTAAAAACTCAGACTATTGCTAGATTTTAAAAAGAACCCCTTACAAGGATTAAGCGTCAAAAAAACTTTCTTGAGGTCCAGCTTAAAGGTTACAAGCAAAACAAAAGCACCTGGGGTTAGCACAGAGGAGTCCACAAGCCATAAAGAAATAAAAGAGATAAACCTAATTGCATCTTTCTAGACATTTTCTGATCTACTTACATATCTGGGCTTTCAAATGAGTAGTTTCTCAAACGAGTGCCCCACCCCCCTGTGAGAGTGGGAAAAGACAGGCCAGAGAGGCTGCGCAAAGTGGCAGCCAATCAGGGAGGGTCTGTTAGAGAGCCAATCAGGGTTGGGCAAGAGGTGGCCTATCAGGGCCGGGCTCAGTCCTATATAAAAGCTGCCCTTGAGAGGAGCAGGTAGTCTCTCCCAGATCTCCAGCAGGGAAGGTCAGTCTCCTGAGCAAGGAGACCAGCACCTAGGACAGCGCAGTGTTGGGCAAGAGGTGGCCTATCAGGGCCGGGCTCAGTCCTATATAAAAGCTGCCCTTGAGAGGAGCAGGTAGTCTCTCCCAGATCTCCAGCAGGGAAGGTCAGTCTCCTGAGCAAGGAGACCAGCACCTAGGACAGCGCAGTGTTGGGCAGACTCAGGGGAGCATAGGAAAGCTCCAGCTTGTTACCTGCCAGGCTGCAGGCCCTGACCAGAAGGGCCTAGAGGGTGCAAAGGGGTCAGAGGGGAAGTGACCCAGGGAGAGCAGACAGAAGAGGGGAGAGAAGGAAGGCAGGGAAGCTGTTGCTAGAGGGTCCCTGGGTTGGGACCCAGAGTAGTGGGCCGGCCTGGGTCCCCTTCCCCCTTATCTTGCACATGGCTGTGGGAAGTGGCCATAACGGATGGCACCAGACCCCTAAGGGAAGGGTTTAGACTTTGGGGTGTGGTTGGCCACTGCAGCAGGGGTGAACCAGGAGACTTCTGTTAGTCTTCCCGCTCCCCAGAAGGGGGTGAGCATGGACTAAGGGGCACTGCTGGAGCGGAGCCGAGCGGAGCAACGCGGGTCCAGACACCAACAGAGGACGAGAGACTGATGGGACACCACCGGTGGAGGGTGCTCCACATGGACTGAGCTAATTCCCGGAGTCACCAGCGGGAGGTGCTACGGTGGTGAATCCCAACCCCGTCACAGTATGATCTGATGATTTTTCATACCTGGCTCAAAGCTTCTTACAGCATTGCTGCTCTGTCTCTCCGGAGAACAACAGACAGACAAAAGGGGAGTCTTGTTTCAATTTTAAAAAGTTCTAGCCTTCCCATTGGCTCTTTTGGCCAGGTGCCTACTCACTTCCTTTTACCTATGCATGCAGTCAGACTTTTTAACCCTTTACAGGTAAAACAAGTAGAGAACAGCTACTAAAAGGGATTTTGTAGCTAACTGGCTGGCTGGGTGTCCATAAAAGGTAGATACCCCCAGCCCCTTCATTTATCATAGAACATAACAGTTTTCAAGTGCATAAAAGGTTGTTACAAGGAGGAGGGAGAAAAATTATTTTTCTTAACCTCTGAGGATAGGACAAGAAACAATGGGCTTAAATTGCAGCAAGGGCAGTTTAGGTTGGACATTAGGAAAAACTTCCTAACTGTCAGGGTGGTTAAGCACTGGAATAAATTGCCTAGGGAGGTTGTGGAATCTCCATCATTGGAGATTTTTAAGAGCAGGTTAGACAAACACCTGTCAGGGATGGTCTAGATAATACTTAGTCCTGCCTTGAGTGCGGGGGACTGGATTAGAAGACCTCTTGAGTCCCTTCCAGTCCTTTGGTTCAGTGCTTCCGTGTGTGTGGTGTGTTCCTTATTGTCTTCTCTGTGCCTCTGTCTCTGTGGTGAATATCTCACAGTCACACAGCTCCGCCAATCAATGCCCAAGCCCCTGTGTGTGTTATATCAGCCCCTGCATGTCTAAAATTACCAAGTACATTTTCTCTTCTGTCTTCATAAAACAGGATCTGAATGCAAGTTTTCAGAGATGAAATCAGGACCCACTGTCTTGTAACAGTGGCTCTGACATTTTATCCCCCCTACGTGGAGCACAGGCCAAGCTCATGTTAATGTCTAGCAAGGTGTGTTGGATCACTTAAGAATGAAAACTAGGGCAGTTGTTTCAAATGTGCTACAAACCTATAGGCGTATCCTCTTTGATACGATACTCACCCACTTGTTCTCTAACAGAACAACTCTTTTATATCTTTTCTTGAATCCATATTGACTCTCTCTGAGTGCTGCTCTCAAATTTACAAAATCTGGTGGCCTTTTGGCTGGTCTCTATGGATACAAGTTGCAATGGATCATCTCCCATTCTCCCCAGAGAGTCCAGGGGTTTGTAACTTTATATTTCTATCCTTTTTTTTTTTTTTTAAAGGTCTGTTAAGCCCCCTTTGAAGTCTTTCCATTGGCTTTAGATCAATGGAAATCTGTAGTGCGTATCCCAGGCTCTAGGGTCCCCAGCCATAAATCATAAACCCCAACGCAACTGAACTATTCACAGAGCCCCAAATTTGCCTTGCCACCACAAATCTGATTTCCCATTGACTTCTTGGCATTGCCACCGGCCAGTTGGGTGACCTTAGGCAAACAACATTGTTGCTCCCTGCCTCACTTTCCTCATTTGTAAAATGGGATGATGGTTACCCCCTTTGTAAAGTACTTTAAGGTCTGCTGCTGAGAAGCGCTATAAAAGAGCTAGGCATTATTTATTATTCAATGGGACTTAAGCATGTACTTAGGTCTTTTGCTAAAGAAGGATGGACTTGAGAACATGCTTTAAGTTCTTTGCTGAATCAGGGCCTTGGTGAGTTGTTAACCATGTAGCCTTAGTGGGCTAGAGAGTTGAAAATGCCAGAGCCAGTTTGAATAACTTGGGTGACCAGGCGTTCCATTCTGGCTTTCTTATTCCCTCTGCTCACCAGGCTGAACAGGGGTAGCACCCATGCTTATGACATCTGCTTAGATGGGATGCAACAGGAGGACTTTCACCCCCAGTCCAGAGAAGGAAGAATGGGAAGGATATTCTTTCTAGCCTGGAGGGATTCTGAAGATAGAAGTGTCAGGACTCAACTCTCTCTTGTTCATATTATTATTTGTATCATGATAGTGCAGAGAGGCCAGAACCCCATTGTACTGTACATATATAAAAAAAGAGAGAGTCTCTGCCCTGAAGGGCTTACAATCTAAATACAAGGCAAGAGACGGATACAACTCAGAGAGATAATGAGTTCGTCACTGAATGTTCTAGGTGCATCCTGCCGCAGATCTACACGCTCAATATATGGTGCCGTCAGCCTGAATCTACAGGCTATAGAAGTCCATTAGTTTCAACAATGTTGATGGCCAATGGCTGCACAGCATGTGGAAAGGGCCCGGGATACAGGAAGAGTTCTCTTGACTCTTTCCAGGCACTGTTGTCTTGTACTTATTCATTCAATTTAATTTCATGTTGTCCTGTATTCATTCTGCTTTTCTTGTTTTGATTGAAGAAATTGTTCTCCTGTCTACGGATCAATGGGTCTTCACAGATTTGATGATGGGTTCTTGTTTCCTGAGTGTGTCGGCTGGCTTCATTGCTTTCTTCCTGGACTTCATAGAGATAAAGAAGCTAGGAGTGGCACGTCTAATCATTGCAACAATCCTACATATTTTGTCAGGTAACTTTGTTAGTTGAACAGATTTTTTGTAACCTACATTAAAGAGGTACTTTCAACTTAATTTAAACCACCAAATGTGCTGTCTTAAAGTATATTGGGTTTTTGTAAAACTTAATATGAATACAAGAGTTTTCCTGTTTGATTTTTTTACAAAATGTTCCTTCATTTTGAATACATGTAAGTTTTCCTCAGCAGGCTTGAAATCCTAAACAGCAGCAGCATTGGGCTACTGCAGGAGAACCAGAAGGTGAAGGCAACTAGATTCAAAAGCGAAATTTACCAGCCTGGTAACACACACAGGTTGCTCACTCCTGGGCCAGTTGGGTTGTGCTAGTTCCACTCTTGTTTTGGAATGCTGCTTCTAACGGATTTCTATAAAAACATTCATATTAAAAAGTCGTCGTCCCGGGGAATCAAATGCCATAAGTAAACAGCCAGCATGAAAAGCAACTAGCTGAGCACAATGGTCCCTGATGGCCTTAAAATCGATGCATCTATAAATCAGCCATTGTTCACTTCCAGTTTTAATAGCTTATGATGATGTTTTTGTTTTGACCATGCCCTTTTAAGAAAACTGCTCTTAAGCAGAAACTGATCGCAGAATGTAGCCCTGCAACAGAAAGAAAAGAATCCTCTTGTCGCCCATGTAATTGGCACAGTATCACGGCAGGAGCTAACACAGTTGTAGAGAGACGCCTGGTACTGCGAAATCTGGAGTGTAAATAGAGGTGTGTTTTATAGAAGGCTGTGTCTCATTTCTTCAAACACCCCTAGGCAAGATGGGCTCCAGGTCATTGCAAGTAGATGAGAGAGTTCTATTAAATTAAAGCTTCCATCGATATCCTGTTAGATTCTTTAGTCGGGGGAAAAAGGGATGGTTTTGTGGTGAAGGTACTTGTTTGAGACTCAGGTGGTTGAGGTTCAGTTCCCAGGATTATTGTACAAATTTAGGCAAGTCACATAATTGCCCTTTGCTCTTCCCTACCTCACAGCAGTATTCTGAGGATAAACTCATTAAAGTTTGTGACCAGAGCTGATTTAAAGAAAAAATAGAATTTCTGACCTGCAGTATGAAATGTTTTGTTTCAGGTCAGGCTGACGTAATCCTCTGTGGTTGCCCCATTGGAGTTCCAGGTTCCTCACGCCCCCATTTTCCCTGATTGGCCCTGCTCTCTGGCCTGAGGACATCTCTTATGATGCATCATGGTCTCTACCTGTGGATGAGCCACTACCATGTATCATGGTACTCTTACAATGCACTGGGGGTCTCAGTGACAGCCAGAGATCTCGGTGCATCATGGGAAATGTAGTCCAGGCCAGGAGCTGGGCCCATAGGGGAGAATGGAGGCATTAGGGACTCAAAACTCCAACACTCATGAGGCACCATAGTGGCTCAGGCAGACCCAGCAATTGGGACCAACACAGCTACAACACCTCATGCAGAAATTAATGTTGACTCAACCAGAAGTGAAACGTTTCATTTTGACTTTCCCTGACAGACATTTTTAGTGCAATCGATCATTTCCAGCAGAAAATTTCAATTTGGATGAAACCCTATTGTCCAAATTTTTTCTATCAAACCTGCATGTGAGGCACTCTGACACTATATCAATGGGGATCATATAAGTACCTAGACAGACAGCGATGGACACAGTTTGGTTGATGAAATAGCCACATTTGTGTTTATTATTATTTATTATTTTATTATTAATAACAATAATAATAAATCATAGCAATGTTCTTGGGATGGTTACCTACAGAATATTTTTAAACTGGGCACCTGGAAAGCACATCCTTACATTACAGATGGCCATTGCATCAACAGCTTGCTGTCCTGTGGGCCTCATGTTGATACATGTGCCATCCACAGCACCCAGAACAAAGAGGAAGTGGGCAGTTTTGTAGACTCCCCTGAAGCTGCATTTCTGGGTCACGCTCTTGGTGAAGAAATTGATCTCGGATACAGTCTTTTCATAGGAGAGCTACTAGGCAGTGCCCCATGGCAGGGGAAGTGGCAGCCTGGCTGACCCCCGTTGTCTGGTCAATGACTCACTGAAAGGACCCAGGAGCTGTGGTCACCTTCAGCACAACACACAGGGCCCTAGTTCTGCCTGTTAATAGCTATGAGGGTGCAGGTCAGGGTTTGTTCTCTTTGTCTGTCTCTCCCACCTGTCTGTCAGAGGACTGGGTGGGGCATAACATTCTTTGCATAAAGAAGTATATGTGCCGAACTGATCAAGGTGCCTAACTCATAAATACCTTTTGAAAATCCCCTCTGCCCCCAGGTCTCAAAGACTAGATCTCTTTGTGCTGGTATTGCTCACATAAAGGGGCTACAAGGTAAAAGCCAGGAGCTGCGTTCATCTTGTCCTCTAGCATGTTTGTGCCTAATGGCTTCAGAGTGAAAATCTTGCCAGGCATTGTAAAATGTGCTAGCAAAGTGACCAGGCTCATCATGCTCTTATCCTAACCTGAAACTGGGGTAACGGGGGAGGCTCACGTCTGCAAACAGAAACAAACTGATCATACGCTTCCAGCTCCCAAATCCTCTCAGTCCTGCAGGTCCCTCGCCCCCTACAGGGTCCAGCCCAATTAAGCCTCTTCCAAAAAGGAGGAAAGCTCTATCCTCTTCAAATGGAGGATTATCACAATCCTAGCCCAGCCCCGCTCTCTGTTGAATTGGAGAATGGAGAGGCTACATAACCAAACAATCCTTAACCACCCATACACTCCCTGATCTGCACTGTAGCTTGGGCTATTCCACATGTGCTGCTCTGGAGGACAGAGCTGAATGAGAAGCAGGCAGTGTGATGTTGCTTTGGGAGTTGGCACTCGGAGCCTTCAGCTACCTGAAGGGGACGTTCCAAAGAGGATGGAGCTCGGCTGTTCTCAGTGGTGGCAGATGACAGAACGAGGAGTAATGGTCTCAAGTTGCAGTGGGGGAGGTCTAGGTTGGATATTAGGAAATGCTATTTCACTCGGAGGATGGTGAAGCACTGGAATGGGTTCCCTAGGGAGGTGGTGGAATCTCCTTCCTTAAGTTTTTAAGGCCCGGCTTGACAGAGCCTTGGCTGGGATGATTTAGTTGGTGTTGGCCCTGCTTTGAGCAGGGGGTGGGACCAGATGACCTCCTGAGGTCTCTTCCAACCCTGGTCTTCTGTGAGTCTAACTCATGAGGGAGGGAGGCTGGTGAACTAGCAGCACCGCGACAGGTATCCTCAGTTGCAAATCACTGCCATAAAGTCACTGTTTTTCTTTTCTTTGCTCTCTCTTCACAGCCATCCTTTGTGCATTAGTTCTGGGGTTTTGTACTTGGATCTTTACAATCATCCAGAAACCTAGCATCAAAAATTTGTTAAATAAGCACCACTATGCAACGTCCCTGGGAGAAAGTTTCTACTTAACCATCGCAGCCTTTATTTTAGAAAGCCTCGCGTCCATATTTAGCATCTGGTCAGCGATGGTCTATGGAAAAGATTCACATCCTTCTGAGATTGTTGGGGAGATCGAAAGCAACAGGTTTTGTCCAGGTGCTGTGCAGCCAGTGTAGCTCTCTTGAAGTCAATGAACAAGACCGATTTATAGTGCCCGAGGAACTTGCCCAGTGTTTCTAGAATTCTGTTGCAATGCTGTTAACAACATACATAACTTTGTAATTGGATAAGCTGCATACTTAAATATATATGGCCATTTCCATAAACTCTTTTCAAAATATAGAGAAGAAGAACTGAAGCCAGTGACTCGGCCAAAGTTTTCAATGTGTTCCTGCTTAGAACCTTGGACATTTTGTACCTTCGGGGATTTGTTTGGAAAGAAAAATTTCGATAGATCTGACCCCTATGGTGCCACTTTTTAATAATGCTGACTCTGTTGTCTCCCTCTAGGTTTATTTGGTACAGTGTTATGGGGCTTAAAAGTGTGTTTGTACAGTAAAATGGTATGTATTCTTTGAGTCAGGGTGATGAATATATGACATGAATCTTATTATTCAATGTACAAACATGGGATTCCCGTGCATAAACCTATTAAAAGTTAGTCATTTTGTCTATTACTGTTGGTGGTTCTGCATTTCAGAGTTATTCTTTGTTCATGTAACTTTAAAACTCAGCCCACGCAGTTGTACAAGGTGGGCCATACCTGCTCACATTTTTAATATGGAGGTACAATTCTGAGCAGGAGGTGCTCCAACTTGATTTAAGCAGCCGGGCAACGCTGCATCCGGACCTGGGACCTCTGTAGGCTGCATGTTTACATGTACAGATCGCATCCTGTCAGAAGATGTAGTTCTTGGTTGCTGTGCTGAGGAATAATATTTGCTCTCCATTCTCTATAGAACTTCCAACATTTATCTTGGCTTTTACCCCTCACCTGCCCCGATGAACTTGTTTGTGTTGCCCCGTCCGCTCTGATCTGCCAATGATACCAGCCTAAAATCCTGTTTGATTCGACTCCATTGCAAAGAGAATCTTGCACTGCCCTCATAACTAGGGTGACCGGACAGTAAATGTGAAAAATCGAACGGGAATGGGGGGTAATAGGAGCCTATATAAGAAAAAGACCCAAAAATCAGGACTGTCCCTATAAAATTGGGACATCTGGTCACCCTACTCATAACCCTCTTACCTCATTCTCTGCCATTAGTTTAGTGCATTAAGTGATCAATGTGACTAATATCTGTCACATGGTTCATTTATCCGCTTCTTCCACAAACAGTTTCTTCCATGTCACTTCCTACAGGCCTTTCCTGTGCTGATCTCCAAGGCCCTCACCCATCCTTCAAATTCCCTGGTAAGACCCAGTGTGGCACAGAAACTATCCAAAAGGAGTCATTAAACCATTCATCTACTTAAGAGCGAATATCTCCCTCTTTACTACACAGGGCTGGTTGTAGGGAAAATGGCACCTTGGGCAGATGGGGAGCCGCTCCGTGTACAGTGACCCCTCCCCCTGTGGCTGGGGAGTGATGGGGGCAGGACATGGAGGCAGGGAGGGGTGAAGAGCTGCCTGCAACCGGGAGAGGTTCCCAGAGGTGGGTCTGACCCATGCAGGGGAAGAGGAAGTCCCAGCTCTCCCCTACCCAACCGGGACTAGCTACTGGAGCCCAGCACACGGTAAGAGCCCCCAGCTGGGGTGCTCCTAGCCCTGCCCCTTGCCAGTGCTGGTCCTAGAGCTTGGAGGCTAACGGGGCCTTGGACTTGTTGTGTGTATGGGATGGGGGAGTGACCATGGCACCCTGGGTGGCCCACCCATAAGGCTGGCCCTGTTACTACATTATCCCTTGTACTAACCCTCTCTGACCTGGGCAGCTGCAGAATCTTGATGATGATGCATCATATCTCCCTTCCCTTCTCTTCCAGCTGCTTACATCATGTCTAATTAATGGCCTGCTCCTGCAGACGCTTGCATATTGAGTAACTGTTCTCCTCTGAGTAGTTCCACTGAAGTCAACAACGGGTAAAGAATATTTTTCACATGCCTAAGTGCTTGCAGGATCAGGCTCTTAGATTGTAAGTTCCTCAGGGCAGGGGCTGTCTCTCTTTATTTACTTTAGGAGGTGCCATTAGACATAATCATACATGATAATAGCACTAGAATGTCTCTTAGCTTGGAACACAAAGTTATTGTTATAGAACATTTATACTGTGGTAGCTAGAGGCCAACAGGATTGGGACCCTATTGTGTTAGGTGCTGTACAAACATATAGTCCTTGCCTCAAAGAGTTTATAATCTAAATAGATGAGACCTAGCAGGGGGAGGAGACAAAGAAGCAGGCCGGAGTGGGGGAGGCACTTAACAAATGAAGGTGGTTTTTAAGGGTGCTTGTGGGATAATATCCATTTGAATTAATAATATTCAAGCGTATACGTTGTTCAGTTTGGAATCAGGGGCTATGGGTGGAGTAAGTGGATAAAATTCTACAGTCTGTGTTATCCAGGAGGTCAAAGTAGATGACCTAATGGTCCCTTCTGGCATATCTGAAATGGGCCTGTGATGTATACGTTAAACGTCTCCAGGTGGCAGACATTTTGGACTTTTCCAAAGTACCAGGCAATCCCCCACTTGCCCAGAAGATGGCAGCGACATAGCTCCTATTCTTGCCTAGCATCTCTATGGCAACAGAGGACAAGCACCAGGGAGAAACCTGCAAGAGGGTAAATGCAAGGTTACAGAAAGATCCATTGCTTCCCAGCAAACCGCTGATTTCTCAACACGCTTTTGCTGATGGTAAAACAAACAAACTTCCCTTTCTTTTCTTTTTTTTTTACTTTTAAACAAAACACGAGGCAGTGGACCTACCTCTGGGTATTTTGATGACTCTTTAATCATCCAGAGTTACTGATTCACTATTTTGGGGGTGGGAGGGGGGAGCAGGTTGAGGAAAGGATCCTCATGAGGCAGTGACCCCGATCCACGATCCTAGGTGTGTGAAGCAAAGAAAATGGGGAGAGTGCATACAACAATTCCAGCCAGCCTACTAACCAGCTGCAGGCAGTGTCTGGGGCTGCTCTACATCCACCAGCTTAGGCCATTCACGCTGCTCATAAAGAGCTGGTCGGAGGCATTTAGGAACTTGGCTGTTTTCTTTCTGCTTTCCAACATGCTACAACCCCAGATAAGCTGCTTAACACGTGTTGAATAAGCCTTCCTCAAGCTTATGGAAGGCGCAGTAGAGGGAGCTAATTAGCATGCACTAACATGCATATTAACAAAATCTAGTTTCTGTATGCGAAAAATCATTATGGCTGTTTCCATAAATTTGCATGCAGAATTTTTGCAATTAGAAGCCAATGTAACATTGAGTTGTCACTGGGGGTCTACTCCTTTGATATACTTTCATCCAAACTATTAACATCTGTGGGGAATTAGGCACACGTGCTTCAGAGGGTAGCCCTCTTGGGACCACATTCCAATCTGGTGTAAGTAGTTGCAACTCCATTGAAGTTGACCTGATGTGAACATGCCACTGTTTCCAACTGTCAGCTCGAGCATAACTCAAACGGTTGTCCAACGAGGGTAGTAGTAATGTTCAGAAGTAGAATTTTAGTATTAATATGTTTTCTAACCACTCTGCTATATCCACATTTTACTTTTAGCGCCTTTCATCTGAAGTTCTCACAGCACTTTACAAAGCTTGATTCCTCACAACAGGCTGATGAGGTGAGCAAGCAGTGTTAACCCCCTATCTAAAACATGATTGGTATTATTAACGGGTGCCAAAAGGTGACCCAGATAGCCATTAAGTGACTTGCCCAAGGTCAGAGAGTGGGAATTGAGCCCTGCGGTTCTGCCTTCCTGGCCTGTTCACTAATCACGAGATCACACGTTCTCTCTTGTGATCGTGATTGTCACACACATCATGACAGCAACTGACACAGAAACGTGGGCATCTCTCACATTTTTCTAGTTCCAGTGCCAGCTGATGAATTGTTGGGGTTTGAAGTCCCACCTTGCGAACAGCTCCAGCAAACACATGTCCACAGAAAATGGACGTTACCTCGATGCTTTAGAGGAGATATCATTTCTGTTCTTTTCCTGTCTCCGATTACAATCTCCTTATTGACTGGTAGCAAGCTGGATTTTCTTTAGAAGTCTCCTGCTAAACTATAGAGGGGGGTTTCCCCCTGTTTAGCTTGACTTTAACAGCTTTGATCTTGATCCTCAGATTTCACAAGCTAAGCAGGGTGTGACTGGTGACCTTAGATGGCATCCTCCTTTTGCATGGCCATTGGGCATTGTGCTACTGGAGATGCTGTCTTTTGGATCAAATGTAAAGGCAAGGTCCTGACCGGATGTGCTCATTAAAGGATCCTATAGCAAGGCAATGTCCTGGCCAGCTTGGGTAGCGAAAGAGCAGGGAACGGAACCAAGTCTCCTGCTTCCCAGCCCCATGCGCTGATCTCCCAAGAGCATTTCCTCCTTCAGTAGGCCTCATTTTGCTGAGGGCCCTTGTCTTTAGAACTACATCCTTCAAGCAGGTCTGCCGGAGCTCATCTGATAACTTTGCAGAGATGCTGCAAGACATTTTTAGTTTTCACAGGCCCTTAATTAATATTTACTTGATTGGTCACCACCAGGCTGCAGAGTTTCCAGGCACATCAGGGACAAGGGGTTGTACGGAGTTAGCAGAGGCTCATTTATAATTCAGTTGTCTTATAAAACCCTTAGCCTGCATATCAAGGTCTTGAGGCCTAACATAAACCTACAGTAAAAAATAAATAGCTCACATGGGCAAGGTGAGGATTAAGTAATGTCTGCACGTTGAGATCGTTGGAGGGGAAGGTGCTGTAGGAATGAAATGTAGTGGGCCTTTTCTACATGGGGAGGGCAGTTGGAGGCAGGGTTCTGCACTGATGTAGCTGCCTCAGTGCAAACCCCTAGGGTGAAATCCTGGTCCCATTGAAGTCCATGGCAAAACTTCTATTGTCTTCAGTTGGGCCAAGATTTCACCCCTAGGGTAGACATGCTGCACTGGTGTAACACAGGACTTGCACTGGTACAGCTACCCCGGTTTCTAACATTGTGATGGGGTCATGTGAGTGACCCCCACCCCTGGACACACTGTTCCCAGAGCATCAGGGTTCCATCCTTGGGCACCAGTTCACACCATGAGAGATCCAGAAACAGTAGGATGGGAGCCAATAAACCCAGCCTCTTCAGGAGCAGAGAGACTCCTAGTCACCAGCAATGCTTTTGGAGCAATCCCTGAGCCTGATTTTGCACCTCCGGCTGGAGCAGGAGCAAAGGGCCAAACACCCAAAGGGGGAGACATACCTAAAAGACCTCTGAGGCTGCAGCATGAGGAGCGTGGTCGACAGCTCCGCTCCTCAGGCGTAGTGGGACTGTCTGTGGTGAGGGTGACACTCCTCTGTGCAGGAGACAGAGCTTTCTCAGGGGTCTGTCAGAGACTTTGGAACAACACCCCAGGAACTAATGCCGAGCGCAAACCTCCCTGCCTTTCACTCCAAGTGCAAGACCCGCTTCTTCGACCTGCCTTCAGCACCTTAGCCATGACATCGGGCAAGTCTCTGCCAACCCAACCCTAGTACCAGGCAAGTTTACTGGGAACAGGGCACTGCATAACTGGTGGACTTTGAACAAGGGGCCTTTTGCAGTCGACTTTATTCACACAAAGTCCTCCTGGCTTCAGGCCTGACATCTGCAGCTATACATAGTAAAAATGAGGGTCATCAAATCTCAGGCTCCAAGGCATCAATACAGAGGTCAGGAGGGAATTTCCCCCATAATGCTCAAAGGGCATTGCGGGAGTACAAAGGGTGTGTCTTCCTCTGCAGCATCTAGTCTTGTCCAGTGCCGGAGGCAGGATACTGGATTTGCGGTTGTGACATTACACTCCCTATTCTTCATAGAAATATGCCAATATGAATATGGCATAACTAAGATCTATTTTATGCAAGATGGGTCAGGTGAGGTATCATTGGAAAGGTTGTGATTATCCAATTTGTATGCATGTATCATTTCTGTATCTGAAGTTAGAAATATTGACTTTGTAACCATTACAACTGTGTATTCACCTGGGGAACGCCCACCAGACAGTATGTAAACAGCCTGGATGGGCCATTAGGAAGGATAATAGGACTTTGAAGATACTAATCTTCCTCCTTCCTGAGAAGTTTCCTGGAATGCTGCTTTAACACTGCAGGGTCAGGTGATCCTGTCTTCTGGTACTGGACATCATTTTGGGCTTGTGGTATTTTTCCACTGGAAGGGGGCGGGGGGTCAAACTGGGAAACAAAGGATTCCTGCCATATGCAAATCCTATTTAAAGCTGGGGACTGAGTTTTCTAGGCTCTTCTCCACTGCCTCCCTGCCCAAGAAGGAAGACTGCTGAAACACCTGAAGAAACAAAGGAACTAAGTTGGGGAGGGGGGCAGGGGCTGAGCCCAGGCGAGAAAGTTCAGCCTGTGAAGGGTATACCTGGAGATTTAAGCTGCAAGCAGTGCAGTTTACCTTCAAGAAACTCTGCAACCTGCATAAAACAACATTTAGGGTGAGAAATTACTATCTGTAGCCAATTTCTTTAATATAATAAGCTTAGTTTGCATGTTTTGTTTTATTTGCTCAGTGATCTGCTTTGTTCTGTTTGCTATCTCTTATCATCACTGAAAGTTTACGTTTTGTAGTTAATAAACTTGTTTTTTGTTTATTCTAAAACCCAGTTTGTGCAATTCATAACTGGGTGGGGGGCAAAAAGCTGTTGCATATCTTCCTCCACATTGAGGGAGGGAGCGAATTTCATGAGTCTACGCTGTATAGATCTCTATACCGCTCAAGACAATATAATTTTGGGTTTACACTCCAGAGGGCGTGTGCACCAGAGCTCTGGGCAATTCCCCGAGCTGAATCTCCCCACACAGAGCTGATTGCAGACTCTGTGTGATTCTACAGCTGAGTGTGTCCCTACCTGTGTGTGTGCGTGCAGCAGGACAGGGTGAGGGAGCCCAGGCTGGTGGAGCAGGTGCGCTTAGTGGGACCCCAATGCATCAGGTGGCATCCCGGAAGGGGGGTCCAACCCATCACAGTGGTATCTATGGTTTGCTCTGGTGTGGCGAATCCAGCACTCCACGTTCCACTTTGAGAGGCACGTACACACTAAATGGGGAACAAAAGGCATGTTACATAGGATGGCCCCACCTGGGCTCCTGGGCCTTTTCTCCCAGGCAATAGTTCTCCTCTTTAAATAGAACCCCTATGCCTTTGGTGAGTAAACAAGGGTTAGGATGCATGGCTTGGCAGTTACCACTCAGGACTAGGAGCCTGGAGACCTGCGTTCTCCTCCTGGTAATGTCCCTGAGTCACTGGTTTGTGATTAAATTGCTTAGGCCAAAATTTTCTAAAAGTGGCCTCAAGTTTTGGTTGCTGGTTGCCCATCTTTCAAAGCCCAGGGCTTAATTTTCAGAGGTACCGAGTGTCACAGATCAGGCAGTTGCACCTGCATTCACCCTCTGTGGTCCTTAAAATGCACCCACCCTAGGCTTCCAGCCATCACCTCTCGTGGGTGGAGACCTGCAACACTCTCCATCCTGAAGGGGGGTTTTCCAGGCTGCACAGCTCCCTGCCTACGCCATGATATTCCCAGCAAGCCAGCCTGCCTAAACAGGCCAGTGTCTGTGCACCAAAGGCTCTGAACAGCTGTAATTGCCAGCATTTACCAGTTACCACAGAGCTCTTTCTAAGCAAGCACATTTATTCTTAAGGTAAAAGTATTACACAGAAAATAAAAACCAATAAAAGAACCTACATGCATGCTAGTAAGCTTACCAGAGCTCACCCCCCATCCCCAAACTGCACCCCCCTCCCCAATGCCAATAAGGTCTCAGTCCTTCAAACCCTTCCCTAAGGATTGGGGTCCCCCTTTGGGGCAGAAGGTCCTGTTTTCTGGATCAGAAATAAGGCCCTGAGTCAGTTTAAACTCCGCCTATTTATACCAAAGTTCCATCTTTGTCTGTTGGTCTCTGGAGGACCCAGTTTGAACTAGTATATGTGAGCCTTCCAGGAGGTGGTACCTCTCAGAGGAGGGGTGAGAGGGGGAGCAGGGTTTATAACCTGGATGATTTGCCGTAATCACCACCCTCTGGTTTTAGTTCCTGGAGGAGCTGTGGTAGGTCCCCCCGACCCCCCCATGGAGTAGAACACAATCATACATAGACTGTTCATTTTAAAAAATGGACCCCAAAGATGCTACAAGGGGTTGCAATATCTGTCATAGCTCCCCCATAAAAAGTTATATACAGTCTTGGCCCACAATAAAACATGAACCTACTAGCCTAAGCTCTTTCAAGGCTAGCGCAGGAAATGGCCACCTCTGTCACACCGAGCACAAGTCAGTGGGAGCTGAGGGTGTGCAGTCCCTATGAGAATCAAGGCCTACATAGCTAAAGCTGGGCTGTGAAAAATGGAAGCATCCAAAATCAGGCCACATTGGAAAAATGTGCCCTTAGAGGCCTTGTACCTCACTTGCCCCCTCTGTGAAATGGGTCTAGCTCCTCCCGCTCAGGTAGGGAGCATGAGGCTGCAGGGTTAGCGCTGAGTAAAGCCTTTGAGCTGGTGGGCTGGGCTGGAAGCTGCTATAGAGAGGCAACACGTTACCGTGTGATCACAGGGAGCAGTGGGATTTTCCCAGGAAGGCTCAGCCCAGACCCTGTTTGTTCTTCTCTCCAGTAACCGAACAGGGTCTGTGTTGGGTGGAGGCAGAGGAGGGTGCTTGCATTGCACCGTCTGCGCAGCTGCACTGGCTCCTGTCACATCATCTCTTCAGGCTTCCAGGAGACGTGAGCTCACTTGCTTAGATTAGCCAAACAAAACAAGCTGTTTAAGACTATTCCCGGCTTAGCTTTGACATTTGCCAGAGGAGATTTCAGGCTCTCTGGCTGCCTTCTTCCCAGCGTGGCGGGAGAAGCAAATAAGCCGAAGCCATGGCAGCCCTGTTCCTTCCCATCTCCTCCCCAAGCAATTTTGGTTTCGGGAAGAAGTCGCCCTCTGTTCTCCCCCCACCACTCGCCCCTTTGTGACACCTGAACCGCCTGCTGGTTGTCATAGTAACATTTTTGCCTGCCTCTCTGCCCGGCTCACGGACTCGGGAATGCCATCGCCGCTGATGCTGCTGCAGCTCCTGGCAACTTTGCTACCTGCAGTTCTAAGCGTTGGATGCTGCCGTGTTTTTCCAGAGAGTCCCGATCGTAAGCATAGGCCCAGCCTGTGGTTTGGTCCCAGTTGGCGATGATTATAATGAACAGAGGGGCAAGTCAGAACAGAGTGAGTAAAACACCATCTCAACCTCGGGCGCAATACCCGGGCTATTCCAGCCAAGAGTAAGCCCTGGCCCTTCCGAACCCAAACCAGCTGCAGAGCTGGAAGGGGCGGAATAAATACAATCCAACTGCCCTGATTCACGTTAAGCCCAGGGGGACCCTGTGCACATCTGGGCGTGTGAAGAGGCAGCAGGAAAGCACCGAAACCAGCGCAGGTCCCAACATTTTCAGCACAAAGCTTTTACATTGGCACAAACAAAAAGTTTCAGTTGAAAATGTGGGTTTCCATAAACCAGAAAACGTGAACGGTTTATAGCTTTTAATTTAATTTTATTTTATTTTGAGAAACCCCCCAAATTTTCCATGAAAAGCTTTTGATAAAAATCCATTATTTTTTTTTTGGTCTAAATGTTTCACCAGGTGGGAGAAACATTTCCTGACCAAACCTAGAATAGATATAATTTCCAAAGCTGGGATAAACAAGCAGTACCAATAAAAGTGCTACAATCACGCACCACTCTACTGCTCTCCCTCCCTCCCCATCACTGGCTGTTATACTCACATCTCAATCTCTGTTGTAAATTCTTCAGGGCAAGGCACTCGAGCCAGACCCTGGCCGGTGGCTGAGGAATATTTGACCCAGCGCGGGGTTGAGCGCGCAAAGGTGGTTTTACGTCATTTTGTCCTCTCCAGATGCTGCACCTGACCAGAGCCTGGTTTGCGTTCGAGCCACCAGCGTGAAGGCTGCTCTAAGTTACGCCCCAGGCTAGATTTTTAAAGGGAGTCAGGCACCTAAATCCACCACACAGGCCCTGCTGATATCTTCCAAGCCGCAGCTCAGGCACTGCATAAGCTTATAGGTGCCGGACTAACCTGGGCACTTAAGTTTCCGCCAGTTGGCATTTTCAAAGCAGGCTGCGTTCTGCAGCCACCCCACAGCTAATGAACTGCTCTGAGCCCTGGCTCAAGCGGAAGCCCCCCCAGGGAAACGTCTATCTCATCAGCGGAGAAACCTGATAACTGTCAGAGCCTGCAGCAGGAGGGCCAATACAGGCCACTGATAGGGTGGAAAGGAAACATGGCTCCTGTTAAAAGACAACCGGGGGTCCAGGGAAATGTAGGGTGAGCATGACAGAAGTACTGCGTGGGAGAGCAGCAGATAGAGAGTTTCAGCCAGACCTGGTTTAGAGGCCTATCTCCAGGAGTGGATTTGTGGCTGAGGATCCTGAGCAGGGGGAGATGCTAGATGCTAAACACCTAGTCAGTTCCTTCTCCCTACCCCTCTCCTTGGCATTGCACCCCATCTTCCTGCTCAGCTGTCCGGCTTCTGAAAATCCCTTTCATAGGTACTTAACTGGCCCCACACTCAATAGGGAACCGAGGCATCACGCCTGAACGGGACACTTGCGTCAGGCCACCTAACACATAGGTGTTGCTCCACTCAGCTCAGCAATGCCTAAATCCATGGAAAAATCTAGGCCCCAGTGCCTGGGATTTTCTGCAGGGCATAGAAGAATTAGGTGCCCAAAGATGATTGCATTTCAGTGGGATTTGGGAGCCTTTGAAAAGCCCAGCCACTGACAGTGGCTCCAAGGGGCTGTTCTGGCAGCTGGGCATGAGGGAGCCCTGGTCATGCCCCCTGCCCCCATCCACTCCATGGATTCCCCCGACAGAGAGGGAACCATACAAGGGCTGCCTAAGCAGGTTTTAGGACAGCTTGATTTCAAGGCCAGAAGGGACCATCGTGATCGTCTAAACAAGCCTCCTTTAGACCACCTTAGTGGAGCAAAGATACCTCAAGGCCTGTGATGGGGCTTAACCCCACCTCCTGTAAGGCCAGAGAAGGAACCTAATTAGTAATGCTCTGCATCTGGGAGGTGATTAATTGCCTCCTGACCAGAGGCGGCAGAGCTAGGCTGTATAAGGAGCTGAGGGAGCTCAGGTGGGAGGAGAGAACCAGAATGGAAGAGTTAGGGAGAGTTCTCTCTTCCTGGGATGGGCCTGGAGGGAGGGTTGGTGGTTTTGAATTGGCTGTGGCCAGGCAGCAAAGCTAACTTCTGTGGCAGGGCCTCAGGGCGGAGAGCACCCCTGAGCCAGGGCCTGTGAGGACCCAGGAATGAGATAGACACTCATGAGGGAGTGGAAAAGTAGTGCTTGGGCTCCCATCAAGGAAAAGCCTCCAGGGTTAGTACCCTGAGGATGGGGAGCAATTGAAGTCAAGCCCAGGAGGGGTGAAGGACCTTTTGTGTGTGAAGTCAAGCCCAGGATGGAGTGATGGACCTTTGGTTTGCAGTTGAAGGTATGTGACTTTGCTAGAGGGCTCAGCTACAGAAATCCCAGTGAGAGTGTCCAGGGAAGAGACCAGCAGGGACTGTCCAGCATGGCTGAGAAAGTGGCCACCGGGGGTGGGTGTGTGTAAGGCTGCAGTACTGTGCCCAGGCAGAAGGGGATGCCCTAGAGATAAGGATGTATCTTCAGGGGGCCCTTTGTCTTTTCACTTGTAGTATAAAGGCCCAGATTCTCAAAAGTATTAAGCTTCCACTGGCTTCAGTGAAAGTTAGGAGCTTAACTATCTGTGAGCCTCTGGGCATAGAGCCTTGCAGACGGCTGGGTGCTGTGAAAAAATAATCACAATGGAAACAAGTATTTGAGAACCAAGGACACACCCAATCCCTGTGCAGTGCAACTATTTATTATTAAGGCGACCAATCCAGACCCCATTGTGCTAGGGGCTCCACATGTATCTAGTGGAAAGACCGTCTCTGACTAAGTGGGAAATGAGAGACAGCTTGTGGGCACAACAAACCAGGTGTACAAGGGAAGACTGACTGAGTTCTGTCTAGCGTAATAACAGCGCTCACCGTATTTATGCTGACACTCGAGCGCACGGTAGTAAATATGCTAGCGGTGGTGGGTTAATGATGTCATTAATCCCTGGCTGGCCCATCTGAAGGGAGAGGTGCCCGGTCTCGTGTAGAGAGGTTTTAAAGCCTCCAGCGAGTGTGTGGAACCACAGAGTTCACGAGCAACTGCGCATTGTGCATTTGTGGCGTATCAAACATTCTAGTGTTTTTAGCCCAATAAACAGACTAATCAGCGGCATGTTGGGTCTAATTATGACTTGTGACAAAATGAATCAGCTTCTCTCCCCCCACCCCCTTGGAATGATGATTTCATCCCAGGCCAGGTGCTAGTGGATAGATGCCAAGAGCGCACAGGCAAAAACAATTCGCATTCGTTAACCCCCTTGTTGATGGGCTCAGCTGAGAGGCAAAGGAGTGAGTGGGTCCTGGAAACTGAACCCCAGGTCAGTGCTGGCACCAGTTGGCAGGGTGATGTGTCATAAGCTGGCATGGCTGGTGCCCTGTGCCATACCCACCCTGTGGGTAAACAGATGGCTGCTGTCTCCTGGCTTTGTGCCCTGGCACTTTTCAGGAACCCTACACTGGAAACACAAGTAATCACCAGGTCCCTTTCCTCCATCCCTCCTGCTAATGCATGTGAGGTGGCCCCATTGGAGAAACGGGGTAAGATCATGTAACAGCACTTCTGTGAGGCCAGCTTGTAATAGACCATCCCAAGACCAAGGAATCTGGGAGCGGTGTGAGGGGAGTGGGCCAGTCTTCTTGAGCCCACAGGCCTGGTCATCCCATCAAGAGCTCTTGTGAGCTTTTAGGGCAAGAGATTCTAAAGCAGCTAGCAATCTGGGTGCTCACCCTGACACACCTTAAAGGGGCCTGGCTTTCAGAAGGTGGGTGCTCACTGCTCAATGACAATCAGACCTGTCCATGGGTCTCAAGTTGGGCCCCCCAGAATCACGAGTGACATTTCGCAATCTTGCATGTGTTGCTCCTAGCAGATCACGAGTGATTGGGAGGGAGGTTTTGTTGCTCTGTGGGGGGGAGGGGGAAGCTGAGAAGGTTTTGTTTGTGTGAGTTTTATACACTTTTACAAGGAAAAATGATTCTTAAAGACCAACACCCGCCCCCAGCCCAAAACAGGTAGATGTGGAATTATTAAAACTGATTTAAAAATAGAAATTAGTCAAGGGAAGAAGGGAGGTGATGTCAAAATACAAAGCCAACACAACAGACAAGTGGTGAGGAGGAAGGGGGCGGCTATCAGCTGAAAAGGAACCAACCACCAAGGGAGAATTACCTATGGCCCAGGTCCTCCAAGGAGCCAGGCACCTAACTCACATTGATTTCAAAGGGAGTTAGGTGTATTGCTTTGAGGAGCTGGCCCTCATAAGCTCACATGCCTACCATCTCTCTGTCTGCAGTGTTGTTGTAGGCATGTTGGTTCCAGGATTTTGGAGAGACAAGGTGGGTGAGGTAACATCTTCTACTAGACCAGCTTCTCTGGGTGAGAGACACAAGCTTCCCCAGACCTGAGGAAGAGCTCTGTGTGGCTCAAAAACTTGTCCCTCTAGTCTCAGCCACAGAATTTGGTCCAGTAAAAGATGTTACCTTGCCCACTGTGTCTCTCTACCGTCTCTATGGTCACCCACCTCATATGCTGTATCCATTCCCCCTATCCTGTGTCTGCCTCTGCATTTTGATCCCTGTGTGTGGACTGCTGCACCGCCGGCCCCCCGCCCTCAAGGCGTGTTGTATCCTATCATCATGCAGGATCAATGTCTTAAATTGTAAGCCCTTGGGGGAATAGACAGTGCCACGGGGCCCTGATTTGGCTTAGACTAATACAAATAACACCAGCACTGTTCCCATCCAATTCTAGCATTTTCTCACAGCTTCCCTCATCCTCCTTTTTATAGCTGACAGCTGGGGCCTGTACCTTAAAGGATCCCCAGCTGCAGCAGCTCCCTGGCTGTTGAATTCCTAACGGTTTGGTTGCCTGCCCTAGCAGAACTGGTGAGAAAATGGCATTGTGTACTGCTCAGTTTCCTATGAGTCAGAAAAGTAGAACGTCCTGTCACAGCTGGTGCACCTCAGGGGGCTGGATCTGCCAGTTTTTCCTGTATCAACTCTTGTGATGGTAGCTGAGCTCAGCATTTCTGGATGTCCTGTCTACCTCTCATAGAAACAGTGAGTAATAACCCTTAATATTTAAAGGTCCCCTTCCTTTGAGATGCTCAGAGCTTCCCACGCACTAACAGGTGACATGTCACAATGCACCCAGGAGGCAGGGCTTACTAGAACTGGTGGGAAAAGAAGCTTCCCGCTGTGGACAACTTCAAGGAGCGTGAGAAAATTATTTCATTTCTATCAACATTTCTCTTAGAAAATTTAAACTTTAAACTTTGGGTTGGAAAATCTAAACATTTTCTGGTTTTGTCCAGAAAACTGTGCTCAACTTTTGACTAGCCTTATTTAGTCTATTGGGGAAACTGAGGCACAGAGTGGTGACATGCCTTACCTCAACGTCAAGGTCAGAGCCAGGAGTAGACTCCATGTGTACAAATTCCCAGTGCCATACGCTAACCACTAGACTATGTTACCGCCTTGTAGTCTGACACTGAACATCTACATTTATATTGACTCTTCCTGAAAGACCTGCAGGCATGTTACAGCTCGGGGAGCAATTTTTCTGCAACCCGTTCTCTTGATGGTAATGTCTGCTGATTCCCTTCTTGTGATCCTTAAAAATCGCAGGGCACTTACTTCAAGACAGGAACGTTCGCCCCTCCCTATCATGGACTCTGTGGGGTTGTGCAGGTATAAATGAGGGTGAAACGGGAGCTTATGCTCAAATAAATTTGTTAGTCTCTAAGGTGCCACAAGTCCTCCTTTTCTTTTTGCAGATACAGACTAACACGGCTGCTACTCTGAAATCAGTAGATATAGTCATCACTTGGCAACCCACTGAAATGCAGCTACGCTCGCAGCTCGGTATTAAGACAATGACTATAATCAAATCTTAAGCTTCAGGGCTTCAGTCTGCAGGGGTCAGGAAGGAATATGTCTGTGCGAGCACAGGTTCCAGGAAGCAGCAGCAGCACACTGGTCTGTGTAGCAAACCTCCCAGTGGCTTGCTCTAACTCATCATCTTGGCATGTGTTGGCTCTGATTGGCCTGTTGCATTTCTCAAGTGCCCTGTGTTTTCTTAGTGGGGCTGGGTGGCCCAGGGCACTGAGCTAGTACTCAGGTGATCTGGGTTCTGTTCCCAGCTGTGTGACCTTTGGCAATCACTTCCTCTCTTTGTTTCATCTCCCACCCATTACATGTCTTCTCTATGTATACGGTAAGCTCTTTGGGGCGGGGACTGTGCACACTGCTTACCACAAATAGGGTCTCATCTCACTTAAAGACAAGTGCAAAATACTACACTTAGTAAAACTATTTCCCCATGTTCCCCCCCCCGACCCCCCTGCTGTTCCTCAGACGTTCTTGTCAACTGCTGGAAATGGCCCATCTTGATTATCACTACAAAAGGTCGTCCCCTCCCACTCTCCTGCTGGTAATAGCTCACCTTACCTGTTTCAGAGTAACAGCCGTGTTCAATTGGTTAGTCTCTAAGGTGCCACAAGTACTCCTTTTCTTTTCACCTTACCTGATCACTCTCCTTACAGTGTGTATGGTAACACCCATTGTTTCATGTTCTCTGTGTATATAAATCTTCCCACTGTATTTTCCACTGAATGCACCCGATGAAGTGAGCTGTAGCTCACGAAAGCTTATGCTCAAATAAATTTGTTAGTCTCTAAGGTGCCACAAGTACTCCTTTTCTTTTTGCAGATACAGACTAACACAGCTGCTCCTCTGAAACCTACACTTAGGAAGGAAAATCAAATGCACGACTACAAAAGGAGGAATAACTGGCTAGGGAGTAGCACTTCTGAATAGGATCTTGGGGTTATACTGGTCAAAAATGGAATGAATCAACAATGTGATGTAGCTGCAAAAAAAAAAGAAAAAGAAAAGAAAAAAAGGTTAATATCATCCAGAGGAGTAGTAACAGGAATGGCGCACGTAAGACACAAGAGGTAATTGTCCCACTCTGTGGCACTGGTGGGGCCTCAGCTGAAGTACTGTGTCCAATTCTGGGCACTGCACTTTAAGGAAGATGTGGAGAAACTGGAGCAAGTCCAGAGGAAAGCAACAAGTATGAGAAGAGGTCTAGAAAACAGAACCCATGAGGAAAGGTTGAAAGAGTTGGGAATGTTCCTTCTAGAGAAGAGAAGTCTGAGTAGGGACATAACCATCTTCAAATATATATAAAAGGGTGTTATAAAGAGGATGGTTGTCAATTGTTCTCCATTCCATTGAGGGTAGGACCAGATGTAATTGTCTGTCTTTGCAGCAAGGGAGATTTAGATTAGATATTAGGAAAAACTTTGGAAGAATCAGGCTAGCTACCTAGTGGGGTTACAGAATCCCCGTCACTGGAGGTGTTTAAGAACAGGTTGGATAAACACCTGGCAGGAATGGTGTAGGGTTATTTGGTCCTGCCTCAGCTCTGGGGGCTGGACTGATGACCTCTTGAGGTCCCTTCCAGCCCTACATATCTATGATTCCTTGGCTTCTGGGGGCACATCTGGTGGTTCTTTGCACTGGAGTAAGATGAGCCGCTCTATGATTCTTTCCCAGTGAATGGTGAGATAACTTGTTTGGTCTTCTGGGCACAGGAAAGCAGTGCTTAATTTGCCAGGACTGAGCCCTCTTTCATTACAAACGAAGCACAGCCTGGGGGGGAAGGCACCAGAGGACTCAGCACTTGAGTGGTTTTAGCTTGTATCCTCGCTGCAAAGTTGGCGGGTTACCAGCCTGAGTGAAAGCAGCAACCAAGCTTTAGCCTATACCCCCAGCCCACTAGTTAGCCCTGCTTTAAAGCCAACACTAAACTCAGGTAAGATGGTTTTGCGTGTGGACAGGACGGCGGTTAGGGGCAACACCAGACTAAGAGCCTGAGGGTACGTCTACACTTAAAAATAAAAAATGAACACACACCCTGGAGCAGCAAGTCTGGTTGGGGCCCGTGCTACAGGGCTAAAAATAGCAGTGTATATGTTCCAGGAATCTGAAACCAAGCGGGGGGGTGTCTCAGAGCGTAGCCTCCATCCTAAACAGGAATGTCTACACTGCTATATTTTGCCCTGTAGTGTGAGCCGGAGTCAATTAACCTGGGCTCTGAGACGCGTGGCAGTAGATGTGTTTGGGTTTTTTTTCGTGTAGACATATCCTGAGTGATCTCTGTAGGACAATCCTCAACTGATGTAAACCCACATAGTTCCCAGAGTTCTAATCTGCTTTCCTATCCCTCCATACACCTGGTGTGACGCAGTGGGAATCACTAGAGTTGCTCTGGGCTGACCCTGCTGGAACTGAGATCAGAAATTTCCCCGGTGGGTATAACAAACAGAGGGGATCATATCTATTTAAGGCTAGATTTGCTGCTAGGTTCATGAGTCTGACTTGGTTGTGTGTCTCTGTCTTGTTAAAGTGGGCTGGCAGAAGGGCGAGGGGTGGGCTACCCATCTTCCCCATTGGTACAGACAATTCGGGGCTGTGTATGAGCAAGGGAGGGTTACCATGGCAACACTGCCAGGTATTTGCTGTCAGGTGCACTGAATGGGAACAGGTAGCAGCTGAGGCCGGCGACGACCAGAACAGAACTAGAAGTCATTTGTCTCTCACTCACGTGCTGTCTCCCACACACAGTTGCTGCTCTCCTGTCGTCAGTAAATCCTCAGGGCCTGAGGAGAACGCCACTTTCTCTGAGATGAAGCTAGGCCAGGATTCCCCTTCTGCTTCCAGCTCGCACTCCGGCTGCTGCCAAGAGACAGAGCTTCTTTCTGCTGGGCAGTGGCTCTGTCGCCTTCTCTGCTCCTCACCCAACCCCCGTTCCAGGCCTCGTTCTCCTTTATAGCTCGGACACCCAGGGCTAGATTCTTGACCCCTGTATGGCCTATCTGCACCAGCTCTCCACCACCCTCCTTCCAGCCCCCAGGGGAGAGTTCGCATCCTTGTGCCCCGGGTATCCTCCTTCAGAGCCGTGTGCAACCAGCACAACTTAGAGCAGCCTTTAGGCTATTCCAAGTGGCATGTTGGGGCCAGATTGGTACCCCAAGATCAGGAGCTGTGCCGTGCCGCCCCCCCCATCCCCACCCCACCTATGCCAAGTGCTGCAAGCCAATACCAGATCAGAGCACAGTCAATGGCTCGGCAACCCCATGCTTTGAAGAGTGCCCTGCGACACTTTGTTTTCCAGCCACTCATCTCTTCCTGATATGATGCCCCTGACTGGGTCATCTGTGGGGACCAACGGCTCTAAAAGCAGCTGAGCTGCTGTACCATAGACACTCACTACAGCAATGGAAGGGGTTTTCCATCATTGTAATAAATCCACCTCTCTGAGATGCAGCCACTAGGTCAAGGGAAGAATTCTTCTGTCTCCCTAGCAGCGTCTACACTGGGGCTTATGTCCGCTTAGCTGCGAGGCACCGGATGTGAAATTGTTCACAGCCTGAGCAATGCAGTTTAAACCAGCCTCCCCTTGTAGTGTAGACCAGCCCCAAAGAACTCGGAAGACTGTGTAACAGCGCCACCTGGTGACACCTACCATAACAGCAATGCGGCTAGGGCTGAACGTGATCCGAGCTCTGAGATGAGCTAGAGGCAGTTCCATGGAGGGTCATAGGGAACGGGGTCCTCAACTGCAGTAGAAGAGGCCAGTGAGGATGGCACTGATGTGATATTAGAACCCCAATCTTGGCCCAGGACCCCCGTTGTGCTTGGTGCTGTACAAACACAGACCAAAAAGATGATCCCTACCCCAAAGAACTTACTGTCTATAACCTTTGTCCATAAACCTGTTGTTACAAATCACTGAAACGGGAGCTAGCTGGGAAAATCAGTTTGGTATCAAAGTTATAACTAACCCCAGTAATACGGGCTCACTGCTCGAGCCTGTCTGAAAGATCCACATCTGGTCACGTAGTGGTAGCTACGAGCGACCGGTGTTAGCTCGTCTTCGTTCCTCTTGTTATGCTAAATGTCTAGGACGGGATAATTGAATTATGCCAGCATGACTGCATGAATTATTACATAAAGACATCCTGTGGCAACCCTGTAATTCACGGCTTTGCCCCCTTCCTGTGTTGCTTTCCTACTTTCTTTACCCTTCAGATCGCCATCGCTGTGTAAATTAAAGGGTTGCTAGAACTTCAGGCTCTCCAAATGTCTAATTGAATGGGGGAACAGGCGATTTACTTAAACCGGGTTTCTGTCCTGATGCCACTAGCATCCACTGCAGAAGATGAAAGGATCTTTAAGAGCAAGCCAATAGTTTATTTATCTCGGATTATTACGATGGAATACATATTGCTCAGGGTTATGCTTTGTTATTGTCGCTCCTAGCAAGAGCAATAGAGAGACTGTAGTGGTGGTTAGAGGTGCCGAAATGACCAGCTGATGGCCTCTGTATGAGTCTGATCAGAGACTCTCATTGATTTCAGTGAGATTCATACTGGGTCATTTGTCCATGATGCATGCGTAGCTGTGTCCAGCAACTGACCAAGTCTTCTGACACAGCTGCTTCTGGTGCTTCTCTACTGTCAGGGGGAAGCCTCTTCTAGGGGCACTCAGTCACCATGGTTCAGTCCATCCTGGGCCCTTCTGTTGACTCTGTCAATGAGGGATCCTGTTTGGAAGGTGGCTTTTCAGATATCAATTCCCATCCCTGAGGTAGTTGTCAGCCCATTTCCTACAGCACTTTGCACAGGTTACCACACAGCACCAACCTCCAGCAGGGGGGTTAATCAAGAGCACCCGTCCCAAACCCCATCACACTTGGAGAAGTACTGATCACAATCCAAACTTCTCCACTTAGGCCCATCTCTAGTTAGTGGTAGGCTTAGAGTCCCTGTCCTATAGGTAAAAAGAACGAGGAGTACTTGTGGCACATTAGAGACTAACAAATTTATTTTGGCATAAGCTTTCGTGGGCTAAAACCCACTTCATCAGATGCATGGAGTAGAAAATACAGTAGGAAGATATATATATATACACAGAGAACATGAAAAGATGCGGTTTACCTTACCAGCTCTAACGTGACAAATCAATTACAGTGGACTATTATCAGCAGGAGGAAAAATCACTTTTATAGTGTTAATCAGGATGGCCCATTTCAAACAGTTGACAAGAAGGTGTGAGTAACAGTAGGGGGAAAAACTAGCATGGGGAAATAGTTTTTAGTTTGTGTAATGGCCCGTCCACTCCCAGTCTTTATTCAGGCCTAATTTGATGGTGTCCAGTTTGCAAATTAATTCTAGTTATGCAGTTTCTCATTGGAGTCTGTTTGTTTTTGAAGTTTTTTTTTGTTGAAGAATTGTCACTTTTAGGTCTGTAATCAAGTGTCCAGGGAGGTTGGAGTGTTCTCCAACTGGTTTTTGAATGTTATAATTCTTGATGTCTGATTTCGTTTGAAACATTCCGATGAAGTGAGCTGTAGTTCACGAAAGCTTATGCTCAAATAAATTGGTTAGTCTCTAAGGTGCCACAAGTCCTCCTTTTCTTTTTGCTCATACAGACTAACATGGCTGCTACTCTGAAACCTGTTTAAGTGAACTCAAGTCAGGTCTACACTACATGCTTAGTTGGGTATAACTACAGCGCTTAGGGATGTGAAACCCCCTCCACGTAGCCAGCGCTGTGCCGGCAGGAGAGCATCTCCCATCAGCTGCATTGTTGCTACTGTGCCGATGCAGCGTTTGTCGTGTAGACCTGCCCACAGTGAAGCCGCTCTGGTGTGTATTTGTTTGTTTTATGGGTCCTCCTGTGTGCCAGTCCACAGAGCACAGGAGTTATTACAGATTCTGCCCCCATCCTTCAAGGCTTGGGGCTTTAGTTCAAGTTGGAGCAGCTCATAGCTTGAGCTCCTTGGTTCAATTCCTGCTGTATCAGCCCACAGGCAGCCATCTCATGTACCCAGGGTTTTTCCACTGGCTTAACTAAAACAGTTTAAAACCACTCCTTCAGTTTACACCAGTGCACGTTTGTGTAGAGTAGGCCTCAGTACCTCACTCCAGATATCGGGAGCCACCTAATCCCCATAAAGAGCAGGTTTATTGTCCTAGCCAGACTCTCAATTAAGCTATATGCCCCTCCCCAGTCTAATTTTGCACCTGTGACTAATTGTGGCTGTGACTCCATAAGCAGGGGCCAGGCCTCCCCTTGTTCCCTGCGCAGCGCTAAGGTGCACCGGTGCCTAGGGTGGTGTACCAGAGCTATAGACTTATATTGCTCTTGCGAGTATATTTTTACTCAGTATAGGATTTAACTCCCTTTCAAGTCATTTCAGGCTGTCTTCTTTCTAACACCAGCGTCTTCCCTTAATCTGTAAACTGTTCATTTACGAGGATTCTCGCATCGAGGTTATGGGACTGCATTTTTATTCCAGGGTGGTGGTTCTTGGAGTGCCTAAAATCTGTTCAAAAGTTGTATCGCTGAAAAGCAGCAGGTTGTAAAATCCTGCTTCCGGACTTCTCCAAAGTTTGGCTGTGAGATTTTGTATGATCCACTTCTATCCTAAAGGGAACAGAGTTTGTTAGTTACAATAATTCTTCATAGGAACACAGGAATTGTCAGAGTGGGGCTGACCCAAAGTCCAGCTAGTCTAGTAGCTTATCTCCCACAGTGGCCAGCTGCAGAACCCCAGATGCCTTAAAGGCGGGTGCAAGGAAACTCTGTAGCGGGGAGTTCTGGGATAACTTGCCCCCATGGGAAGCTTCGTCCTAGCCCCCATTAGTTAGAGACTGTCAGGATCCCAGCCATGGGATGTGGGTTGAGGCCGGAAGCCGCGGTCTGCGCTGGTGTCACGCTGAAGGGACAAGTTGGAGCTGTAGTCGATGAGCCACGCCGAGTCAGAAACCAAATGCGTCAGCAGAGGTTGGGGTAGGGGAGCAAAGGCAGGGTGAAGGGCCAGGAGCGGGGCAAGGGGACTTGGATCCCAGGCAATGTCTTAGGAATGCAACAGGGTCTGTTTACAGCAGCGAGTCAGGGATCCACCTAGTTGCACAGATGGCGTCCAGGTGTTCACCCCCAGGCCTTAAATAGCATGCCTGAGCCAACTGGGAACTCAGTAGAAACTGCCAATCAGGGCATCTAGGGAATCCTGAGTCCATCGGACTCCTAAGGCTGTTGTTCCCTGTGCCAATGGAACTGTCCCATGGTAGCGTGGACACAGTAGCTGTCACAGAACCAGCGGGCTCCGGACCAGTGGATCCTCATACTGTGGATCTTGTGCACTGAAGTCTGGAAGTTTAGATCCCTTCCAAAACACTTGGTTTCGTGTCTTAATCCTCACTACTGGAACTGTGCAAGTTCTTATTATCCATATAAATGTCCAGCACTGTTTAGAATCCAGGATAGTTCAATGAGATCTTGTGGCAATGAGTTCCCCAGGCTATTTGCGCATTATGTGGAAAAATATTTCTTCCTCTTCCATTTTTAAATTTGCTCCCTTTCATCTCCATCGAATGTCCTCTTGTCCTTGTGTAATGAGAGGGTAAATGGAAGTGCCTGCTCTACCCTTGCTATTGGTCACTCTATCCTATAGCCTGTGTATAGGTATAACATACTGAGGCACATCCAAGAACAGCATTCTTCCCCAGACTTCTTAAAAAACGATCAGCTGTTCCTTTAATTCAGCCCTGTCAGTCTGCAGCTATTGGCATGCCAGGGATGGTGGCCGTTTGCCCTGGAAATGCTTTGCTGTCCTTTGGACTTTCCTTTAGCGTTTCCTCTTGTTCACCTGTTGAAGTGGCGGGATGCTTTACCTCCCAGGTCAGTTGCCTGCCTGTGCTGTGTCCCCTGGCAAAGGCAGGGTTGAAAGGTTCAGCCGGCAAGTGCAGCAGTAAGCGGGAAACATATGCTTCCCAGGCAACTCCCGCTGGGTAGCTGAGCTAAAAATACCAGTGTGTGTGTGTTGTTTAATGGGGATATGCAATTGAAATTCACAGACGGATTGGGGACACCTCTGGGAGGCTGGGGAGTATCCGAATAATGTTTTCCCCTACCCCAGTGCCGACAATGTCATAAATCAAATAAACCTATGTCTGTGGGGAATCCTGTCATACATTCCAGCCTCGGGAAGTTTAGACTTCAAATTAGACGAAGGTTTCTAACCATCAGAGGAGTGAACTTCTGGAACAGCCTTCCAAGGGAAGCACTGGGGGGCAAAAGACATATCTGGCTTCAAGACTAAGCTTGATAAGTTTATGGAGGGGATGATAGGATGGGATAGCCTAATTTTGGCAATTAATTGATCTTCAACTCTTAGCGGTAGATATGCCCAATGGCCTGTGATGGGATGTTAGATGGGGTGGGATCTGAGTTACTGCAGAGAATTCTTTCCTGGGTGTCTGGCTGGTGAGTCTTGCCCGCATGCTCAGGGTTTAGCTGATCGCCATATTTGGGGTCGGGAAGGAATTTTCCTCCAGGGTAGATTGGCAGAGGCCCGGGGGGGGGGGGTTGCCTTCCTCTGCAGTGTGTACAATCACATAGTGAGAGCCAGTCCCTGCCCTGAAGCTTTCACAGCCTTTACAGGTAAAGGGCAGCCGCGGGCAGGAAAAGTCACAGGAGAAATGATGTTCCAACCTGGAAAATCCCCAGGCTAGCAGATCTAGCCCTTCCTCCACATGCCCAGGGTCTAATCTGCTGATATGGGTGGATCTGCCTATTTCTCTTTGGCAGCTGTGCCAGTACAAAGAGATCTCTGCCTTCCTGGCCCCAGTCCTTTGCTGAGCTACATAAGCGTGAAGATTAGGGGTTGTATTCTCTGAAACCAGACCGTTGTCACTCCGCATAACAATCCATCCTAACTCTGAATGGATCAGCAACAAGGGGACTGGGTGGGAGGCAGCGATCCATCTGTACCCCTATCAGCTGTCAAAAGGGACGCTCAGAAGCGCTGTCACTTTAGGTCCCAAATTCAATCAAAAAGAAAGAAAAGCTAGCACGAGTAAAAAAGGGTTCTCCTAATTGGAAACCCAAACCAGGGCTTTATATGGGGAGGTTTAAACACCTCCCAATAGTGGCAACCCCAAGCATTACAAAATCCTGAGTCAGTAGTCAGAACTCATGAGATTGGCTTTTAAAATCATGAAGTTTTAAACAATAATAAACTTGGGGCTTGTGTTTTCAAGCTGTTTCTCCATGACCACAGGGGCTAGCTACACTGTTATATTTAGCCCTGTAGTGTGAGCAGGAGTCAATTAACCTGGACTAGTGTAGTTATGTCATAATACATGCTCTAGGAAACAAACCACTGCAGCCTTCTGGGGTCATCTCAAAGGGATCCCATCGCTGGGACGTGGGAGCCAACAAACCGGTGCCCCTTGCCTTTACCCAGCGTTATCCAATATCACGTAGCAGCCCTTCTGAGACCTGACGACTGGAACAATCCTGGAAGAGGAGGAGACTGTGTCAGAGACGTACGAGCAACACCGCCACCTTCTGTCTTATGTACCTCTGGTCTTATGTTATTAATCAAACTATACATAGTGCTAATGCACCACGTGGTGCCTAGACATCACGCAGAGCCGATCCGTGCCTGCCAAGAGTCGGGGGACAGAGTGAAGGCAGCTGGCTTCAGCAGTTGTAGTGAGCATGCTCAGTACAAGCCAAGCAGCAAATCTGGAGGGGGGCACATGACCCCGCATGCTCCTTCCTCCCCTCTCCCCCAGTGCATCACCTCTGGCATCATGGACAAAATTAAGGTTGCAGGAACAGTTATATATGTCTGTAAGCAGTCTCTTCTCTTTCTGAAACTTCCTTCTTTATGGGATTGCTCCTTGGAGATGTTTTTCCATGAAGCCATTGTGTTAGTGGGAAAAGGCCAAGCTGAAGCGATGGGCTAGACAGTGGCAAGCCTTGGCTTGTTCTGTCCTTCCATAACTGTGGCCGCCAAGACCTTCATCCATGGGACCGTCAACTGGTGTCCCTTCAACAGCAGCTGTTGTGGTGAGTCATGGAGAAAGAGGTGACCTCTGAGATCTGCAAAACCCACGAAGGGCTGAGCCAAGGGACTTCTGACCAAGAATCAGAGAAGTGGAGAGCATGGAGCAGTGCTGAGAAGTGGCCTTGACTGCCAATAAGCAACGTGCTTGGTACTTAAACAAGATGACGTAGACCTCCCCAACTACTGTTTAGTTCAGACCCAAGCAGTCCATGGAGCTGTATAAAAGGGAAACGTGCTCTGTCATCAGCTCAAATCTTGGGGTGCCAGGGGCCTGACACCCTCCTCACCCTCCCCACACAAGCTCAGCATCTAAGGGAGAATTTGTTTCTCCTGAGATAAAATATCATCCCTGGAATTTAAGTCCACCCCACCCCGCCCCATCTGTCTGAGCTGTTTCCAAACTGTCTTCAGGGGATGAGCAAATCTGGCCATGTGAAAATATCAGTTAGCAAATCGTAGATATTGGACTGAAAAGGAGCCCATTGGCCAGCCACCCCTTCCATCTCGGGACCTGATGACTCCCACATCCTGGGGACCAATTTAAACTCCCTGAAACCACTCTTCCTACCCCACCCTCCCTCAAGGGAATCAGCTGGGGCTGAGGGGTTTTGCACCGAACGTAGGGAAGAGCAAGATGTGGCCCGTTCTACACTCCAGGTTCAATCTGAGTTTGGGGAGATGGGGGTGGGTCTTTTTCTGATCTGAACCAGGTGCCCATCCCTGCCTGCTCAGAACATCTAACACCTTCCCTCTGAGGCGATCAAAGCCCTTCACAGTGGAGCTGTGCAGAGATGGATGTTCTGTTTCATGGAGGATTTGGAGATTTTTAAATTCTGGCTTCATTCAGAATCCGTGTGAGAACGGGAAATTTCAGAATTCTCCACGAAGGAGAATTCAGAGAGAATCAGACTGATCAGAATGTTGTTTTTTTGTTTGCTTGATTTTCACCTTTTCAAATGAAATCCCGGCAAAATCCACCTGATTTTGTGAAACATCGGTGTCAATGGAGCCACATATTCCAGTGACATATGGTTCCATGTAGATATCCCTCATCAGCTCCACTTCAGACACCCAGGGCCCAACTATATCCTGACTTGTGCCCCTTGATTTCAGGAGGGGGAGTCCATGGAGAGAAAATCAGGGCAGAATTTCTTTGATTTATGCACACAGCAGGCCTGTGTGTCTAGGGCAAGACTTGGGGCTCCCCCATGTGGTGCCATTGGCTGGCCCAGGCTGTGTTAAACAGTCCAGAGCCTGGGAGAATCACAAGGTGTATCTGTATCCAGCAGCCTCCAAAAAGAATCCCCTTTATTCATTGTAGTAGGGAGGCTCTTTCCTTGGAGGTTGCAATCTGTAAGCACGGCTGAACCCTACTGCCTTGCAGATTCTGCAGAGCCAAGATCCATGAATGCAGGGTGCTAGTTACCTGTGCCCTATTGCACTGTACAGAGCACCTTCCTAGGACCATTTCACCCTGGCTATGTTTGTGCTTGCATAGAGGAATGGATCTAACATGCAGGCTCTTAATTGGAGAACTGGGTGTGAGACCAGCATGAAACCTGTAACATTCAGCAGCGGGCTGCCAGTTGGCAGGGATTCTATACACTCACCGCTCTCCTAGCATGATCCACTATTCTAGGGACTAGGAACCTCCTGAACGGATCCTGCCGCAAGTCCCACATTCCTGCCCGTGCCTTACCAAGCACGCTGCCCCAGCCTCATTAAGCCCCGCAAGCCGCGTCAGTACTATTTTGGAGGACAAAACTGGACTGAAACAGCTGAACGTCTGCTTTGGGAATGAAAGCATATGGCATCCAGCCCTTTGGCTAAGAGCCATGAGAGCATCTAATGTATCTTATTCTGCACTGGTTACAGTCGTTAGCCATTTCTCACGGGCGATGTTTTAAAGGGCTTGACAGAGCAGTGGGTTAGAGCTAGGGATGGGGAACCTCAGAGTTAGCACTTCAGTGTGGAGAAGTCCCCAAAGCCTAGATGAGTTATTCCCAAACTAGAGAGAGAGGCCAAATTCAGCCCCCACTTTCAGTATCAAAGGTGGAGGGGAATGATCCAAACAGTCCCCGTTGTTTCGGTTCCAGGTCACATCTGTGCTGCAGCTTAGGAATGCTGTTCTGAAGCGTATGGACTCACAGGACCACCAAAGATCTCTGAGGGATGGAGAACCCATCATCTGTTCCACCCCTCCTATGATGCATCTCCCACCATGTGACTTCCCAGTGCACCATGCCACCCAGTTAGAGGAAAGATGTACTCTAGCCAGGGAGCCTGACCCATAGGAGAGAATGGGGGCCTGAACTACAACTCCCAAGAAACAATGTGCCTCAATAGGAAAATGCAGGTTAATGTTGAACTGAACCAAAATATTTTGGTTCAAGTCAAACCAACCTGAAGCAAAATATTTTGTTTGGTTTTTTTCCAATGAAAAAAATCAGAAACTTCAGCAAAATCAAAATTTTCCTGGTGAAAATTTCAGTTCTATTGAAATTGCGTTTTCTGTTGGGAAAATCAACGAGACAGAAAATTCCTGCCCAGCTCATGTGGCAATGAGTTCCAGAGGTTAATTAAGTGCTGAGGGGAGAAAGTGTTTGCTTTTATTAGTTTTAAATTTTGTTGCCGTTTGGTTTCATTGATTATCCCTGTGCGCTTGCATTGTGAGGAAGGGATGTAGACACTGTGATCTCAGCTTTGTTCCATGCACTCTGATAGAACAACCTCTTGCAGGGACACACAGTGCCAAATCCTACATTAATTTACCCACAGCAACACCAGTGAAGGACTGTGTGAATCCGAGATATGTGCAGAACAGTCTCGCTGAAGTTTGGAAAGCTGGCGGTTGGAGCATTACCACATTTTATTGCCAATTCAATTTTGGCCCTAGTGCATATTTAGCGATAGGACTATGTTGCTATTTCGTTGTCTGCACATCACACGTTCAAATTCCTAAGGACCGTGCCGGATGCCGAGGTAGATGTGTGCTTTGTGCTGAATTCAGGGGAGATGCCCAGATGCTGTGTTTTCATGGAGACTCGACTTTCTTCCTTGTTTCGGTCTTCTTTTGAGGGTCGTTCCAGCTGCAAGCATCAGTGTGTGCTTTGTTGTATTGAAACCTATCTGGCCAACGCATGCTAACCCAGAATGACTTCCTGTCTCCCTTTGGTAACAAGCCCACATATGGACACTAATGAGTCTGCTACTGCTTGTGGGAAGGCCATGTCTACACCAGCAAACCGATGCAGCTGTGCCACTGTGAGATCACTCGTGTGGCCACTCTATGCCGACGGGATGGGGGAGAAGCTCCCCCGCACACAAGCGCTTATGCCAGTGAAACGAATGTCGCTCAGGGAGGTGGCTTTTTTCACACCCCTGAGCGACGTAAGTTTTGCCGACATAAGTGGCAGTGTAGACATGGCCTCGAGGAGCTGGTCCTTTAGCTCAGACAGTTGCGGCTGCTCCTTCTAGTGAGTCGCAGGTCCAGACCCTGCTGGTGACCCATTGGGGTGACATTTTGCCTTTTCAGTGCAAAAATGCAGTGGAAAATCTTTGCGATCCAGTTTTAAATATGTTGCCTTTCTGGCACATTTTTGAGCATACTGGTTGCACAGTAAGAAAACGTGCAAAATGTCACGGGGTTTTTTGCTACTGCATTTAACAAACACGATGATAATTTTTGGCTGGGGGAAAACAATTGCACTGGGAGATTTTGCACAGCCTGCATACAGTCAGTGCCGCTGCTCATTGCAGCCGTGCAGGGAAGCTCCTGGCCCAGACTCAGTGGGCTCTGCCTGTTTTCTGTTCTATTTTCTCCCCCTTCACATGGCACCAGCCGAGCTCTCGATGACTATCTCTAGGCAGCTTGAAAAGCTGCAGATCTTGACATTTAATGAAGCTTCTCCCAGTAGCTCATTTGGAATGCCGAGCCGGCTGTTGATTCCACAGGGCCACCGGAGCTGTTTGTCAGGTGCCCTTGACAGCTCCTGAAAGAGTTAGCACACCCTGGGGGGGGGGGGAGGGGGGAAGGGAAACACATTTCTATTACGAAATCAGTGCACGAGAAGTATTTACCAGCCAGAACCTTGTTGCTCTTTGTACTAATGAAGCTGTCCCCTCGCCGAGATGGTTTCAGTGCCGGTTACCCAGAGAAGCTGCCGCCTCAAGGAGTGTGAAGAGCATCTTTGTAAGTTCAGGAGGATGGCAGGTGGTAACAGCCGAGCGATGCTGGAACAAATCAGAGCCGCAGGGGTTAGCCATGTTCTGTCATTTCCCAGTCGGGTGCATTAATTCTCTTTTCATCAAGTTCTTTTGGAAGAGGAAGGAAGCAGCAGGGTCTAGTGGGTACAGCAGGAAGCTGGGCAGCTCTGGAAACAGGTTTCAGAGTAGCAGCCATGTTAGTCTGTATCTGCAAAAAGAAAAGGAGGACTTGTGGCACCTTAAAGACTAACCAATTTATTTGACCATAAGCTTTTGTGAGCTACAGCTCATTTCATTGGATACATGCAGTGAAAAATACAGTGGAGAGATTTTATATACACAGAGAACATGAAACAATGGGTGTTACCATACACACTGTAATGAGAGTGATCAGGTAAGGTGAGCTATTACCAGCAGGAGAGAGAAAAAAACCCTTTTGTCGTGATAATCAAGGTGGGCCATTTCCAGCAGTTGACAAGAACGTGTAAGGAACAGTGGGGCGGAGGGGTAATAAACATGGGGAAATAGTTTTACTTTGTGTAATGACATATCCACTCCCAGTCTTTATTCAAGCCTAAGTTAATGGTGTCCAGTTTGCAAATTAATTCCAATTCAGCAGTCTCTCATTGGAGTCTGTTTTTGAAGTTTTTTTGTTTAAGAATTGCAACTTTTAGGTCTGTAATTGAGTGACCAGAGAGATTGAAGTGTTCTCTGACTGGTTTTTGAATGTTATAATTCTTGACGTCTGATTTGTGTCCATTTATTCTTTTACGTAGAGACTGTCCAGTTTGACCAATATACATGGCAGAGGGGCATTGCTGGCACATGATGGCATATATCACATTGGTAGATGTGCAGGTGAACGAGCCTCTGATAGCGTGGCTGATGTGACTAGGCCCTATGATGGTGTCCCCTGAATAGATATGTGGACACAGTTGGCAGGGGTCTTTGTTGCAAGGATAGGTTCCTGGGTCAGTGGTTCTGTTGTGTGGTGTGTGGTTGCTGGTGAGTATTTGCTTCAGGTGGGGGGGCTGTCTGTAGGCAAGGACTGGCCTGTCTCCCAAGATCTGTGAGAGTGATGGGTCGTCCTTCAGGATAGGTTGTAGATCCTTGATGATGCTTTGGAGAGGTTTTAGTTGGGGGCTGAAGGTGATGGCTAGTGGCATTCTGTTATTTTCTTTGCTGGGCCTGTCCTGTAGTAGGTGACTTCTGGGTACTCTTCTGGCTCTGTCAATCTGTTTCTTCACTTCAGCAGGTGGGTATTGTAGTTGTAAGAATGCTTGATAGAGATCTTGTAGGTGTTTGTCTCTGTCTGAGGGGTTGGAGCAAATGCGGTTGTGTCGTAGAGCTTGGCTGTAGACAATGGATCGTGTGGTGTGGTCTGGATGAAAGCTGGAGGCATGTAGGTAGGCATAGCAGTCAGTAGGTTTCTGGTATAGGGTGGTGTTTATGTGACCATCGCTTATTAGCACCATAGTGTCCAGGAAATGGATCTCTTGTGTGGACTGGTCCAGGTTGAGGTTGATGGTGGGATGGAAGTTGTTGAAATCATGTTGGAATTCCTCAAGGGCTACTTTTCCATGGGTCCAGATGATGATGATGTCATCAATGTAGCGCAAGTAAAGTAGGGGCATTAGGGGACGAGAGCTGAGGAAGCATTGTTCTAAGTCAGCCATAAAAATGTTGGCATACTGTGGGGCCATGCGGGTACCCATAGCAGTGCCGCTGATTTGAAGGTATACATTGTCCCCAAATGTGAAATAGTTATGGGTGAGGACAAAGTCACAAAGTTCAGCCACCAGGTTTGCCGTGACATTATCGGAGATACTGTTCCTGAAGGCTTGTCGTCCATCTTTGTGTGGAATGTTGGTGTAGAGGGCTTCTACATCCATAGTGGCTAGGATGGTGTTTTCAGGAAGATCACCAATGGATTGTAGTTTCCTCAGGAAGTCAGTGGTGTCTCAAAGATAGCTGGGAGTGCTGGTAGCATAGGGCCTGAGGAGGGAGTCTACATAGCCAGACAATCCTGCTGTCAAGGTGCCAATGCCTGAGAGGATGGGGCGTCCAGGATTTCCAGCCACGCTATCAGAGGCTCATTCGCCTGCACATCTACCAATGTGATATATGTCATCATGTGCCAGCAATGCCCCTCTGCCATGTACATTGGCCAAACTAGACAGTCTCTACATAATAGAATAAATGGACACAAATCAGACGTCAAGAATTAGAACATTCAAAAACCAGTTGGAGAACACTTCAATCTCTCTGGACACTTGATTACAGACCTAAAAGTTGCAATTCTTAAACGAAAAAACTTCAAAAACAGACTCCAATGAGAGACTGCTGAATTGGAATTAATTTGCAAACTGGACACCATTAACTTAGGCTTGAATAAAGACTGGGAGTGGATGTGTCATTACACAAAGTAAAACTATTTCCCCATGTTTATTCCCCCCCGCCCCCCACTGTTCCTCACATGTTCTTGTCAACTGCTGGAAATGGCCCACCTTGATTATCACGACAAAAGGGTTTTTTTCTCTCTTGCTGGCAATAGCTCACCTTACCTGATCACTCTCACTACAGTGTGTACGGTAACACCCATTGTTTCATGTTCTCTATGTATATAAAATCTCCCCACTGTATTTTCCACTGCATGCATCCAATGAAGTGAGCTGTAGCTCACGAAAGCTTATGCTCAAATAAATTCGTTGGTCTCTAAGGTGCCACAAGTCCTCCTTTTCTTTCTGCTCATGGAGTTTCTTGCTCGGGTAAACATCATTGCCCCTTTGGCCTGAGTGCTTGTCCAATATTCAGGGCTCTGCAGGTTGCATCTGTTAGGAAGGGAAATTGATCATACAAGTCAGGGATATTGTTGTTCACTTTTACTAAGTTCTGTTTCCTTAGACACTGTAGAAACTGCCAGCGGCTGTTTGTGTCCTTGTGCCGAAATCCTCAAGTCTGCCACTCCAGCAAACTGTGCAAAGAAACTCTGTCTCTCTGCTCCTCTCAAGGTGACCCAACTCCTGATGGCTCTCTGCCTCCAACACACAGCCTGCAAACCAGTACCCTAGCCCCTGAGTTTGCAATCGGGGAAATCCCTCAGCCCATACAATTAGATGCCCTGTGGCCTATTGCCTCTCTGTTTGCAGCGGTCTTCACTACGTAAATGAGCTTAATTGCGTCTTCCATTGAGCCTGAAGAGAGTGTTTGGCATACCCATTGGTTTTAATGAAATCCATGATTGTCTCTGGAGCAAAGACCCCCCCATTGATTGCACCTGTTAGCACCACTCAGAATAAGCAGGGCCCATGATGCAGGACAGTAGTGGATAGCAGGGGAATTTGATGGGGGATCGGGAAGGTGGATGTGGGTGGGTTTTAGCAGCTTTGCCCCCTTCTTCCATTCCTTTGGGAGTATAGTGAGGCCAGCAGGGAAATCTGAATCAGATTTAAAACTAGGCTTGGAAGGATTCGATTTTTATTGGTAAATGTCCATTTCATCTCTCTCTCTCACACACGCGTGCACGCGATGACAAAATATTTACATTGATAATAATGGAAATTTACAGGTAGGCAAAGTAAGAAGAATGCTGCTTGTGAACTTATGAGTGTCAAAATCCAGTGATTTAGCCTCTTGAACGAGGCTTGTTACGAATGGGCTAGTGAATGAACAGTACAAACAGGCTGATTTGTGGATTTAAGGACATTTACTTGGTATATTTTTGACACGTGATATTGACAAGCTGTGGTTTAACAGTTTAGAAAGCTTTCATTTTTTCCGTCTCAATGCCTACTGCCGTTAAATAGTGACCTGCCCCTCCCATGATTTCCTGTGACTATGAACATTTGACTAGAGAGAGAAAAATGTATAAAACTCATAACTTCCCACAACTGTGAACATTTAATTTTTTTAAAGATTTTTTTATTAATTTTAAAAAAGCTATATTATCTGACAAAATTATAAATAATACAACCCAGATTCTGCCAAGCCTATTAATAAACAACCAGGCTGGGGGAGAATGACTTCTGTGAACCTGGCTGGGAGTTTGGGATGATTGCCAGCTTTCTGGGCCAAGGCAGAACATGCTTGTTCCAGCTGGTATCTAATGTGCTTTCTCCCGTTCCCTTAAAGCTTGTCACTTCCCTGCATTCCCAGCTGGCGTGATTCAAAGACGGGGCAGAGTACATCATCCTCATGACTGACTGCTGCTTTATGGCACACAGATACCCGGGGATGGGCCTGTTAGAGACAGCATTTGAAGAACGCATGAAACAAATCTAAATTAGCATCCAACCACCTTTTCAACCCAAGTTAAACATGAACACTTTGCTGGTACCTCTTTTCTCCCGGAGGTGGGTTCCTAGCACAACAAAGGCCCTGCTCAGCGTCTTTCACTCTGAAGGATCCCAAAACACCTCAACAGTTTAAAAACCAAAACCCGCTGGTATATGAAGGGGACACCGAGATCATTCCATGGGCTGCAGAAGTGAAGACAGTTCTGGGGTGGGGGTTGGCAGGGGAAGCACAGCAACTGTTTAACACAGCAGAGCACCCACCTGTACCAGTTTAAGACCGGAAGTGAGGACTGAAATGTGCCACATATAAGTGAAATGAATTTAAGGAGCAGAGCTGGACCAGGCTCATAGTGATTGCTGTGATCGCTGCTCATTATGCCAATCATAATTGTCTCACGCTACCTCGTGCACCCCTGTCTGCCTGTGTCCACCTATGGTCACTTGTAGGCTTTATATAGTATTTACCTTGTAAGCTCTTTGGGCCAGGGCCTGTCTTTTTTGTTTGGTGTGTGTCCAGTGCCTAGCACCATGGAGCCCTGATCCCTGAAAGAGGCCTCCAGACACTACCACAAATATTTATGATACTTTCCTAGCAGAGCATGAGGCTTATCATGGAATCTTTAATGACCACAGGTGCACAGGACCTTGGTTTCACATCTCTCCTAAAAGGTTGCCCCTCCGCAGCGGGTTGTTAATCTCCTGCAACCACGATGAGTTACCAAGGATCATTACCCAAATGTCTGGAATTATGAATTCTGCATATTGCCAAGGCCTGACGGCAAAAAACAGAACTGGTCGCTGGCTGCTTGGTGGCTCAGCAGCAGAGTAATTGCTGCACTTGGCAGAAGAACCCAGCTCTGGACTTTCCTACGTGTAAGAGGTAATACATTTTGCTTTTTCCAGAGTGCACACTGGGCTCGCTAATAAAATCTTCTGCACATTTAGCTCTTATGGTGATCCTAGCAAAAGAAGACCCTCTCGCAAGAGTCTGTTCTCTCTAACCCAGTGGCTTGGGACGGGGTGGGGAACAATGACCAAATAAAACATGTCTATCTTGAAGAGCTACTGTAAGCTGGTGGCAAGCTAGTGTCTGAGGCCTCAAGTGGTTTGTGAGCAATGGGCAATCACAGAGGGACATGATCTATTGCATGGGTGTTCAGTCTTGGGGGTGGGAGGTGATCTGGGGTTGTGAACAGGTTTCAGGGGGCTGTGACTAGCTTCCATTTCTTTCATGACTAGATTGGGAAGAAGAGGGTGGGATCTTGAAACGTATGGGTGGGTCCTGAAACTCTTTTCTGTTGTAACATGGAGTGAGGGTGTGGAAAGATTGGGAGCCCACTGATCTAGTGGACCCTCCAGTCTCTCTTGGGCAATTTTGTGCTGTGCCCTACTGGACTGTTCTCTAGTGATCTCTCCAGGCTAGTTGTAATCATAGAAATGTAGGGCTGGAAGGGACGTTGATAGGTCATATTCCCCTGCATTGAAGCAGGACTAAATATTATCTAGACCATCCATGTCAGATGTTTGTCTAACCTGCTGTTACAAACTTCCCATGATGGAGATTCCACAACCTCCCTAGGCAATTTATTAATGACCCTGACAGTTAGGAAGTTTTTCCTAATGTCCAACCTAAACCTCCTTTGCTGCAATTTAAGCCCATTGCTTCTTGTCCTGTCCTCAGTGGCTAAGGAGAACAATTTATCACTCTCCTGTTTATAACCACCTTTTACATACTTGAAGTCTGTTATGTCCCCCTCAGACTTCTCTTCTCCAGTCTAACCAAACCCAAGTTTTTTTCAATCTTCCTTGTAGACCAGGTTTGCTAGACCTTTCATCCTTTTTGTTGCTCTTTTCTGGACTTTCTTCAGTTTGTCCACATCTTTCCTCAAGTGTGGTGCCCAAAACTGGACACAACATTCCAGCAGAGGCCTTATCGGTGCTGTGTAGAGTGGAAGAATTACTTCTTGTACTGGCTTACAACACTTTCTAAGACATCCCAAAAAGACATTTGCTTTTTTTTTTTTTTTTGCAACAGCATTGCATTTTTGACTCATATTTAGTTTGTGATCCACTGTAAGCCCCAGATCCCTTTTTGCGGTACTCCTTCCTAGGCAGTCATTTGTCATTTTTGTATTTGTGCAATTGATTGTTCCTTCCTAAGTGGTGTACTTTGCATTTATCCTTCTTGAATTTCATCCTATTTACTTCAGACCATTTCTCCAGTTTGTCCAGATCATTTTGAATTCTAAACCTATCCTCCAAAGCATTTGCAACCCCTCCCAGCTTGGTATCATCCACAAACTTTATAAATGTATTCTCTGTGCCACAATCCAAATCATATATGAAGATATTGAATAGAACCAGACCCAGGTCAGATTCCTGTGGGACCCCACTCAATATGTCCTTCCCGCTAGATTGTGAGCCACTGATAACTACTCTCTGAATATGCTTTTCCAACCAGTTGTGCATCCACCTTATAGTAGGTTCATCTTGGCTATATTTCTCTAGTTTGTTTGAGATCATGTGAAACAGTATCAAAAGCCTTACTAAAGTCAAGATATACCACGTCTACCACTTCCCCCCTATCCACAAGGCTTGTTACCCTGTCAAAGAAAGCGATTAAGGTGGTTTGCCATGATTTGTTCTTGACAAATCCACATTGACTGTTACTTGTTACCTTATGTTCTTCTAGGTACTTACAGACGATTGTTTGACTATTTGCTCCAATGTCTTTCTGCATACCGATGTTAAGCTGACTGGTCTATAATTCCCTGGGTTGTCCTTGTTCTGCTTTTTATAGGTAGGTATTCTATTTGCCCTTTTCCAATCCTCTGGGTCTTTCCAGTCCTCCATGAGTTCTCAAAGATGATCACTAATGGCTCAGGCCTGATCTACACTAGAAAATTAGGTCGGTTTCACTATGTCAGTCAGGGGTGTGAAAAATCCACAGCCATGAGCAGCATAGTTAAGCTGACCCAAGTCCCCATGTAGACAATGCTAGGTTGATGAAAGTTTTGCAGATGACACTAAACTGGGAGGAGAGGTAGATACACTGGAGGGTAGGGATAGGATACAGAAGGACCTAGACAAATTGGAGGATTGTGCCAAAAGAAATCTGATGAGGTTCAACAAGGACAAGTGCAGAGTCCTGCACTTAGGACGGAAGAATCCAATGCACCGCTACAGATTAGGGACCGAATGGCTCGGCAACAGTTCTGCAGAAAAGGACCTCGGGGTTACAGTGGACAAGAAGCTGGATATGAGTCAACAGTGTGCCCTTGTTGCCAAGAAGGCCAATGGCATTTTGGGATGTATACGTAGGGGCATTGCCAGCAGATCGAGGGACGTGATCATTCCTCTCTATTCGACACTGGTGAAGCCTCATCTGGAATACTGTGTCCAGTTTTGGGCCCCACACTACAAGAAGGATGTGGAAAAATTGGAAAGAGTCCAGCGGAGGGCAACAAAAATGATTAGGGGACTGGAACACATGAGTTATGAGGAGAGGCTGAGGGAACTGGGGATGTTTAGTCTATGGAAGAGAAGAATGAGGGGGGATTTGATAGCTGTTTTCAACTACCTGAAAGGGCGTTCCAAAGAGGATGGCTCTAGACTGTTGTCAGTGGTAGCAGATGACAGAACAAGGAGTAATGGTCTCAAGTTGCAGAGGGGGAGATTTAGGTCGGATATTAGGAAAAACTTTTTCACTAGGAGGGTGGTGAAACACTGGAATGCGTTACCTAGGGAGGTGGTGGAATCTCCTTCCTTAGAAGTTTTTAAGGTCAGGCTTGACAAAGCCCTGGCTGGGATGATTTAATTGGGGATTGGTCCTGCTTCGAGCAGGGGGTTGGACTAGATGACCTCCTGAAGTCCCTTCCAACCCTGATATTCTATGAAAGAATTCTTCACTCAACCTAGCTAACACCTTCAGTGTAGACAGCAACTCCCCTCAGCATAATTGCTGTCTACACTGAAGCATTTTAAGTGTAGACAAGCCCTCAGAGATCTCTTCAGACAGCTCCTTGAGTATTCTAGGATATATTTCATCAGGCCCTGGTGACTTGAGGACATTTAACTTGTCTAAGTAATTTTTAACTTGTTCTTTTCCTATTTTAGCCTCAGATACTATCCTATTTACACTGCAGTTCATTATGTTAGTCATCCAATCATGACCAACTTTTCTGGTGAAAACTGAAACAAAGGTGTTTAATACTTTGGCCATTGCTGCATTTTCTGCTATTGTCTTTCCCGCCTCACGGAGTATTGGGCCTACCTTGTCCTTGGTCTTCCTCTTGTTTCTAATGTATTTGTAGAATGTTTTCTTGTTATCCTTTATGTCCCTCGCTAGTTTAATCTCGTTTTGTGCCTTGACCTTTCTAATTTTGTCCCTTCATGCTTGTGGTTCTTTTTTTACATATAAATTTGTCCTTTGTAACTTCTCCTAGTTTCTACTTTTTGTCTGACTTTTTTGAGTTTTAGGTCATTGAAGATCTTCTGGTTAAGCCAGGGTCCTCTCTTACCCTACACATTGGGATAGTTGCTCTTGTGCTCTTAATTAAAACTGCAAACTCTCTTTAAAAAACCTGCAAACTCTCCTGAACTTTTTTCCTGTAGATTTGCTCCCCTGCCAATTCCCGGAGTTTGCTAAAGTTGGCCTTCTTGAAGTCCATTGTCTTTATTCTGCTCTTTTGTCTCCTATCATTCCTTAGAATCATGAACTCTGTCATTTCCTGATCACAGTTTCACCCAAGCTGCCTTCCACCTTCAAATTCTGAACCAGTTCCTCCCAATCTGTCAGCATCAAATCTAGAACAGCCTGTCCTCCAGTTGCTTTCTCCGCCTTGTGCAATAAAAAGTTGTCTCCAGTTTATTCAAAAAACTTGTTGGATAATCTGTGCCCTGCTGTATTATTTTCCCAGCAGATGTCTGGGTAGCTGAAGTCCTCCACCACCACCACCAAGTCCTGTGCTTTGGATTATTTTGTTAGTTGTTTGAAAAAAAACCTCGTTCACCTCTCTGTCCTGGTTTGGTGGTCTGCAGTAGACCCCTACCATGACAGCACCCTTGGTTTTTTATCCTTTTCATCCTTACCCAGAGACATTCAATAGGTCTGCCTCCCACTTCTCTCTCAACCTCAGTGCAAGTGTAAACATCTTTGATATACAAGGCAACACCTCTTCCCTTTTTTCCCCTGCCTGTCCTGCTTGAACAAGCTGTATCCTTCCATACCAATATTCCAGTCATGTTCCACCAAGTTTCTGTGATGCCTATTGTGTCATAGTTGTGATTATTCACTAGTATTTCTCGTTCTTCCTGTCTATTCCCCATACTTCTTGCCTTAGTATACAGACATTAGATTAACCCTCTATATTCCCTCTTGTCTCACCTTTGTCCCTGCTGTGATTGCCCATGACCTCACCCCCGATCCCAACCCTTCACCCAGGTCTCCATGTTTTAGACTAACCCAAGTGATGGTGTTTCCCCCATTTTGCTCAGAAGATGCTGCCCCAGTCTAGCAGAGCTCCCTCCTATCAGGAAGGTCCTGATGCAGCCCACATTTACCTTCCCTTGACTCTGTTCTCCTGCCCCATGTCTTCATCTTGGTTCAGGTGCCTTCTCCTTCAATGTTCACTGAACAGCACAGAACATTGATAAAGGGCCAGATTCTGCTATGCAGGCCCTCACACACTTTTCAGAATACCATCCTTCATTGAAAACCAATGGGACTACTTGAGAGGTAAGGTCCTATTCAGTGTGTGTGTAAGGGGATTGGACCTAGGTCCAAAGGAAACACAAGCTGGAGATGAACTGGAGCTGCCAAGTATGGACTTCCCAAAGCTCCAGGGGTGGGGGTTGGATCTGAGGGACCCAGGAGGGGAATCTGCATGTCTAGTGCAGGCAATAGACATAGATGAAAAAGGCCATAAGGACTGGAGTGTGTCCTAGATTAAGGCCAGAAGGTACCACTATGCCCATTTAGTTGGACTCCCTGCACAACACAGGCCAAAAACCCCATCCACTAACTTCTGCATCAGCCCTATAACTTCTGATTGAGCAACACTGTCTCTTGTTGAAAAGATATCCAGTCCTGATTTAAAGACTACAGGTGATTGGAGGATCCATCACATCCCTTGGTACATTGTTCCAATGGATAATTACACTCACTGTTAAGTGTGCACCTTATTTATGGTTGGAGTTTGTCTATCAGGTCACCATGTCTATATGCAAATCCAGTTCTCTGATTAGTGAGAAGGGCCCAGATCCACCAAAGGTCCTAATTCCCTTCAGATCAGTGGGAGTTGGGAGGCTCCTTGGTGGATCTGGGGCAAGGTGCGATTGCTCTTTTGGCTGCGTGGCTAAAATTTGGGAAGTGGGGTTATAGATTGTAATAAACTCATGGCAGTCTAGGAACCTGGTGATTATCATCAGGTCCACTTCATGGTGACAGCAGGGACAGAACTCATTCCATCCTGCTTCCCAACCTGAAGCAAAGGAAAATCTCCATTACTTAGCAGTACAGGGCCAAGCAAGACACAGTTCTGATTCCATCCAGTAGAGGGCAGCGGTTTGCACACATGCTAACCAACTCATTGACAAGGTATTTGGAAATCAACAAGCCACAAGCCAGCACAATACAATGGCGATTTAAGGGAATATTTTCACTTCTAATGAAAGAAAGGGGAATTTGTAACCAAGGAGGTGTGGTAATAAAAGATTATTATAATAATAACCCGTAGACTGCAGTGAATTAAAACTGTTCTCCAGAATTAGAAGCTGTCAGTAATTATAGCTTAGCTCAGCAATGATGCTATTTAAATGTAATGTGTTTAAAGTGCAGTTGATAGAAATAACTCGATTGTGCAATTACAGGGCCCAGAGGGGCTGTTCTGTCTATCTAGGTATCTAGACCACGCTCAGCACGGTGGTATCTGTGGGTCTTTCTTAGGGAATTGACATAGCATAATTATTAATTGTGTTCATTTGCTTAGCATTGACAGTATGCCTGGGCATTGTACACAACACCAGAACAAAGGAATAGAGACAGTCCATGCCCCAAAATGATTTTGCTCTAGAAGACACAGAGAAGAGGATTTATCTTTTTTACCATGCTTCATATAATTATTACTGTAGGTTTCCGTCTCGTGAACATTGCAGTGGCTCTGGATGGAGAGGCAGTGTGGTCCAGTGGTTAAAGTGCTAGCCTGGGTTATGAGGGAACTGGGTTCAATTCTGTGCTGTTATGGATTCTCTTGGGTGTCAATGGGAGTTAGGCACCTAAATACCTTTTTAAAATCTGTGCCTCAGTTCTCCACCTGTAAAATGGGGGTAATGGAACTGCCTGGGTGTTGGGGGGGATATAGACATTAAAGATTGTGTTTGGATAAGGTGCTATGATGATGGGGGCTGCCACAGGGTGACCGGCCCCTTTAAGGGGAGATGGGGCCAGCCACAACTAGGCCATAATTAATTTGCAGCTTCCCAGCCCGAAAGCATGGGGCTAAGGCAGGTCAGGTGACAGGTTAATGGGCACCAGGATCTTATAAAAGGAGTGAGAGTGAGTGGGCTGGCTTCTGAGCCAGGGTCTGTAGGAGGCTGGGTACCTCAGGGGCCCAGTGCTCTATACCGAATGAAGGAATGGAGCCCAGAAGGGGCTGAGAATGGGGTACTTCTGTAGGACCAGCCTGGGGGCCAAGAGCTTTACCCCAGAGCCAGAAAGACACTCAGGTAGTCCCTAAAGGAGCTGGGAACAGGTCCTAGAGAGCGGGCTGAAGAAAAGCTGCTGAAGGGTAGAAGGACCTTTTTGTTTGTAGGGGCTTTTTGAGTTGGACTCTTGCTACCCCAGAAGGCGTTCTGTTTGTTTGCACAGACTGGGGTGTGGAGAGCGGAGGAGACCCACCTCAGGGAAGGAAACTGGGGCAGGCAGTTCTGGCAGCACCTTGCCTGGCCAGCAGGGGGTGCGGCTGTGTCAGGGGGCTATGTAAATACCTCCGATAACTCTGGTATTGTGACCTGAAGGGGTGTTGGGTGCACGTGGCACTGAAGCACACCCGCAGCTGGTTGGGGGACCTTTGCGGGTAGCCTCCTCTTCTGCCAAGAAACAGAGGCCTTCCATTTCCAGGGCCGCCTGCAGCACCTTCCACACATGCTGAATTATTCTTTTCCCAGTCTGACATCGTTCAAATCTGTGTGGTTCGTCCCCTTTAGATGGAGAGGAGCCTGAATGCAACCCACAGCTCAGAACCCCCCTGGGAACAGCAGGATCTCACCTGCCCTGGGAGAGCCTGGATCCTCTTGGAGCTGGACTTCCCAGGGCTCCCCTAAAGGCAGGTGCAGTGTGAATGTAACCCATCCTAACACAGTATGCTGCATCCCACTCATCCACTTGAGGATAACAGCCAAGCTCTCTTGTAGAAAGTCGCCCAGCAGTATGGCATCGGGGGGGCTGCTGGTCGTTCCTTTAACTCAGAAGTAAAGGTCTGGGCTACAGGGCCAAAGGTCCCAGGCTGAAATCTTTTAACCGTGCAGAGGAGCCAGATGGGGATTCGTTACACAAAGCAGTGGGAAGGCCCTGTACAAGATAGTGCAGTCCCAGGCTCTGTTCAATTACATACACTTCCCTGCTGGGCATGAGGGAAAACTATCCAGAGGAGCCCAGCCGGCCGTCCTGCTCCATCCCCTTGCAGTCTACCCCTCCAGGTGCCATGATCTCCCCAGAGGTGCTCTGCGTGGGCAGAGAGAAGAGGGAGCAGGCCATAGAGCTGGGGCTCCTTCCACAGGGGCAGGATCCCCCATCCCTCCCTTTTAACCTGTCCCCTAACCATCTCCCACTGAGGCTGGTCGAAAGACTCCCGTTGACTTCTGTTTCCACGGGAGCTGGATTGGGCCCAGATGGAGGAAAACCAGGAGTGTTGTCAAGGCCAGGGCTGCGGGCCAGGAAATATGGCTTCTGTTCCTGGCTCTGACACTGACTGTGTGACTGATTGTGTGACCTTGGGCAAGTCATCTCTCTCTCCTCTTCAGTTTCCCTAGCTAGAAGAAGTGAGATAATAAATAACCCAGCCCTCGCTCCTGAGGGGGCTGGGCATTTTCACTTCTTCCTGGCCGGAGGGTGCTCTTTGGGTGGAGGACACTAATATAATTCAGCTTGTAACCTTCCCGTGCACTTTCCATTTTTAAACTGATACCGAGACAAATGCAGTCAGAACAACGGTCTGCCCATGCTGCCACCTCCTTCTGCCTAGATCAGAGCATGTCCCCTCCTTCTTTGGATTTTCCCGATTGTTTTACTTTGCTCTATTGCACGGTGGGGGACTAAAACCATTTCACTCTCTGCACATTAGCTATGCCTTTCCACAGAAAATGTCATCAGCTGGCAGACCCCTCCGTTATGATCCGGGGAGCTGCTGCCGTCACAGTGAACTACTCCAGTGAGAGATCCCAGCAGTTGGAGTCCTGCTAAAAGAAGCTCTTCAAGGCTCTGGCAGGTGTGTTCAGACAGGGCCTCTGGAGCGAACTTTTGGGTGGGAAGGAGGAGGATTAAAGTCTCCTATTTCTACGCGTGTATTTCCTAGCTCACTGGCAGCGCTACCTGTCCTGCAAGCCCTGGATCCCTGGGTAGCCACGAACGCTTCATCGGTTTGGGTTTTGTCACAGGCGCTGTATGGCAGAACCAAAACTCCGCGAGCTGATTCTTCTTCCTGGCAGGAGCTCTGCGGGAGGCACAGTTCAGCTTCTTGCCTCCTCATGTCTGACATGACTTGTCGGGCTGAATCGGGCCCATGAGGTGGACGTGCCTGTCACAGGAAACGAGGGAGCAGAAAATTTCACATCTCCAAGATTCAGCATTAGTGCTGCAGGGGCCTCCGTTATTCTATTCGGCTGCCAGTACCAACTTTCACTTAGGGCGGGAACTGAGCTCCAGCCTTCAGGACGGCGCCGAGTTCGGATAAGAGCTCTTCTGACGCTCAAGGATTCTAGGGCCTGGGGGAGCGGCTGGTTCACTGAACCCTGTTTCCCTTCATAGAATGGGGGGCCATGGAAGGAATTCAGCTGAAAGCAGCTTGACTTAATGCCAAGAATACAGGTTTCACACCCTATGTGAAGTAAAAACTCTTATGCTCCTCTGGTTGGAGTACGAGCACCAGGGTATATCCCCACTGATGTCAAGGGGACCAGGATTAGGTGCTTGGAATTTTCAAAAGAATTTAAGGTGCTGGAGCAGGGGTGGGCAAACTTTTTGGCCCTCGGGCCACATCGGGGTTGCGAAACTGTATGGAGGGCCGGGTAGGGAAGGCTGTGCCTCCCCAAACAGCTTGGCCTCCACCCCCTATCCGCCCCCTCCCACTTCCTGCCCCCAAACTGCCCCCCTCAGAACCTCTGACCCATCCAACCCCCCCACTGCTCCTTGTCCCCTGACCGCCCCCTCCTGGGACCCCCTGCCCCAACCGCCCCCCCCCAGGACCCTCACCCCCTATCCAACCCACACTGTTCCCAGTCCCCTGACCGCCCCCCCCCCGAACCTCCACCCCATTCAACCGCCCCCTGCTCCCTGTCCCCTGACTTCCCCCCGGGACCTCCTGCCCCTTATCCAACCCTTCCCCCCAACCCCCTTACCATGCCACTCAGAGCAGCAGGAGCTCGCAGCCCCGCCACCTGGCTGAAGCCAGCCATGCCGCCGCGGTGCCCAGCAGGAGCAGCGGGCCAGAGCGCTAGCGGTGTGGCCAGCTGAGGCTAGGGGCAGGGCGGTCAGCAAGGGAGGGGCCAGGGGCTAGCCTCCCCGGCCGGGAGCTCAAGGGCCATGCAGGATGGTTCCGCAGGCCGGATGTGGCTCGGGGGCCATAGTTCGCCCACCTCTGTGCTAGAGGCCCAAATGGCCTGGCAGTTCTCACACACTTATCCACCACTACTAAAGTTTCTCCAGGCCTGGACCCTCAGTGCCATCGCAGTGTCTTCACTGGACTGGTACGGGTGTAAAGGATTGCAACGTAGTGGGTCTGCCGATGCTGTGCAAGGCAGACTAAAATCCAGTAGCTGTGTTAGCTTGGCAGGAGCCTAAAGCTGTACGGTCGTGTTTTGACCCTCTCATAAACACATCTGACTCCTGGGTAGGCACAGGGAGTAGATCCGCTGAGTAAGAAAGGATTGTTTTAATACCGTCACTCTTCCAAGTACAACCACACTTCAAGCATTGCTTTTTTTCACACACCACACGGTTGCCCTGTGGAACTCATTGCCACATGATGGCATTGAGCCAATAATGTATTAACACATCACTGGGCTTTTTATATGTATAATTAGTAGCTGAAAGCCCAGGCTGTCACACAGGTGTAATTTGTAAAATTGTGTGTTTTTAAAAAAAAAAAAAAAAGCTGAAAATGGTCGAGACCTTAAAAATTGGACAATAACAGGCTGTGAATCTCATTGATGGCTGAACCTGGTGATATTCTGAACAAAAATTGCTGTCGGCCATGCTTGTATCTGTTTCCCTCGCTTCACACTGACTCAGGCTGCAGAGTGGTGCTTGGGGTTATTGCCGGTGCTGGTTGTGTTGTCGAATGCGGGTGGGTTGTGCTGGGAGGGTTGTGTGGATTGCTGTGGGTGGCAAATGAAGGGTGTGTGCTGCGATACAGGGCTATGCTTGTCTCAGGTTATTGTGTGTCCTGGTTGTGTTTTTGGGTGGGCAGTTGTGTTGCTTTGTGTCTCGGCGGACTGTGCTGAGAGATTTGTGTGGGTGGCAGTTGGGCCAAATAATCCATCATTTGTGCAGTCTAAAACTATAACAGGGTTCAAAAAAGAACTAGATAAGTTCATGGACGATAGGTTCATCAATGTCTATTAGCCAGGAGGAGCAGGGACGCAACCCCATGCTCCTGGAATCCCTAGCCTCTGACTACCAGAAGCTGGGACACGAGGACAGGGGATGGATCACTCGATGACTGCCTTTTCTGTTTACTCCCTCTGAAGCACCTGGCATTGGCCACTGTTGGAAGACTGGATACTGGGCTAGATAGACCATTGGGCTGACCCAGTCTGGCTGTTCTTATGTCTCCCTCATACAGTAAATAAATTGTTGCATGCAAATTGGTTGACTTACCTCTGCTATCAAAATGATCTTAGGCTCTTGGTATGGCACAGATACATGCCTAAGTACAGCTGTACACTGTACGGGTGTAATTCACAAACTCAAAATTGCTGAGAATTTAAAAACTGGCCAGTGAAACCCAGTGATCGTCACCCTGGTGCTGTTGTGAACAAACAGAGCTCCTCTACCACGCCTGTCGCTGCTTCCGTGGATTCACATTGTCTCTACAGACAATCTAGGCTTCAGAGCAGAACACAGACTGTGACAATTCTGGAATCATCTCCTATAGATGAGAACCACCAGAGTTATGATAGCAAAGATCTCAGAAACACACAAACAAAAATCCCACGTTTTGGGAAGGATATCCTCATGCTGTAATTAAGAAGTCAGGAAGAGACTTTCTCAGGTGGCAGTTGGTTTGATAAGTGCCTATTGTAGGGTTTCTTGCACCTTCCTCTGACACATCTGGTACTGGCTACAGCCAGGAGACCGGATTCTGGACAAGACGAACCTCTGATCTGATCTGGTAAGTTGCCACGCTGCTAATGTGCTTCTTACTCTGCAAGGAACAAATACAGACAGTCCTTGCCTCAAAAAGCTCACCATCTAGAACACACTGTCAATAGGCAGGACACAGCGAGAGAGCTAGAGGGTGGCAACATCTTAGAGTATTTGAGATCAGATTCCTCTAGTCTTTGGGCAATTGGACTGACATGGGTTAGTGCTTGCGGGCTCACAAGAGAGAGCTCTTAAGGGAGAGCATGAATGAGAAGAGACCCAAGCAACTATGATGTTCCAAAGGGAGATTAAGAGGAGAAATCCGCATGCACTCGGAGAATTCTTACCTGGGTGGTAAGTCCTCAAAGGCTCCATATGCAATGATTTGCTGACATAGCCTCTACGGCAGCTTAATATTCGACCTCTTTGAAAATTTCCCAAATTCAATTTTTCAGCTACATTTTTCATCAACATTTTGAATTTTGCCCAAATCTAACCATTATTTTTGGGGGAAGGGGGAAATTGGAATCTTTTTTAGGAAAGGGGTTGAAATTTGTTTTACACTTTGACAAATTTCATCCAAATTTTGACTCAAAAGAAAAGTTTATGGAACTTTCAGAATCTTCCCCCCCCCCCCGCCCCCCAGCTCCCTTTTTATACCTTTTGTCTCCGGGATGGCAATTCTGGATGGTGGCTGGAGAGAATCCATTCACAGCAGGAGGCTGGGTGCCTCCTGGGGGGGAATAAAGGTGGCACAGCAGATGAAAATCAGAGGCATCAACATGATGGATCCCAAATCCCTTCTAACAGCGGGGCAGTTTGGCTCCGAACATCATAGCTCCAGCTCAGGTTCATCCCTTGACTAAGCTGTGGTCCAGCCACCGGTCCAGCATCTGTCAGCACAGTCAGATGTCTACCAGACACGTTACAGTTCGTCATCAGGCTCCCAGTCTGACACGTCTGTACAGGACCTTGGACTCAAATACTAGCACGAGACGAATCCAGGTCATATGGAATCAGACTTCTGTTTAAGGAATGCAAGAACAGAGCGTGCAATAGTCCAGAAAGCGAGGTGGGTTTCCAGTGGGCCTGTGCTGAGTGATAGCATCAGGACCGCACAAAACTCAGTGGCTTTGCCTGCTTTTGATTGAAGACCAGGCCCAACTTGGTGATTTGGGGGGAGCCAGTTCCACAGTGTGAATTCATTTCTATCGCTGAGGTCCAGTAGTGAATACCTGAAAAATCTAGGTCTTTGCAGGGAGCGACGGACTCTGAGAAACAAGCACTGTCTGCATGATACTGACTCCTCACACAAGCTGTCGGCAGCTTGTCTCTGTCTTTGGCTGCTGCATGCAAGTGCCTGGCACATCAGAGCAGGTTGCTGCCTTTCACTGAAAGCCCAGAAGAGTATCTGACACAATTTCAGACGAACACTCCTCACCATGGAGGCAGCAACGTGTTTCAAACTACTCTGAGCGCCACTCACCGGGGTCACGCTCCGTCCTAGGGACTAACGAGTCAGGCAGTATGCTGGGCTACTAAAATATGCCTGTGCAAATGAGGAGGTTAATTACCTTGCATGGATGCTTCACCTCCGCCCCCGTCCCACCACCCTTCCCCCAGCTGGGGAGTCTCGAGTGACGCAGAAAACTTTGGGGGGAAGAGGACACATCAGGAATCCGGGCCATAAGTGAAATTCATTGTTTCCAACTGGAAAGTCATGATGGACGGGAAGAGGCTAATGATCACACCAATAAAATAGATGCAGAGTTAGGAATCAGACCTAGGTTTTATTCCCTGCCTTGGTGCTACAGAGACATGGGATGGGTGAACCTGCTTCTTTATATGATTGAAAACTGAGTTAATGTTTTAAAATGATGGTCCCTTGTAGTGCCCGTCTGTCCAGGTACCAGTCCAGTCACTTGGAATTGGCTGTCCACACCAGGGAGCTTGAGCCTTGGAGCTCCCAGGATTCACCCTTGAAGTGGAGGTGGCAAAATGCCATGAGCACGTCTGTTCCCACAGGGTCTGAACTGATCAGGTGTCAACAGGCTGTAGATCCCCATCCAGCCAAGCGCTTAAGCACCCGCTTAACTCTAAGCACGAGTCATGCCCTGGAAGTCAAACGTGTGTAAGTGCCTTGCTGGATCAGGGCCTTTACTCCCACTGAAGTCAATGCAGGAGGTGCTCACAACCTCATAATATTAGGCCCCCTCTCCTCCCCAGTATGGCATTTACAGCCTGTCTGCAAATTTCTAGCCTACTCTGTTATCCAGTGGGCCAACTTACTGGCCAGGTCATCTTCTAAAGCTCCCTCCAGGGGAGGAATTTTAGTCCCTTTCTGAAGGGATGGGCTTATGTCCCAAAACAGGTAAACCTGGCTCCTTTTCCCCCCACCCACAGAGCTCCTGGGCATCTCTCTGTCCCCATTGAGCTTCAGGGGACCTGCACCTATGCACTGATTCCTGGCCTCACACACATCACTTGTGGTGGCAGCTGATTAGTCACCAGTGGGGCTGTACAAGCCCACCGGGGACCCTGGGTAGGTACTCGAGTGGCTAGCCCATGCTGCTGGGGCTTCGCTGCTCTTGTGATTCGAGCCTGCTTGATCAAAACTAGCCTACATGTCTCCAGTCACACCTCTGACTGCAGCGCAGACACGGTCCCTGTCCCAAAGAGTTGATAGTGTGAGGGATACGCCCCATGCACCTGGACCCTGATCCAACAAGCACTTAAGTATGGACTTCTCTGGATACATGTAAGTGGCCTCATTGACATTGGTGGGACTAGTCATGTTAAGTGCTTTGCTGGCCCTGTTGAGGCTTGTGGACTGCAGTGGGAGAGACGGACGCTCAGCGTCTGTCAGGCTAAACCCTCATTTAAACTAGGCGTGAACACATGATCGGACATGCAACGATAGCTCAGGAGGGCTGTGGAGAGATGGTAGGAAATGTTCCCTGAAGAACTAAGTATTCAAGAGGGGTCTGTCAGTGCAGAGAGCGTGTACTTGGGAGACAAGAAGTGGGAAGCTGTTCTAGGCAGGATGGAAGATCAGAAGCCAGGAGTGCATAAGAGAGAGGTAAAGCTTCAAACATCCCTGGTTTCCAGGACCTTTACAGAGAGCTCGTCTCTTCCTGCTACAGACAGGGCCAGGCTGCAGTACTGGGGTCTGGGTGTGAACTTTCCCAAAGTTTGGATGTGGAGTCCAGGATGGTGTTGCAGGGTGTGTGACTGCCAAAGCCTCGGAGCATTGGGATCTCCAAGTCAGCAATGTTAAAGTAATTTACCGCCTGCCGCTGCATGAAAATGAAATCTGTCACGCTTGGCTTGACCTGTTGGCTGAACCATCATTATGTGGGGAACATTTGTTTGCACTGTGTAAAAACAAGTGTCTGTGTGTGGGGGGGGGGGGGGGTGCAAAGATATTGCATGTGAAGTGTGTTACAGGATCCAGTGGCTGAAAGTTGAAGCTAGACACATTCAGGCTGGAAATAAGGGCTACATTTTTAACATTACTGAGAGTAATTAACCATTGGAACAAATTTACCAAGGGCCATCTTGGATTCTCCATCACAGACAATTTTCAGATCAAGTTTGTCTGTTTCTAAACGCTCTGCTCTAGGAATTACAGTGGGGCAGATCTCTGGCCTGTGCTATACAGGTGGCCAGACTGGATGATCACAATAGTCCCTTCTGGCCTTGGACTCTATAAATCTGCACAGGAGCCAGCAAACAGAGCTGTAAACAGGGGAGTTTGAGTGGGAATTTGCAAGGGGAGTTTATATTGTGGTGCTTGTTTGGGCTTTGTTTTGCTGTGGGGGGTGGTGTTTTGTGTTTCCCAGATGAACAGGATTTAGGTGGGAAGGCTATGACAGACCAGAGGCAGCAGCGGGAGTTACCCAAGTAATGGAAGACACAAGGAAGATGACTGGATGTGGAAGCTGCGGTATGTACATGATCCTGGAGGGGGGACCTGGACAGAGTTTCGTCTGCATGAAGTGCCGCCTGATAGAGCTGATGGAAGAGAAGATCCGAGGACTGGAGATGCAGGTGGAAAGTCTGGTTGAGTTTAGAAGGGGGTTCGAGCGGACTATGGAGCAAAGACATGACGCGGCTGAAGGGAAAAGCTCAGACTTGCAGATGGAAGCAGGACTGAAGAATTCTGAGGGGAAACTGCTGGGTGAAGGAAATGGACATGGGAAGCATGTGACTAAGAGAACCAGGCAGAGGAAAAGATGGGCTAGTGAAGGAGAAATAGAGCTCAAGAACAGGTTTTCAGAGTTGGAAAATGTAAAAGGGGCTCAGCAGGTAGTCACTGAAGGTGGAAGGGCAACGAAGAAGAGAAGAGCTGCTAGTCCTATAGGAAAAGGGGAAGAGTCAATGGAGACTACACCAAATATGAGCCCCAGGAGGATACAGGATGGGTTGATGAGGATTACAAGGGAGAATAGGAATGGAAAGAACTTGCAGCCAGAGGGAACAGGGGATAGACCGGAGAATCGCACCGTCACCAGGAAAAGGCAGGTCTACGTGATTGGGGACTCCTTACTGAGAAGAATGGACAGGCCTGTAACCAGAGCTGATCCAGAGAATAGAAGGGTGTGCTGTCTTCCAGGTGCTAAGATACGGGATGTAGACCTGAGGTTGAAGAGGATCCTAAAGAGAGTGGGAAAGAATCCACTGATCGTCCTTCATGTGGGAACAAATGATACCGGTAGATTCTCGCTGGAACGTATCAAGGGAGACTATGCCAGGCTGGGGAAGATGCTTAAGGAAATCGAGGCTCAGGTGATCTTCAGTTGGATTCTGCCTGTTCCTAGAGAAGGGCAACAAAGGAGTGACAAGACTATGACTATCAACAGATGGCTCAGGCAGTGGTGCTATAAGGAGGGCTTTGGGAGACATTCATGGACAGAGTACAGTTCTCTCGGGATGGACTTCATCTGAGTAGGGAAGGAAATAGACTTCTAGGATGGAGGCTGGCACAACTGATTAAGAGAGCTTTAAACTAGGAATCTGGGGGAGATGGTTGGGAGATGTCCAGGTAATTGCCACGCCGGATTTTAACATTGAGAGGGAAGAAAACCAAGTAAGAGAGGATACAGCCATGGGTAGGAAAATGGACATAAGGAGGAAGGGCAGTGTGGATACCAGTCTAATAGGTTACACTGGCTGTAGAATGTCCATGCCTAATCGGGTAAAGAATGTGAGCGAGGCCAAACAGCAAAAATTAAGATGTTTGTACACCAATGCGAGGAGCCTAGGTAACAAAATGGAGGAACTAGAGCTACTGGTGCAGGAAGTGAAACCAGCTATTATAGGGATAACAGAAACATGGTGGAATAGTAGTCATGACTGGACTACAGCTATTGAAGGGTATGTGCTGTTTAGGAAAGACCGAAATAAAGGTAAAGGTGATGGAGTAGCATTGTATATCAAGGATGAGGTAGAATGTAAAGAAATAAGAAGAGATGGAATGGATAAGACAGTCCGTCTGGGCAAATATCACTTTGGGGAAGAAAACTACTAGAGCCTCCCCTGGGATAGTGCTTGGGGTGTGCTCTAGACCGCCAGGATCTAATTTGGATATGGATAGAGCCCTCTTTAATGTTTTTAATGAAGTAAATGGAAACTGCGTGATCATGGGAGACTTTAACTTCCCAGACATAGACTGGAGGACAAGTGCTAGTAATAAAAATAGGGCTCAGATTTTCCTAGATGCGATAGCTGATGGATTCCTTCATCAAGTAGTTGCTGAACCGACAGGAGGGGATGCCATTTTAGATTTGGTTTTGGTGAGTAGCGAGGACCCCATAGAAAAAATGGTTGTAGGGGACAACGACAACCTTGGTTCAAGTGATCATGAGCTAATTCAGTTCAAACTGAATGGAAGGATAAACAAAAATAAATCTGCGACTAGGGTTTTTGATTTCAAAAGGAGTGACCTTCAAAAATTAAGGAAATTAGTTAGGGAAGTGGATTGGACTGAAGAATTTGTGGATCTAAAGGCAGAGGAGGCCTGGGATTATTTTAAATCAAAGCTGCAGAATCTATCGGACGCCTGCATCCCAAGAAAGGGGAAAAAATTCATAGGCAGGAGTTGTAGACAAAGCTGGATGAGCAAGCATCTCAGAGGTGATTAAGAAAAAGCAGAAAGCATACAGGGAGTGGAAGAAGGGAGGGATCAGCAAGGAAAGCTACCGTATTGAGGTCAGAACATGTAGGGATAAAGTGAGACAGGCTAAAAGTCAAGTAGAGTTGGACCTTGCAAAGGGAATTAAAACCAATAGAAAAAGGTTCTATAGCCATATAAATAAGAAGAAAACAAAGAAAGAAGAAGTGGGACCGCTAAACACTGAGGATGGAGTGGAGGTTAAGGATAATCTAGGCATGGCCCAATATCTAAACAAATACTTTGCCTCAGTCTTTAATGAGGCTAATGAGGATCTTAGGGATAATGGTAGCATGACAAATGGGAATGAGGATATGGAGATAGATATTACCATATCTGAGATAGAAGCAAAACTCGAACAGCTTAATGGGACTAAATCAACCCAGATAATCTTCATCCGAGAATATTAAAGGAATTGGCACATGAAATTGCAAGCCCATTAGTGAGAATTTTTAATGAATCTGTAAACTCAGGGGTTGTACAGTATGACTGGAGAACTGCCAACATAGTTTCTATTTTTAAGAAAGGGAAAAAACATGATCTGGATAACTACAGGCCTGTTAGTTTGACATCTGTAGTATGCAAGGTCTTGGAAAATATTTTGAAGGAGAAAGTAGTTAAGAACATTGAGGTCAATGGTAAATGGGACAAAATACAACGTGGTTTTACAAAAGGTAGATCGTGCCAAACCAACCTGATCTCCTTCTTTGAGAAAGTAACAGATTTTTTAGACAAAGGAAACGCAGTGGATCTAATTTACCTAGATTTCAGTAAGGCGTTTGATACGGTGCCACATGGGGAATTATTAGTTAAATTAGAAAAGATGGGGATCAATATGAAAATTGAAAGGTGGATAAGGAATTGGTTAAAGGGGAGACTACAGCGGGTCCTACTGAAAGGTGAACTGTCAGGCTGGAGGGAGGTTACCAGTGGAGTTCCTCAGGGATCGGTTTTGGGACCAATCTTATTTAATCTTTTTATTACTGACTTCGGCACAAAAAGTGGGAGTGTGCTAATAAAGTTTGCGGATGATACAAAGCTGGGAGATATTGCCAATTTAGAGAAGGACCGGGATATCATACAGGACGATCTGGATGACCTTGTAAACTGGAGTAATAGTAATAGGATGAAATTTAATAGTGAGAAGTGTAAGGCTATGCATTTAGGGATTAATAACTAGAATTTTAGTTATAAACTGGGGATATATCAATTAGAAGTAACGGAGGAGGAGAAGGACCTTGGAGTATTGGTTGACCACAGGATGACTATGAGCTGCCAATGTGATATGGCCGTGCGGTCTTGGGATGCATCAGGCGAGGTATTTCCAGTAGAGATAAGGAGGTGTTAGTACCATTATACAAGGCACTGGTGAGACCTCATCTGGAATACTGTGTGCAGTTCTGATCTCCCATGTTTAAGAAGGATGAATTCTAACTGGAACAGCTACAGAGAAGGGCTACTAGGATGATCCAAGGAATGGAAAACCTGTCTTATGAAAGGAGACTCAAGGAGCTTGGCTTGTTTAGCCTAACCAAAAGAAGGCTGAGGGGAGATATGATTGCTCTCTATAAATATATCAGAGAGATAAATACCAGAGAGGGAGAGGAATTATTTAAGTCCGTACCAATGTGAACACAACAACAAATGGATATAAACTGGCCATCAGAAAGTTTAGACTTGAAATTAGACAAAGGTTTCTAACCATCAGAGGAGTGAAGTTCTGGAACAGCCTTCCAAGGGAAGCAGTGGGGGCAAAAGACCTGTCTGGCTTCAAGATTAAACTCGATAAGTTTATGGAGGAGATTGTATGATGGGATAACATGATTTTGGCAATTCATTGATCTTTAACTATTCATGGTAAATAGGCCCAATGGCCTGTTATGGAATGTTAGGTGGGGTGGGATCTGAGTTACTACAGAGAATTCTGTCCTGGGTATCCGGATGGTGAATCTTGCCAACATGCTCAGGGTTCAGCTGATCACCATATTTGGGGTAGGGAAGGAATTTTCCTCCAGGGCAGATTGGAAGAGGCCCTGGGGTTTTTTTGCCTTCCTCTGTAGCATGGGGCACGAGTCTCTTGCTGGAGGATTCTCTGCACCTTGAAGTCTTTAAACCATGATTTGAGGACTTCAGTAGCTCAGACAAAGGTGAGAGGTTTATTGCAGGAGTGGGTGGGTGAGATTCTGTGGCCTGCATTGTGCAGGAGGTCAGACTAGATGACCATAATGGTCCCTTCTGACCTTAATATCTATGAGTCTATCAGTCTATGTGGCTGCCTGGACGTCTCCTTTCTCAAACTCCGCTCAGCAAGGTTAAACCAAACTGAACAGGTTCCCAAAGGCAACAGGGCAGGGGGAAAGAAATACACTGTGTTGTTTGAAAAAAAGGAGTACTTGTGGCAACCTGCAAGCATCTCCTGGCACGGAGTCCTGGGAAATCTATTCCAGCCAGCACGCAGGTCCGTGCTGCTGGAAAGGGAGCTTTTCTCTACAAGTCAGCACTAATGGGAAGCTGGGTCATCTCGTTGAAAGTGGCCCCAGAAGTGTGTGTCACACAGTGGGCTTGGCGATGGCGGTGGGAATGGGGCTGGAGTGAAGACAGCTCAGATGATTGGGATCTTGTCTGTCCCTAGGTTACTAATTCAAAGATGGTCTGGATTAGACTCATTAGCTTTTCTGCCTTACACTACTGCTGGCTCTCGGTCTACCTTTTGACACTTATATAGAGCACTGGTCACCGCAGTACACAAGGCCTGGACAGCCTTCGAATTAGTTGACCATGGTAGGTAGTTCCAGCAACTGAATAGGTTGTTTCAGGCATAGGCGCCGACTCCGTGGGTGCTCCAGGACTCAAGCACCCCCAGAAAAAAAACTAGAAGGTGCTCATCAGCCACAGCTGTTGGGCAAGGCCACTGATCAGCTGTTGGGCAGCTGGCGGGAGGCACTCGAGGGAGGACAGAGAGCAGCGAGCAACACGTGGGAGGGGACCTCGGGGAAGGGGATAGAGCAGGGGCGGGAAGAGGCGGAGCGAAGGCGGGGCCTTGGGGGAGGGGGCGGAATGGGGGTGGGGCCTTGGGACGAAGCAGGGGTGGAGCACCCATCTGGGAAAAATACCTGTGGCTTCAGGTACCCTCCAAAGTATTTGGTTTTGTTTCTGCATTTCTCGCATCGCCTGGGCTCTTTACTTTATCGTGTGGTACAGTGTCCGTAGAAGCATATTCCATTGTTCACCAGGATATTCTAACTTGGAATCTGACTCCTTCAGTACATCTTTCCAATTCCTTCATCCATTAGACAGTTGCACTGCTTAGGATCGAGGGGTGGGATTCACGCAGGTATTCAGGCACCTGACTCCTGGGAATGAGGTGCCTAAATACCTGTGTGACTCACGCCCTTGGAGTATTTCTTTTGGGCACCTGCTCTAGCAATGGTCATTGGCTTCAAATTGCACCAGTCTTCCAGGAAAGGGGGGGGCTTTGCTCTCCTGTTTTTCCATATCTGTTTCTGAGTTAGTTGCAAGTGGCCATCTTGTTTTAGACACCTAAGGAGTGGATGTCAATGGAATTACTCCACATTGACTTGGTCTAAGAGAGCAGAATTTTGGCTCCTCCTTTGCACCTGCTCCTAAGTAATCATGAAGGTGTTCCAAATTGGTCTTGTGGGCTGGTATTTCTTTATAGCCAAATAGGGACCCTGATTAATCTCCTTTGCTTTGCTGATTGTTTTTTTGACAATTCATTCTGCTGGCTCTTTCCACACTGGGAATGTGGAGTCAGCAGGCCTGCTGCAATACTTGGCCATGAAATGATCAGCACAGGAGAGGGGTAGGGGCATCAAGGAGTTGTTTCTGCCTCCCTGAATCGTTGGTTGACCCACCTCCAGCCCAGGTGTAAGTTACAGCAGGCTAGGGAATGAAGCCAGTTAAAGGACCAGTGCTACAGCTAGGTGGGTTCTGTTCCAGGGTGTATTTGAATAAGGAAGAGGAGGTGGCTTGGGCTCATATGAAAACATTTTCTCCAGAAATCCATGTGTAGTTTCAATCATCTAAACTAACTGGAGGGCGTTGGCATCTGCTCGCAAAAGGGGGAGAAAATGCAGTGCAACAACTAAAGGATTTGCTCGTGAGTTATTTGCTCATCTAGCATTTCTGGCACTGCTGGGGATGTCATGATTTTTTAGCCCATTGTGATCAAAACACATGACACCCTGCACAATTCAGTACCGGATCAGCAACCTGAGTGTTTACACCAGGCCGGTAAAGATTTTCCTCTCTCTGCATAATTCCAAACTCCTAGGTTTCCTTCAAGAATGAGACAGACATTAATTTTCTCCAGGCTGGATGGAATCACAGTTTTGTTTTGTTTTTCTAGGTTAAGAACGACATTATCAACAACCACGAACTAATCACAAACAGACCAGCAACAATAAGCTAGCTTGATTTCTCTCTTAGCCTCTGGTCCCAGAATGTGCAATTCTGCAGTTACACATGCTTTTCGTTCCAGTTCCTGTATTATACTCAGATAAATGTAAATAAGAGTTACAAATGCCAATGTAAAAAGCTCTTGGCCCCTAACCGGTAACTAGACTTACAAACACACTGAGGACCACCCAGCTTCTAAAAACCAGTTACAAATCAAGAATTAACTCAGCTAGCCAGTACATCAAAGCAGCAAAAAATCCCTTCAACCATCTCAGGAACATACGTATCTGTTTATCCACAGAGATGTGTACATTTGCAGTAAACATAGGCACTCCTGTTTTTAACCTCACCTTCCATGTTACACTGAACTCCTGGTAAATGTGCCTTAGCTCTTATATCTGACCCAGCTAAGATGGCACAGGGCCTAATTAAGCAGTTACCTTCTGAATCTCCACAGCAGTCTTTCCATTCTAGGTAATGCTGTAGTCCAGAGGTTCTTAACCTAAGAGCCCCAGTTAACCTGCAATAGGAGGGGGTATCCTGGTGAGAAGGCGGGGGGGCCTGGAGCGTGAAAGAGGGTCCTGGCATGGGAAAGGTTGAGAACCCCTCTCTAATCCAAAGGCTTTTTAACAATGGAGTCAGAGGATTTTCTGGTTCGTTTCTGTCCCAAATATTTTACCATAACGGTGTCGGTTTAAGTCTCTGCCAGACAACCAGGACAGCGTGCGTCTCTTCTTGTCTTTGGGTGCAGTTTCAGTCACTCTCCTAGAAGCAGAAGCAATCATGGCCCTAAACTGCCATAACGCAGCCCACGTCTGCTTTGTGAGACATCTGCTGGCAGCTCAGCCTATTTGTTTAGATCAAAATAATACAATGCAGCAGACTGTGTTGCCATCCCATTTCATTCCTCAGCTGCTCGTCAAGCTTCTCAGGATTCCCTAACCGATGCCTCCCAGATGTTCCGTTATTTCAGGGCGCACACTATTTATTATTATTTGCATTACTGTTGCACCTAGACCACACAACCAAGATCAGGGCTCCCTGGTGCTGGGTGCTGGGCAACCACATAGAAATAGAGAGGACAGACACGAGGTAGGGTGAAGAAAGTATTACAATCGCCAGCTGGTAGGTGGGAAACTGAGGCACAGAGATTCCATAGCGTCCACTAGCAACCTCGCTTCTGCTATTGGTGCTCAGATACTACGGTGATAGGAGTCAGCATAAAACCCTCAGATTGATAGCTACTAAGGCCAGGTTCATGCTATGGACTTTACCAGCATAGCTTTGTTGGTCCGGGTGGGAAGAGGTGTGATTCCTCACCACCATGGCTGTGCTGGCAGAAGCCCCTTGGGTAGGCCCAGTTATTACTGGTAAAAGTGTAGCTTGTTTTGCTTGGGGTGAGGGGAAGGGAGGTTACTAGACCAGTACAAAGCACAGCTTTGCCAGTTCAGCTGCATCCCCACGAGCACTTGGTCAATATCGTACCCTGGGGATCCTAGACCGGCAGCGTGCTCCTAGTGTAGGCGTCGTCTAAAGGTCACACCTCGCTAGGAATTGAATGTAGATCTTCTGAAGCCCGGTCAAGTGCTGTCGCCACAAGACCACTTCCTACCTTCTCTCAAAGGAGAGTGAATTATTAACCCCCAGCGGTACTCCTTCCACCACATGTAGGGAACAGGGGCCTCTTTATCTGCAGTGTGGTTTTCCTCTGACGTTCTAGCTACTCAATAAACAAGCCACCACTGCCTGCAATTCCTGCGTTGTTCTGCAACATTTCCCATGTGGTTTAGCTTCAAGAGACACTCTGTTTCTCCAGTTGGCTTGTGTCTTCAGCCTAGGCTGACACCATGTTGCATTCAGGAGATAGCCCGGTTGTGTCTGACCTTTATTGAGCTTTGTCTGAGTTACACAGTAGGCAAAATAACGTTGTCACCCCTAGAGGGTGCCCAGGAAAACCTAGTAGAACATCGTTTTATGCTGATTAGATTTACAAGGCACTCCATTTTTGTTTACATATAGGAGTAAAACTAGTTCCCCAGGTGGCATACCCAAGGGCGTTTAGCTCTGAGCACAGGCGCTGTCAGATAAGCATCTTATTAGTTAGAGAGTGCTCGTGCTTAGAAGCCCCAGTTACTGACCAGAACGCCATTGCGCTAGGCACTGCACAAATACACATCTTAAAATGTCCTGCCGCACGTTGCTAATAAATTTGTAGATTCATAGATTTTTCAGGTCAGAAGGGACCATTATAAGCATCTAGTCTGACCTCCTGTATCATGCAGGCCATAGACCCTTACGTAGTAATTTCTGCATCAAACCCGTAACATCTGGTTGAGCAAGAGCAGCGGTTCTCAAGCAGGGGTCTGCAGCCCCTTGCGGGGCCATGAGCAGGTTTCAGGGAATCCACCAAAATAAACGGAGCTTCAGCCCCGGGCAACGGGGCTTGGGGAGGGAGTGCCACCCCCACTGTGTGACTCACCCAGCCTGTGGGTCAGCATCAGCAACAAGTGTCACACTGGGTAAGTTAAAACAAAAATGATATTCAGTTTTTTATTTTTATACCTATATTCTCCTTTTTTGAGATATATACATGGTGTGTGTGTGTGTGACTGTATAACCAGCAATTTCATGCAGCTTTTAATCTCCTGGATATGCAGGAAAACAATTGTTGTGGCACAGGTGGGCTATGGAGCTTTTATAGTATGTTGGGGGGGGCCTCAGAAAGAAAAAGCTGAGAACCCCTGAGCTGGAGCATTTAACAAATAACCAGGCTTGACTTAAAGAATTCAAGTGATGGAGAATCCACCGCACCTCTAGGTATTTGGTTCCAATGGTTAATTACCCTCACTGTTAAAAATTTGAAATGTATTTCTACTGTGAATGTGTCTAGCTTATCGTCGAGCCACTGGGTCTGGTGATGCCTTTCTCTACTAGGTTACAGAACCACCTGCTGTCAGAAATCTCTTCCCCACATAGATATGGATAGACTGTGATTAGACTCTTACCCTTTGCTTGAGCTTTTTAAGTTTCTTGCTCTAAGGCAGACCTCGGAGCACTCTAGGAGCTCTTCTGAACCCTTTTCAATTTTTCAGCGTTCTCTTTGAAATGTGGACACCAGAACTAGATGCACTATTCCAGTCATGGTCTCCTTAATTCTGTATACAGAGGTGATAAAACCTTCCTACTCCTACTTGATCGTCCCTTTGCTTTTACATCTAAGAATTGCATTCACCCTCTTAGCTGCAGCATCACCTGGGAGCTCATGTTCAGTTGGTTATCCACCAGGACTTTGCAGTTCTTTTTAGTGTGGATGCATTCCAGGATATTTCTCCCAGCTTGGAAGTGTGACCTGCCTTCTTTGTTCCTACATATATGACCTTGCATGTGGCTCTATTTAAAATGAGCCCTTCTCGCCAAGGAATCCAGATCGCTTAGAGCAAAACTAATGAGTGTCAAACAGTGCCGCTACTCACCCAAGGTGAGAAGCTGGCCTGGGCCCGTCTGGAGGTATATGATGGGTGACCGGGTGCTTAGTGCTTTCCACCTGGGTTTGACTTGGAGTTCTGGTGTCTCCTTCACCCAGCTATCAAGAGCAATTTGTGTGCTCAGCCCTTAGAGGAAGAGAGCGTGTGACACTGCTCTGCAGTGAATATGAACTGCGTGAATGGCTATGAAGGGGACCCTCATCCAGCTCTCCTCAGGGGTAGGAAGATAGCCAGAAGCCCAAGCTGAGGTGGGATGTGAGGAAGAATTGACACAGGGGAAGCCGAGTCTCTAAGAAGGGTTCAAGTCCCAGTTTGGACCTGTGCCTTTTTCCCACCCAGCTCTAGGGACTTCTGGGACTTGTAGTTCAGCACCATTAGTGTTGTAGACCTGAGAGCAAGGCCTGCTGGGAGAGGAAGTGGAATAAAGGCAAGCCACTTTGCTCATTATGGGCCTCTCCAATGAGGACATCAGCTGAGAGAGACCCAGGAAAGAAACCTGCCAAAGGGCCAGGTAAGACAGGGTGGGAAGTAACTGGCTTGGGGGAAGAGTGCAATGGACTATCGGAGGCTGGAGCAGAAGGCTGCTATGCTTTTTAGGGCCTTGTGGCTGAAGTCTGTAGTAGAAGGAGGGAATGGGCACCTCTATGCCTCAGCTGAGCTGCTGGGAGGTGGTGAGCTGACACCCTCGCAGCCGAGGTCTGGTTCTACTGCTGCTGGACATTCCTTGCCCTGGAAGGAAAAGACTTTGGGTTCAGCTGGAGGGCTAAATGATCCTATCGTCAGAGGGAAACTGAGGCACAGGCGGGATAAGCAACCCTCCATTGAACGCCCCTCCTGGGAAAAGATTCATAGACCTAATAGGCTTATAAATTTTCCCACACCTGAACTCTGGCTGTGCCACCAAGCCCATTCATCTGAGGAAGTGGGAAAAACAGGTCTGATCCTGTAAGGACGTTTGAATCCAAGGGTTTTGTTCAGGGATAATTGTTGCTTTCGGTAATGTAAGATCCCTTAAATAAAAAAAAAATACATCAGATTTCCCAGGGTTAAGTCTCAGCCGCAGCGACTTGAACGGGAGTTTTGCCATTGACTTCAATTAGACCATTGTTTGCCCTGCACAAGTGGATGTGGCCCAGGGAAGCAGTTTCCATCACCGGGAGTTCTCGGTTTGAGTCACTTCACAGGCACTTCATTCATGCTCTTTGTGCAGCCTGAAGTTTCCTCCTCATATTGCAGCCTGTCCAGCACGCAGCAGGGAGCCTGTGCTCTGCGGGACCGGAGACATTCTTGGGTGTGGCTAGGCCCCAGCACTGAAAGGTGAGCAGAAAATACAAGTTTAAGATTTAAGGGTATGTCTACACTACAAACCTAAATCCTCTTATGTTAGGTCGACTTACAGCCACTGCAGTAATTACTGCGGTGATGCATTATCCACACTGCCCTCCTTGGGTCGGTGGTGCGCGTCCTCACCAGCTGCACTTTCACCGACCTAAGAGGGGTAATGTGAGGAGCTGAGAACTCAGTCTCTTATTACCGCTGGAGCCCGGTTGCCCCACAGGCTCCTGGGGGGCTGCCTTCTCCTCACCCCTCATGGAATCCCCTCGTGGAATCAGCCCCACCACCACCACCCACTCCCCGCCTGGAGCCAGGCAGCCTTGTCAATGTCATGGCTCCAGTTTGGAACCATGACATTGACAAGACAGCCAACATTCCCAGCTGGGAGCTGCGGGGGGAGCCACCCAGGCTTCTCGCTCTGGCCCCCAGCTGGGAGGGGAGTCCAACTGCGCACTCTCCATGGGAGTGGGAGGCAGCTGGGCTTTAGCTGGCTGGCTTTCTGGTCAATTTCACCAGACGTGAGTTAATGGAGATCCACCTTAAGATCCCAAATCTCTGACTGATCCTGCTCCAGCTGAACTCCGTGAGAGTTTGGCGGTTGACTTAGTGGATGCAAGGATGGGTCCAAAATATGCAGAGACTCGAAAATGGCAGCTGTCTTGCAACCAAATAGCTGGGAAAATCAAACCTTCCTTCACACACCTGCTAAGATCAGCTCAGGATTCAGGCTTCTGTCTCATCTTTGTTGCATGTGATTACATAACTACCACCCAAACCAGTGGTGGGTGGGAGGGTGCACTCACGTACACACTCTTAGATGACAGTGATATGAACAGTTGCAGGAGAAACCTCTGACCAGGGGCCTGGCAAGTAAAAGCCTCTCAGTTCATCCCCCAATAAGCAATCGAAACATCTGACTGGGTGCTCCAAGGGGCTTGTGGAAGTGCTGAGCCAAGGGTAGGCTGCTGCTCCAGTCAAGGACAAATCGATTTCATTTATCTGTCATCCTCCCCTTGGGGAAAGGGGCTGGAACAACCCCTCCTCCCCATTTGGTTCTGTCCATGCCAGCATCAAGGTCGTACGTCGCTGGTCTGCTCCAGAGCAGGCCTCCTCCACTGCTCTCTCTGATTTCGGGGGGGGGTTAACACCATTTCCTGTGACTCACACTGCCCCTTGCTAACCTGTTGCATCCAACTCTCCCAGCCCCTTCAGTAAAGCATGGGCATCGGTACATGGCTGAGCAGGGGTGGACTTGCACGTGTGCTTGAAGAGCCTTTTGGAAACGGGGCCCCTGCACGTGAACGTCTATGACCACCAGCTGGTGCTTGCCTGCAGCTGCATGTGTTTGCTTATTTGTCCTTTGCTGGTGGCCTGGGATAGAAAGAGACACTCACGCTGGCTGCACTACCTTGCACACCTTCTTCCCACCCCATCCCTTCCCGCGCTCCTGTCCTGCCGGACAAGAAACCGCAGAACAGTAACATCCTTAGGGTGGGCTGGGGAGAAAAGGCCTCTTCTGGAGCCAGACCATCCTGTCACTAGGAGTAACCAGGGGAAGCGGAGCAAAGGAAATCTAGGAGGAAAAGCCTCTGGCAAGTGCGGTGTATTTGACTGCGGAGGCGTCTCGCAAGGAAGTGGTGCAAACCCCTGTGGTTTGGGATATCAAAAGCTAAAGCACTGGAAGGAGCAGCCCTGCACAGGCCCCCTGTGATAGATCCCACTCTCTTCCCTTCTGTAGTAGTTCTACCCACTACTGTCAATTAGAGCTTTGCCATTGACTTCCATGGTGCAGGGCATCAGGGCACCTACACCCAATAGGCCTCTATCAGTAATTACAGTGGGGCTAAGTCTGCAAGGGGCTCCTACCAGTTTCAATGGGGAGTTGCCTACCCAAGGCAGAGGCTGTCCTCCTGGTGTCCTGGCCAGTACTCACTTTACTGCACATTACATAAAATCCAGTTCACTATGGCTAAATGTGACACAAAAGGCCATAAAAAGCTGTGAGCACGAGACTCTGACTTGAGGCTGGCGCTGGTGGCTGGTGGGGGAGGCAAGCTCAGCTGAAAGCCGTGTGATTTGGGTGAAAGACACTGTGTGGGAAGCATCTCTCCTTCAGATGCTAGGTGTGTAGGAGACCGTGTCACTGCATGTGATTCTGGCAGATTCATGCAGCCTTGGGAGTGAGAAAACAAAATGCCTGGAGCAGCCAAATACGATGGAAATAAATGACAAAACTTCAGTGCGTGCAGAATTAAGGCAAAGATTTCAGTGGAAGTCTTAAAACTTCTGCCTGCCTGCTCTCCTGAAATGCTTTAGCCACCATCCCCTAACCTAGCAGCTGCAGTCAATCCTCAATCCCAAGTTCTAGGGATGAGACTTCTGAAAGCATTCAGCATTGCATGCTGTTCCCTTTGACATCCATTGACTCCAGCGAGAATAGTTGGGCTCTGTGCTTTGAATATACCACCCAAGATCTCTGGTCTCTACTGATTCTCCCCAATGCCTCACCAATCACTGATAAAACAATCTACATCACCCAAAGTGATTGGAGGTCACCCCAAGTCTGCTGTTGCACCAATCTCCATGGCTGGAGCGTGTTTGGCAGGATGATCATCCCTCCATGTTCTGTGGGAGTCCCTTATGGTTAGCAAGAGATGAGGCAGCCCCTGGCATAAGTCTCTGAGCCCTCAAGCCATCTGCTTGTGTTTCTTTCTTTGGTTGGGTCCCTATGAGGAGGAGGTTCCCGCTGAGAAAGTGCGAGATCGCCCACTTGTGCTGGATACCCATTGCCAAACTGGATCCCAGCACACACAGCCAGCAAGAGATATTTTCACTGAGGTTGCTATGAATTACAGTCTCTTACTTATTTGCTACCTTAAACAAATGTGCATTTGGGGACCTACCAAGGGAAGCCTAGGATCAAGTACCAACGCTCCAACTGATGAGCTTATTATTGTATTTTATTATGAATCAAAAACTCTGCGTGACCCCATACACTCACATGACACTTCACAAAGGCACAGCAAGACATGGTCCCTGCCCCAAAGAGTCTGCGATCCAAGGCAGACAACACAGACACCAAGGCCACCGGAGAGCGGTTTCCTAATGAAAGCTGTTGAGATGTCCGCTCCCGCCGCTGCTTTGCCAGGGAGACCGGCCTTCATCGCCCACTTGCTAAAGTTTCCAACGATCACTTTTGTACTTTCTCCAAGGCTGCCCCTCACAATTGGGAGGAGCTCCCCCTAAACCTCCACAGAGTCACATCATTATCCTCCAAACGTCTCCTTAAAACTCCCTTTTGCTGTGATGCCTACAAAAAACTGGAGAATGGATAGGCAGTGGTGGTAACACACCAACTACCTATCAGGCTACTCTGCATGGTCTCATTTTTTCCTTGTAGTCCCCCATGTGTCTGGCTCCAGCTGTTGTCTGTCTTTTGTTAGACTGTAAGCTTTTTGGGGCAGGGACGGTCTTTTTGTTCTGTTTGTACTGCACCTAGCACAATGAGATCCTGATCCATGACGTGGGCTCCTATCTGGTTCCACAATCCAAATGATGAATAATTCTCCTTTTGTCATTGTCCTCACCCTTTATGGTTATTTGCATATTCTGGTGCTGTCAAGGGACCCAAACCAGGGATCGGGGCCCCATTGTATCCGTGTAACAAAACAGTCCCTGAACATACAGCTGGACTATAAAATAAGACCCCAAGCAAGCAGGGTGAGCACAATGCGACAGTCGTGATTTGTGGAAGTCCCAGCTCACCGCTGCATCATGACGGACATTTTCAAGTGTCCCAGTGACTTCAGCTCCGGGTCTCCCATTTTCAAAAGCAACTTTGGAGTAAGGAGCCTGAGTCCCGCTGAACATGCCGCCTCCTGTAGGCTCTTGCACACGTTACCCCGGGGCAAAAGTGGGCGTGAAGGAAGGATTCGGAGGAGGCAAGCGGAGCATCTCGGCCGATGTGCAGTGGAAGATGTGGCCAAGTGTCGAAGGGAGCGTGATGAAAAGTGTCAGGCGGAGAGCGTGAAACGGAGACCAGTGAGGCAGGAGGGATGCAGCGGGGGACCACGAAGGGATGCAGCTGGGAGGTGATTGTAGCGTGACTGTCAGGAATGGCATGATGAACGCATGAGATGAATGCTTTCTGCTCTTCCTAGGCCGGGGTGAAGGGAATACTGGACCATGGGCTATGAAAGTCTGGGGACGCCTAAACATCCGGGGATGCCTGATGGTGCGCTGCTCTGTCTGGGCCAGCTTTAGATCTAATAACGCCCAGGGAGAGCAGAACTGATACGTTTACTTACATACTGTACAGAGTCCCTGCTTCCAGCAGGGCTACAGCCCAGGACAACTGCCCTGAGATCAACAGCTCACAGATGGAAATGCCGGGGTGTGTGTATCGGTGTGATGGGCTTTAGCTGGGGGTTGGAGTCATTTTCACCCCTCCTCCAGCCCCACAGCATCTCTCGTGTCTCTCACAGCACTGAAGAGACCAGACTGTTGAACACAAAGCTGATTCTTAACTGAGGCTGCTGGATGCAGGCAAACCGTGCGGGGGTTTTTTAACTCCCACAATGACTAATAGGGAACACACAGGCACTCCTGAAATCCAGGAGGAAGAGATGCCAGGAGAAGAAGAGTTTGCATGTTGTGGATCCCAAGTGAAGGTGAGAGCAGAGATGGGCAAACCAGGTGGCATATACCCCCCCTAAACATGCTTAAATGCTTTGCTACGCAATTCCTGTGGAGCTCAGTGGAACTTATCCATCCACTTAAATGTTTTGCTGAACTGGGGCCCAAACCTCTCACGAGTCACCTAGACACTCAACAGCAATCTGGAGTCTTCTCTAACCTATCTAGAAAGGGGCACAGCTGCTGCCAATTTCCTGGGGGTGGGATTAGCAAGACCTGGCCTTTCACTTGACTTCTCATCTTTTATTGTGGAGCTCATGGGAGAAGGCCCAACGCTGACCGTGAGCGAAGGCGATACAAGGAGAAGTGAGGAGGCAGAACCAACCGGCGAGCGAGAGAGTGCTGAGAAATCAGAGCGGAGATGGAGGTGACGGCAGAATTGGGCAGAGCCATGAAGGTGTAGCTTGAAATTGGAAGGTGAGAGAATTTGTCCCGTGGTTGATGTGGATTTTCTTGTGGTTTTCTGCTGTCCTGGTTCCAGCGCTGGGCATAGCCACCAAGCACAAAGAGGCATGAAAAAAAAAAAAGGATCTGGATGTTTTAGGATGCTGAAAGCGATTTGGTTTGAGCTCTGTTCTAAATGTGGATGATGCATCCCTTTTATTTTCAGTGCTGGCTCCTCGGTGCCTGGGGAGGCCTGTCACAGCCTGTCGAACCCTGGATTCTGCCCCATCTACAAATAGCTGAAGAGAGCAGATTTGGTAAACCCCATCAACAAGCAGATTCTCAGCCAGGCATTGTTCCAGTTTGTATATGTTTGAAAAGAACTGTTGGGGCATATGTTAAAGCTGGCATCTTCCCTGGGACTTGTTAAGATCTGACGCTGGAATGCGATAACCATATCCTGATGCACAAAACATTAAACAAATAAAAGCAAACAAAGTCCACTAGAGATTCTAGTGAGGCTGGTAAGAAGAGCCTTGACTTACATATTGTGCAGAACTGAACAACATACCAGACAGTGCTGCAGTTCCTGGCTGCTTCATCTTTCTGAATCAAAATGGCTAGAGAGTGTTTCTCATAGGATAGCTAACTATGCAAGCGCCTGGCTCCAGTTTCTGATCCCAGCTACACCAGAGCAAATCCAGAATCACTCCATTGGGGATGATGCTAACGTTCACGAGGACGTGATTCCCATTTACACTTGGACAGCGAAGGGGCCTCAGAGCGGCTGCAAACATTTACACCCACTACCCGGTCCCTTCCCACAGGCAGAGCAGTGAAATGGGGCCATAAGTGTATGAGAATCCAGCCCATGAAACTTCCAGCACTTGTGAACGTTTCCATGAATTCAGCCCATTGTCTATATACTCATCGTGATGGGCTGTGTAAACTCCATGCTGGTTAACAGGAGCCTGAGGCCAATTAAGCCACTCTTAAGTGGCACTCTTATAGGGTGTGAGGCATAACTGAGGCCCAAACCCAGCTGGGGAGGAGCTCGGTTTTCAGAAAGAAAGGAGCCCAGATGGAATGCTCTGGGGCTGGAGTGCTCCGGGGCTGGAGCACCCCTGGGCAAGAGGCACTGATGGGGAAGAGGGAGGAGTGGGGGCAGGAAGAGGCAGAGCGAGACCAGGGCATGCCCAGGAGAGGGGGAAGAACAGGGCGGGAAGAGGTGGCATGTGGGTGGGGCCTTGGAGGAAGGGGTGGCATGTGGGCGAGGTCTGGGGCACAGCGGGGGATCGAGCACCCCGGGGAAATCAGAAAGTTGGCACCTATGAGGGAGGGGACCTAGGTGAGAGGTAGCCGGGAGTTTCCCTCTCTGGGCTAAAGGCTGAGAGAAGCATGGGAGGCCTAGAGCCAAACTAGAAGGTCCTGGGGCAAGAGGAAGCCAGAGAGGCTCAGGGCGATGAAGCCTGGGGACTGAGGTGAGTTGTCCTAAGCTGGAGGTAGTGAAGCCTAAGAGGTGTTTGAATGGACGTTTAAGGGGCTACAGGGATGAATTCTGCAGTTACTCTCCATATGCGTTATAAAAATATGTGTGTAAGTGTGAATATGATGGAGCTGGAATACGCTTCATGCAAAAGGTCTCTTGTAAAGTCTCATTACAAAGCTTATGATCTACTGAGTGTGTTCATCCTGTTCATATGGGTGGATAAAGCAAACGTGCTCAATGAAAGCATCCCCAGATGGTGTGTGAGTAGCACTCATCACCCCCTGGACTATTCCCAGGGCATCAGGCACCCCAGTGTATCATTGTTCCCTAGTTTCAATACACAGCCATACTAACTGTATTTGGCTGGCTGCCGTGACTTCCTGGTGGCTTTCCCTTGATGGCTTTTTTTTGGAGGCAGTAACTAGTGAGTGCTTAGAATGTAAGAACATATGAGCTGCCAACGGGTCAGACCAAGGGTCCATCCTGTCTTCTGACGGTGGTCAATACCAGAGCTTCAGGGGGAGTGCACAGAACCAGGCAGTTATCTAGTAACCCACCCCTGTCTTCCGTTCCTGGCTTCTGGCAGTCAGAGGTTTGAGGTTGCCCAGAGCATGGGGTTGCATCCCTGACCACCTTGGCTAATAGCCATTGATGGACCTATCGTCCATGAACTTACCTAATTCTTTTTTGATCACAGTTGCAGTTTTGGCCATCACAGCATTCCATGACGATGAGTTCCACAGGTTAACTGCATGTTGGGTGAAGAAATATTTCCTCTTGTTTGTATTAAACCTGCTGCCTATGAATTTCATCAGGTGACCTCTGGCTTCTGTATTGTCTGAAAGGGTAAATAACATTTGCTCTTCACTTTTCCACACGATTTATGATTTTGTAGACCTCTATCATATCCCTCCTTAGTCATCTCTTTTCTAAGCTGAATAGCCCTAATCTTTGTAGTCTCTCCTCATATGGAAGCTGTTCCAAACCCTTGATCATCTCCTTTGCCCTTATTCTGAATCTTTTCTAGTTCCACTGTACCCTTTTTGAGATGGGGCAGCCAGAACTGGAATCAGTATTCAAGGTGTGGGCACACCATGGATTTATATAGTTGCATTATGATATTCTCATCTTATTTCCTATCCCTTTCCTCCCAGTTCCTAACATTATTAGTCTTTTTGACTGCTAGTATGCACTGAGCTGAAGTTTTCAGAGAATTGTCTATGGTGACACCAAGATCTTTGCTAATTTAGATCCCCTCTTTTATATGTATAGTTGGGACTATTTTTTCAAATGTGCATTACTTTGTGCTTATCAGCATTTAAGTTTGTTTGCCATTGTGTTGCCCAGTCATCCAGTTTTGTGAGATCCCTTGGTAACTCTTCGCAGTTGGCTTTGGATTTAACTATCTTGACAATTTCATATCCTCTACAAACTTTGTCACTTCACTGTTTACTCCTTTTTCCAGATCATTAATGATCATGTTGAACAGCACAAGTCCCAGTAAAGATCCTTGGGGGACCCTGCTATTTACCTCTTTCCACTGTGAAAACTGACCAGTTATTCCTACCCTTTGCTTTCTGACTTTTAACTAGTTACTTACCCATGAAATGGCCGTCCCTCTTATCCTGTGGCTGTTTAGTTTCCTTAAGAGCTTTTGGTGAGGGACTTTGTCAAACGCTTTCTGAAAATCCACTATGTTCACTGGGTCATCCTTGTCCACATGTTTGTTTGACCCCCTCAAAGAATTCTAATAGATTGGTGAGGCATGATTTCCCTTTACATAAGCTGCGTTGACTCTTCCCTCAACATATTATGTTCATCTATGTGTCTAATGATTCTGTTCTTTACTATAGTTTCAACCAATTTGCCTGGTACTGAAGTCAGACTTACCAGCCTGTAATTGCTGGGATCACCTCTGGAGCCTTTTTTAAAAATTGGTGTTACATTAGCTGTCCTCTAGTCATCTGGTACAGAGGCTGACCTAAGCAATAGGTTACATATCACAGTTGTTAATTCTGAAATTTCACATTTGAGTTCCTTCAGAACTCTTGGGTGAATCCCATCTGGTCCTGGTGACTTATTACTGTTTAATTTATCAGTTTGTTCCAAAACTTCCTTTACTGAAACATCAACCTGGGACAGTTCCTCAGAATTGTCCCCTAAAAAGAAGGGCTCAGGTGTGGGAACCTCCCTCACATCCTCTGCTGTGAAGACTGATGCAAAGAATTCATTTAGCTTCTCTGCAATGGCCTTCCCTGAGTGCTCCTTTAACACCTCGATTGTCCAGTGGCCCCACTGATTGTTTGGCAAACTTCCTGCTTCTGAGGAACTTAATTATACTTTTACACTTGACTTGCCAGAGTTGTTGCTCCTTTCTGTTTTCCTCAGTAGGATTTAACTGCCAATTTTTAACAACTTTTGCTATCCTCTTTACTAGGATCTAGAGTTCCCCCTTTAATTCATTCATCCCTAAGGGATGTCTCAGTCCAAACCTTGTGCTCCTCTGTACCTGTTGGCTTTCCCCCAACACTTAGTTTTAAAACTCCTCTACATCCTTTTTAATTTTACATGCCAGCGATCTGGTTCTGTTTTGGTTTAGCTGGAGACCATTCCTCCTGTATAGGCTGCTCCTTTCCCCAAAAGTTCCCCAGTTCTGAATAAATCAAAATCCTTCCTCTCTACCCTATCATCTCATCCACACGTTGAGACCCGCGGTTCTGGCTGTCCAACAGGCCCCGCGTGTGAAACTGGAAGCATTTACCTATTCTCTGAATCTCTTACCTAGCAGCCTCAATTTGGCCTCCAGGATCTCTCTCCCTATGTCACTGGCACCCACGTGAACCACAACAACCAGCTCCTCCCCATCCCTACGTATACGGCTATCTAGATGTCTTGTGTCTTCGAACCCAGCAAGCAATTTACCATGTGGTTCTCCTGGTCATCACAAACCCAACTACTTATAATTCTAATAATTGAATCCCCCACTACTATTGTCTGTTTCTTCCTAATAACTGGGGTCTCCACCCCCAAAAGAATATCCGCAGGGTGAGAGGATACCATGACATCATCTAGAAGGAGAGTCACAACTACGGGATCATTTTCGCTCTGCTGCAGCTTGATGCTCTCCTGCCCCGAGACCTTCATGCTCTTTTAACAGCAGAGGAGCTGTCAGGCAGGAGGTGGGACTGCTCCACGTCCCTGAAAGTCTCCTCTACGTACCTCCGTCTTCCTTTCCTCCTCCAGCTCGGCCGCTCTGGCCTCAAGAGCACGCACTTGGTCTCCGCGGGCAATGCGTTGCTTGCACTGTATACCCACATATGCCACCTGTCCCTGAGGCAGGGAATCAGATGTGTTGGCCTACGCACAATAAACTCCTCCCCGGGCAGCTGTGCTCGAGAAGGGGCTTTTGTAGGAGGGCTCTAGATTTATATCTATGTCTAGGCCACACCCCTTTCCCACCTCCTATGGATTACTCGTGTCCTGGTCTCTAAAAGCTGTCCCTTTGATCAAGGAGTATCACTAACAAGTGATTTACTCAGGCCTTGTCTACACTTAAAATAGATTCATAGATATTAAGGTCAGAAGGGACCATTATGATCATCTAGTCTGGTACGGTGGCACACGGCAGCACTGCTGCTTCAGTGTAGACCCTACCTACGCCGATGGGAGTTCTCCTGTCGGTGTAACATATCCGCCTCCCTGAGAAGCAGTGGCTAGGGCGACAGAAGAATTTTCCAATTGACCTAGCATTGCCTACACCCGGACTTTGGTCGGCTTAACTGTGTCATTCTCGGGTGTGGATTTTTCACACCCCTGAGTGACATCATTGGGTTGACCTAATTTTCTAGTGTAGACCAGCCCTCGGCTGCCATCATGCCTAGCACCTCTGAGGCGCTATGAGCCCCCAGTGCAGCCTCTCTGACCAAGCTTGGAAGATAAGGTTTAGAGCGGGGTAAGCCTTTAGATTTTAAACCAAGGGCAAGTCTACACTACAAAATCAAGTTGACCTAAATTATGTCGACGTAGAGCCACCGCAGGAATTGAAATTAGACGAAGGTTTCTAACCATCAGAGGAGTGAAGTTTTGGAATAGCCTTCCGAGGGAAGTAGTGGGGGCAAAAGATCTATCTTGCTTTAAGATTAAACTCGATAAGTTTATGGAGGAGATGGTATGATGGGATAACATGGTTTTGGTAATTAAATATTCATGGTAAATAGGCCCAATGGCCTGTGATGGGTTTTAGATGGGGTAAGATCCAAGTTACCTGGGAAAGAATTTTCTGTAGTATCTGGCTGATGAATCTTGCCCATATGCTCAGGGTTTAGCTGATCGCCATATTTGGGGTCGGGAAGGAATTTTCCTCCAGGGCAGATTGGAAGAGGCCCTGGAGGTTTTTCGCCTTCCTCTGTAGCATGGGGCACGGGTCACTTGCTGGAGGATTCTCTGCTCCTTGAGGTCTTTAAACTACAATTTGAGGACTTCAATAGCACAGATATAGGTGTGAGGTTTTTTTGTAGGAGTGGTGGGTGAAATTCTGTGGCCTGCGTTGTGCAGGAGGTCAGACTAGATGATCATAATGGTCCCTTCTGACCTAAATATCTATGAATCTATGAATCGGTTTTACACGTCCGCGCTGCGCTCCTGGTGTCGGTGCACGTCCTCACCAGGAGTGCTTGCACCAATTTAACTGCCAGTGTGGGGCATTGTGGGAAGGCTTCTGAAAGACAGCAGCAGTCGATGTAAGCAACACCATGTCTGCACTGACACTGCTTCGACCTAACTACATCACCTTAAGTGCTATGCCTCTCGCAGAGGTGGAGTTAAGTCGGTGTAGTGGGCGAGTTACATCAGAAGGAGCTACATTTTAGTGTAGACGCTTACGGAGTCAGGTTGGCATAAGCTGCCTTATGTCGACCTGACTCTGTAGTGTAGACCACACCCTAGATTTTAAAATGCTTGGCCTGTAAAATGCCAAGTCTCTACCAACTAGAGTTTTACAGAATTTACATGGCTAGGCCTTCCATCTTCAGTTTTAGGACGTTCAAAATGTAGGCAGCTAATCTCAGGCTAGGAAACTGATTAAAATAATGGAAATGAAAAATAAGGGCACTTAGCTGTCCTCATTGCTGCCAAAGTCTCCTTACGTTGGCAGCTCGCTCACTCTGTTGTGGGCACTTGCTGCTTGTGATGGGGTTTCTACCCCACACTGGCCTGTAAGGTGTTAATGGAGCCCTTGGAGGCTGTGCAGAAAGCAGCCAATAGGAGACAGGCTGCAAGGAGCAGCCAATCAGGGCTGGGCAGGTCAATATAAGAAGAGTTGCAGGGCAGAAGAGGTTCAGTTGCTCTTTGGAGCTCAAGGAGGAAGGACTGGCTGCATTGCAGGCAGAAGAAAGCCAACACCCTGACAGAGACCTGAGGAGCTAGGGAAGAGCTCCTGGCTGGTGGTTGGGAGTTGCAGACTGAGGCCCTGAGGCAAGGGTGAAGAAGGTGCTCAGGCCGTGGGGAAGTGGCCCAGGAAAATAGACTGAGAGGTTGGAGGGGACGCAGCATGTGGCTGTCATCTACAGGGTCCCTAGGTCAGGACCCAGAGTAGTGGGCAGGCCTGGGTCCCCCCACCCCCATGTGCCACTGAGGAAGTGGTTGGACTGTGGTACTGTCCCCTGAAAGGGGGGAGCACAGACTGCGGCACAGCCGGAGGGCTGTGCTCTGAAGAGGACGCAGCAGTCCTTGGAATGACATGGGCCCAGGAGCAGGGGTGATGGCAGGTTCGACACCACTGAAAGTCAGCGTACCGACCTCTGGAGCTGATCCGCAAGGTGACCAGCAGCAAGACCTAGCAGGGGGAGTCCCACCCTGTTACACTGCTCAAGAAGCAAAAACACCCAGTGCATTATAATGTTTGTTCCCCACTGGACAAAACCATTATGAAAGAAGGCAGAAGCTAGGCTTTAAGGCTCACAGGTTTGAGGCCTGTGCTTCTGATCCTGTGACGTGCTGAATGGCCACGGAGGCGCACTCACCGGACCGAGTCCGTTGCTGCTCACACCTTCGCCTCAATATGATCGTCTTAGAGCATCACTTCCATGGAAAATCTACAGTGCATTATGGGAGTCCTAGCCTGCCATGCTGGCTGGGGAGACCTTTGCCCACAGGTAATGAGCTATAACAGCACCCCCACAAAAAACCTCTTGCAATGTGCTGCACGCAATTTCCATGAGTAAACAGTGTTTTACAAAGTATCTGTTTGCGCTACCTCTGCCTGCCTTTTAATAATGCCCTTGTCAAATAGAGAACACGCTGTATAATTTATGGGGTGTTTTTAACTCCCTCACATGGAGTGCCATAATACGGACAGTACTGCAGGGGGTAAATTGCGTACATAATCAGCGTTCCTTGCCTGAAATGCTCTGCCTGACACAATGCCTTATGAAACCTGAGACCCGCTTCGGGAGTGCTGTGCACAGAGCGAGACTCGAGGGGGAGGAGGAGAACTGGAGATGGAGTAATCACTCTATTCCCTTCTAGGCTACAAAGCAGGAGACACTCACTTGACTCACTATCTTTTGAGTGCATCCACTCCACCGAGTGCAGAGATGCGACTAACCTGAGCATCCCCCTATGCTCTAAATGGGGGTAGGAGAAATCTAAGTAGCTCATAAGCTTTAAGGCCAGAAGGGTAAATCATGATCATCTGGTCTGAGCTCCTGCACATCGCAGGCCCACCCACTCCTGTAGTCAGAGGCGGATGGCAGTTTTATGGGCCCTGGGCCAGAGCAAGTTGGGGGCCCTTCCACACCCCTTCTACCTGCTGTCCTTCCTTTCCTAGCCCCCCTCCCCCCGGTGCTCCTGTCGGGGAAATGGGATCAGGGCACGGGGGCTTGCCCTGCTCCGCCCGCCTGGCTCTCCTGCTGGAAAGCCCTTGCGCCCTGACCTCACTCCACAGCAGGAGTGCCAGATGGGCGGAGTAGGTCAGGGTGCAAGGGCACCCATTTTTCCGGGGGCCCCCAATTGGCCAGAGCCCCTGGGCATGGGCCCCATTAGCCCAGTGGCTAATCCGTCACTGCCTCTAGGAGGCTCATAACCTCTGGCGTGCTATTGAAGTCCTCAAATCATGATTTAAAGACTTCAGGTTACAGAGAATCCACCATTCACTCTAGTTCAAACCACCACGTGGCCTTTGCCCCCTATTGCAGAAGAAGGCAAGGAAAAAAAAAGCCATCCTCTCTGCTAAGCTGACCTTCACAATTCCAAATATGGTGATTGGTTAGACCCTGAACATATGGGCAAGACCCACCAGCCAGACACCTGGGAAAGACTTCTCTGTAGTAACTCAGAGCCCTCCCCACCTAGTGACCCATCTTTGGCCATTGGTGATACTTGACATACAATTTCTCAAACATCTGGGCAGGACCTCTGAATTGTATCCTTGTCCCTCTCATCACCTTGCAGCTATGCCCTCTTCTCCCCTTTATAGGATCACAGAAATGTAGGACTGGGAAGGATCTCAAGCGGTCATCTAGACCAGTCCCTAAGGCTACCTAATATCTTCTAGAGCAATGTTACCCTAGTTAAAATATCCTGGGGGAGCCTTAACTCTCTCGCTGTGGCATTAACTCCTTGTGATGTGGGTAGGAGATACACTTGTTGTGGGGGAACCAATGGCAGTGTGGTCCTGCAACTTATTTGGCTATGATGGGGGTGGAAAGGAAGGGGCCCAGGAACGGAGCACAAAGAGACTTGGGCTGCATGTGCTAAGTCAGAGACAGGGTGAGATTAGCGTTACCTGTGTATCCATGCCCTGTAGACCCAACTCCTGCTGCTTCCGTGAATCTGCCATTCCCTACCTTAAGCAAGAGGATAATATGGAAAAAGCAACCTGTTGGCTTCTGGAGATAAGCCTCCCTTTCTACTATCTTTCCACAAAACAGGTTGATTTAGCCCTCGGGTTTCCATGGCCTTTCTCATAAAACCCTGGCCAAATTCCTGTAGAGAGAAAACAGTTCCTCTGTTGGCTTAATTGGTTGTGTGTTCTTCGCTTCCAGTCCTAAACTGTCAGGCAGTCTTGCTGTGTTCATTGATGCTAAGGCCAGAATGGACCTTTAGATCAACTTAGTCTCACCTCCTGTATATCATGGCCCATAGAATTTCCTGTGTGTGCCCGCAGGGAGTGTCCTGTGACTTCTCCCACCGAGGTGCCTGTCAGTTGGTGGTGAGGTGGAAGTAGGCCAGTATATTGGGTTGGGGATCTGGGTTCCATTCCTGCTCCTGCTGTGTGACCTTTGCCGATAACTGTCTTAGTTACCCAATCTGTAAAATGAAGATGATAACGTTGTAGAGCCCTTCAAAATCACAGGAGGAAAGGTACCACACAAGACCTGAGTAATATTCTGATGTATACTGTACAATCTAACAAATTTATTTGGGCAAAAGACTTCGTGGGCTAAAACCCACTTCATCAGCTGCATCTGATGAAGTGGGTTTTAGCCCACGAAAGCTTATGCCCAAATAAATTTTTTAGTCTCTGAGGTGCCACAAGGACCCTTGTTGTTTTTGCTGATACAGACTAACACGGCTACCACTGTGAAACTGTACAATCTGTAATTCTGTGAAGGAGTTTAAAGCCTCTGGAAGGAGCTCTATAAATCTACTTAGTATTACTATTAATAAATGAGAGGTTTTATCAGCACAGAAGGTTGTGCTCACTGAAAGAGGTGGTGGCGGCGGCAGCAGCAGCATGTGGAGAAAATGACTGAATTGTTACATTGAAAACCAGCTATTTGTGAACCTACCAAGATATAGCGATCAGTGTGTGCACAAATGTTTGTTGCACGGTGGACAACAGCGCTGCACTGAGTTTGTGTTCTTACCTATGCTAGAGGTCGAGCGTGGTGCAACACCTATTGGTAAGGTTACCCTAGAGTTTCCATTTTAAAGCCCCTTTAATTAGCTGGTTATAACTCTTTTCAAAGAGGTGAGGCCAGGGTTCTCAAACTTCATTGCACCACGACCCCCTTTTGACAATGAAAATGACTACACGGCCCCAGTGATGCCTCTTTTAGAGTGCTAGCACCATTTCAGATGGAAGAAACCTGAAATCTGTCAGGGAGTTGGTTTGTCATCCATGTGCCTTGCAGGGGCTTGTGGGAAAATCCATTTTGACTTAGCTGAGCTGGGGCATCCACTGTGGTCTCAACTGCCCGCAGCAATGAGTGGTTGGCTAAAAACATTTGGAATGGTTTCCTCACTGCTGATCCGACTGTTCGACCACCAGGATTTGATTTTCCACGTCAGCTTTGGACTTTGCTGAACAGGTTCCAAACTAGCCAAGGAATATGCTCCGGTATCCTCTACACATGAGGTCGGCGTGATGACCCACTTAGTCAATGGTGCCTCCATCAGGCAATGGCGCATGTTGACGACCGAGTCAACTAACTAGATTTCATGGTGGCCTGAAGGACCTTCATTCTGTTGATGCAGCTGCTTTTGGGTGACCCGGCAAGCACTGCAAACGCGAGAAGAACTTAGCTGAGTTTCATAGTTTAAAAGACAGAGGGTGCGGGGGAGTGAAATTCACCTCCATGCAGAGGGCTAGCATGTTCTTCTGCACCATTTACATCCCTATGAGCACCTCTGGAACCCCAGCCATGGCGCATAAGCAGCATCGTATATCACCTGGGTGAGATTCTATATGCAGCAGGGTCAAAACCCCACTCTGCCTATACACATGTGAGTGGTGCCCTAGAAACCTAAGATTAACCCAAGCCAACGGTTAGCGTTGGGGATAGAATCCCAGTCCTCTGCTCTAATCAATAGCCAAGCCTGCCTCTAACATAGTGGTGGTATCCCTATAAAGCTGTTTTTTTAAAACAAATAGCTTAGTGTGGCCCTTATCCTCTCCGATCAACTTTCAGTGCATGTCAAATGTGATTTCCGATAAAAGCCCCAATGCTTTAGGATCTGGGTGCACTTAATTCATGCTTGTCAGGCATGGAAGAGCTATTATCCCCATTCTACAGCTGCAGAACTGAGGCTGAGAAAGGCTAAGGTCAAATCAATTGGAGCGAGGTGCAGCTGAAGATCCCGCTGGGTGCCTATCCGCATTTGTAGGCTCCTAAATAAAAACTGAGTGCTAAGGGTATGTCTACACAGCATGGTGAACCTGGACTCAGATTTGCACCCAACCCACCCCCAATCATCCACCTGCACATCTGTCTAACTTGGGTCAGCAAGCACACAGGGCTTAAGGAAGGGGGAGGGTGGCGCAGAGCCCCAGTCCCGCTGAGACTCTGGGCCCAGCCTTGTCATTTCGCAGGGTGGACAGGGCCCAAGCCGCAGCCTGGGGGCAGAAGGTCGGGGTAGCTGCAGCCTAGAGGTGTCAGACCCGGCTCCAGCACCTGGAAAGCCCAGGTTTACCATGCAGCAGTGGAAACGAAGTCCCCCAGCCTGGGTCCCCCAGAGCCGGGTTTACAGGGCAGCCGAGACCGCCCCGAAGGAGCGACTTGCCCGGGGCCTCTGTGGCGCCGGCAGGATTCGAATCCAGGCCGCCCGCATCCCCGTCACGTGCCCTAAACCGCATTGGGCCCCCGGGGGATGAACCGGGGCGCTGCCGGTTCGAGGCGGCAGCTGCACCGCCCCACGCCAACGCCTCGCGCGGCTGGAGGGGTTCATCCGCGGCCAAAAGGGACCGCGGCTAATTGGGGGGCGGGGGGCCGGGGCTTGCCGGAGAGGGAAGAGTTACAGGGAGGAAGCCAGGGCACGTCCCACCCTCCGCGCCTCTCCCCGGCTCTGTTAGGCTGCGGGCTGGCGGGGGGTGGGCTGGCGGCTCTTTGCCGCAGGAAGGGGGGGAGCGCGGCCGCGCGCGGGGAGAGGCGCCGAGACCCCCCTCGGGCTGCGAGGGGGCCGGCCGGGATCGGCCGAGCGGCTGCCGCCCTGCACGCAGCGCGGTCCATTGGTTCGTGGGAGGCGGCCGCTCCCCGAGCCGGTCCGGCGCGTCCGGCCCTTGCTCCGCCAGGGAGGGAGTGACCCGTCCGGAGCCCGGATCCAGGGAGCGTCGCAGCCTGCCTGCCAAGAGTAAGGCGGGGGAGGGGGGGCTCCTACCTTTCCCCCACGCGCGTGCATTTGGGGGGTGCCTTGGGGGGAGAGGGGTGGGCTGGCCGTGGCAAGGCACCTCGATACAGTCGCTGGTGCATCCAGGAAAATTGCGTGGGGGGGGGGGGTGCAAATCTGGTGCATCTTGGAAAACCTGTAAGGGGGGGATAAGGGGGGATGGATTTATGGGGCAGCACCCTGGTTGTAGCCATCAAATCCAACACTTTGGAAGGGGGGGGCGGGCGAGCGGGCGGGTGGGGGGGGGGTGGGGAGGATTTGGGGACCAGCTGCGGTTTCTGCTTTGGCGAAAGGTTGGTGTGTGGCTAAGGGAACACATCGTGGGTTGGTTTGTTTTTTTCTACTCTGCTGGGCCCATTTGGAAACAACCAGCCACCCAAAATATAAAGTGTGTGGGGTGGGGGGGGGGGGGGACTGCTTGTCAGGGGTGGTTGGTGTCCGTGTTTGCGATGATGTCACGAGTGGGGTTCAGTCCAGCAAGTGAGATGCTGGCATGCGGGTGATTAACATGCGCTAACTGTGAATTGTGTCATCTGCCTCTTGTGCACTGTGTGAGACTTTAGCAGCAGCGGGGGGTACGGGGGGGGGGGGAGCGCTCAGGGCCTGCTCGTTTTGCAATACGGTATTTTAATCCGGCAGAGCAGGGATGATTTAACAAGGCTCTAGAATATAGATTTGGGGAGGACCCCAAACCCCTCTGATCTCTGCCTTACTAGTCCAGTTAATAGTCTGGGTGTCGGGTCTGCTAGTTTTTTAATCCCTTGCCTACTGGGAACCCCAATAGACCATGGGAGCACCTGCACCCTCGTAGTCCTGTATGAAACCAGCGAGCTCCGCAGCTGGGGTCAATCCATGGAGTTCTGGATCTGGCCCTATATGGGGGCATTGGAACAATTTGTAGAGTGGGGTTGCTGAAAGCCATTGAACAAAACTGTAAACCCTGTAGATGATGGGAGCCATGCATTCGATGGCTATTATTGCTTCAAGCCAGGGGGTGCTGCTGCGGCTGCACCCCCTAGTTCCAGCTCCCCTCCCCTTTATCCCCTACGTGTCAAAGAGAAGAAATATAAGTTGCTGCCCCGAGCGGATGCTTGCTTTCCATGTCTCCGCTGCTCTGCTTGGTATGGGCAGGTGGCTGGGCTTGGCATGAGTTCCCAGCTTGGTTTCAGAGCTGATCTCCCCAGGAGAGAGCAGGGCAGCAGCCTGACTGCAGGGGAGCAGGCAGAGAGAGAAGCGAGCGCTGCTGTGGCTTGCTCCTGCTCGCTTTCACGCCACCCCTGGCTCCCTGCATGATGTCAGCACTGGCTGGGGCACCCGGTTCAGCTGCAGATGAGCAGAGGGGAGCCCCCTCTTCTGGCGTTCCCAGTGCACATGGGATGGGGGGGGGGAGTTGGGGGAGGGAGGACGGACGGACGACGACTTAATGCCAGACGGCAGGGCCTTCAGCCCTGCGATCTCTGTGGCTATGAGAGAAAGAGGAGCTGGGGATCACTCCTGTCAATATGCAGGCTTGCTGCAGCCAGCTCATCTCCCCAGATCTAGCACCGCTGGCTTGTGTAGTAAGCACCAAAAGCAGGATTTGGTACCACCTTGCTGCCACTCATAGCCAGCATCAGTGCCTTGGTGGGGGAGGGGAAAACCTGACCGATTTTTAAACCATCCTGAGTGGCTCACGTTCTCCTGCCACGGGGCAGAAGGTACATTCAGAAAGGGAGCTAGACTCTTTGGTAAACTACCCATCTAGCCTGAATAAGGGCAGGCGTAGATCAAGGAAAGGCCTCCTACAGTTACAGATCACGGTCTGTCTGGCCAGCTGGCTTGTAAACTCCTTCAGGCAGGGACTGAGCCTTGCTCTGTGACCTGTGCATGCTGTCACTGACTAGTAAATGATCAAAAGCCCACGACTGGGGCGCACGCTGTTGATAGGTGCAAATCTTGAGCTGTTAAGTTGAAAGAATCCTTGACACTTACGAATATCCTGCCTTTAGGATCCTGCATTTAGGGCTGTTGACGATCCCGAGGAAAGAGGGCTGTGAGAATAGTGTACGATTGCCATTTTTGGGGTGTATGCTAGGTGTGTCTTCCATCATCGTGGGCCACTTACAGCCTGGGGTGGGGGGTTTTACCCTATGTTATAAGTAGATAAATGAGAACAGGCAGGTTGTGTTCCAGATCCTGATCTCAGCAAATGGGGCTATTCTGTATTTACACAGAATCCTATGGCCCCTTTAATTGAGGGCGGGAGGGATTATGCTAGCAATGTATTTTATTTAACACTGGGAGTAACTGAGCTAAATTTGAGCAAGGGCCTGGGCATCAGAGCTCCTGGGCTCTATTCCTAGCTCCGCCATTGACTCACTGTATGACCTTAAGTAAGTCACTTTGCCTTTCTGTGCCTCAGTTTCACCATCCATAAAATACTTACCTACCTCTTCTGGGTGTAACGTTACTATTTGTTTGTAGTACAGAAATCTCTAGAGGCTTCACTCAAGGATCAGGGACCCATTGCACTAGGCATTGTAATTAATACTTGCTTTTGAGATCTGCAGATGGAAGGTGGTATCAAATATTTGTTAATAAAAGGACGATCGACTCCCCGCCAAGCAGTGGAATGGTGTCGATATTTCAGCTCGTCTGTTCTATGTAGGTTCTCCTTCTGCGCTCATCACTATGGTATCTGAGGACCTTCCAGGAGCGCATTAAGCGATGTGACTAACATCTGTCACATGTGGTTCATTCTCTCTCTTGTCCTCTCCCCAGGGGGAGAATTGTGTATGCAGCGTAGTGTTGTTGCTTGTTTATATATGCGCACAGTGCTAGTGGCGATATGATTTCACATGCCCCTATATAGAATGCGACAATATCATCTGAGTTCAGCTTACTTGTGGAATTATTTCCTTGAAACATTTGAAGACCGTTCTTTGGAAAACAGAGGGTACAGTTATAGGCCATGGTCCTGCAACCCTCTTACACATGAGTAATTCTTCATCAGTGACACCAGGGCTCCTATTTGGGTAAGGAAAGGTTTACTCATGTCAACGAGGCATGCTGGATAGGGCTCATATGTTTTCTTTCTCTGGTAGGCCCTGTAAATTCACAAATACATTATCCAGGTGGAGAGACCTGGTTCAATGGTCCAGAGGTTAGGAAACTTGCTAAGGGTGTGGGAGAGAGGGGTTCAATTCCCTGCTCTGCCATGGACTTCCTGTTTGACCATCAGCAAGTCACTTAGCCTTCCCGAGCCTCAGTTTCCCCATCTGTAAAAGGGGGTGATAGCAGTGCCCTACTTCACAAGGGTGTTATGAAGATAAATACATTAAGATTATGAAGCACTTTGAGACTTACTGATAAAAGGTGCTAGATTAGAAATAGGCATTATTCAGAGTAATTGGAGGGGAGTAACTATAACTTTGATAGTTGAAAGTGGATGTTTAATTTTAAGACTGGCCAGATAAAAATCATCATGCAACAAACAAGCTAGTGGGTACCTGCCCCCTAATGGATGAACTTGGAATTGCTCACTTTATCCAAGGCCCTATCTTGCTGATTGTTAGCAGAGATTCCCCTTTAGCTCAAGTGGATCTGAGTTCTGTCCCTGTGAATACCGTGAAGCCCAAGGGTGTGGAACAGCATATGGAGGGGACCATATGTGGGGGGAGGCCTTACCACTGCCCTCCGCTTCCTGGGACTCCACAAAGGGATCTCTTTGTATGGTCTGGGTGTGGGCAGGGGAGAGGAGCAAAGACAAGGGAAGCCCAGGGTGGAGAATGGGCAGTTCTGAGGGTGAGGCTGGACACATTGTACACTCTTCATCCCACCCTCACGGGGCCTTGTGGCAATGATCCTGAGAGGGCTTTTTACGGCGTCTCCATGCTAAGGAAGCCCCCTGTGAGGACAGTCCCATGGGCCCCCATAACCAAGAGAACCCTGGAAGTGAGGCTTGGAGCGGAGCTGGCTCTAAGGGCCACAGAAGCTAGTACAGCATCACAAGCTCTTATTTACTGCAGAACCCTGGGATCTGCTGGGACGGAGTCACATGGCTTGTTCTGTTGTGGGTGGGGATATCCCAGAATGGCGTTGAGGGGAAAACGGAGTGACCTCCTGAGGGGAGTTCTGCTGGGTTGGGGGATCTGGCCTTGATAGAACTGCTAGAGAGACCTGGTTCTCCAGGGGGATGTCACCATCCCAGGGTCCAATCCTGCAGCCCTCTTGCCGTGAGTTGGGACTGCAGGAGTGGGTCCGTGGCTTGCAAACTCCAAGGAGGAGGGGGTGCGAAATGCAGGTGGTTTGAACATCCCAGGGAAAAGGGGCTGAGAACTTCTAAACTGAGCAACTTCACGACAGGGAAAGACCAGGGTTGAAACTGCACCATTGGAGCTGTTAGAAGGGGTGACATTTTACCGGTTTTAATAGGAGGAGAAAGGGGCACGGACTCTTGAGGGGAAGCACAGACACTGACGATTTGCAAAGAGCTGTCAAATGCATCCAGGAAATAAATGGGGTGGGGGGGGGGAAGAGAGGGATATTTTTTCCCCTCTAATCATGCTCCGTTACAGTCATCCTGTTTGTTACTTGGCACAATAGCAGGTAAATTTTAATAACAGATGTGTCCAAAATATGAAAAGGGGCACATCTCTGAGACTCTGGGTGCCCCTGCCCCAAATGATTAAACTAAAATGAGATCTCCCGCAAACCCCCGAGCTCTCCCCACGCCACATACACATTGGATTTCTCGGTGGGAAGTGTAAATTCTGGGTTGGGGTCCCTTCAATTCTCTCACATCTCTGAGGGTAAACTGAGGCCTGGAGCAGTGAAATGACTTGTCCCCCAGGTCACAAAGCAGACAGGTAAGGATCTGAGATGCTATACTTGCTCTGGGACCCATAGGGCCAAACCCAGCCAGTTTGGCTCTGCTCCAGGCAAATTCAGACGGGAAATTTAGGTGCAATTTTTTTTAACACTGAAGGTAATTGTTCCAGTGGTCAGTTTGCCAAGGATTGTGGTGACTTTCCCATCACTGGCAATGTTTAAATCAAGACTGGATGGTTTTCCTAAGAGATCTGCTCTAGGCATTGTTTTGGGGAGTTCTCTGACCTGTGTTATACAGCAGATGAGATGAGCACACTGGTCCCTTCTGGATCTATGAATCAAAGCCGTTTGGGTCTCAAAGCTGGGACTAGAGCCCTGGAGTCCCTGCTCTTGCTCCTTGAACGCAGGGCTGCATTACAAGCTGTTTGCCCTCAAGTCAGCGAGTGTTCAGGGCCCAGAGTTCGGCCCCACTCCGCTCCATCTTCTTAGAGCTTCCGCTGGCTTAACCAGCTCCCAGGCAATCCCCCTGGGGGCAGGAGAATCCCTGGGTAGCCTAGAGCTGGCCAAAGCAGCCCCATGTTGCTGGCGCTCTAGTACAGTGGACGTGGCTAGGGCTTTCCCTTGCACTCTGGCTAGTTGATGAAATGGCCTCGTGGGGCCGCAGGCAGCTGGGCGCAAGTTAAAGCGGCCCTGAGTCCGGAAGCAATTCAGCACCTTGTAGGATGAGGCCTGTCTGTTGCGTGTAGCTGAGAGACTGCTGGCAGCAAAGAGCCGTCAGATCCCCTGCGGTGCTCAGAGGAGCTTTCGGTGGGGAATTTTAGATGCAGATGAACAGATTATTGCCCTAGCTGTGGCGGTCGTGGCTCGGTGCTCCAGGAGAAGGAAAGCAAAGGTATCCCAGCGATGCTGAACTGATCAGTGTTCGGTGGGCTTCTCGTGTGAGGCCGTTTAGGAAAGGGATTTTCTCCATTTAGCTCCATCCATGTTGACCCCGATGCTCCCTGGAAAGTGAACATGACAAGCCTTAAAGGGAGGATTACGGCCGTGGATCTTCAGTGCCCCTCCGCGACTAGGGGAACATTCGTTTGATCAGATGGCTTCGTATCCTGCTTGCTGTGTCAGGCCCGCTCGGTGGCAGGTTGGGGGTCTTCTAAGGGGAAATCCAGGTGCTGCCGGAAGTGGTCTGGGCGGTTCGCTCGGTGGTGCTCTTCCCTCTGTCTGTGAAGCTGCAGCACAGCTGGCATTGTGCTCGAGGGGCCGTGCCCCTCGCAGTGACCTCTTGCTGATGGCTGGGTGAGCTGGGGAATGAAAGCCTAATGGACATCCAGACTCCCCAGGGATACGTTGCAAGGGTAGGCTATCGGCATGGCCACTCTGGGTTTTTCCATTCTGCCTCCTGGAATCCCTTCCCACAGTTTCAGTGGGATGCGGCATTCTTCTCCTCTTGGCCTCTGTATGACCTAGAGCTGCTGTGTGCAGTTACACAGCTGCCGTGTTCCACCCCAGAAATGGCTGCATTTTTGGTGGTAGGTGAAATGATTTTGTGTGTGTGTGTGTGTGTTATATCCACGCCAGTTTGTGATGCAGCAGTAAAGGTTGAGACACACACCATACCTGAGACAAAAGCAAAGAAATGAAAAATTAACCCACATAAGAGTCCATACCACTGCAGCAACAGCACCCCAAAGGCCACACACCATACCCTTAACTCTGCCCCTTAGGGATGCCAGCCTTCCTTCATTCCCCTCCCCAGATCTCTCTTCCAAACCCACCAGACCTTCCAAAAAGCTATCCCGGATGGTTCTTAGGCCTTCTGAATACAAAGGAGGGTGTAGAACGCCCTGGTAACTTGTTGGACTGAATTCTGCCATCTAAATCTAACACCAGGAAAAACACAACTCAACTCCCAGATCCTACCTTGAGTTTTCAATGTCTGCAATTCGATCATGCTCCCCCGCAGAAACTTCTACTGAGAATCCGAGCACATGTACTGTGGAAGGTGTTGCAAGATGACGAAAGATTTCAGTACAGCTGAATGGTCACTGAGAGAGGATAGCAGGACTCCCAACAAATTACGGAGGAGAGTGGCTGATATCCATTAGTGTTTCTATCTCAGTGGAATAGGACAGAATGATTCACAAACTCTTTCCTAGCATGGAGCCCGTCTTACTAGAGAGAATGCTTAGTAGACCAACTCCCCCCTCTTGAGATCAAATAACATCCCTGACCCAATCCCAATAATTTCTCACATGGAAGCAGGTTTAATAATTGTGAGTCCGTATCCCCACACTCATGAGATCGTCTTCAGTCAGAAAGGTTGGCCTTTTCTTTGCCCATTTTTCCCCCTTTCTTTCCCCCCGCCTTTAGGATGTGCTTGCTTGCCTGTGTTTTCGAGCTTTTTTTTCTGCAGTTACTCGCCCTTGTGGCTATCTCTTTCTTAAATGAAAGCTGACGTGGAATCCTGCTAGTGCATGCAAACCGCTGGGGCTTCCAGAAAAACGCTAAAAATCGTGAGGCTCCTGATTAAGTTGCAAGAGTTGGCAACACCGTGTAGGAAAAGGAGATATTTTTAGTTGTCTTTTAATGTGATGAAGCAGCATATAAAAAGGACATTAGCACCTTTTGGCCCGCCAGCATTTCCTGGTCTATGGACCACAGCTCGAGACCCTCTGGAATAGCAGATGGGGGGGAAAGGCATGGCTCTGGGACTACGGGTGGAGAATAAGACTGAATTTTCTTACAAAGGCTGATCACAGCTTTCATGTGCCCCAGGGCTCTCCATTGGATGGAAGGTCAAATCTAATCTGCATTGCCCTCCAGTGTGTGGAGGCCTGCAAGGAATCTATTACCCCAGTATTACTCCTAGCTACTCAAGGACCTCTCTTAGCTCAAGTAGCAGGGTCCTGAATCGCTGGAGCGGAATGCTTTGGGTTGCACATCTCATGAAGCATGTGTGCAGTAGCGCTTAAAACCAGGATGCCTGTAGAGATGCAGCCACAGGTTCATCATACTGTCTTCGATAGCTAAACTGAGCTTCACCGCCAAAGAGCCGACCTCTGTTTCACTTCAACAGGGCAACTCCCCAAGGCTGCTTCTAGCAGATGCTGGCAGGTAGTCTGAACTGCACTGTGCATTTGAGATTCACTGGGGCAAAGATAAAGCTCTCGCTACTCTTGCTGACAGTACAGGCCAGCAGTGTATGAACAGATAAGTAGCCCCGGCTTCTTTTAGATTCTCGGAGCCAAATCCTGATCTTGATTACGCTGGTGCAGATCTGAAGTAATTCTGTCACTGATAGAACAGAGCCCCTTTGTCTTACTTTGTACCCAACTGGGAAGAAATGTGATCTTATTATTAACACACTCTGCTCTTCCCACAAACAATCTTACAAATATTTATTAGCTGGCGAAATTATTTGGCAGCGCCAAAGCCAGTTTAGGTAATGCTAGAAGCTTTTAACTAGATGTGTCATGAATTACCCAGTTCCATTGGTACGTGGCCCAGTGACATGTTTTCCTGTGGAATCAAAACAGCAGAAATAATGATCCAAGCCAGGAAAAACAAGGATCAGCAATTTCTTCTCTTTTGTGTCCGTCACCTAGTGAAAGCCGGTGGAAATTGGTTCCATGCAGCTGGTGATGCAAACAGATCAACCTCTACAAGATCCTTATCTGCTGGGGTATAAACCACTAGGAATGGCTTTAGTTTTGTAAGAGAGGTAATAGAAGAAGCCCTGATGCAGTAGACGCAATTTCATATTGTAGTGAACTGGCTAGCATGTATGTGTATGCTGCTGCTGTACTCTGTTGGATAGACTCAGAAGCGCTGGACTCTGTGTGTCACAGGCCCTGTACTGCTAGGAGATTCTCCTATAGGTCAAGTAGTAGGGATTTCCTGTTGCAGAGTTCTCCAGATTAGTGTCACTATTGCCTTGCCCCCCTACCCCACCCCACTGTTGTTGTTGGAACCCCTTGTCTCTTGCCACATGATAGGGTTGCAAGCTCTTTGGGACAGGAACAGTCTTTTATTGCACATTTTGTACAGTGCCTAGCACAATGGGTCCCTGATTCCTGATTGGGAATATAGTACAAATGGTAAATGAATTTCCAGGCAGTGGGAGATCCCTCCTCCAGTTGGGGCCTTCTATTCTGCAGTCCATTGGTGTGTTCCACCATGCTCCACTCCACATCTGATAGCATCCAAGCAGGATGGAACACTGCAGGAAGTATTCATGACATTTGGGTCTAGTCTTGTCTAGTGGTTAGAGCAGGCAGCTAGTCATTTTGACTCGTGCCCCTGGTTCTGCCACCGTCTCTCATCTAAACTACTCTGTATTTCAGCTGCCTACTCTGTAAAACAGGTAGAACTCACAGGGATGTTTTATCAAGTGTATTATATTAGCACCTAGGGACCCCAACTGAGAGCAGGACTCCATTGTGCCAGGCACTGTACAGAAAGACATACAGTAAGAGAGTACGGCCCTGGAGACCATGCAATCAAAATCAAATAGTAGAAAGGAAGTACCATTAGCCACATTTTATAAATGGTGAAGTGAGGCACAGAGGGACTTGCCCAGGGACATCCAGGAAGTCTGTTGCAGAGCTGGGAATTGAACTCGCATCTCCTGAATCCCCGGTCAGTACCTTATCCAAAGACCGTCCTTCTCCTCAGGGATGATGAATACTTCCACAGGGCTTAACATCAGGGGATTTCAATATAAACTGCAACTCCGATTGGATGCTACAGAGCAGCTCCATAGCCTGTCTGAAAATACTGGCATGCTCATTTGCAACAAGGGGACAGGTGTTGCATCCGCAAACAAGTCGGTGCGCTTGTAAACACAGTGGGGAGGAGGCAGCTGTGGAGAGCACACTGGCCTGTGGATGCCCAGATGGTGGATTCTTGGCTGTCTAATACTAATCTCTGGCTGCTGGAGCAGGGCGTTTTGTCTTCCAGAAGGTGGTTCTCTGCAGGTTTTGGATTTTTGCACCAGGCAAGTTGCTTTCATCACCATCCAGCTGCTTCACCATAGTCCGCTCCGCTCCACCATTCAGGCATGGTTCCTTGAGCTGTGACATTTCCTCTGACCCCCTTCCCTTCAACGCAGGGCGTGTGGGGAGCCCTGCAAGGAGATGTGACTGTTGCCTTTGAGAAGCCGCATTCGCAAAGAGCATGTCTGTGCGGGAGGAGGGGAAGCCGGCTCTCCAGGAGCCAATGGGTCCCTCTCCGGGGCTTAGACTTTACAGTCACTGCTGGCAGTCGGCCCATCCCACGTGGCTTTAGACCTGTTGGACCTGAATCTGGTCTCTCACTGGTGCAAATCAGGAGTCGCTCCATCCCAGGGAGTCTGGATCTGGCCCACTATGGCGTTTCTGAGAGGGGTGCGAAATCTTTGGTTATTTTCACTATTGGTTGCCCCTGGTGGACTGGAATGAGCCAGCCACTTCTTTGAGTTACTGGGCCAAACTCATCCCTGGTGGATCTCCACTGGATTTGGTGCAGTTGCACCGGCTATGGGCTGGGCACAAACTCCCCCAGTCAGTATCTATCTTCCTGTTAGGGACAGACAAGTGGTCGAAGACAGGCGCTCTTGAATCCGCTACCGCACAGAAACCTTCTCTTCGGCTCCTTCAGGCTTCCCACAGCATCTGTCCTTCCACAGGAGAATGCAAAGGACTCTCGTGGGAGCGCTGTGCAAAGATTCCCGGTGGGGGTGAGATTACAGGAACCACACGCTTTCCCAGCCCTGCCTGCCTTGCTGCATCACGGCTGTAGCAGGTGTCAGAGCAGCAGCCATGTTACTCTGGATCCGCAAAAAGAACAGGAGGACTTGTGGCACCTTAGAGACTAACCAATTTATTTGAGCATGAGCTTTCGTGAGCTACAGCTCACCTCATCAGATGCATTCAGTGGAAAATACAGTGGGGAGATTTATATACACAGAGAACATGAAACACTGGGTGTTACCATACACACTGTAACAAGAGTGATCAGGGAAGGTGAGCTATTACCAGCAGGAAAGCGCGGGGCGGGGGGAGGGGGGGGAGAGACCTTTTGTAGTGATAATCAAGGTGGGCCATTTCCAGCAGTTGACAAGAACTTGTGAGGGAAGGTGGCGGGGGGGGGGGGGGGGGGGGGGGAGGGGGAATAACCATGGGGAAATAGTTTTACTTTGTGTAATGACACCTCCACTCCCAGTCTTTATTCAAGCCTAAGTTAATTGTATCCAGTTTGCAAATTAATTCCAATTCAGCAGTCTCCCGTTGTAGTCTGGTCACTCGATTACAGACCTAAAAGTCACAATATTACAACAAAAAGACTTCAAAACCAAAGAGCTGTAGCAGGGGAATCCCAGGACAGATTAACCCCTGAGCTTGACCTCTCCAGTGCCCCGAGTGCCGAGTAGTGTTCAAGCAGTACCGTCTTCAGCAGATTGGGCTCCTGCCCTCCTGGTTAATTTCTAAGCATTGCTAATGGGAAAGCCCCACTGCGTGTGGGCAGTGTCACGGCATGGCTGTGCTTTTAAAGGGAAAAGCGACATTGAGAATTCACCTCCCTGGGTAGGCAAGATGAAATGGGTCCTGGGTTCAGACCGCTGGGATCAGTGAGAGAGGGGGAGAGAAACTTCAGCGCAGGCCTGGAGAAGGCAGCTCAGGGCTGCAGAGTGAGGGAGGGTCCTGCAGGAGATCCCGAGCTGTCAAGAGAGCAGCAGAGGGGATCTGCCTGCTGCCCTCTCTGAACCGGAGAGAGGACAACCCAGGAAAGTGCTGGATCCTCTCCTGGGAGGAAGGAAGGACTCCAGGTAGAAAGGCCTGAGGGTGGCTGCTTGACTGATGAAAAGTCCCAGGACTGGCAGAGAGTGAGTATTGTGGTGCTGGACTTTACTTTGGGATTTTGAGGATTGTTCTGAAGTGTTTGTTGTTAAACCAGCCCCAGGCAGGGATCTTCTGAGCTCCAAGAAAGCCTTTCTGGATTAACGCCAGGGACCTGAGAGGGAAATTGAGGCAGGGCCCCCCTGGCCATAAGGGAACGCTGTGGAGGACAGGCAGCCACTGACAGCTGCAAGCAGCATCCAGCAAAGGGGTCCCGTGTCTCTGCTGCCGAGGTGCGCTGGAGGGAGAGCAATTGCCACACGAGGCGGTGCAAGAGAGCAGCACAAAGATCTCTTGACTGAGCACCAGCCAGCCTGGTTCCTCTCCTCTCTGTTTTAGGATTTCCAGTGCTGCAGTGATCTGTTTCGTGACAAGAGCTCCGAGCGGCCATAACTGAGAGCAGGCGCCCTGGTTGCTGAGCACTGTATAGCCACGTAGCAAGAGAGGCTCCTTACTCCATAGAGCTTACAGTCTAAACAGACGAGACGTCCACCGGCTAGGAGAAGGATGTGCTGTTATCCCCATTGTACAGATGGGGAACTGAGGCACACCGAGACTAAGTGACTTGTCCATGGTCTCACAGGGAGTCAGTGGCGGAGCAGGGAAAGGAACTCAGATCTCCTGAGACCTTTAACCAGAAGCCCCTTTATCTGTAGTATTCGTGCTCTCCTTTACAGGGCTGTGGGTTTGGCAGACCCAGGCGGCCTTACAGAAGCTGGCTAGTCACTGTGCTGGGGGATTGGAGGACCCAGAGGGCAGCAAAGGCGCTGGTGAATAGCTGGGGGAATGTGTGTGTCAGATTGATGAGCCTTTAGAGCATGCCTCACCTCCTGCTTCTGTAACCGGAGTGCTGCGCTTTGCTCTCCTTCTCCTCCGGCCCTGTTCGCCACAGGAGATGCTCGCACGGAGACTAAGAGGCTGGGAATTCTGCATGCTGACGCGGTCATTGTTCACTGGTCTGCGGCCATGCACGTTCTGCCAGGCCAGCCGTGGTGCAGTGCTGGGGCCCCGATGGGAGAATCGCTCCAGAGCAGGAGGTGGCAATCCCGAGCGATCCGCCCGCGCAGCTCCCCGAGTGCAGGGCAGGGAGTAACCCAGGGCAGAGAAGCCAGGCAGGCTTCGTCAAGCAGGCAGCTCCCAACCCCCACGGAAGCCCTCTCGGAGCCATGCAGCCGTGGCCCCTTCCAGGCAAGGGCGAGCGGATTTTCAAAGCAGGAGCTGGGTTGCCGAGAGGTGGGGAATCAGGGGGGTGCACATGGGTGGGTTTTAGCAGCTCTGGGGGAGGGAAGAGGGTCCTTGCCTTTCCTTCAGTAGTGCAGCAGGGCCAGGAGTGGCTCTGAAGCAGGTTTGCACCCTCCAGGGCAGGAGGGGAGAGCAGAATGGCTTTTGGGAGGCTGGGACAGCACGAGAGATTCCCTGTTGTCTGGGGCATCTGGTTACCCTGCCCTCTGGAGAGGGGCTGGGCATGCCTGTAACGTGGCAGGCTTGGTGGGGGATGGAGCCAGAAAAGCGCATGCTGACAGTTTCACCAGCTCGGCTGGCCGGCGGCTGGCAGTTGCAGGGGTGACCTAAAACTCAAGCCGTCACATCTGATCCTGTAAAACCAACCAGGATGCTGGGCTGGCCCCAGAAAAAGGGGCCATTCCTGGGCAGACCGGTGCCACGGCCATTCAGCACCCCTGCAGCCAGGGGGAGGTCACAGTGACCATAGCAAGAGGGTCTAAGCTAGTTCTGCCCTAGTCCATGCCAGGTGTTGACCCGGCCCCAGCAAGCCCTTGACAAAAGAGGCACATGTCACCTCCCCATCGCTGCTCTCACTCTGGCCCCAACGCAGGGGTAAGTCAGGGCCCAGATGCACCGAGCGTTTGGATTTCTCCCTGGAGGGAGCAGTACTGTAGATTTCCAAAGGGCTGTCACTGGCAGCCAAGGATGTGGTGTGTTCTTTGGGGAGTAGAGGAGACATAGCCAAGGAGTGGTACCAGGGGGATTGCCCACCTGTTAGACTAGGAAGCAGTTCTTTAGCTGACTTGCTCATGCTTTGCCAGCCTCCTGTGCTGAAGGTCAGAGCTGATTTGCTGTTAATACCAGGGTTGAGAGGTGACACAGGTTCCTAGGGGTTCTCACTGGTTCCTAGAGGCAGCCAGGGTGACCCAGGCACTTTTGAGACTCTGCACTTTTACAAGCAATCAAGACAGGGTTATAGGCAGGAGACCAAACTTTAGGTGAGGCAGGAGTCAAAACATTAGCAGATGATGCTTGGTGGCAAGAAAAGCATCCTCCTTTAAAGTAGAGCTGTTGTTAATGCAACATTTGGATTCTGGTTCTCCAGGTTCCTCTGTGGCCCCTCATGCCAAAATATCTGAGAAATTGCATACTTAGGAGGGCAGAGTTAAGGTTGGATGTGCATCCTTAACTCTGTTCTCTAGTGCCTTTAACCTGTGTTCTCTCTGTATATACATCTGTTAAACACTACAATTTATAAAATATGATAGAAACTGGAATTTCTTATACCTCTGAGGAAAATCCTACCATGTATGGCCCAAATTGGCAACTTTCAAAACTCATATCTTTAAAATGACTGAAAACCAACTTTCTTCTACTGTGACTTGATTTTTTTCAAGTCTCTGAAATCTTCCAAACAAGCCAAGTGTGAAGGTTTTACTTTGCATCACTTTGAAGAGATCCAAGCACAAAATTTCAAATTGGTCCATCAGCTTGGATCACCTCAGAATTTCACCCAGTTGTGCATAAGGTGATCTCCCTGCAAGTGTGTAGAGTTCTGTTTGGTGAGAGAGTTGCTGGTGGTTATTTTGAGTCGACTTCCGTTAAGTTGCTACTAATGCGGGCTGTAGGGGAAGAGTAAAGTGTCCCCGGTGGAGGAAAATTATTAAGGCATTATCCAGGCTCATTTGCAAATTCAGTACATTTTTGTTGGGGGCCCAGGCTTTGACATATAGATGACTGAAGTCAAGCTCCTAAATTCATATTTAGATGCCTAAATAACTGGTCTGATTTTCAAAACTGCCGAGTACCCAGCAACATTCACAGTGCCTCATCACAGTCCTCTTCTCACCCACTGTCTTGATGTGTGGTCCTGTCGTCCTATCCCAGAATGACGAGTGCCAGCCATGGAGACTAACTATTGCCTCTAGGTACCTGTAGAAACTATTTCTGTGCTCTTCCAGAGCATTTTGCTGACCCTTCCCAGAAGATCTGTGTATCTGAACAAGTGCCAAGGAGTCCTGTTACATTTCCTTTAAAATAAATACAGGTATAATAGACTACCTGGGCATACGTGGACTTAAAGGTACAAAGGATCTCAAAATCCTTTACAACGCGTGAGCCAAATCCTGCTTACTGTAAGAGTGCAGTCCCACTGGCATGACTAAAACTAGGGTTGGCAAGTGAAACTCACCCATGTGCAAGGGCCACTTAGGGTATGTCTACACAGCAACTGAATGCCCATGGCTGGCCCAGGTCAGCTGAGTCAGGCTTGGAGGGCTTGGGCTGCAAAATTCCTGTGCAGACGTTCAGGTTTGGGCTGGAAGCTGAGCTCTGGGACTTTCCTCCCTCCCAGGGCCTCCGATCTTGGGCTAGAGCCCAAGCCTGAAGCAATCTTTATCCCCACAACCGGAGCCCCTCAAGCCCCTCAGTTGACATGGGCCAGCCACGGCCATGCTGCAGGTCTTTTGTTTCACTGTAGATGTACCCTTAGCTCCCACGTCAGGACTATTTTGAGGGCTTAAGTGAGACTTAAGTTATAGACAGACCTGGTGTTGGGTCCCCTGCACAGGGTTTAATGACATGTGGAACTGGCAAATATCTCCTTGAAATCTCTCTCTACAGAAAGGGGGGGGGGAAGTTCTGTTGTTAATTAACATCCCAGGTTTCATGATGATGGGCGCCATAGTGATGCTGTTCAATACTTGTATCACAGTAGCCCCAGGGTGCCCACGTTAGGGATCAGGCTCCCATTGTGCTCGGAGCTGTACAAACATATCATGAAACACCGTCGCTGCCCCAAAAACCTAACATGGAGAGAGTGTTCTGGGTCCACTTTTAGGTCCTGATTCAGGGAAAGCACTTGAGAACATGCTTGATTTCAATGGGACTTAAGCATGTGCTTAACTTTAAATATGTGCTTGAGTGCTCTCCTGAATGGGGGCCCCAACGAGCATCTGGAGGCCTACTAAGCATGTGCATGTGTGTGCTAACGTGTCTCATAAGGAATTTTGCAAGGCATTGAAATTTGTTGATGTTTGAAAACAAAATATTAGGAGATGAATGTTTATTAAATAGTGCAGTGATCAAATATGTCATTTCTGCATCTGTTAGTGATCTGGATTATTTTGGTTTTGTTTTGGCTGTCATTAAATTTCGAACTCCTGTGAGCATGTGAGACACTGCTGCTTCTTCTTGCTGCCGCCAAAGACCTTCTAACAGGATTAGGAACCACTCCTGCAAACACTGTTGATCCTACATAGCTTGACGCTGGGGGAGAGGTTCCATGCGGCTACTTGTGTGAATGAAGTTCCTCAATGTGAATCAGTGTTTGCAGGATGGCATTATGAGTCAACAGTGTGTCCTTGTTGCCAAGAAGGCCAATGGCATTTTGGGCTGTACTGTGTCCAGTTTTAGCCCCCACACTACAAGAAGGATGTGGAAAAATTGGAAAACGTCCAGCGGAGGGCAACAAAAATGATTAGGGGACTGGAACACATGACTTATGAGGAGAGGCTGAGGGAACTGGGATTGTTTAGTCTGCGGAAAAGAAGAATGAGGGGGGATTTGATAGCTGCTTTCAACTACCTGAAAGGGGGTTCCAAAGAGGATGGCTCTAGACTGTTCTCAGTGGTAGCAAATGACAGAACAAGGAGTAATGGTCTCAAGTTGCAGTGGGGGAGGTTTAGGTTGGATTTTAGGAAAAACTTTTTCACTAGGAGGGTGGTGAAGCACTGGAATGCGTTACCTAAGGAGGTGGTGGAATCTCCTTCCTTTGAGATTTTTAAGGTCAGGCTTGACAAAGCGCTGGCTGGAATGATTTAGTTGGGGATTGGTCCTGCTTTGAGCAGGGGGTTGGACTAGATGACCTCCTGAGGTCCCTTCCAACCCTGATATTCTATGATTTTAACCCTGGTTACCCGAGCCTGCTAACTCTCACACACATGCTTCGCCTCCCTTATCTGAGCAGCCGCATTGGAGCCAATAGAACTATTCACATAAGACACATTAAGTATGTGTGTATGTCTGTGCAGGATCAGGACCGTAAAGTAAAGTTATCAAGGCAGGGGCAGCCTCTTACAATATATTTGAACAGTGAGACCTGGAGCAGGCTAGCTGTTACAATGCAAATAACAAATCATCACCCTCCGGAGATGGCAAAGGGCCAGTCTCACTTATAGCCTGCCGCACACTTACATACCCTCAGGCCTGGTGGGGATGTGCATTCCTCTCTTCCTCCCTGGGTAGTTCTGTTGAGACTGGCCTTACCTCTGCACTCCTGCGGGTTTGCTGTGTTGCAGGGAGGCTGTTCGTGTGAAATCTGGTCAGTTGCAACAACAAAGATCCTTTCAGGTCCTGCCCCTGAGTCTCCCTGACAGTCTGGGGTTTCCCAGTGTAGCCTGAGGCTATAATGAATGCCAGTTGGTACTCGGCAAGTGAGAGGAGTGTGCTAAGGTTCTTGCCCCAGAATCCGACACAACGGAGTCAAAACCGACAAGTTCGCTATCTTGTATGGAACCCCGGGACGTATGGCAAGGGAGGGCAAAATACCCCCTTAACCGTCTTTATTAATACAATTAATAGAGCCAAGAAAGCTCCAAACCACATCAGCAAATAGTAATAACAGAGAATTAGAGAAATCTTAAAGGTTATTATACCTTGCATAGCATATGCTCATACACTCATCTACTCACCCCTTCTTTCTTGGAGATCTGGTGGTAAGAGACAAAGGACCAGCCCCATCTCTGGCATGCCAAATGGGTCTGATGGTCCAGATCCCCAGTGCGTGAAGATAGGTGATAGATTATAGAACTAAAATATTGAAGAATGGAGGGCTAGCTAGCTTCTTCATCTGGGTTCTTGCTTCTATAGGGCCTGGGAATCACCATGAATATTCATACAAACACCCCACTTCCTCTGTCCATATCCAACTTCCTCACCCTCATAATACTGGAGTGCCTTTACCTGATAGGCTAACGTATTAATGCCTGTTTACTCATTACCATATTGCTAAAGCAAGTTGGTGGTGAGGCATCTGCCAACAATCCTATCCTAAAATATCCAAGTTTAGTATTGGTTCAATATTCCAGCGGTTGCTTAGTTTGATTTTTATGCCAACTTGCCTCGTAAGCAAGTTATTCCCAGTTCCCCAAAATCTAGGGTGGGTGCTGGGCCACTTTATCTGTGCTCAGGGTCATAGGCCTATGCTTCGCTTATGGTAACTTGCTTAAGCCAGTGTCTTACAGGACGTAGGCCTATTCCTTACTGCTAAGTAAAATAAGGCTAAACTGGTTCTAAGGGATACCTCAGTCCCATTTTCCTGCTATTTTTAACCATGGTTTCCTCTCCCTGGCATCGCGGGAAGGACCCAAGGGCGAGCATTCCTTGGCTTCACTGGGAATTTCTTCCCCTTGTTCAGGTCCGAATTCTGAAGGAATGGACTCTGGGTTTACTCAGTATTTTCCACTGAATGCATCCGATGAAGTGAGCTGTAGCTCACGAAAGCTTATGCTCAAATAAATTTGTTAGTCTCTAAGGTGCCACAAGTCCTCCTTTTCTTTTTGCGGATATAGACTAACACGGCTGCTACTCTGAAATTCCTCTAAAAATGAGAGTAGAATCTGGCCCCGGTGTTTTATAGGGAGGCCACTTGGTTTTCTCTTGCGTTAGGTGAGCCTCCAAGGTGATTTCAAGAGTCATTGGAGTAGCTGGCCTCAGAGCCGAGCACAATGGGCTAGATCCTCAGTTGGCGTAAATTGACATTGCCCTGTTGATTTAAATGGCATTACCCGCACTTTACTCCAGCTGAAGATCTCCCTTTTAGGGGGGATTGATCTTCTGGTCAGGAAAGGGGATTGCGCGTTGGGGCCCCTGCTTCCTGTTGCAGGCCCTACAACAGACTTGCTATGTGATCTTGGGCCAGTAAACTAAGCACCCTGTGCCTCAGTTTCCCCTACCTGCAAAATGAAACTAAGGCTATGTCTACACTGGCAACTGAACAACAAAACCTTTGTCTTTCGGAGAAGTTACTGAAATATGTCTTCAGGGCATTGTAAGGCGGAACTCAATGTTTATAAGCACTTTGGGGGCTGTGAATTAAAGGACAAAGTTCTATCCTGTATTGACCAATAATAAATAAATTCTTTTCCCCCTTTGTTTGCATACTTCAGATATTTGCCACGTGTATTTTATTGTATGTGTTTTGGTCTATAGCACTTAAAGAACCTGAATTGGGGAGTTACAGTTAGTTACTTGTTAAAGCTGCACGTATTTTTGAAAGTCACCGAATTAAAAAAGCAGTTACCCTCCCGTTCCCTTGGTATTCCTTTCTTCCTATCCTCAGGAATGTGTGAGAGGGAGGTGTTGCCATTTCTTATCTATCAGAGAATGCTTGTGAAATAGATTCCACAACAAGCTTGGGGGAATAGCAATCGGATACGGTGTCTTTTTCTTCTGGGTCATCTCTCTGAATCCAGTCCAGGCTTGCCAAGGCATGACATGAGTCCTTCCTATCGCATGGTGGTTCAGTGGCCCCTATGAGCTAATGTTCTCCATCAGATTTCTAGTCGAATGCGTCCATGTGACCAAACCCACCCCTGTTGAGGATGCTCCTTGGCTCCTTTGTTGGCTGTCTCAGCAAAAGGCAGTGTTACCAATCGCTGTGATTTTTACCATGAGTCTCAGGATAGCAGGTTTTTTTTTCCTTACAGCCCTAGCTCCTGGAGTCATGTGAACAGAGGAGAATCTCAGCTGTCATTTTTTAATCCAGTTTCTAGCCCTCTTGGTTGCAGAGAAAAGACTGAAAGCATGACCCAGGTGCACTCTACTGGCTCTGAAGCCAGAAGACAGAGAACCCAAAGTGCATTGAAATTGGCTGGGGGTTTTTTTGGTTTTGTTTTTTTCAATCTCATGATTTTTTGCAGTTTGACTCATGTTTTTTAAACATGTAAGGCTGGCAGTACTGAGAGAGGCCAACGACTGAACAGAGCTTGTGGATTGAACTCCTTTCTCATCCCTACAGGTGACCCCTCCGGGTCAGAGGCAAGAGCTGTTGTGGGGCCAAAATGGCAGAAACATGTCTGACAGCCACCATTTTGGCCAACACACCAGGGATTGAACTGGCAACCTCCAGAGCATGAGTACACAGCTCGAGCTAAGGAGCCAGGCTGTAACAGATGCAATGTGTCATCTCTCAAGAGCATTCAATTAGCTTTAAAATTCATACAAACAAAAAACCAAGCAACCAAGCAGTATTTTATGCACAAATAAAGGGACTGAGGTCTGGTCCATTGCAGACACTGAGGAAAAGAGGAGAACAGTTGGTGAGGAGGGAAAATCAGACTTCTCCCTCTGTGGGGTAGATCTGTAACCCGCTCCTGGGTAGAATACCTTGTGGCCCCGTGATTCCTGCTGTCATGAGTCGTGCATGCTAATGGTTGATTGGTAAGGAGGAGTCTCGGAGAGGTACATATGAGGAAAGCTAGAGAATTTACTCCTTGAGCCTGCTATAAATCTGCTGCTTTATATTGCAATGTGGGACGCAGGGAGACAGCAAAATGCTAAGAATAGGGCCCATTGCCGGCACATAATTTGATTGTTTAACAGGCATTGCTCCCCGCTGGCATTACATAATGGAGGAGCTGCTTTTTGAATGTTTAGAAGGTATGTGTCATTTTAAAGACACTGTGGCTGAGCTCTCCAAGCTGCCAGAGGGATTTAGATGCCTGATTCCCTTTCGGATGAACAAGAATCGGGCGCTGAGATGCCTTGAAAATTCCACCCGATTCACGCATTCCCCGTGAAATCATAAAAACCATTTTTTTAATTGGCCTCTTACCGAAGCTCCTCAATTCAGCCAGCGGCTCAGGAGAAGCGAATGGTAAAAAGCCGCCATACATGTGGACGTGATCTCTTGAGGTGAGGAGAACATCGTTCATCTGCACTCTGGTTTGTGTAGCTGAACCTCTGGGCTGCACAGCAGGTCCTCCAGGAAGGGGGGTGTGCAAGGACTGCGTTCAGGTCGCGAACATTCAGCGGAGTTTCTTTTTTACCACGGCGAACATTAATAAAAAGGTGTAAATGACCTAACCAGCGCCGCCCTGCAGCATGTGTAAAACCAAGAGGAGCAGCAGCGCCGGGAAGTGAAACCGGCTCGCTCTCGAAGTGCCATGCCTGTCTTTTCCCTGGAAGAATAGTAAAAAATATAGCAATATTGGCTTATCTCGCCCATTGCATTGGGGACCAGCAAAAAACCCTAATATGTTCCCCACTGCCCTTTTGCACGTCTCCCGGAAGGAAAACACCCTTCCTTCTTTTGGGAATTTGTCCTCCAGGATCTTAGTCTCACTGGTGCAAGTCCTGGGCGCCACTTAAATCATCAAAACCGGACTTAGACAGGGATTAACTGGTGCCTATATAAGCTTTGTGCTGGTCTCCGTCTCGGGTGCAAATTTCATCCAGGAATCCTGTTGCTCAGCCAAAATTTCCAGCTCACAACTTCATCCCACTTTTCCCTGTTTAACCTTTAGCATTGCCTCTTTCCCTGATTTACTTGCACAGATGGTGGTTAATGCCCCCCGCCTCCCACAGATCCCTCTCTTCGGATGCCTCCGGTCTGCCCCGGGAAGCCCAGATCTGCGAGGACTGGAACGCTCAGGCGGCTGTGAAGGGAGATCCGGTTAAAGAGAGCCGGCATCTTGGTGGGAAGCCTTGAAACCCTCTTTGAAAGAGAAAGCAGAGGCTCTTGGCCGACCTACGACCCAGAGAACAGGCCCTACGGCGGTACTGAAGAGGCAGCCTCTCCAGCTGAAACGAGGCTTTTGTGCAGAGGAAAGCGAGCAGAATAGAGACGTCAGGCAGATTGCCAGCTTGGCTGCCAGCAGCCAAGGGAATTTCGCTGGTTGTGATTACAGTTCAATTACACTTGGTTAGAGAGGGCGAGAGTTTGTGTTTGTCTCTGTCCCGGCCCTGTGACGAGCACCTGTGAAGGGAATGTATGTGATGAGAGTTACCCCTTCATCCTTGGCTTCCGGAAATGTGAGCGTACAGCACATCACTGCTTCACGCAGACTGGGCTGCATGCAGCATGGTCACTGCTCCCCAGGAGACTGGGCTGCATGAGGCCCCCCGCCCCCGCCATGAGCTGGATCCAGCTGTGAAGTACGTTAACCCTCCACCCCCCCCGGGTGTGGTGGGGGGACTGCTGCCACCAGCCTATGCTTTGTGCTTGCATTTCCCAAAGGAATTTCTTTGTCCATAAAAATTTAAGCACCTCTCACTTAATCCCAAAGAGGCTTCCTGTGGATTTCATTACATGGCTGAATTCGGTTCTATTGTCTGACACCAAGCAGTAATGAAAAAGAACTCCAGGTCTGAGCAGTCTGTCTACATCACCTCCTGAGGGGCCTGACTTTCCTTCTGTATGCCTGATCTGCCATAATCCCTGCCTGCCCTGGCCCTGCTCAGATCAAGTTACCTGGTTTCTAAATTGGCTGTACCTGTTTGAAAGCCAGCCCCATCCTGCTAGTACCTGGAAACATCTGTGATCAGAGAGCCCCTCCATTTCAGTGTAGAACTGATCTGGTCCATTTCTCATGTCCCAAGAATCCAGCGCTTAGATATAAAGGGGCCAAGTGCCTCAGACGTACCCTAAGTAGGTAGCTACTGGTAGGTTAGAAGAATCTACGCAAAGCCTGTGTATTCATTTGCTGGATTGGCACAGTGCACGCAGCTTAATGAATCATCTGGGCCCTCCATCCCTTACCTCAACTACTGCAACTTCTTCTGCTTTGGCCATGCCAAATCCCATCCTACCTCCCTTATATCTTTGCTGCTACAAAGATTGCTTTCCTGGCTCATCAGTGTGACCACATCGCCCCTCTCTGTGCATCACTCCTTGGCCCCCACGTTCCCTGTCGCATCAAACCCAAATACTTGTCCCTTTCCGGGCTCCTCACTGCCTGTCCGCACCTGACGTATAGCCTCCCTCATACGCTATCGAGATGGCAGCTCTGCTCCACCAGTGATGCCTGCCGTCCTCACTAGAGCCCTGCAACAGACCATGTTTGCGGATCACAGATTAGATGTGGATACAAATTTTGTATCAACACAGGCCTCTACTCATCACCCATTTGTTACCCTTTTGAACAGAAACCTCTGTTTTCTACCATGCCACCCCCAGCACATGGAAAGAGCTCCCAGTAAATATCCACAGAGCCATGTCCTTGTCCGCCTTCCAATCCCTCCTTCAAACTCTCCTCTGCTGTGATGGCTAGAAAAAACATTGCCCAGGGTTAGGCAGCTGGTGCACTCTGACCACCGCTGTTCATGCTGGCTAGTACCATCTCCTTGTCACTTTGTGCTGTCTGCTGTGTCCACCTGTCTGCTAAATCCTCCTGTTGGCTCACTTTATCCTTGGATCATGAGTTCTTAGGGGCCTATTTAAACAAACTTGCATGGTTTTATTTCCGAATTTTCATAGGAATAAAACCTTAGTCTCCATTAACAATTGGCTGTAACTCCCCCCCCCCCCAACCAGCTGTTCCAATGTACAGTGTCATGTCACTCTGCCATAACCTTCCTGTCCCTTCTCCAGTAAGGACCTGATCCAAACCCCTTCTTCCAATGGAAAGTCTCCCATGGATTTCAATGGACTTCGGAACAAGTCTTTTAATATCTGTAGTGCAGAGATGGCACTTATCTGTCCCCCCTCCCCCCCATTGCCATAGTACCAGAAGGGTTGTGAGGATCCATATGGAATCCCTCTGTTAAATAAGGAAGTGCTATTATCCCCATTGTACAGATGCGGAAAGGGAGAGCTAATGCAACTTCCCCAAGGCCACACAGGCTGACTATGTGGATAAGAGCTTTGAACCTGGGTCTCCCAAGTCATAGGCTAGTGCTCTAACCACTTGGTAATTCTGCCTCACTGCTAGATTGAAGGGGGCCATATAAGAACGTGGCTAGACAGACAGAGCCCTGGTATTTCCGGTGGCTCTGGTGATGGTGAGAGCAGAGGGGAGATTTAGCTGAATAGCCAACATTCTCTCTCCCTCAGGAATTTAGGATGGATTTCTCTTCCTCCCTCTCCCCCCTTTCCCCCCCCTCCAAACTCTCAGTCAACTCCCTTAGCTCCTTTCTCCAGCTCCTTCGTTAGCCACTCCTGGGGCGGCTGTGGGGGGTGAAGCAAAAGCTCAAGCTCTTTAGTTATAACCCCAATGAGGCAAAGAGTAAGACCTCTCACTTGCTCTTTGCCTTGGGCTCAGCATGTATGTTTTTATTTCAGTTGAATTTGATTTTAAAATCATTTTACCAGGAGCCTTTGGAGATTTGCATCTCGTTTCCAAGGGAGGGGAATGGGGATTGCTGGCGGCAGGACCGGCAAATCTCTGTTGCTCTGAGAGGGGTAAGGGTCACCTATAAAGTCATCCTGTGTGGCCTTGGGGAAGTCACTTTAGCTCTCTGTGCCTCAGTTTCTCCATTTGTACAATGGGGATAATAGCACTGCGTATTGATCCTCACAATCCCTCTGATACTGTGGCAATGGTCGTGGGGGGAGGGGGGACAGATAAATACCATCTCTGTGCTGCAGGTATTAGACCGGTCCTGGGTGGTAGAGATCAGAGGCCGGGGGCGTGCAGCTTCCTTTCCCCCTCAGGAGAAGAAAATGGCTTGTCATCAGTCTGTCACATCCCCCCCGCTGAGCAGAAAGAGGGATAATAGGGGACAGATTGCCCTGTCTCCTGATCTGATGACCTACGAGAGCCTTTCACCTCGAGCTCCGTGGTTTGACTTCCATGCCATATTGTCAGTGACTGGGAGTTGTTACTGTCCGACGGCTAGTGTGTAATGAGTTCTTGGCGCAGTTCCTCGTGGAAAAGGACCCAGGCCACCAAAGCCACCATTACAAATGAGAGGGTTGTTAATTTCTGATGGGATGCTCAGTCCCCCTTCCGTTGTGCTGACCCTTCCAGTTCTCCTAACGTGACATGCTGGATGTAACGGCATGGTGAGGGTTAAGGCAATGGACAAGTGAGCAATACTTTTCTGAAGCTTGGTGCCCGCTGGTCAGTGGAAATCCCTGATCTTGACCCATACACCATCCACACCCTCGCTTTCAGTCCCATCTGGCTCTGATCCCCGCGTCTGGTCCTTTGGGCCAGATTCTGCTCTCTGTGTAAATCCAGAGTTACTGCTGACTTGCACCGGTGTAACCAATAGCGGCGCCAAGCCCATAACACCATTTCCTTGCAAAGTTCTTTTATTCTGGGGGCGGCCAACGCTCTAGTTATAGAACTTCTCCTGGCCATCAGAATGGACCATGAGATCAGAGGGGTGGGAAGAAAAGTCTAGAGAGCCATCCAGGCCATTCCACACTGCAGCAGGATCAATTGCCTAATCCATAATGGAGGGGGTGTCTTATCCACTCATGAATACCTCCTGTGCTGGTGCGTCCAAACCTTGCCTTCTGTTCCATTTAGCTTCTTATACTGGGCCCATCACTGGGGATCTGGGCACATTGTCAATGGATTCTGTTCCCCCCAAAACTACCCGTACAGTTGTGAGGGGGTGTCTCTTGGAACGAGCTCCATGTTTGCCCTGCTGCAGTTCTGACTTCTTGCTGCTTGTTCCATCCTCATGGACTCGTGAGAATAATTGATCCTTGGCAGCTTTTGCTTATTTGTAGGCAGTTATCCCTCTCTTCCTTTGTCATCTGCTTTCCAGACTACACACCTCCTAATTCTCACAAGCTTTTTATGCTCATACTTGAATTGCATCTGTTGCTCTCTCTTGAACCCTTTCCAGTTTGCTTATCCCTCTATTAAACCTCGGGGGGCTTTTCCTACAAGATGTCTCTTTCGTGGCATACTGATATCGCTTGCTTCCTGACTGCAGCAACTGGAATAAATTACCTTGGTTATTATAAATACCAGCAGGTCTCCAGTGGCCCCTGGCTCCATGATAACGATGATGGGGAGGCAGAAATGTCCCGTTCTGTGTGAGATTACAGCTTCTAAACAATGATACCAGGGGTGGCCAAACCACGGCCCATGAGTCACATACGGCTCTTTTATCGTTAAAAGAGGGCCCACCCCGTCCTATTCTCTGTCCATCAGACTGGGGGGAGTAGCTCAGGGCTTCTGCCCTGTGACAGGGTGGTGGGGTTAGGGGCTTTCTCTAAAGATGACTGGTGCCTGCTGAGGGGGGGGGGCACGTGTCCCCCTCACACATCGGCTCTGGCTTCTGCCCAGCAGGGAGGAGTCTCAGGGCTTCAGCCCCGAGCGAGGCGACTGCCAGGGCTGTAGCAGGGCTGAAGCCCCAAACCTGGGCAGGTGCCTCCCACGGGGCTGAAGCTCTGACCCCAGCAGGCGTGCCCCGCTTCTCGAACTTCTGAAGATTGTCGTATGCAGCTCAGAGGGTCAGTAAGTTTGGCCACCCCTGATTTATACAGTGCTGTTCAGAGACATCTACCTAGGTTCTTATATGGCCCTCCATTGCTCACGCATCTAATGGCTGCAGATTGCTCAGTGTAGAGGAGGGTAGGGATGGGAGATCGTCCCCCTTTTGCATGCAAAGAGAGTGGCCAAGATTTTCAAAAATACTCCGGCATTGCTCTGCTCAGTATTGCTAGGCTCAGCTGGCTTTGATGCCAAAGTCTCCTCTTCAAAATGGTTTGGGAGCATAAGTCCCGTTAACTTTCAGTGAGGTTTAGACTCCTAAGGTCTTGATCCTCCAAGGTAGCTGGGTTCCTAACTTCCATTGATTTCAGTGATTACCTCTAAATACACATGAGGATCTAGGTCTTAAGTGTCTAAGTCACTTCTGAAAATGACTTAGACTCCTGAGTCAGTTAGGCCTTGAAACGCTGAGTGGAGCAATGCCTGACTACCTTTAAAAACCTGGGACAAAATGGCTTGCCCATGGTCATTTGGGAGACCAGGACTTCTCCACCATCCATGTACACTTGCGTTGCTCCTTGGTAAACGGGATCCTGTGGCAGAGTCAGGATTTGAACCTCTGGTTCCTGAGACAGCCTGATGCCTAAACTACAGGAGCAGCCTTATTCCTTGCCCTAGATAGCTGAGAAAGGCTAGACAAAGCGAGACAAGACATGGAGCAACAGCTCGCAGAAGGGCAGGTGTGGACTTTACTGGTCGAAGGTACAAAGTGAAGTGGATTTAGGAGGAGGGAGAAGGGGCTTCCCAGGCAAGCAAGAGGCAGCAGGGTCTAGTTCGGTGTTTCTCCACCAGTGAGTCGCAACTCTCGGGACCCACACATGGCAATTTGGGGGTGGGAGGGGAGGGGTTGTAAGGAGTTAAACTACATTACAATCTAAAGCAGAGAGAATCTCGCTCGCCAACCTTCCCTTCCTCTTCAGGGTCCGGTATTGTAGGACGTAGGGCTGGAAGGGACCTCGAGAGGTCATCTAGTCCAGACCCCCTGCACTAAGGCAGGACCAAGTAAGCCTAGATCATCCAAGACAGGTGTTTGTCCAACGTGTTCTTAAAACCTTCCTTGGAAGCCTGTTAGAAAGTTTTTCCTTGTGTTTAACCTAAATCTCCCTGACTGCAGATTAAGCCCATTACTTCTTGTCCTACCCTCCACAGACATGGAGAACCATTGATCACAGTCCTCCTTATAACAGCTCTTAACGTATTTGGAAAACAACAAGGAGTCCAGTGGCAACTTAAAGACTAACAGATTTATTTGGGCATAAGCTTGCATGGGTAAAAAACGCTGCATGCAGCTGAAGAACTGGGTTTTTACCCACAAAAGCTTATGCCGAAATAAATCTGTTAGTATTTAAGGTGCCACCGGACTCCCCGTTGTTTTTGTGGCTACAGACCAACGCAGCTACCCCCTGATACTTGAAAACATATTTGAAGACTGATATCAGGTTCTCCCTCAGTCTTTTTTTCTCAAGACTAAACATGCCCAGTTTTATTTACCTTTCCACAGAGGTCAGGTTTTCTAAACTTTTTATCATTTTTTTTTGCCCTCCTCTGGACACTCCAACTTGTTCGCCTCTTTCTTGAAGCGTGGCACCCAGAACTGGACACAGTACTCCAGCTGAAGCCTCACCAGTGCTGAGCAGAGTGCGACGGTTACCTTCCATGTCTGTCTTACAACACTCCTGTTAACACACCCCAGAATAATATTAGCCCCTTTTGCAACTGCATCACATTGTTGGTTCGTGTTCAATTTATGATCCACTATAACCCACAGATCCTTCTCTGCAGTATTACCACCTCGCCTGTTATTCCCTACGGGGTGGTTCTGCATTGGATTTTCTTCCTAAGAGTAATACCGTCAGTGACCAAGTCGTGGGTGGTCTTTCCTACTGGTTGGAGCAACAGTCCAGCCTACCATTGAAAGCTGAATCCAGCTGGGGCAGGTTCTGGAGCAAAGCCAAAGGTCAGAACTGGGAATCCGAAGCCAGGATGGAGTGGGGTACGGAGGCAGGAACAGGTATAGGCTGGGCGGGAGCAGGTGCAGACAGGGGTGGGGTGGAGAAAGGATAGGGCCAAGCACAGCTACAGGCAAGGAGCACATTGAGCAGCCTCTGGACTGATGCTGCTACTGAGCTTAAGTATCAGCCTGCTGAGTCGTGCAGCCAAGCAGGTGGCTCAGTCAATCAGACAGGCCACCTGTGCCCATTGGGTTACCAGGAGACTGGCTCCGCTGCAGGCTGTTCCCTGACATGTACTTTGCACTTGTCTTTACTGAATTTCATCTTGTTCCGTCAGGCCAATTCTCCAGTTTCATCAAGGTCACTTTGAATTCTAAGCCTGACTTCAAAGTGCTTGCAACCCCTCCCAGTTTGGTGTCATCCGCAGATTTTATAAGCACACTCTCCACTCCATTATCCAAATCGTTAATGAAAATGTTGACTAGAACCAGCCACGGGACAGACCCCTGTGGGACCCCACTAAGTACATCTTCCCAGTTTGAGAGCGAGCCATTGATAACTACTCTTTGAGTACAGTCTTTCAACCATCTCCATCCTTAGAGGTTTTTAAGGCCTAGCTTGACAAAGCCCTGGCTGAGATGATTTAGTTGGGGTTGGTCCTGCTTTGAGCTGGGGATTGGACTAGCTGACCTCCTGAGGTCTCTTCCAACCCTAATCTTCTACGATAACCAGTTGTGCACCTACTCTCTAGTAATTTAATCTAGATCATGTTTCCCTATTTCATGATGAGAATATCATGTAGGACTGTGTCAAAAGCCTTATTAAAATCCAATGTATGTCATGTCTACAGCTTTCTTCCTGTCCATTAGGCCAATAACCCTGTCAAAGAAGGAAATTAGTTTGGTTTGGCATGATTTGTTCTTGACCAATCCATGGTGGCTATTACTTATAATTCTATTATCCCGTAGGTGCTTACAAATTGATCGTTTAATAATTTGTTCCAGTATCTTCACAGATACTTATGGACTGCGTGTTTGCACAGTGCCTGAAAAGACAAGATCTCAAGGTGTTAATGTAATACCACTAATAATTTAAGGTGGAGGCCTAGCCAATACCAAAGTGGAGTAATTGTGTTGTAACCTGTAAAGAACAGGAAGGGCACTGAAAGCAATCGGGGCTTGAGGGACTGACTTATGATACCACCTAGCTGTTAGTTAGTGCTTTGCAGCAGGCGATCTTTACAAAGGAGGTCAGTACCATTATCCCCATTTTGCAGATGGGGAAGCTGAGGCACAGAGAGGGGGCAGGACTTCCCCAAGGTCACCCAGCAGGCTAGTGGCAGAGACAGAAATAGACCCCTGTTCTCCTGAATTCCAGTCCAGTGCTCTAACCACTAGGCCCCATATTTATGAGAAGCTACTTAGCCTAAGTACCAACTGATGGAGTAAGGCAAGGGGGACTTGATAAGTTTCCATACATATGAAGGGCGTAAACATCAAGGAAGAAGAGGAATTGCTTAGTGCAACAGCTAGGAGTAATGGAATAAAATCAAGATTGGGGAAACAGAGGCTGGAATCCCCTGGCTGCGAGCTGTATAAGGATGAGGAACGGAATCCAGGACAAGTGGTGGAAATCTGTGTAACTTTTATGTATAGCTTTCAATCTAGATAGGACAGATCCCTAGATAATCTCCTGGAGGGAGCCATCCTGCATTGTCTTCAGGGTAGACTGACGGGGTTATCCGATGGGTCTTTGCCAGCTTTGGCAAAGCTGAACGTTGGGTTATTTGCACTCTGAATCATGCCTTTAGTGCCCAGCACCGTACTGATGGTTAATCAGCAAGATTTTGATTTTATATAATATTATTTACCAGCTGGCAGAAAATAGCTGTCTCTTCCATTCCCTGATAGGCCCTGCCTGAAGCATTCCGAGCTCAGGTGATGCTCCAGTACGTGACTGGCTTGGAGGCAGGGCTCTTACTTCAGTTCCTCCGGCTGGTCCATCTGTCTAAACTCCCAGATTCCCCGTTCTTCCCGGGTGGGTAGGAGCGAAGCTGCCCACTCCCGGCCCGCATGCAAAGATGAGTGACTGAAGGTCGGCCAATAAATTACCCTCCTCAATTGTCAGTTGTGTTGTCATCACCCAGCCCTGCTCTCTGGAGCAGACGTAGATAATGCTATGGAGCTCTCAGGCATAATTCTCATCTGCTTCCTTGCTTCTGTCCCTGGCCTTGCTTACATCAGCCGCAGCTCCGGCTCTCACAGCGACTGGGGCTGGGGGAAGGGAAGGAGGGGGATGCCTGCCTCTTAATTAACTTCCGTGAGCGGTTGCCCTTGGGGCCAAAGGAAAACCTGCCCTTGTCACAACAGATGGGAGCATGTTGGACAAGCACACGGGGGAGCAGTGTGGCGAGGGGCTCAGATTAAAGGCTGGATTGTTTGTTTTAGGAAGCCTGGCGAAAAGTCTCTGAGAGGTTTTCTGTAACATCACATCCCTTGGCTGGATTATCTCCCACAGGACACCCACAAAAGAGACTACCTCTGATTGGGGTCTGAAGGCCATACCCTGGGGGAGGCAGAATATCAGTGTCCATCCCAAAAAAGAAACCCTCTCTTCCCAATCTCTTAGTGGAAGGAGTCAGAGCTTTATTCCATGTGAACAGTGTAATGATCTTCGGGTTCATTAAATAACAAACCAGTGAATGAGACAGGAATAAAACTTTAATAAAACAAACTGGAGAACAGCTGCATATAGGCTAGGGTAACCAGGTGTCTGGTTTTTGGGGCTGGCAGGCTCCCGGGAAGCAGCTGACATGTACACCTACAGGCAACCAGGGGGCTCCACACACTAACCCCACCCCAAGTGCCACCCCTGCCACTCCCATTAGCTGGGAACCGTGGCCAATGGGAGCTGCTGGGGCAGTCCCTGCAGACGAGGCAGTACGCAGAGCCGCCTGGCTGCACCTCCATATAGGAGCTGGAAGGGGGACATGTCACTGCTTCTGGGAGCTGCTTGAGGTAAGCACCGCCTGGAGCCTGCACCCTTGACACCATCCTGGGCCCCCAACCCCCCGTCCCAGCCCAGAGCCCCCTCCTACACCTCAAATCCCTTCTCTCCGGCCCCACAATTATCCCTATTCTACAGCTGAGTCACAGAGAGAGGGAGCGTGGCAGGGCTGGGAATTGGTCTCAGATCTCAGGCATCCTAATTCAGTGCAAAGATCACCCTTTCTCTATAAAATATGATCTCTTAGGGCTTGGACAACCTCAACTTCCACTGAATTCAAAGGGAGATGGGGGAGTGCCACTGTGGGAGTCAAGTTGTAAATGATTATTTAAAAGTGCCCCAATATGGACTGAGGAGCCCAACTGGAGACAGCCAGCTTTGGCAATTGTGGCCTCACCCTGTGTCAAGGTTCCTTCCCTACTCTGAACTCTAGGGTACACATGTGGGGACCTGCATGAAAACCCCCTAAGCTTATTTTTACCAGCTTAGGTTAAAACTTTCCCAAGATACAAGCTATTTTACCTTTTGCCCTTGGACTTTATTGCTGCCACCACCAAGCGTCTAACAGATATATTACTGGGAAAGAGCCTGCTTGGAAACGTCTTTCCCCCCAAAATCCTCCCCAACCCTACACCCCCTTTCCTGGGGAGGGCTTGATAAAAATCCTCACCAATTTGCATAGGTGAACACAGACCCAAACCACTGGATCTTAAGAACAATGAAAAAGCAATCAGGTTCTTAAAAGAAGAATTTTAATTGAAGAAAAAGTAAAAGACTCACCTCTGTAAAACCAGGATGGTAAATACCTTACAGGGTAATCAGATTCAAAACATAGAGAATCCCTCTAGGCAAAACCTTAAGTTACAAAAAGACACAAAATCAGGAATATCCATTCCATTCAGCGCAGCTTATCTTATCAGCCATTTAAACAAAACCGAATCTAACGCATATCTAGCTAGATTACTTACTAAGTTCTAAGACTCCATTCCTTTTCTGTTCCCGGCAAAAGCATCACACAGACAGAGAGAGAACACCTTTGTTTCTCCCCGGCTCCAGGTTTGAAAGTATCTTGTCTCCTCATTGGTCATTTTGGTCAGGTGCCAGCGAGGTTATCCTAGCTTCTTAACCCTTTACAGGTGAAAGCGTTTTTCCTCTGGCCAGGAGGGATTTTAAAGGTGTTTATCTTCCCTTTATATTTATGACACGCCCCCCAAATCACAGATAGGGTGAAACGCTGGCTGTGATTTCTTCCTGGAGCTCTAGGAGAAAACAGAGTTAATAATACACATGCACCTCTAAATATACTACCAAGTATATAAAGACTAACAGTATTTTCCACATCTCAAGGATGATTTTAAACAGTAGATTCTGGGAAACTTTCTTGGGAGAGTGCATCAGCCACTTTGTTAGAAACTCCAGAGATGTGTTGGATGTCGAAATCAAAATCTTGGAGAGTTAAACTCCACTGAATAAGTTTTTTGTTATTTCCCGTGGCGGTATGAAGCCACTGTAGCGCAGCATGGTCGGTTTGCAGGTGGAAACGCCGTCCCCAAACATGTGGGCGTAGCTTTTCCAGAGCGTAGACAATGACGTAACATTCTTTTTCACTGACTGACCAGTTGCTTTCCCTCTCAGACAGCTTCTTGCTGGGAAACACTACAGGGTGGAATTCTTGATCCGGTCCTTCCTGCATTAAAACTGCTGCCACACCATGCTCGGACGCATCAGTGGTTACTAGGAACGGTTTGTCAAAGTCTGGGGCCCTTAGTATAGGGTCAGTCATGAGTGTCGCTTTAAGCTGCTTGAACGCCTTCTGACACTCTTCGGTCCACTGAACGGCATTGGCTGTTTCTTTTTGGTTAGGTCTGTCAGTGGGGCAGCGATTTGGCTGTATTGCAGTACAAATCGCCTATAATAACCGTCCAAGCCTAAGAAGGGTTGAACCTGTTTCTTTGACTTTGGGACAGGCCACTTTTGGATAGCATCCACTTTGGCCTGTAGGGGATTGATAGTTCCTTGACCCACCTGGTGTCCAAAGTAAGTCACTCTGTTTAGGCCTATTTGACACTTCTTAGCCTTAACAGTTAGTCCTGCCTCCCTTATGCGCTCGAAGACTTTTTGTAGATGTTCCAGGTGTTCTGCCCAGGAATCTGAAAATATGGCCACATCGTCAAGGTAGGCGACTGCATATTCTCCTAATCCCGCTAGGAGACCATCTACAAGTCTTTGGAAGGTGGCGGGTGCATTCCGCAGCCCGAAAGGGAGTACATTCAATTCATACAGCCCGAGATGTGTGGTGAAGGCTGACCTTTCCTTGGCGGATTCATCTAGCGGTACCTGCCAGTACCCCTTTGTTAAGTCCAAGGTAGAGATGAACTGGGCCCGTCCCAGTTTCTCTAATAGTTCATCTGTGCGTGGCGTTGGATAGTTGTCTGGGTGAGTTACAGCATTTAGCTTATGGTAGTCCACGCAAAAACGTTATCTCCCCATCTGGTTTGGGAACTAGAACCACTGGAGATGCCCATGCACTGCCAGAGGGGCGGATTACACCCGTCTGTAGCATATCCTGGATCTCCCGTTCTAGAGCAGTTTTAGCTTGAGGAGACACCCGGTAAGGTTGGACTTTAATTGGGTGAGCATTACCTGTGTCAATGGAGTGGTATGCCCGTTCAGTCAGTCCTGGGGTGGCTGAGAACGTCGGCGCGTAGCTAGTGCACAGCTCCTTGATCTGTTGTCGCTGCGTATGTCCAAGGTCATGGAGAGGTTCACCTCTTCCACGCCACCAGCACTTTTCCCTTCGTAGTAGACACCTTCAGGCCACTCAGCGTCATCTCCTCCCTGGGCTGTAAACTGACAAACCTTTAATTCTCTGGAATAAAAGGGCTTTAGAGAATTAATATGGTAAACCTTAGGCTTTCAGTTTGAGGTGGGGAATGCTATGAGATAATTAACAGCTCCTTCCCTTTATATTTATGACACCCTGTCAGAGTGGATTTCCCCCATCTGTAAAAAGGGGCTGTAACCCCTTATCTTCCATCTTGGGATTGCCTGAGGGACGAATGCTAATACAGTGCTTTGAGATCCTTGATGGAAGGTGCAGTACAACAGTGCTTGGAGCTGAAAGGGACGGGAGACGGTTCCCCCAGCTTTGAAGTGAGAGGCTGGAGCATTTCAGGAGCTTTCCAGCTCTTTTCCAGGGGAAGAGGTATGGCAAGCCAGCTGCATGTGCCTGAAGGAAGGAGGCTCCCCTGAGCAAAAACAGCTCTGATTGGCTGCCTTCTGCATTGTCCCACCTCCCAGGGAAGGGCAGCCAATCAGAAGTGGATTTCCCTTTAGAATGAAAACTTCACCATAGCTTCAAAACCCGCAGATCACAGGGAGTTAACAGCACTATAAACAGCTGCTGTGTCCCCTACCCAGAGGGAGGCTGCATTTTGGCAACACCCGTGTCTAATTTCTAAAGCACATTGGGATCATCTACTAAGGAACATGATTTAGCTGGGCCTTAGCACCATAGAGCCACTTTGCACCAAGAGACTTGCCCTTGACCCTCCTGTATCAGGGTGGCTGGCCTCTTTAAGAGGTGATGGGTCCCAGCCCTGCCTGTGATGCACTTTCCTTGCCTCCCCAGGTGGAAAGAATGAGTAATGCCACAGGTGGCTACATCAGACCCGGGCGGGCAGGGCAGATAACAGAAGCCTGTGGAGATGAAGAGAGAGGGCAGAGGAGCCCTTGAGTCCTCTCCAGAGGGAGAGGAGAGACTCCAGGTAGAAACATATTGCTTGAGAGGGAGCAGAAAGGTGATGCAAGCAGCCCTACAGAAAGACTCTTAGCTCCCAAGGACAGGGCTGTGGAGTGCAGAAAGGCTGGAGCATAGGGAGTAAGCAGGCTGAAAAAAGGGGGGGGGCTCTGTTTTCCTTAATAAACTAGCCTCCAAAGAAGCCTGGGGGAGCTGTTACTGGACATGTGAACACCTTGTGTGAGTTACTGAGGAGCCTGAGAGGGGAAATTGAGGCAGCAGAGAACATGATCCCGCAGCGGGTCGGTGGCACTGTGAGACCTCCCAACGGACCAGCTCTCTCTCAGGAGCTTCTCAGCTCGCTTAGAGCGCTGGGTGGGGGGCAGTGTTTGCCCCTGAATGTTGCTGTAGTGCTGGGGGAAAGCTGCTCGGTGGACAGCTATATAGACTTTATCCACAGGCCAGATGCAGCAGCACTGGCTTCCCCCACACTGCCCCAGCTCTGACCTAGACAGATCCCGTTGCGGAGTGGAATTTAGGGATAGCCATGGTCTGTCTAGTCCAGGGTGCTGTCTCCGGCACTGGCCAGCCCCCGATGCTTCTGAAGAAGATGTAAGAACCCAGCAATAGATAGATGTGGGATAATCTGCCTGCTATGAAAATCTCGTCCTCCTCCCCAATGGTTAGAGATTGGTTTAAACTCTGAAACATGAGCAATACTATTGTTAGCATTACTGATGATAACTCTGGATAGTCTTGTTATCCCTCTAAACGGCCATCCCTCTTTCAAGCTTGCTAAATTCTAGGTCTCAATGATATGCTGTGGCAGTTAGTTCCACAGTCTCTTTCCGTGTTGTGCGAAAAAGCAATTGCACATTGAGTGAAAGGATAGAGTGTAGTCCTTATGGGCCATTCAGTCCTTGGTCCCTCTGTCAAAATTGCCAGCAATATTGCTAATTATCAGGTGGCCACATTGGACAGAGAACACTAACCACATTTCACACAGGCCACCACCCAATGCTAGCCACTTTAGGTCACTAGCAGTTGGGTGGGATTTGACCCAGTGACCTGTAAGTGAGAAGCCCTGTGTCCCATTACCGCTCTCTTCTGAGATAGCTACATCCCCAGGCAGGTGCCTTAGTTTTCCCTCTTCAAACACACAACAAAATTCCCTCCCCTTGTTACTGGCCTGTTCTGGCACTGGTGGAAACAAAGGGTGTGTTTGGGTGTCTCTTTAAATGGTGAGAAAAACATGCAGGCATCAGTAGCAAACCCTGAATCTTGAAGCTTCATGTGTGGGAACCAGTTTAAACTGAAAATAGCTCCGAGTGAGTGCAGCGAGGTCGTAGATAGCATGAGTCACTAATGCCTTCTCAAATCCTCTGCATTTGATTTTCCCTGGTGCAACTCTGGCTCAGCAATGCCTGGAAATATCCTGTCACACTGTTTCCATACAGGTTCAGCTTCTTGCAGGGCTGCTCTTCAGAGATTTAACCCACCTCTCCGGAGAGCCAGGGCAAGTAGGAGTAGTTTTTAGGGCTAGTGTTTACACCCCATGCAATTGCTTTGTAGTACATAGCAGGAGTGGCTTTCATCTGCGTCACCTTGGCAGATATCACCTAGTTCACCTGTGGCAGCCAGTTGTTTGCAGGTAAGTGCTAGTCTGACGTTTCCAGAACCCTTTGGACCCTGCTGCTACCTTCTGAGAGTAGCTGGTGAAGGTGAAAACTGGGCAGCAGTTGGATGCTGCATTCTTTGCACACTCAAAAATCCCATTGGAACGTGAGCTTGGATTCAGAAGAAACGCAGGATCAGGCCATGAGCAGATGTGATCTCATCTGGGGAATAGCCAGGCTGTGATTTACTGAGAGCCATGTGTGTGCTGGGTGCTGTACAACAGTCTCCGCCCCCAGATGTTTCTAATCTACACTGGATCGAGCGTCCAGTTCAGACACAGATGCCGTCTGGCCAGTTTCACAGCAGCACAGACACCATTTGCTTTCCTTGAAGTCTACTGCTGAACAATTTTGCAGAGGATGATGTATGTGTGAGGGGAGGAGAGAAGGAAGATTTGGATAAGGACATGGTGCTCATCAAAGGGAGACTAACCTGGGGGGAGACATACATGCAGAGATTCCCATTTGTGCGAGTTTCCAGTTTATTTCGTGAGCGTCACCCCATGATCCTTCATTGGGTTTCTTGGGCCCTGTGTGCAGCTGCTTCCCAATTACTTCCTGGGGCTCTTTAACTGTCCCAGAGGTTGTAGGATGAATCTGGGCACATCTATCCAGCTCCTTGGACTGCTGCCATCCCCACCTCACTGCTGACCTGAGGCCCTATGGGGCAGGAGAGCGGTGTGATGAATTAGTGCCAGGAGGGCAGGCCCAGTGGAAGGAAATGCAAAGGAGTGGGGCAGAAGTGAACAAATGGCAGGGGACAGGGCTGGTGGCAGTTCAGGACTGGAGGGGGCTCCATTAATGTGCTTTGCGTGTGTAAGGCAGGGAGGAAAGGTGGTTAACAGAGCAGGCTGGGACTTTGCATTCAGATCTTCCATTCTTAGCTTTGCCACGGGCTTCCTATCTAAGCTTGGGCAAGCTGGTTGCAATGGCAGTTAGGAGTCTAAATATCTTTGAGGAGCTGGGCTTTAGTCCACATCCACACTCAGAAAAAGCAGGCATTGTTAACATGTTCCCTCAGCCAGCTAATCTGTGTTGTCTCCACAAGGATTTTCACATGTGTTTGTTAAGACATTAAACACCCTTTTTTCGTAGCGGGGGCCTAGCCTTAATCTCTCTCTGCCAGTTTCCCCTCTGGGAAATGAGGATCATAACTGCAGCTGGTCAGAAAACGGATTTTCCATCCCACAATACACGTTGGGACAAAAAGCTGAAATTTTGAAAAAATGTTGCAAAACAAAATTCTGGGGGAAAAATTTGCTTCGGGTCAGTCAAAACATTGCATTTTGAGTTTGATCTTTATTGTGTGTGTGTATGTGTGTGTGTGTGTGTGTGTGTGTGTGTGTGTGTGTATATATATATATATATATATATAAAAATATAATTCTTTCATCCAAAAATGTCAGTTTTCTCTGATGCAGGGTTTCTCCCCCTGCTCCCAACACAAAGTGTTGAAATTGATAAGATTTCCTGAATAGTTTTGGTTTTGTTGAAATGGCATTTTTGGATGGAAAACTCCTTGGACGAAAACTTTCCGATCAGCTCTGATCATCTTTCCTTTGTCTGTCTTGCCTGTTGAGACTGCAAGTTCCATAGGGAAGGTGCTGTCCTTTACTATGTGTGTGGACAGCACCTGGCACACTGACGGCTTGTCTACACTATGGCTTATGTCAATGTAATTTACATTGTGCAGGAGTGTGAAAAGACCACCTCACTGAGTGATGTAAGTTACATTTACTTAAAAAGTTGTCTACACCATGTTATGTAGGTGGGAGACGCTCTTCCACTGACAGAGCTTCCACCTCTTGTTGAGGTGGAGTAATTACATCAATGGGAGAGCGCTCTCCTGTCGACTTAGCGCTTCTTTGCCAAACGCGCTTCCTTGGCACTGCTGCACCAGTGCGGTAGTGAAGACAAGCCCTGAGGCTCTGATTGCGGCTGGGGCTGTGAGGGACAACCTGACACTCTCCTCCCTAGGAATACGTTAGTCAGTACGTACCAGAGTTGGGAGAAGATCCTACGTCTGACTCCGTAGAACTTTTCTGGCACATCCTCTCTGAGCCTTTATTGTGGCTGGTGGAGGAAGGCAGAGTAGGGACGTGGGCCTGGGTGCTGCACAGGGCAGGGGCAGAATTCTGCATCTGTGAGCACAAGGTGAAAAGTGAGGAGTAGGACAGGGAATGCAAGTGACCGGGGGCGGCCCTGTGCCTTCATTAGCGAGAGAGGTGCCTAATGGCGGGAATGAGGGTGAAGAGAGGCCCATGGTACCTTATCAGCACAGTGAGAATCACACTTATGCCAGGCGTGCCCGCTCCTCTCCATGCCCTGCCCCTTTTCTACCTGGTAAGGGAGCAGGCATGCAGCCTTGAAACTGCTGAGTACAGAGGACTTACCCCTACTGGCGCAAAACACAACTCCCACCATTTCTTCCAATGCAACAGAGCAAACTTGCCAACCCCCCCAGCAAGGACTGACGGGATGGAGACCTAGGCATAGCCCCAGAGCCTGGATTCAGACCACACCATGCAGCTCAGCTGGAGCTGTGAAGCGCAGCTGTCAGCTTGGAAGGGTCAGGGTTTTGGCCACTGGCATCCAAGCAAGGAGCATGTATCACATTTGGATCGACTGGAATAAACACCATTGATTTTTGCCCCCTCGCCCACCAATTTCAGGCTAGACCTTTTGAGCTCCTCCTATTGCCCAGCTCTGAAGTGCATTTTGAAGGTCATTAAGCTGTTTGTCAGACTAGCAGTGGCTTTTAGAGGAGACTGTCTAGGCAAGAGCGAGTTCTGGAGGGCAGCCAAGTGGAATTCTTCCACCGCACAAGCGAGGATGTCGGCGATTGTTTAGGTTTTGTCTTCCGTGTATTCCCCCCTCTGGGTCCACCAGTACTCCTCCCTCGCCCAGAGAACGGGGCTGCAGTTTCGTGCCCATCGGGCTCCATTTCTAACGGGGTTTGAAGTACTGAGGTTTGAAAGCAAGAGGAGACTTCCCAGGTTCTTAGGTAGTTCACACATCGGGATGGAAGGACTTGCTGGAGCACAGAAGTGTCAGCTGCCCCGAGCGGGTCCGGTTGTCTTCCCACCCAACCCAGACTCAGCAATTGCAGTCAGGTTCGGGTCGCCTGGCGCAGTACGGCTCTGACTCTATATTAGAGTTTTGCCACAATAATAGGAGTAATGGGATGGTAATGAGCAAAGGAGCATGGCCTTCTCTACAATGGCCTTGTCTTCTTTGAGTGCTGTTTTAGTACTTTGATTATCTAGTGGCCCCACTGATGGTTTGTTTGGCAGGCTTCCTGCTTCTGATGCACTTAGAAAAACATTGGCTGTTAGGTTTCAGAGTAACAGCCGTGTTAGTCTGTATTCGCAAAAAGAAAAGGAGTACTTGTGGCACTTTAGAGACTAACCAATTTATTTGCTGTTAGTTTTGTGTCTTTTGCTAGTTGCTCTTCAGATTCTTTTTTGGCCTGCCTAATTATACTTTTACACTTCATTTGCCAGAGTTTATGGTCCTTTCTGTTTTCCTCCAAAGAATTTGACTTCCAATTTCCAAAGGATGCCTTTTTGCCTCTTACCTCCTCTGTTACTCTGTTTAGCCATGGTAGCATTTTTTGGTCCTTTTGCTGTTTTTTGTTGGGGGGAAATGGGGATATAAGTTTAGGTTTAGTCTCTGTTAGGGTATTTTTAAATAGTTTCCATGCAGCTTCCAGGCGTTTCACTCTTGTGACTGTTCCTGTTAATTTCTGTTTAATTAGCATCATCATTTTAGATTAGTTTCCTTTCCTGAAGCTAAATGCTGCTCTGGTGGGTTTCTTTTGATATTTCCCCTCTACACATATGTTAAATTTAATTACACTATGGTTGCTATTCCTGAGTGGTTCAGCTATATTCACCTTTTGGACCAGATCCTGTGTTCCACTTAGGACTAAATCAAGAATTGCCTCTCCCCTTGTACGTTGCAGGACTAGCTGCTCCAAGAAGCTGTCATTAATGGTGTCCAGAAACTTTATCTCTGCAGACAGTCCTGAGGTGATATATACTTAGTCAATATGAGAATAGTTGAAATCCCCCTTTATTATTGAGTTTTCTATTTTTGTAGTCTCTCTAATCCCCCTGAGTATTTCACAATCACCATCACTGTCTGGTCAGGTGGTTGATAGTATATATTCCTACTGCTATACTCATATTATTCAATATGGTATTTCTATCCATAGATATTCTATAGTACTGTTTGACTCATTTAAAATTTTTACTATATTTGAATCTATGCTTTCTTTCACATATAGTGCCCCCCCAGTGTGACCTACTCTGTCATTCCAATATATTTTCACCCCCGGTATTACCATCCCATTGAGTATCATCATTCCACCAAGTTTGTATGTTTCCTGTTACCATCAATGTCTTCATTTAATACCAGGCACTAAAGTTCCCCCATTTATACTCCCATAGAAATTCTTTGCCACTGTGCAAACGCAGAATTCATGTCTCCTGCAGATTTTTTTCTCTGCAGAAAATAGATTTTGCTGGAGAGGCGCTGCAGTTACACCTTTTGCCCACCAGGGGTAGCTGGGACACCAGAAGAGAGCGCAGCTGGCTCCGTGCTTGAGCAGCCAGCTGCAGATAGGGGAGAGGGAGGGGTCAGAGTCTTCATTCCTCACAGCGCCCTGCCCAATGGGCCGGGTAAGGAGACATGGGATATGGGGAAGACAGACAGAGCAGGGCACAATGGGGTACTGGGGGGGTCACATAGACTGGGGTACAGAAGGGCTAGTGGAGGGACAGACTGGCATGGGGGCACAGGAGCTAGTGGGGTGACAGCACTGAGGTATGGGTTGAATGGCAGGGGGCACAGGGACACATGAGGACAGGGGAAGGGGGTGAAGAAACATGTGGGGACGGGACAGATGTGCCTGGCTAAATGGGGATTGGGAGTGCAGGGACACTCAGGGATGGGGAAGATTTCCCTGACTGAATGGGAGAGGCTAGGGGTCAGCCAGGATATGCATTGGGGAATTTCCCCAAATCCCTAACAATCCCTCCGTGCCCACAAATAAACTGTTCCATACTTCTCCCATCCACATCCAACAGCCCTCCAGGTTCACTCCCAGGCTTCTTCCTAGCAATTACTTCCCTCTCTCTCAGCTCTTCTGTTACCCTGGACTCCCCACAATTCTTTCTAAAGGGAGCTGGAAATACGTTTCTATATTGTAATTTAAATGAATTATTACTCAAAGTTCTGTATTAATATGCTGAGTAATGAATCTGTTAGAAAACATTTCCTGGGTCTTTTTTGTTGTCTGCATTGTTATAGACATACTTGCTGACAGGTATTTTGAAATAAAGTACCAAAATAATTGAAACTGGTGATTATATTGTGTTCTTCTAATAAAATATGCAGAATTTTGCAGAATTTTAAAATAGTGTGTGCAGAATTTTTAATTTTTTTTTGGTGCAGAATTCCCCCAGGACTAATCCTAGTATTTAGACTTCTACCATTTGTATACAAGGACTTATAAAATTTGTCAATGTTTAGTTGTCTGCCTTCATGGGATGTAATTGAATGGGACTCTTTTTCATTTGATTGTTTCCCTTCAGTGCCTACCTGTACTTTATCAACTTCTATCCTCTCCCCTTTGCTAGGATATAGAGACTCCCCATGAATAGAGCCTCTCCTAAGGAATGTCTCTGTCAGGGCTACACGCTCCTCCACACCTGCCGGCTTTCCCCGACCCCTTAGTTTAAAAACCAGATGTAATCTCGTCTATCTGTGGCACTTGCACCACTCCTGGTATAGTATCTGAACACCTCACCATTTGGCATTCATTTCTCCTCACCCCACCCCTGGGTATTATCCTCATTTTACAGATGGAGAACTGAGGCCCGGAGAGATTAAGTGCCTTGCCCGCAGTCCCAAAGGAACTCTAGGGCAGAGTAGGGAATTGAACGCAGGGCTGCCTGGGCTAGCACCCCAACTACCCAACCATCCGTCCTCTTTTTTCACTGCTCTGAGCAAGCAGAAAGGAGCTGGGAATGGTTAACCGCTCACTCCTTCCATGCTGTCCACAGGAAGCAAGCAGTGAATTTTTTTACATGTATTACTGTTATTTAGTTGTATTCTAGCAGTGCCCCACAATAAGCCAGGCACTGTCCCTGAGAGCAGACTGTCTGAAGCTCTGATCCAAAGCCCTTTGAAGTCAATGGAGAGATTCCCCTGGATTTCCAAGTGTTTTGCCCTAAGAAGGCGGGCAACCTGCAAAGGGTTGGGGACACGGTTAAAAAATTGACTGACAGTATTTTTTTTTGTTTGTCCAGCATGATGGTAACTTGCCAGCCCACACTGGTGGATCTGGATCAAACATCAAGTATAATTACTGCTGTCTGGCTTAGGCTCTGGTATGTTATTGGAATACCCAGCACAGATAAATACAAAACGACCAGGAGCCAAATTCTTCCCTGGTGAGCTCCATGGACTTCAGTGAAGTTCTGCCATGGCTGTAGAAGACCCGGAATGTGAATAATAGCTAGCTTTTGCATCGCTCTTTCCATCCGGAGATCACAAAGGAAGTAAATATTATGATTCCCCTTTTACAGTTGGGCTAATGAGACAGAGAGCCGTAAAGTGGTGTGCCCAACATGTCCGTGGCAGAGTTGGGAATAGAATGCAGCTCTCCTGAGCCCTAATACGGTACCCTCTCCACTAGGCCACCATGCCTCTCAAAGTTAATCTGCCCCGTCCTAATGAAAATCAAAAAGGGCCCAATCCAATGCCTTCCCATTGGTTTTAGTGGGCATCTTCCCATTGACTTCCGTAGCCATCGAATGTGGGAACAACTGTTCAGGCAGAGTTGTCTAGGGGAATGGTCTCAGGCTGGAGAGTTCGAAAGCCCTAAATTCTAATCCCACCGCTCCCGCTAAATTGATTCGTGGCTTTGTACAAGTCATTTGTCTTCTCTGTAAAATGAGAGATAATCATTCCAACCTATAGCCCTTCATGCGACAATGGGGACAAACGACGGTGATGCGGCGGTTGGAAGATACAAAGTGCTAGTGAAGGACTCACTACTGATAGTTGTGATCTGCTTGTTCTTGACAGTTAGACGTAAAACTTAAACCATTAACATGGCCAGCAAGTGTCTGAGTCACCAAAACCTCCCTTTCTGTCGGGGAAATAACTCTTTTAGTTTTGGAGCTTGTTGTTGAGAATTAATTCATTATAGATTAACTCAGGATTTTTCTGGGAATTTAGGCATGAACTGTGCCAAGAGGTGTTAAATCAACATGAGAAAATTAGGCCATCAAACTATGCAGGCCACGAGTTTAATTTTGGCTGAGTCACATATGCTTTCTTACTTCAGAGATCTTATAAATGCTTTGGCTGTTACTGAGCATTATAGCTTCTTCATTTCCCCCATCTCTATTCCCCCTCATTCTATCTATTGGGTGCCTATTACAAAAACATCTGAACCTCTCACAATCTTTAATGTGTTTGTCATCACCACACCCCTGTGCAGTAGGAAAGTGCTGTTATCCCCATGGTAAAGGTGGGGAAACTGAGGCACAGAGCAACTAAAAGTGACTTAGAATCATAGAATATCAGGGTTGGAAGGGACCTCAGGAGGTCATCTAGTCCAATCCCCTGCTCAAAGCAGGACCAATCCCCAACTAAATCATCCCAGCCAGGGCTTTGTCAAGCCTGACCTTAAAAACCTCAAAGGAAGAAGATTCCACCACTTCCCTAGGTAACCCATTCCAGTGCTTCACCACCCTTCCAATGAAAAAGTTTTTCCTAATATCCAACCTAAACCTCCCCCTCTGCAACTTGGGACCATTACTCCTTGTTCTGTCATCTGCCACCACTGAGAACAGCCTAGCTCCATCCTCTTTGGAACCCCCTTTCAGGTAGCTGAAAGCAGCTATCAAATCCCCCCTCATTCTTCTCTTCCGCAGACTAAACAATCCCCATTCCCTCAGCCTCTCCTCATAAGTCACGTGTTCCAGCCCCCTAATCATTTTTGTTGCCAAGGTCTTGGTGTGTGGCAAAGCAGGGAATTGATCCCAGGTCTCCAGCTAGCACTCTAACCCCTGGCTCATACTCCTTTCATTCAGTTCTAAGCTTTGGAGGTCAGGCGACACATGCAGAGCAATATAAATTGTTCCATGGTGGAACTAGCTATTCAGCCTAATAGCTCACTGCTACGGGGGCTGCTGCCAAGTTAGTCCCCGCCCTGCCCCTTAGCAAGGCGGGACTTGCTATAAAGGGGGCAGGGAGAGGGTTGAGGAAAGGAGAGTAATCAGAACCGTGGCTCCACCCCATCTGTGCACCAGGGGAGCTGGCTGGCTGGGAAGGGGGGAGGCATGCTACACCCTTTTTGCAATATCTCCAGGGCAGCACACCTCCGCACTGCCCCCTCCAGTAGGCGCGATGGTAAAAACGTAGTCCACCCCGCACCGCAGGGAGGTCAAATTCCTGTTCTCTGCACAGGCCCAAATTGCCTTTTCAGTCTGAGTCCAGGGGCCAGCCCTAAAGAGCTCACGAGCAAGAGGCTAATTTTGAGGTCATGTGGGACTGCAGAAGGTGCCTTTCTTTAGCTAAAGAAGTTAAAGACCCATGCAGAGCTAATTCAAGACCTCTTATTGCTTTATTAAACACTGCTCCCTCCTCAGCTCTTCCCACTAGACCTTCTGCTCTCTCAGGCCCCTTCAAGTGCAGTGCAGGCAGCTATAGGCAAGTCATTTTGAAATAAGTGGCATGAGGTCACGGCCAAGAAAAGGATCTTGGTGCTGGATTGATACCCCTGCCGTGTACGTGAGCACTGATTATTATTAATTGGTTGTATTGTGGTAGCACCCAGGAGCCCCAGTAATGGACCAGGACCCCACTGTGCCAGGCGCTGTACAGTCACAGAACAAAAAGTCGGTTCGTGCCCCAAAGAGCTCGCAATGTGACTGTTCTTTGAGCATTAAAGAATGAAGCTGGTGTAACCCACACACCGCCTGGGGGCGGGGGGGGGGGGTCTGTCCCATCCAGTGGCACCGAGACAACTGAGAGCGACTGAGGCTGCTCTACAGCCGTAGCTCAGAGCCAGTTGGCTTTTAGCTCATACAGTAGAGGCTCATGCATTAAGCTCCAGAAGCCCCAGGTTCAATCCCACCTGCTGACAACTGGGGTCTGTCGGTATTACACTGGCATATGACATCATTTAAAATTGGCCCCTAAAACAACATGGGAAGTTCTAAAAAACTCCTTTCATCTGGCAACCTGGGAGAGCTGGTCCAGACAAATGAAATGTCTAATCCAAAGGAGACAACCCACAGCCTGCACCAAAAACTCTGCACTTAGTGTGGCTGTATTGACCTCGCAGTATATCCGACCCCGGGCTGAAATGAGAAATTGGCCTCCCAGCCCAGGCCCCCGTAGATGTCACCATGCAGCTGTCAGACCCAAGAAAGAAACGTCTAATCCTACAGAGAGCAAGCGTAGCTGGAATTGTAATGGCAAATACTAAAGAATAAGCAAACTCTTGGGAAGGGATATGACTCTTCCTTGTTCAGGGCCTAAACCAACTGCTAAATACTCTGGTTTCTCTTCAGAGCAATGTGAGCAGGAGGAATATAGCACTGGACTGGGACGTGGGAAACTGGGGTTTTATTCCTGGCTCTGCAAGTGGCCTTGGGCAAGTTGTGTCACCTGTCTGTTCCTCAGTTTCCCCATTTGTAAAATGGTCATAATGATACAGACTTCCTTCGTAAAGCACTTTGAAATCTACTTCTGAAAAATGCTAAGACCTAGGTGTTATGACTAAAGAGAGTCACGAGGAAACATTGCCTGGGGACTCCATTATCCCACCTCTGCCAGCTACGTGGGTTCTTGCCCTGTTTCTGAAGCAGGTGGTACTGGAAAGGTCAGGGAAAGGACAGTGGACTAGGTGGACCAGTTTCACTTCCCAGGATCCTGCGTCTCACTCATCCCATACTGTCCTGGGGCTAGCGTGTATGTTTCCAAATCAATAGAGCAGTGTTTCTCACTGTATTTTTGCCTCTTTGTGTGTGTGATTTTTGACTCTCTGACAATCCTTTGTAGATAGATCACCTCATAAAAGCCACCTCTAGCACCAAGTAGGCTGTCTGTGTGCGATGGCAGCCATCTTCAGCAACCGCGGCCACTGGGAGCTGCGGGCGGCCGTGCCTGCAGACAGTCAGTGTAAACAATCTGTCTCGCGGCCCACCAGGGGATTACCCTGAGGGGCCACAGGTTTCCCACCACTGGTCTAAGAGCATGTCCACACAGTAATGCTACAGCAGCAGCTCTCAGCTACACCACTGTAGCCTCCTCTTACAGCGCAGAAAGGGGTTTTTCCATTGCTGTAGTAAACACACCCCCTTGAGAGACTAGCAGTGTCTATACCAGGACTTAGGTCGGCTTAACTACATCTCTCAGGGGTGTGAATTTTCCACATGCCTGAGAACGTGGCTATGTCGACCTAAGTATTAGGTGCAAACCAAGTAAGTGTTTTTGGGGTCATAATACATGGTCCCCAGCCATGCTCTCCCTATGAGAGGACAAATCTGACCAAGGGGGGCGGGATAACTCAGTGGCTTGAGCATTGGCCTGCTAAACTGAGGGTTGTGAGTTTAATCCTTGAGGGGGCCATTTAGGGATCTGGGGCAAAAATTGGGGATTGGTCCTGCTTTGAGCAGTAGGTTAGACTAGATGACCTCCTGAGGTCCCTTCCAATCCTGATATTCTGTGAGTAAGGCCAGGTGTTGATTACTGGGATATGCAAACAGGAAGTGATTTCTACTCTGCTATCAAGGGAGATCCAGGCACCAGCTGATATGATGGGTGACTTAATTATGTGCAGTTTTAGGACGCTTCGGGTCAGTGCTGAGGATGCTGGCAAGTTGCCAAAATGGCACTCGAGGGGGTTGCAAAATTTGGATGTCCCCTGCGCTAGAGGGGAAAGGTGCCTTATCTCTGCCTATATAGGGCAGAGTGCAGCGGGGGAGCGGTGTTAACCATGGCAGTTCCTCGGCCAATGATATATATGGGAAAGGTAGTGATCAGGTTAATCTTCACCCAGCAACTTGAAAATCTGTCCTCCACTACCTGTCTTTCCAAAGATCCTCTTGGTGCATAATGGAATTATTAAAGGTGCTGCATTCATATGGTTACTGGAGGTAGCTAGGTGAAGACAGCTAGTTTCAGCCACCTCTAGGCGTCCCCCTCTCTCTGCCCCCCTGCAAGAGGATTACAGTCAGGAGGGATGATGCTGCTAGCAGCTCAGGGCACAATTCTCCTTGGGTCAAGGCATTCTTGATACAGGGTCCTTGGCGCCCTACCACTGGAGATGAGATGAGGCTGAGTGTGAGCCTTGCCACCTTCAGAGTACTCAGTGGAAGACTCCTCTCTTTGTACAGGCCTCTCCTTAATAAAGGGGGCCAAAAGCAACCCCAGCATCCTTTCTCATGTACACAACCTACCAGAATGATCCTTCGGAAACACAGCAAGAAGGACAGAGAATATGGTCCTAGTGTGCTAATCCCTGTCAGTGGCACCTGGATACGATGATGATGGGTGCATTAGAAACCGGTGGAGAGGCGAGGGTGTTTTCTGTACCCTGTGTGGCAAGAAGACGACAGGGGAAGAGCTTGGACTAGGCAGGAATGTTACCTAGAGGTCAAGGAGAGGTAAATGATGACTGATAGCTAGTGCTTGGTGCCATAACATTCTGTTCCAAAAGAAGAAAACCCTAGCTTATAAATGACTGAAAGCAGACGTGGGATGAGTCAGGAAGTTACTGAACTCTGGGACAATGTTAAGCAACTAAGGACATGTGCAAATCTGTACTTCCTGATTCGCTTATCAGGGGTGAATACCATTTTTCTGGACCTCTAGGTTCACGGCCTCTTTAAAATGTTCCCAGCAAATAAACAAGCCACTGATACACTTGAGAAGTGCATGGGTGGGGTAAAGCAGTAGCCATGTGTTTCTCATGAAGATAACGAGAGCCTGATTTTTGAAGTGCTGATCATCTGCAGCTTCCGCTGACTTCAACAGGAGTTTTGGGTTCTCTGAAAAGCAGGCCTGGGGACTATTGCAATGACCTGGCTAGTGTATGTGTGTGTCTTCTGCTGAATGGAATCAGTAGTGCTCAACTGTGTGTCACATAGGCCCTATACTGCTGTCAACTGGTGGAGATTCTTAGGTGGCAGAGGCCTTTGCTTTTTGGAGCAGGAAACATTATCTCAACTGTCACTTGAAGTTCTGAATGGCCATGACATGCAGCATAGCACTCCCATGAAGGTGATCACAGATTTGTTATGATATATTAACCTAGCTCAATAAGCCTTGCTGTTTACCTTAGCAGAAATGAGCACCCTGGTTATTTTTCACTAGGTTGCAACCACCGATGACGTCGCTGTAAATTAACCTGCAAGGCCAAGATCCCTGAACAGTCTGTCATCTGGCAGCACCCAGATATGTGGTGTTTTTGCATATTTGTTGAATCAAATTCTGAAGAGGTAAAGCAAGGTGAAGTAAAATCAAAGGCTTCTTAAAACAAACAATGGCTCTTCTCGAGCAGACAGACCTATTTCAAGGACAGACGCAGGGCAGCATTAATCATTGCAAATTTATCGATTTGCTCCTTGGACAAAACATAGCAGAATGTCGAAAACTAGCTTTAGGTCACCGGCAGTTTACAAGGGGAAACAATAAACCTTGCCAACCTGAATCTGAATTGCAATTTGCTCCAGAGATGCTAGACATACTGTAAGAAGAAATCTGATGGGGGGGTTTTGGGGAGGGAGGTTATATTTTGCAACTTCTTAGTCCATACTGATTTCAAATCTCTTTATAAGAGAAGGGAAAAAATAGAAATAAAAAACAAAGCATCGATAGCCAACCTGGGAAAACTGCCTTTAATGAGTACCTAAACACAAAATAGACATATGATATGCAGTTCTGAGGCTCAAATACAGAGTAATTTAGATAATCTAGTATCTTACATTTCATATGACTCACATCATCCATTTGTATCACAAAGCACTTTGCAAGGTTTACATACAGCTTTACATATAAGCTTGAGATCACTTTAACAGCTGTTGAAATGCAGCCACTTCTGTGGTGCAAAGTGGTGACAGTTTAACAGTACACAACAGGAAATGGCACATGTTGTATTTAATTGAAACTGAAGGGAATATTTTAGCTGCAGGAAGTCAAATGTAATTATCTGAGTTGAAATTTGGCTGGAACACCAGGACTCATGCCCTTACTCTTATTTGAAAGGCAGGGTGACGGATATCCTGGACAAACCTTATTGAATTAAACTTTTTTGAATTACATTTAAGTATTTTAGGAATTCATTGTATTAAAAATGCAAATGTATATGTATTATTGTGGGATTGCATGTAACTTCTTTATGGAGGAAACAAAGACTAATGTAAACCCTGGGAAGTGTTATGAGCTTCAAAGGACCCTTTGGAACAATGTGAGCTTTTTAAAGCTAAGTGGGTTTCCCAGGAAGCTTCAAGGGGGAAGTACACTCAAACGTCAACTCCTCTGGGTATGCAAAAATTCAGCTTTCGTAGCTTCTCAAAGCGGAGGGGACCTTTTGTCTGCTGATCACCTGTTACATGAGGACAGATCCAGAAAGTCGAAACTGGATTAAAGAGTGACACTCAGTTTCATGGGGATGCTTTACTGTGAGCCAAAGCAGTTATGAACTCATAAGCAATGCAAAACCCCTGAGTGGGGTCTGAAGAGCTGTTTACTGGCCAGCGCCCTTGTTGGAGACGGGGTGATCTCTGGTACCCTAATTAGCATGTGTGTAGGTTCTTTTATTGTTTTTAATGTTTCCTTGGTAATGCTTTCACCTTGAGAATAAATATGCTTGCTGAGAAAGGGCCATGTGGTACTTTGTAACAGCTGGTAAGTACACATTGTGTACCAACAGGCCTGCTGAGGCAGTCTTCATTTTGGGGGATTTCACAGTGTAGGCGAACTGTGCAGCCTGGAAAAGCCCTAGGCAGGAGGGAGAGAGATGCACGTCTCTGCCCAAGAGAGATGATGGCTGGAGAGCCAGAAACCTAAGAGTGGCTGCCCTTGATGGACCCCAAGGGGGAAATACGGGTGCAGTTGCCCTGGACTGTGACAGGCAGCACCTTCCATATCTTCACACCCTCTAACATCACACTGGGAGCGTTGATTCAGTACTGTCTCCTACCTAATCACCAACACCACCTCCTGCAGCAGATAAGTGTTTCTTGGAGATGGCAGCCCTGGAGAAGGAAGTTCTCCAGTCACAGAATAGATATAGCACCGGTAGCCTCAGCAACACCCGCTTTCCCCACCATGTTCTGCCCATGTGACTCAACCCTGACTTCGATGGACCACTTGTGTGGGGCAGAGGGTAGGTGCCCACTCAGTCCTTGACCTCTTGGTTGAGACTGGGCACAAGGGCATCAGTGAGCACCAGTGGTAATGGTGTTTGTGACTTGGGAATTGGACTGAGCCACGCCCCAAACTCCGTTCACGTGGGCCTCCGGACAGTCATCGCTTGGTAACAACTCTTCCTCATTACTGACTGGGTTTGAAAGGCCTCGTGTCCCATTACCAAACCCCTGAGCCAAGGTGTCGCTCTCAAAGTCTACTGTTAAAAACAAATGCCCGAAGCCCATAATGTTTGCCTGTGCTTGTGTCTAGAGGACTAGCAGTTATCTGTTTGAATTTGCTTGCAGTAAAACCTGCATTTGAGCAGCTTTGTCCCCAGCCTGTGATTTCTCGGAGAAGGTGGAAGTACTGTAGTGTATTGAAAACTGTGTTACACTTAAAGTAATAGTTTATAGTTTTAAGGGAGTTCCTGGGCCTGCCTGCAGGCTAGGGAGCTCTGTAGGGAAGCATGAAATCTGGTTCTTCAGCAGGCAGTTTGCAAAGAGCCAGCCTAGAGCAAGGTGGCTTGAGTTGTTCCTCTGTGCCTCAGGGAGCAGCCTGTTTTGTCTGTCCCTGTTTTCTTGTGTGTTAAAGTAGTGTTAAGTTGCAGCCTTTCAGAAAGAGTACTGTTTTTTATCTAACTTCTCCTTGTATGCCATGAATATAACAGGTATGTTTCAGAAAACATTTGCCCCAGCCCAGCCACCCCCCGCCCTCTCCAGAGACTTACGTAGCACCCCGTCCCAGAGCATTTGAATCCAAGAGAAAGAGATGTCTGGTGAGGGAAGTTCAGTGATCTGTAGTCCTCCTTTCTAACCTGTTTCTTGCAGCACATCCGCTGCGCTGCGAGGTTGTCAGTGTCTTCTGCTGTGCTGGCTTCACCACCCACACACGTCTGAAATGCCAGCTAGCGAGAGGTTAAAAGTCTCTCACAAAGTAGTTCTGGAGCTTTGGGAATAGGAGAGACAGGGAACTCTGTGTGTAAAGAGACAGATTCATGAAAATGTACTTACAGCAGCTCAGAGATGCAGGCAGGGCTGACCTGTCTTCCCAAGTGCTTGTATCTGCCTGCAGTTCGTGAACGTGTTTATTTATGATTTTGCTGGCGTTGGTTTAAATGCAGTGGCAGCAGCCCAACACTCTTGAGCAACCCTTCAGTCGCTAGTTCAGTGGTCCCCAAACTTTTACTCTCACGCCTCCCCCTTACCAGTGATAGAACGTGTCTTCCCCCCCGGTCGCCTCCTCCCGGCCCAGGAGTGGAGGTGCAGCCGGGCTGGGGGCTAGGAGCGGAACTGGGGGGAAGACACGGTGGCCAAGGGTGGGGGGATTGGGCCGGAACAGAGCTGGGGACAGAGCAGGGCTGGGTGGCACTCCCTCCCGCCCCCTCGTGGGGCTTGGCCTGGACCCCAACGCCCCCCCAGACGTTCCTCCATGCCCCCCTAGGGGGACGCACCGCACAGTTTGGAGACCACTGCGCTAATTAGGGTACATAGGCGATATAGGATACCACACTGAGGCTGGGAAAGACGTTTTGGGGACAGCAGGGTGGGAATAGCAATGAGGCATGGATGTTTTCCCCTCTAGGCTGTCGGTTCAAATCCAGCCCCAACTAGCAGTTGTGCAGTGTTGCAGCGTGTTGCCTGTGTGAAATGTGTCGGCAAACTCATTCCGGTTCCTAATGGACAAGTATCTTCAGTGCATAGAAGTGGGGCTGATTGGCACCTTTGCTGGCAATCTCAGAGGAGTGGTGGTCAAAAGACTGCATGTGCCACAGAGACTGGACTCCCCTCTCCTCCCTAGAGATGGGCCCGTCCAGTTCAGGCTTGAAGCTCTTGGGCGGGGAAGCTTGCATGGCTATTCCTTGTGTTGCATCTGCTCTTTGGGTACACCGAGGATTTCAGTCTCAGGGTTGATGTTCCAGCACTAAATGTCGGGCTATCCAGAGCCATGCGAAATCCAGTTGTTTGCTCAAAACTCTGCCTAGACTCCCTGTCCAGCAAGGGGGCATGGGGAGGGCATCTTGGAGATGGGTGGTGCTGATGGTTTTGGTTCCCCTGGTAAGGGGGGGCATCTGGGAAAACAGCAGGGCACGGGGTACAAACTGAAACATCAGGAGGGGGAATATGGGAGGGGAAAAGGGCTGGGGGGAAGTTTTTATGGCTGGTTCTGAGCCATGTAAACCCTGGCTGAGGCCCTGAGTGCAGATTTGATCTTTGTGTAACACTTGTCACCTCAGCTCTGTATTGCTGTGCATTTGGGTTGCACACGCAGGTTGACCTAGACTCCGGCTCTTGGCCAAAAGACACCCCAGCATTTCTCTCCTCACTCTGGCTCTCCTGCCTTCTCCAGGCTTTCTGGCTACCTGCCAGGCAGGAGACACAGCCAGGGACCAGCTGAGAGAGTCCTTCAGGGGCCTCCCAGCTCCTCCCTCCCTGGGGCAGAGCCAGGCCAGCCTGGCAGCAGAGTTCCCCACCCTGGGGCAGCAGGCGAGGCCACTGTGAGGGGGTGGCTCTGGCTGTGGGGAAGTGGAGCCTGAGCCCTAAGAGTCAATAGAGGGGGAAGGTGGGTTTGTGTGTTGGAGAGGGAGAGGATTAATTGCAGGGAAGGTGCAGCCAATGGCCCACTGAGCTCGGGGAGGTCAGAACCTACAGGAGACAGTGGGAGGGGCAGGGGGGAAGGCGGGAGGCAGACATGAGGGAGATAGCAATGAGCATGCACATTTTATGCAAATTAGTTCTTGGGGGCGGGACTGTCTTAGGAAAGTCCGGTTGTGCAGGAAGGTCCAGTGGGTGGAGCACTGGACCGGGGCTCAGAGACCTGGGTTCTATTCCCACCTCTGCCTGTGTCTGTGGGAAAATCCCTGCCCCCTCTCCCGCCATGCCTCTACAACTGGCGTGCTCAGTAGAACTGCTTGAAAAATAGGAATTGATTTTCATGGGAAACTTCAACACACTTTGTTTTTTTTAAAAGTCTTCCACAAAAATGTTTGATTTTTTTTTTCATCCGCCGCCCCCATTCTGTTCCTTTCCTCTCCTCCCCTCCAATGGCAAATTGGACAAATCAAAAAGGGAGACAAAAGGGGAAACAAAACAACAAAGGATTTGGGGAGGACGGGGATTAAGTCCGAAAATCTGAAAATGTTGAACAAAATGAGAATTTGTAGAAAGTTTTTGTTTGGGGATGGATGGGAAGGGGCATTTTTCATTGAAAAATATTCTGGAATGAAAAATTCTAACCAGCGCTAAGCTGAGCACGGTGAAGTGTGCAGATAAAGATCAATATCTCTGTTTGAGCAAATCCCCATTCCCCTAGGGAGCCATTTATGGAGACAAAATAACATGAGACCATCAAGGCACTGCGCTGCAGTGAAAAACAGCCGGTCTCGCTCATTTCATTTTTTTCCCCTTTGGGCAGGGACTGTTGTTTGTACAGTGCCTAGCACAATGAGTCCTTAATCCGGATGGCCTCCATCCATGTACTCCTGCAATATACATTTCAGATAATAATAGTGAACTTCCACAGATCCTGCCTGCAAGGTGCTGATCATCCTCAGCTCCCATGGAAGTCAGTGGGAGCTCCGAGCACTTTTTGGGCCTATAGTTACCAACGTAGTCGATCACCCATCTATTGCGTGCGATTGCTGTGGAGTTAATGATTTGGAGAAGGAGTGGGTCTGATGAGATATTACCTGCCAGGAAGCTTGGTGACTGACTAAGGCTACCTAGCCTGGGTATTTCCTTTCAGTAGCAATAAGTGATGAGGGCTGCCTTGTCCAGGAATAGCTCAGGGAGCTGTCTGCATAGCAGGATATCTGCACAGTTAATTTTGTCCGTGCTCTCATAAATGTGATTGAAGGCTTTTCGCACTGTTGTAACTGAATAGTCCTTTGGCACCGAGTGAAATGAAAACAAACATAAGCAAAGCTGGGTAACACGTGTAACACAAGTAGCTTTCTCAGTCCTCAGACACACCAAAAACAGTACAATGCAATTTGATTTGGCCCAGCATCTTTCACACAAACGCAGCCTCTCAGCTGGTTTACAGAGTTGAATTTAGTTCCAGAGAGTGGGCAATCAAGGGCACAAGTTACAGGAAACAGCGGCATAAGCCATTGTATGGAGAATATATTAAAGCATTCAGAGTTAAAGCTATTAATAGGTGAGGAGGGAATTTGAGATGTTTTCAACAGAGATGAGTCAAGTTGGGGATTGCTCAGATCCTGCATTTTGAGTAGGGCCCATCCTGTATTTACATGGGATTTTTAAAGAGGTGGAAAATCAGTGAAAGGAATAGTTACAGGAAGTCTGTTCCAGATGGCCAGAGTTACAGAGGAGAAGGCTCTTGCACGAACCATGATGAGTTGTAGGAAGGAAAAGAGAAGGGCCAGGAAAGGGAGTAGAAAGAAGGCAGGTGTGTGAACACTAGAGATGTAGAAATAGGTGAATAATGCAAAAAAATAATTTCCACAAATATTAATTGGGACTTTTTCAGTGGATTTGTTTCGGTCCCGTGTGTGTCCCTGCTGTGTTCCTTTTCTGCGTGAGCGTTTGATTTTGTTGATGAATGTGTTCGTCTAAAGCAAATTTCGACTGCTGGTGATGACGAGCTCATCTCACTGAAAGAAAAAGCCATCGCTGATGATATCAGTGGTGATAGGGACGGCCGGCAGTGTCTGTCCTGCTGGAAAGCTGGTCTTGCAGCACAGAGCAGGGTTTTAACATGTTGAATGTTTACAAACACTGTGGTGGAACTTTCCAGAACAGGCATCAAAATCCACCTGTAAGACATGTCCTTCACAAAACGGGTCATTGCGCTTTCAGCTTCCTGTTGGTCACACTGCAGGTGCATGTATTCATATCTCAGGTGACTGTTTCTGAGAACCTAGCCCTTGTGACCAGATTGGTAAAGGGACAGAGACCCTTAAGTCTATAGGCTGAAGGTTCAACTTCAGGAGCTTTCCAGAAGCTGAGAATGGGTGACGGGATGGATCACTGGATGATTACCTGTTCTGTTCCTTCCTTCTGAAGCATCTAGCTTTGGCCAGTGTCGGAAGACAGGATTCTGGGCTGGATGAACCATTGGTCTGACCCAATATGGCCGTTCTTATGTTCTTAACTCTATCCCAAGAATGTAGTGAATGACCAAAAGTTATCACTGTCTGTTGACCATTCTGTGGCCTATGGGAAGTTAGTTTGGTGGTTGTAGTGCAGTTCCCAGTGTACAATGTCCACATTACAGTTGACAGCCCTAGCAGAGAGGTCAAGGAAGTGGGCCATGGAGACTGAAGAATCCTCTCCCTTCCCCAGTCCTCAGAGGCGGTCTCGGCAGTTCAGGGTCGAGAAGTGCTGGCAGGGAATGTGACAAAGCTTTTCACAGATTCTAAGGTCAGAGGGGATCATCGTGATCATCGAATCTGACCTACCTGCTCTGCGGCTGCCCTGTTGTACCTGCTCAATGGAGAAGCAGATGGCTCCAGCCCATAGGACTCTCCACAGCATCTTTCACACAGAATGGGCGCGCACACAGAGAATTGGCCCTTAATGTTTACAGTAAGGTTTGTTTTCTGGCTGTTGAATCAGCATAACATCAGGATGGCAAGTTGAGTGGGTCACACCTTCTGCCACTGGGTTCCTCGCTAAAGTGCAAATGTCATAAAGATGCCAGCAATGCCTTTCAGCAAGATGCCAGCAAAACCTTTTATTCCAGGTCACAGTCTGATGAGATTAGAAAGGTGTTCAGATTATACGTACCTGTGAAACTGGATTCAGTATTTGGGATGTGAGACTTCCAAGGCTAATGCAGTCCTAGGATGCATCATGTGAGGTATTTCCAGTAGAGACAGGGTAGTGTTAGTATCATTATACAAGGCACTGGTGAGACCTCATCTGGAATAGTGTGTGCAATTCTGATCTCCCATGCTTAAGAAAGATTAATTGAAATTGGAATAGATGCAGAGAAGGGCTACTAAGATGATCTGAAGAACGGAAAACCTACCTTATGAGAGGAGAGCTAAGGAGCTTAGCTTGTTTAGCGTAACCAAAGGAAGGTTGACGGGAGATATGATTGCGCTCTATAAATACGTGAGCGGGACAAATACCAGGGAGGGGGAGGAGTTGTTTAAGTTAAGTGCCAATATGGACACAAGAACAAATGGATATAAACTGGCCATCAACAAGTTTAGACTGGAAATCAGAGAAAGATTTCTAACCATCAGAGGAGTGAAGTTCTAGAACAGCCTCACAAGGAGAGTAATGGGGGCAAAAAACCTAACTGGCTTCAAGACAGAGCTTGATAAGTTTATGGAGAGGATGGTATGAGGAGACTGCCTGCAATAGCATGTAGCCAGTCTGCAACTGCTAGTTGCAAAATATCTCTAACGGCCCATGGTGGGAGACCAGTTCAGGAGGGCTCTGAGCAGGGCCGGCTCTAGGTTTTTTACCATCTCAAGCAAAAAATTTGCTTCCCCAAACTCTGAGAGCACAACTGCCCCCCCCCCACCCCCTTCCGCCCAAAAGGGTGGCTGGAATGCCGCCCCTGGAATTGTGCTGTCCCAAGCACATGCTTGCTTTGCTGATGCCTAGAGCCGGTCCTGGCTCTGAGTTACTAGAGAGAATTCTTTCCCAGATGTCTGGTTGGTAGGTCTTTCCCACATGCTCAGGGTCCAACTGATCACCATATTTGGGGCTGGGAAGGAATTTCCCCCAAGGTCAGATTGCCAGAGACCCTGGGGTTTTTTTGCCTTCCTCTGCAGCATGGGGCCCAGGTCACTTGCAGGTTTAAACTAGTGTAAATGGTGGATTTTCTGTAACTTGAAGTCTTTAAATCATGATTTGAGGACTTCAGTAACTCAGCCAGAGGTTATGGATCTATTACAGGAGTGGGTGGGTGAGGTTCTGTGGCCTGCAATGTGCAGGAAGTCAGACGAGATGATCACGATGGTCCCTTCCGGCCTGAAAGCGTGTCTTCAGGAACAGTGAGGTACTGCAGGACGTGTTGTTGGGGCGTCTCTGAGCAATGCTCTTTCATCGGATTCATTACGGAGCCGATGCCTGAGCCAGCATTCTGTCAGGGGACGCTTGACACTGCCAGGGAGTCACCTCTTGGGTGAACTGCAGAACGGACATCCTGACCACTTCTGCTCATTCTCCTGGCACTTCCTGATGCAATGTCAGGGCGTAGGGCTGGCCATAATCTAGCTGAGATGGTTCCAGTCTGTTCACCCCCATCGCCTTCCCTGGAGATTACAATTGAGCACAGCACTTTTCTTCACTTCCTGTCCTAAACCGTAGCACTGTGGTACTGTGCCCTGTCAGACCAGCTGTCATGTCCCGCATTAAAAGTGGCTGCACTTAAAAAGCAGGTGACGTGAGTCTAATGGCTCTATTTCAGGCATTTTTTAATGTATCCATCACTGTACTATCTAGGTGTCATATTAAAAAGCATCAGTCAAGTTCAATCAATCGCACCACATCTGTCAACTTAAAAAGCAAAAGTACCATTTGCAAAGGCTCTTACGGCAAAATATTCAAACGCTGGGTACCTAAAATTAGGTTCCTAAATCCATATTTAGGCAAGTGATTTGATATTCCAGAAGGGCTGAGCAGACCACAAATCTCCTTCCTGTGAATGGGAGAACCATGAGACCGGCACCTCTGAAAATCGGATCACTTACGAAGCAGCTTAAATAGGGATTCGGGGCTCTCACTTTAGGCCCCCAGTTGCAGAATGGGAGGCTGTGGGTGCTCTGAAAATCAGGTCCCAGGTTTGCAAATGTTGACCTGAGTCTGATCATTTCCAACCCTGCAAGGCATTTAAATCCGTATAATGAAAATGTTTCACATAGTGTTCTCTTTCCTCCCGCGCCTTCTCACTCCCTACAGTTGTGGCCATTCAGGAGTGGTTCATTTTTTTTTTTTTAGCTTTGGTCGCAGTCCCCCCATCTCCTTGTGTTTTCCTAGAGTCGTCTGTCACGCTAAAAAATTTCACAATATTTTCCTTGTGGGCAAAAAAAGTATAATAAGGGACCTTGGCACATGCTTGGGAGAGAGCTAATTATAGGATTTTCAGGCTAATGTGATAATATTTTACTTAAATGTGCGGCGTAGTTGTAATTACTCCTCCAGAGATGCCAGCCGCAGCAGAGGATGAGGCAATATGCTATTATGTAATCTACTGTTATTGTGCTGCTGTGGAAATTTTCGCTCTCCCATCACCTTCCCTCCCACACGGCCCCAAGCTTTTCATCCCAAACTCAGCACTGTTGCTTCTTTTAATGGGATCTTGTTGAGTCTGGTGGGTCAGCGACAGACCCGGCCGTAAGCACAGGCAGCTGCTTGAGAAGCTGGTGGCAATTCCAGGGCCTCCGTCTGTTCCCAGTAACTGGGAGTGGTGTCTGGTTTCTCACCGTTCTCTGGGCCTGATCTGTTGATTTCAGTGCGACTGGGGTCTGGTCCCATCTGCCTTTCCACGAGCAGTACTGGAAAGTGGTAGCTCCTAGGCAGATTCCCCCAGCCAAGCCACCATCTGGTGGCTTGGAATCCTGCAACCTTAGCCAAAAATCCATCCCACCTAAGGCATCATTGCAGGTGTACCTGGTCACAGGTTGCTTTTCCCCCTTTATTCCTTGTAGTGCAGTACACGTCAGGCTGTGATCTGCCATGGCCACTAGAGGTCCCTAGAGCTGCTTCTGTTAGTAAAATGATGGTACGTCCATCAGCCTCCAAACAAAGATGCTTTCAACCAGACTAGTTCTAGCCCAGTCTATGGCCCTTTTAGGGCTTTTTTGGTCAACTAAAACTGTCTCTCTCTGCAGCTTCATTTCCTTTATGTGGGTGTAAATACAGCTCTGAGCAGATTAGTGGATGATGATGATAAAGTTGGAGGGGTTGCAAATACACAGGAGAATGGAATCAAACGGCAAAGCGACCTGGAGAAATCAGAGCAACAGGGGCTGCAGGAGGAGATCTGGTGCAGAAGACCATAAAGTCCCACACCCAGGGAGAAGACACGCACAGCCCAGATATGAAATGGGGGGGGAACCAAGTAGCCAGATCCATTGCTTCAAAGCAGATTAATTTTTCTGTCACATCATCTTCATCCTTACACCTTTTTTCTGTAATCAAGCACTACGGTTGCTGGTGGGGAGATGTAGAGCTGAGATGGAACGGCTAGGCGAGGACGTGTTCACAAGGGCATGCCTGCAGGTATCTTAAGAACAGATCCATAATATGAAGCGGTTTGAGAACCACTGGTTTAATGCACTGAGCACTGGACTGTGGTCCAACCACGCATACATTCTTATCCTCATCTTGTACATGGACTGCCTCTCTGGCCTTCGGCAAGTCATACAGAGCCTCACCAAAAGCCTGCTGAAGTCTGTGGAAAAAACACCCTTTGGTTTTGTTGAGATTTGAATCAAGCCCCTGATCTCTTTGCCTCAGCTTCCCTACCTGTAAAATAGGGATAATGCTTACCCACTTCATTGGGGTACTGGGAGGATTCATTCATTAATGCTGGTGAAGTGCATTGGGGATGCATAGCTATCGTGCGGTAGAGGTGGTAGCCATTAGCCATTCTGTGGGCTGGGCCATAGGATCAGAACAGATGTGCCTAGAGGTGAGTTCTCTCTCTGAGAACTGACCTGCAGGAGATGGTGTTTGTTTAATTCACTCACATTTAATGTCCTGGTTTTCATTTCATTGACCTTATTCCCATTCTCCATCCAAACTTTCAGTTGGCCCAGGGAATATAGGACAGCCCTGCATCTCAGATCCTAATTTGTCTGTGTCAACAGACTTAACATGTATAATTTATAAATGATTGAATTAGGTAGCCAGGGTTTCGGGAAACCTGCAGCACTTGAAATCTTGCTTTGTCATCAGGGTTTCCTGCTCTGAAGTTTCATGGCAAGGATCCATTAAGTCCAGAAGGAACCATTTTGATCAGCTTGTCTGACCTCCTGTATAACACTGACCATAGAACTTCCCCAAATAATTCCTAGATTGTCTCTTTTAGAAAAACATTCAATGTTGGTTTAAATATTGTCAGTGATGGAGAATCCACCACAACCCTTGGTAAATTGTTCCAGTGGTTACTTACCCTCACTGTCAAAAATGTGTGCCTTATTTCCAGTCTGAGTTTGTCTAGCTTTAACTTTCAGCCACTTGGTCCTGTCAAACCTTTCTCTGCTAAATTGAAGAGCCCATTATTAAATATTTGTTTCCCACGTAGGTACTTATAGACAGTAACCAAATCACCCCTTAACGCTTTTCTTTGTTAAGCTAAATAGATTGAGCTTCCTGAGTCTATCACTAAAAGACATATTTTCCAATACTTTAATCATTGTGATAGCTCTTCTCTGATTCCGCCTCCAACTTATCAACATCTTTCTTGAATTGTGGGCACCAGAACTGGACACAGGATTCCAGCAGAAGTCACACCAGTGTCAAATACAGAGGTAAAATCTCTGTACTCCTATTCATGATTCCCCTGTTTATGCATCCCAGGATCGCATTAGCTCTTTTGGCCACAGCGTCACACTGGGAGCTCGTGTTCAGCTGATTATCCACCACGGCTCCCAAATCTCTTTCGTCGTCCCCGCTTCCCAGGATAGAACCCCCTCATCCTGTAAGTATGGCCTGCATTCTTTGTTCCTAGAGGGATACGGTTACTTCTGGAGTTGGAATTTGGCCAGGAGACGGGGGTTCAACAAGCCTAAGATGAGCTAGAGCTCTGGTGGCCCCCTCTCAAGTGGGTCCAGGGAGCTGCAGCCCAAACACTGTCTCGGGACCTACGGACCTGGATTCGAGACCTCCAGTCCCTCACAGCTCGTACCATTCCTCCCTCAGAGAGAGAGGGAGTTCTATGGTAGCGAACAAACCTTTGAGAACACAGCTACGGGTGAAACAACTTCCTTAAACGCTGTACTGGAATAGGATTATCTGCTTCTTAGGCATTGGCTAACTGCCAGGGCTGGAGCTAGCCGGTGGAAATTGTTGGGAATGACCATTCAAGCACTTGGATAATCTGGAAAGTGGCAGTTGGTAGTTTAAGGTGTGTGCGCACAAACCCGCGCTCACTGGATGTATATTGCTTGGAGCCTTGGGTTGGTGCCAAGTGGCTTTTGGACCAAGCTGGCTTGTTTTCCATCGATGTATAAATAAACCCTGGAGTTCGGGTGGAATCTCGGAACAGGCAAGTCTGACTCTTGTCAGAGCCCCACCGCACCAAAGCCCAGTTTAGCTCTAGGGCTAATCCATAGGCAGCCTCAGCAGCTAGGCCAAAGGGAGAATGGGCCAAAGTGACGCTGGTTTTTACTATCAGAACTGAGACACATTGGAGGGGAGGGGAGGTGAAGCTTGCATGGGCTGTGCCGTATCTGAGGATAAACACGGGACTTCGGTCTCCAGGGCTGTTCCTCTGCCACCTTTTCACTTGTACTAAATTCACTTGGCTAAAGCAGGCGTGTTGAGAGTTAAGGCACTGGGCACTCACCTCATTTCCCGGCATGCACCGAAAAACAACAAGAAGCCTGGAGTTTGTGAAATACATTATAGCCCTCTTTCCTGCATGAAGCATTTGGCAGACACATGTCCCTAATTGCAGGTGAGTCCATATCGCCAAGCAGGGGAAAGAATAGAAGCTGCAAAAATCAGACGTGCGCATTTTATCCTGAGAAGGATCAAAGGCAGGAAGAGCTCCCATTACACATCTGGTGCAGCAGCTCAGCTCAGGAAAGATCCCTCCCGCCCCCCATGGGGAAGACTTCACTCTCAGCACCAAGCCTGGCCATGTTCACCCTGCTCTGACCCAGCAGGGCTGGCTTGGCCGCTCAGTTTCATATCACACCCTTTGTGGCCTGGCTCAGCAGGGAACAGCTCCTGGGTCCTCGTAGAGCCACTGGCCGCTCCCTGCTTCTCCCACACACTACTGCGGCAGTGCTGCAGAGAGATGCACTGCAGACCAGAGCTCTCTGGGGCACAAAGCCCCGACACAGTCTCTCAGTCTGTCACCACTGCTCCCCAAGTGTCAGAACCACCTTGGTTATGGCCTTATGCACCCACAGAGGGAGCACCCACCTGCTCCTTGCTTAGCCATTCCCTCCCATTCAGCACGATTTGTGCCCGGGCGTAACTGACCACACAGGGCCGTGGAGAATCATCCTCCGCATTTTACAGGTTCCATTTCATTTCTGTATACACTCAGGGTAAGCAGTCGAGGGCATTGGCACCAAGGCAATTTGTTTTGTTGGGGTTTTTCTTTTTTGGTGGGGGGAGAGGGGTGCATGATTGAAACGTCGAATCTGCCTTAAAGATTTCAAGAGTTTTGGGCTTAACTGGCAGGGGGGAAATGGACCTGAATTTTGAAAATACTTAGTAGATGTATTGCTGGGACAATTGGCCATGTGTTGCCAGTTGCTCCTCAAAGCATGTTGGGCCATGCTGCTCTGACAAAGATGGAAGAAGGAAACTTCTACATCTGTATATTCCTGGAGAAGGGAAGAAGCTCCATAGCTGTTTGGGCCATGGAGAGGCCATGGCTTATTTTCCAAAGTGTCAGTGTAGGACATGGGATGCAGGCGGACAACAGATTTAACCCTAGGAGATTTGCCCTGGAGTTGGAGGGGCTGAAATTCACTTCTGGCGGGTTTCATCTTTAAAATCGAGGCTTGAATTTTCTCTCCGTCATACTGGAGTAAATCAGGATTAACTCCGTTGAAGCCGATGCGTAAAGCCACTGTGAGGTCAGAATCAAAATCTTTGTCCTTAGAATCAGATACGGCTGTTCTCGCCAGTGCTAAAACATCAGTATGACCACAGACAGAGATTTTTAGGGTCAGCGATTTCATTTCAGTCCGACCGAATGCTGAATTCATTATAAATCTCTAGATGAGGGCCAGGTTCTAATCTCTCAGTGGTGTGAAAATCAGCCCTCCTATGGAGGTGTCTACAATTAAGTGCCAAGTTGGGAAATGTTAGGCTAAACCTCTCTGTAGCCTGGGATTAACTTCTCTTGCAGGGGTGGAGATGGGGGTGGTTATGGAGATGGGGGCGGTAGTTAATCACGAGTCAGCTCAAAGTCTCACTTGTTACTCAGGCAAACCTTGAACTGATTTCTTCCCCTGGGCCCAGCAACCTCCCTGTCCCCTTCCATATCATTCATCAAAGCCCCCTTCAGTTCTGCCTCCAACCCATGCTGGTCTGACTATTACAAAAGACAACGGCTGTGTTGTTATTAATTGTTACTAGATTATAATATAGATTTCTGCTTATATTAATAATTGAATATATAAAATGGTTATTATAATTTTAATAGATATGCATTATTATATCATAATTTATTATCTGAGTCCTTGAAGGCATGTTCCCTTGAGCAAGTTCTACCACCCTCATTATTTTCTGGTAGCTCCCCTTCTTTTTTCACCCCAAACCCTAATAATTTATTATGTCTTATTATATTTTATTAATATTGAATACCATAGCAGCTAGAGGCCCTACTGAATTTCAGGGCCCCCAAGTACTACTCGGTGTATAGACAGTGAGAGATGGTCTTTGCACTAAAGACACAAAGGTTAGGAGGGGAAACCGAGGCAAAGAGAAAATGATTTGGCTGGGGGGGGTGGGGGTCAATGGTAGAGCAGGGAATAGAATCTTAGAGTTCTGGGTTGCTGTGCCATGCATTAACCACTGGACAACACTGACTCCCTGTAACAGGGCCGTCTGCCCGTCTAAGGGCCGGGTGAGCTAGGGAGCAGCCAGCTCTGTTCTGAAGACGAGACAAGCAAGCAGATAGGTGCTGGGAAATCCAACCCAGCTGGGCAGCATGAGGTGATTGGGGCTGGAGGATGTAAAGGAGAAAGCCTGGGCCCAACAGGGCTGGGAGGACACGTTCCTGTAGCTGTAGCAGAGAACTATGAGGTGGTGAGACCCTGTGGACCTAGGGTTGCCAACTTTCTAGTCACAGAAAACCGAAAATCGAGCTTTGGTATAAGGGCTAGGAACTGACCTGACCAGTTTTCCCAGGTTGGTGACTGAGGACCCCAGCCTACACTGCTGTTCGTCTTATTAAAGGAGGCAGGGGCTACCAGACTTTCTTCAGTGGTCGAGGAAAGGAGCTGAGCGTGAGCAGGACAGAGTGTCTTATCCATAAAGAGGTTTGTGGATCGTAAGTTCTTGGGGCAGGGACTGTATCTTCCTACATGACTAAACAGCACTGAGCTCGCTTTGGGCTTGAATTCAGTGGTGCCAGGGAGAGCCCTTGTAATCAGGGAATGTGAAGGAGGAAAGGATGTTGGGTTGGGTGGATGGGAGGCTGAAGGAAAATGAATGAACTATTTGAAAGTCTTTTACCCCAGCTGGCCATATGGGAATATGTTCCTTTTTAATGATGCATTTGTATGAGCAATTCTGTCTGTGTTCTGTCACCAGTGTAACCTCTTGGACTTTTGTTCTGTGTTTAGGGGAGACCCACACAATGGACTCTGTGTGCATGTAGCTTTTGTCACAGAGAGACAAAACATGACAGCAGGAGTCTTTTGTTAATGTGCACATTCTTTAATTCACAGATCATATGGATGGCGCTAACTTGGGTGCATTTAGTTCCTGATCTTGCAAACACTTATGCACATGAGCACTCGCATTGAGTTCAATGTGACTGCTCGTGTGTGTTGAGCCTATGCGGGTGAATGGGACTACTCACGTGTGTAAATGTTTGCAGAACGGGGGCCTTAGTGTGTGGGCATCTGGAGGCAAAAGCTCTCCAGATTTCTTTTTAAAACGTCCATGTGCTCACACCTACTTCAGGGCCCTTCCACACACGCTTGGCATTTGTACTGTTGGTGCAAAAGCCTTTAGCTCTGTGGGCACTTTTGTCTGGAACAGCCTTTCTGGCCTTTCCATCCGCTCTCTATCTCTTTTCAGGTTGCATCTGAAAACATCCTCTCCACTTCCCCCACCCCCAGGTCCAAGTCACTCAGGTTCTCTCTCCGGCTGCTATTATGTATCACTTAAGGATCCAATTCTACAAATCCTCTAAGCTCAGTACTCTGGTTAAAGTCCAGTGCCAGCTCCAGGTATGGAGGTTTGGCAGGAATGAGACCTTATTCTGAAAGGTGGTCTGGGGTATAGTTTCTATGAAAGAGGGTAAAAATTGCAGTAAAGCTTTTATTTTGCTGCTACATAGCAAAAGTCTAGGAAGTCCCCGGAGCTGGACAGTGCTTGTTTTTGGCCGTGTGCTAGCCTATCGCTTCTCAGACAAATGGTAGCTTGAAGTGAGGTGCCTCCAAAGAAGCAAAGGGGTTGTTATGGCTGAAGACCAGTGAGGGCAATTTAAAGTTTACCATCAACTGTTTTGCTGCTGATCTTTTGTTAGCGGAAACAGCCAGGGTCCTTTGGGATTGTGGGGAGTGCTGGATTAGAGAACCATCCCTCTGTTTCCCTCCAGTCTGACTCGGGGAGGTTGGCTCCATTTTTTCCGGATAGATATCCCAAAACTGGAGGCTTGTCCAAGTCTCTCTGGGCTGGCAATTGGACAGGAAGTCTGGTGAGATCAGGTTTTCTCAAGAGATGCGGTGCTGAGGCCGAGTCTGGAACGTCACCAGAACAGCCCCTCTTGTGGGCTTTTGGTACTTCCAGTCCCAGCCAACATCAGGGAGCAGGGAAATGCGGCAGGAACAATAGAACAAAAAGATGCTCCTTGAACTTCTTCAGATCTTACATACATTTTGCATGAAAATATTGGTCAATTTTAATTTAATCCAGACTGGTTCTCTCCTCCCTAATGGAGTCCGCATGGAGGCATTTCCCGTGGTTGAGAAATAAGAAGTGGAAACCCTGATCTCACAGTGGGGATGTATTTTTTTGCTAATACGTTGAAGGGGAAAACGAGGGATTTAATGTTTCTTCCCCCTGTTGCTGAAGAAAATTATGATGAGCAGAACTCTAGAAACAGACTGATGGTGCCAGAAGTTTGGCAGCGCACCCTCCACAAGTTATCTTTCTGTAACTAAAACCTGACCTAGATTGCCTGGCCAAAAAATAAATTCTGCGCATTACAGTGGATATACACTGCTTTTATTACCCTACTGCTGGACACTCGGGGGCCTAGTTATCATTTACACTACGGCCGGGTCTACACTCACAACTTGTACTGGTATAAGTGCTTCAGCTAGGGGTGTGTTTTACCCAAACAGTTGTACTGAATACCACTTGTGTGAAAGCAGTTACATCACTGTAAAGATGCCTTATACGTGACTAGCTTGTTCCCCTTCCTGTATGGGAGTAAACTATCCCAGTATAAACACTTTTATAGCAGGATAATTGTGTCCACACAGGGGCTGAACCCACTGGTATAACTAGAGCGGGATGACTTGCGGGTCGACAAGGCCGAGGGCCCCTTTCTACAACCTGAGCAGTGTAAACTGGCTTTAGTGTAAATGACCATCAGGTCTTTTCTTTTGTGCTGGGAGTAGAATTGAAAGGCTTGTCTGAACACAAAGGTGTACTGCTGTAGTTATACTGATATATTAAAAGCAGAATAAGCCCTTAGCATGAATGTGGTTATACCGGTATAAAAGTGTGTATTCCTGTGTGGGAAGAAGACTAAGCTATACCGATGTACGGCACCTTTATACTGGTATATATGGTCCACGATAAGGGGTTTATAGCTATTCCAGTTAAAAATCACATCTCTACCCAAAAAAGTTACAGCAGTACAAAAACTGAGTGTAGGCCAAGCCTAAGACCAAGTAATGTAATGTTATCTCTCTGGAAGCAGGAGTGTCCTGAGGCCAGATCGACACCACAGACTTCTGCCCGTAGCTGTGTGGGGCAGGGCTGTGAAGCAGTGAAATTCCATACGGACCTCTCTCTTGTCTATTTAGAAAGTAAGATCTTCAGGCCAGGGGCCGTCACTTTCAATGAGTCTGTGTTTGAGGGGGTCTTCCTGGTTCTAATGGTTTTGAAAAACTTTCAACAAAGGATCTTTGATAGAGGTGGGGGGAAGGGGCCCTTGCTACTTCCAAGAATTTTTCTGTTGAACATTTACCACCCAAAGCTTTTAAGGAAGGAATGCTGGTGAGTAGTTAGACTTCAAGCCTGGGAATTGGGACACTTGGGGTCTCATCTGTACTATAGATTTGCTGTGTGTTCTTGAGCAAGCACTTAACCTCTGTCTGCCTTAGGGCTTTCCTACAAGGAGAAAAAGCCCAGAATAGCAAGTGCTGTATACGCAAAAAGAAAAGGAGGACTTGTGGCACCTTAGAGACGAACAAATTTATTTGAGCATAAGCTTTCGTGAGCTACAGCTCACTTCATCGGATGCATTCAGTGGAAAATACAGTGGGGAGATTTATATACACAGAGAACATGAAACACTGGGTGTTACCATACACGCTGTAACGAGAGTGATCACTTAAGGTGAGCTATTACCAGCAGGAGAGCGGGGAGGGAAAAACCTTTTGTAGTGATAATCAAGGTGGGCCATTTCCAGCAGTTGACAAGAACGTCTGAGGAAATAAACATGGGGAAATAGTTTTACTTTGTGTAATGACACATCCACTCCCAGTCTTTATTCAAGCCTAAGTTAATTGTATCCAGTTTGCAAATTAATTCCAATTCAGCAGTCTCTCATTGGAGTCTGTTTTTGAAGTTTTTTTGTTGAAGAATTGCAACTTTTAGGTCTGTAATCAAGTGACCAAAGAGATTGAAGTGTTCTTCGACTGGTTTTTGAATGTTATAATTCTTGACATCTGATTTGTGTCCATTTATTCTTTTACGTAGAGACTGTCCAGTTTGACCAATGTACATGGCAGAGGGGCATTGCTGGCACATGATGGCATATATCACATTGGTAAATGTGCAGGTGAATGAGCCTCTGATAGTGTGGCTGATGTGATTAGACCCTATGATGGTGTCCCCTGAATAGATATGTGGACACAGTTGGCAACGGGCTTTGTTGCAAGGATAGGTTCCTGGGTTAGTGGTTCTGTTGTGTGGTTGCTGGTGAATATTTGCTTCAGGTTGGGGGGCTGTCTGTAAGCAAGGACTGGCCTGTCTCCCAAGATCTGTGAGAGTGATGGGTCGTCCTTCAGGATAGGTTGTAGATCCTTGATGATGCGTTGGAGAGGTTTTAGTTGAGGGCTGAAGGTGATGGCTAGTGGCGTTCTGTTATTTTCTTTGTTGGGCCTGTCCTGTAGTAGGTGACTTCTGGGTACTCTTCTGGCTCTGTCAATCTGTTTCTTCACTTCAGCAGGTGGGTATTGTAGTTGTAAGAATGCTTCATAGAGATCTTGTAGGTGTTTGTCTCTGTCTGAGGGGTTGGAGCAAATGCGGTTGTGTCGTAGAGCTTGGCTGTAGACAATGGATCGTGTGGTGTGGTCTGGATGAAAGCTGGAGGCATGTGGGTAGGAATAGGGGTCAGTAGGTTTCTGGTATAGGGTGGTGTTTATGTGACCATCGCTTATTAGCACCATAGTGTCCAGGAAATGGATCTCTTGTGTGGACTGGTCCAGGCTGAGGTTGATGGTGGGATGGAAATTGTTGAAATCATGGTGGAATTCCTCAAGGGCTGCTTTTCCATGGGTCCAGATGATGAAGATATCATCAATGTAGCGTAAGTAGAGTAGGGGCATTAGGGGACGAGAGCTGAGGAAGCGTTGTTCTAAGTCAGCCATAAAAATGTTGGCATACTGTGGGGCCATGCGGGTACCCATAGCAGTGCCGCTGATCTGAAGGTATACATTGTCCCCAAATGTAAAATAGTTATGGGTGAGGACAAAGTTCAGCCACCAGGTTTGCCGTGACATTATCGGGGATAGTGTTCTTGACAGCTTGTCGTCCATCTTTGTGTGGAATGTTGGTGTAGAGGGCTTCTACATCCATAGTGGCCAGGATGGTATTTTCAGGAAGATCACCGATGGATTGTAGTTTCCTCAGGAAGTCAGTGGTGTCTCAAAGATAGCTGGGAGTGCTGGTAGCGTAAGGCCTGAGGAGGGAGTCTACATAGCCAGACAATCCTGCTGTCAGGGTGCCAGTGCCTGAGATGATGGGGTGTCCAGGATTTCCAGGTTTATGGATCTTGGGTAGCAGATAGAATACCCCAGGTCGGGGTTCCAGGGGTGTGTCTGTGTGGATTTGTTCTTGTGCTTTTTCAGGGAGTTTCTTGAGCAAATGATGTAGTTTCTTTTGGTAACCCTCAGTGGGATCAGAGGGGATCCCACTCCCACAAAAAAAATTTTTTTTGCTTTCCAAAAACGTAACTTCTTTTTGTTTGTTTTTCAGGGTTTTTTTAATTCTGAAAACTTTTTTCCAGTTTGACACTGAAAAGTTTCTTTTGAAAAAATTTCTGCCGAAACATTTCGTCCAGCTCTAGTTACTCTGACCCAAAGCAGTTGTATCTCCCTCCTGTAGCAGGCAGTCCTGGGTATTCCTTGAACAGAGAAAGGAGCTTTTCTCTATTTAAGATGCAGGTACTATTTTTCCTTCCATCCAAAGCTGCAAACTGCTGCACTTAAACCTGTTCTGCACTATTCAATAATTCACAGCCGAGCTATTTGAATTGAAACTCACCCCCTTCTTTGCATATGCATGTAGTGGTCATGCTCTTATGAATGGCTTCTACTCCCCACTCATATGTGATTCAGAAAGAGTTTGTTGCCTTAGTTTGAACGGACAGAGAAAGGGCATAGAAGGAGGCAAACTCTGTCTTACTCTCTGTAGTGTCAGGATGACTTCACCCTATAGAGTGTGATCAGCGTGGGTGGTGCCATACTGCAGTTCATGATGGGGCTTTTAGTCTTAAGGATCAGAATTTCTTTAATGATTTCCCAGGTAGGAAAGTTTTAGAGTAGTAGCCGTGTTAGTCTGTATCCACAAAAAGAACAGGAGTACTTGTGGCACCTTAGAGACTTAACAAATTTATCTGAGCATAACCTTTTGTGGGCTACAGCCCACTTCATCGGATGCATAGAATGGAACATATAATAAGAAGATATACATATATATATACACACACACACATAGAGAGAAGGTGGAAGTTGCCATGCAAACTATAAGAGGTAGTAAAGAATGTCTCACCTTTCTGAGAACCAGGAGGCTGCAGATGAAGAATGTAACAGCTTGTAAGAATGCCCATTAGAGCAACTTAGAACCTGGCTCACCTGCCTGGGCATGGAATGCCCTGAGAGAACTTGCTGTGACTTTGCTAGAGAGAGATCTTACTCCTGTAAACGTCTGATTTGGGAATGTCCCTCTGGATGTGGTGAGCAGTCAGGTATAATGATCAAACCAGGAGGATGAACAAATCAGTCTGATATAAAAGGGTTAAACTGGCTATCCCAGAAAGTTTTCCAGAACTCTAGAACAAGAGAGTTGCATTGTGCTACTCTGATACAGATAACAATTGAAATGCATCATGCTGCAGGATGGTACCAGGAAAGCATCAAGGCTAAAGCCTGATTGGAAAACATGCGGAGGCCAAAGCTATACTATAACTTGGGACCACACGTATAACCAGATTCCCTGACATGGCTTGTCTTTGTAGCGTAGCTCAAATCAGATGAGCACCCAAAAGGTTGAACGCTTGTCAAAGGCTTTGCCAAACTTCTTGAGTTTGCAAAATTGGGAAGAATGTCGTGTGATGCTTCTGGCTGGGCTGGAAGCAGAGTGAGGTAAGTTTGTCTGCTGGTGTTTTGACACCTCTGCTTCTCCCAGGAAGGGCAGCGGGCATGAGAATGAGAGATGCTTCTTTTTTGGAGGCAGCAAGGGGGATTAGAAATTGTAAGCTCTTCGGGGCAAGGACTGTCTTTGTTCTACGTATGTACAGCACTTAGCACAATGGGGTCCTGGTGCATGACTGGGGTTCCTAGGCACTACTTCAATACAAATAGTAATGCTAACCATAATTCTCAGCCTCTTCGCCAAAGAGCTTCGGCTGACATTTTGGGTAAAGGTGCTCCGGTGACATGGTGGGGGTTTAACTGTCTCAGTCAAAAAGAAAGTGGGGAATTGGTTCTTATTTAATCCAGACTGAGGGCCTGATCCAAACCCCCACTGAAGTCAGTGGCACGAGTCAAATGCTTATAGTTGAGCATGAGCTTGAGTGTGTTGCTGGGTCAGGGGCAGAGCACACAGCACCTTGCAGGATCGAGCCTGTCGAGACAGCAGAAATGCAGAGACTACTTCGCCTCATTCTTGGATTGGCTGCGGGCCCGTTCTCCTGTAGCACGGAGACAATTTCCCCCTAGCGCTGAAGAGCAACTCGCACAGTTCCGTTCATTCAAGCAGCACATCAGTGTGTGGTGTTTTTCCTGCTCGCTGCCCGTGCTGCGGCTGTGTCTACACCGTGACCGGCCGTGACAGCACTGCAGCTACGCCGCTGCGGTGCCATGGCGTGGGCACTTCCTGCGCCCACGCAAGGGTTTGCCTTCGGCGCAGTTAGTCCGCCTCCCCGAGCGGGGGTTCTCTCCCGTCGACCTAGCCGCACCCACACCAAGGGCTCGGTTGGCCTAACTACAGTGCTCGGATGTGTAAACTTTTTTCACAGCCCTGAGGAACACAGCTAGTTCGGTCTCAGTTAAGTGTGGACCAGGCCTTAGGTGGATGATCTAATGGGCTGGGGATGAGGCAAAAGCCTCTCTCATTAAAGGGCTTCTAGGAACTGATGTGGCAGGGATTCCAGCTTATGCTCTTCCCAACTAATCATCACGTAAACGAGGCCCCGGGGAGGGGAGTGGAGGGGAGGGACCTGACAGCATCTCGGGAGGATCAATACCGGCAAGTTGTGTTTAAAAACAATGCTCTTGTACAATGTAAACCTCTTCGCTGCAAGAGCTTTTATTTCTATTTCATAGCAACGTGAAGGCAGCTTTATGAATCCCTAAGAGGTGTCACAGCTTTGCCCTTTGGCTGTCACTTCTTGCTAGCTTTGCCCTTTGGCTGTCACTTCTTGCTAGCTAGCCTCTCAGCTGCACAAGTTCAAATCCATGATCATGTCATTGCTTAGATGAAAGAGTCCTTTTCCGAAACCTAGCTTCAGGTCTGGGTTCGCCTTTGCTGAAACTGGGACTACGTTGCCAGCAGTGCAAATTGACCTTCCAGGAAAAGAACGAGATGGGGAGCTTTTTAATCTTAACTCGCTGAGTCTGGAACTGTTTGACTTAAAAACCCACCCACTCCACGAGATTTCTAGTGAATGGGAAGCAGGGTCTGAATGAGCGCAGTCAGTGCAACTGTGGGAAAGGGTATATCAATCAAGCGATCAAAGTCTTGCTGAGAAACTTGGTGCTGGGAACGCTCAGAATCCTTCCACTCAGAGTTCAAAAGTTTGTGTCTTTCAACCACGTGGGCATGGAGCCTGGGGAAAAGGGTTTTCCCGTGCTGTCTCCTGTGTTCTCTGAAACATCTTCCTCTATGACTTATTTATAGATGGAGAGCACTAAGACACAATGGAAATCCTGAGGAGAGAAATGAGTGTGTTCCTAAAGCCGCTACACCTATATATTAACTGCTGTCACAATTAAGCTTGGAAAGCTTTGAAATCATGTTCATTAAAGGAATGGATACTTTGCACTTCCATAATGCCTTTTATCTGAGGATCTCAGAGAGCTTCAAAAAGCCACACGATACCACATGGGTTTGAATAAGTAAGGAACCTACAGGAGAATTACTTCATCTTTCGCTGAAATGCAACTGCCCCTGAGGTGGAATGCATCCGATGAAGTGAGCTGTAGCTCATGAAAGCTTATGCTCAAATAAATTGGTTAGTCTCTAAGGTGCCACGAGTCCTCCTTTTCTTTTAGCTATTTGACAGCGCACAGCAACAGCATGCGCACAGGCTAAGCGTTCTGCTCACATTATCAAGATTTTAGTTTCCACATATTCCAGCAATATATGGAATAATCGTTTCTTTTAAAATGTTGTACTCCTAAAGTGTAAGGACTAAATTCATAAGTTCCAAGGTCAGAAGGGACCATTGTGATCATCTAGTCTGACCTCCTCTGTAAAACAGGACATAGAACGTCCCCAAAATAATTCCTAGAGCAGATCTTCTAGAAAAACATCCAGTCTTGATTTTAAAATTGTTGGTGACGGAGAATCCATCACAACCCTTTGTAAATTGTTCCAAAGGTTAACTACGCTCACTGTCAAAAATGTGCGCCTTATTTCCAGTCTGAATTTGTCTAGCTCCAACTCACAGCCATTGGATTGGGTTCTACCTTTCTCTGCTGGCCTGAAGAGCCCATTTTTAAATATTTGTTCCTCAAGGAGGTACTTATAGACTGTAATCAATCACCCCTTAACCTTCTCTTTAAGGTAAATCGATTGAGCTCCTTGAGTCTATCACTATAAGGCATGTTTTCTAATCGTTTAATAATCCTTGTGGTTCTTCTCTGAACCCTGAACCCTCTTCAGTGTATCAACATCGTTTAGGTGAACCTAATTTAATGTAGTTTACACCTTTCTTCTGCCCCCTTGGGTATATATTGCATCACCTTAAATTCATTTAGACTCCCTTAGATTTCCTTAAACTTACCCCCACTACCAATGTGCATCTTACACCCCATTACTTGCTATTATTACAATAGCGCTAATGTTACTAATGTTGCCTTACCTGGTGATTTCCTTGATTTGTAATGTTCATGCCAATAGGAAATGCATTTGAGAGCACAATGCTGCATGAGCTGTGTTCCTGTGTGGGATTGGTTCTCTAGGTTTGTTCCTCTTCGAAGTCAGAAATGGACTAGTTAATATATTCCTAGGAGGCAGGGGGCCCCCAGAGGGTAGTCAGATAATACAGTCACCATAGCACTTTCAGCAGGAGGTACCTGGCCTTGCCAAAGGAGATTGCAGTGAGCCCAAACCTGACTCTCTTGTGATGAAATTGCATGATCTCATTTTGCTAAGCCTTCCTCCAGTACCAAAATCCTTCCAGGGGCTAGTACATGATGGGGGACCCTGAGGGACAGACAGGAGAGCAAGAAGAGAGAGAGAGAGAAGACAAAGGGGGGAGGGGAGAATAACATTCTGGAACTGAGGAGAGGCCGAGAGATAAGAGCACCTGGGGATGTGCTTAGTGTTAATTAGCTGTGTTTAGTGCTTAGATACAATGGTAATAGGTGCCTTAGAGATACCTGAGAGAGCGAGCCGTTTTTCCAACTAATCTGCATAAATCAAGACCTCCCGACTTTATTTGATCCATCACAGGAATCCCTTCACTCACCACTGAAAAGCAGCCATACCGGAGGGCACAATACAGCAGGGCAAATTGACTAGTCTTCTCCAGCCCTCTTGTGTTGCACAAAACTGTAGGAAGTCCTCAAATGGTGTAGAACCAACATAGCCTGCTCCAGTGCCAACCCCTGAGCCCAGCATGGGAGGTCTGCTAGGGGCTGGAGAAATACAGTGCTTCAGTAGTTCTCAGCTGGTGGGTGGACCTTGGGTAGTTTAGAGCAGCCCTCGGGCTGCTTTAAACTACGCTGAGAATGAGCCAGCCAGAGAACCAGGGAGCCATAGCTGACTCCCTTGCAGCCCCTCGCCACCTACCACAGCAGAGAAGAAGGTAGGGCAGTATCTAGTTAACAGTATAACACCAACATTACCCAAGAGGTTAGGAAAGGGAGTGAGGAAAGAAGAGTGCCATGCCCAAGTGAGGTTGCAGAGGGATTTGGCAGAGGGTTGTTCCCATCACTGAGATTTGGCTCGGACACTGGAGTTCACACCCCTCTTTGATACAAGTGCCATCACCGCAGGTGTTCTGAACTTGAGGCATAAAACCCATCTTGAAGAAATAACAAATGTGCCTTATACTTGCTGTAAGAGCAGAAGCCCTGGCTGGGATGATTTAGTTGGGGTTGGTCCCGCTTTGAGCAGGGGGTTGGACTAGATGACCTCCTGAGGTCTCTTCCAACCCTGATCTTCAATGATTCTAAGCAAAAACTGTGAGTATTATTACTCCCAGGAGTACCGTAGATCCAGGGCAAGTTTCCACCTTTGTGTACTAACGTTTGGATGGCAGTTGTATCCGACGAGACGTTGACGGTATGACTCTGAAAACAGTGGGGCTGTAATGGAAAGTAGGTGGTGGGGAAATAACCTAATGAAGGGGTTTACTAGTTAGTCAAAAAAAAATGAAGAAAACTGCCAAGAGATGCATGAAAGTGCATGGTGCACCTTGGGTAGAAATACATCTTAAAGAGGTTGCAACGTAGCAGACACTCACTGTATTCAGGTTATCATGTGTACGAAGTAGCTTTCAGTTCATACACAGAGTTGCCACATGTCTGTCCTGCTGGACGAAGCCAGCACATCACTAGTCTTTGGTGCAGGTTAGAAAAGAGGCAGGACTCAGTTGAAATGATTATAAAAGATTCTTTATTGAAGCGACCGGACATAAACCCTTTGGTCCTTTCTGGCTCACTTGCTCCCAGACCGTCACTGGGATACTTGCTGCTGTCTCGTGTCTCCTTGAATTCTGGCCTGGCTTTAGCTTTGAGGAAAGGGACTGATGACTCCACTTCAGCCACTTTTGCATTGTGACTTCTTGGTGTTGTCAGTATGCCATGACACAGCCTTTGTGACATCTCCGGCATCCATGAGTGAGGCCAGAACTTGCCATTACGCTAGATGCCGCTCTTTGGCACATCTCTTGCAGAGAGTGACTATTTTATCAGGTCGTGTTTTATTCAGGAAGATAAATTGGGCCCAAACTTGACCCTGGATTCACCTCTACAAATAAATATAGAGAAGTAAAAGTGGCCCATTTGCTGTCTCCCAGGAGAGTTGCTGCTGTTGCTATCAGCCTTAGCAGGGTAGTTTGTAAACAGCTTCACTCCACCACTTGCAGGTTATAGGTCAGTAACACGTGGCAATAAATAATGGGCCTTCCGTCAGCCCTTTAGGTCGCGATTTCTGTATGAATTCATTGTAGGGCTTTATAGGTCCTGCGAGGGCCTGTGCAGCAGAATGAGGGGAGGTATTCACACCTACGCACATGCTACACACAGCAGGAATGTGGGGATGCCTGTGTGTCATTGAGCTATCAGAGCCATTGAAAAGAAGGTGACTGGGACATTACTAGACCAAAGAACAGGAATAGCTCAAACACAAGACCGGGTAGTAATGGGGGACTTCAACGCCCTGGACACCTGTTGGAAAAGCAACATGGCAAAACACACAATGTCCAGTAAGTTCTTGGAATGCCTTGGGGACAACTTTTTGTTTCAGAGCGTGGCGCAAGTAACCAGGGGGCAGCCAGGTTAGACTTGATTCTGACCAACAGGGAGGAATTGGGTGTGAATCTAAAGGTTGAAGGCAAAAGTGATCATGAAATCTGTATTTCATGATTCCAAGGAAAGGGGGTAAGAGCAGCAGAATAAGGACAATGGACTTCAGAAAAGCAGCCTTTATCAAACTCTGAGGAGTGGAAGGTAAGGTCCCATAGGAAGAAAATCTAAGGAAAAAAAGAGAGCTGGCAGCTTCTCAGAGATAATATTAAAGGCGCAACAGCAAACTAGCCTGATGTGAAGGAAAGATAGGAAGAATAGGAAGAGGCCACTATGGCTCCATTAGGAGCTTGTTAATGACCTGAAAATCAAAAAGGAATCCTACAGAAAGTGGAAGAATGGAGAAATTGTGAAGGATGAGTACAAAAGAACAGCACAAGCATGTAGGAATAGCATCAGAAAGGCTAGGGCACAAAATAAGTTACATTTAGCATGGGACATAAAAGATAATAAAAAGAGGTTTTATAAATACATTAGGAGCAAGAGAAAGACAAAGGAAAGTGTAGGTCCATTACTTAGCAGGGAAGGACCACTAATAATGGACGACATCAAGAAGGCTGAGGTGCTTCATGCCTGTTTTGCCTCTGTGTTCACTAAAAAGGTAAATTGTGACCAGATATTTAACACAATTAATATTAATAATGAGAGGAAGGAATTCAAGCTGAAATTGGGAAAGAACAGGTGAAAGAATATTTAGATAAGTTAGATGTACTCAAATTGGCAGGGCTTGATGAAATGCACCCTGAGGTACTTAAAGAAGTAGCAGAAACAATCTCGGAACCATTAGCTATTATCGGCGAGACTCATGGAGGAGGTCCCAGATGACTGGAGAAAGGTACTATGTTTGTCTATCTTTAAAAAGCAGAAAAAAAGAGGACCTGAGGAATTATAGCACAGTCAGATGCAGGATGCTGGAACAATTTGTATAGTGGGGGTGCTGAGAGCCATTGAACCAAAGTGTAAATCCTGTATATAATGGAAACCACTTCAAGCTGGGGGGCACAGCAGCAATCTTAGTTCCAGCACCTATAGTCAGATGATCTTTTGTACCTGAAAAGATACTGGAACAAATTAATCAATCTATTTGTAAGCACCTAGATGATAATAGGGTTATAAATAATAGTAAAGATGGATTTGTCAAGAACAAATCATGCCACACTAACCTAGTTGCTGACGTAGTGGATGAGGAGGAAGCTATAGATGTGCTATATTTTGATTTTAATAAAGCTTTTGACACAGTCCCATATGACTTGCTCGTAAGCAAGCTAGGGAAATGTGGTCTTGATGAAATTACTGTAAGGTGGGTGCGCAACTGGTTGAAAAATCATACTCAGAGTAGTTATCAATGGTTAGCTGTCAAACTGGGAAGACCTATGTTGTGGGGCCCCACAGGGGTCTGTCCTGGGTCCAATACTAGTCAATATTTTCATTAATGACTTGGATAATGGAGTGAAGAGTGCACTTTATAAAATTTGTGGCTCCCCACAAGTTGGGAGGGATTGCTAGCACTTTTCCTGCTAGCACAGGATTAGAGTTCAAAATGACCTTGACAAATTGGAGACATTTTGGTCTGAAATCAACAAGATTTAATTCAGTAATGACAAATGCAATGCACTACACTTAAAAAAAAATGCAAATGCACAACTACACAATGGGAATAACGAGGTAGGCAGTAGCGCTGCCAAAAAGGACCTGGGGGTTATTGTGGACCACAAATTGAATACGAGTCAACAATGTGATGTATATTAACAGGAATGTCATGTGTCAAACACAGGGGGTAATTGTCCCGCTCTCCTTGGAACTGGTGAGGCCTCAGATGGAGTACTGTGTCCAGTTCTCAGCCCCAGGCTTTAGGAAAGATGTAGAGAAATTGGAGAGAGTCCAGAGGAGAGCAACAAAAATGATAAAAGGTTTAGAAAACGTCACCTATGAGGAAAGGTTAAAAAAAACATGCTGGGCATATTTAGTCTTGAGAAAAGAAGACTGAGGGGGGACTTGATAAGCTTGTTATAAAGAGGACGGTGATGAATTGTTGTCTGTGTTCATTGAAGGTAGGGTAAGAAGTAATCATCTTAACCTGCAGAAGAGATTTCGGTTAGATATTAGGAAACAATCTAACTTTAAGGTTTCAGAGTAACAGCCGTGTTAGTCTGTATTCGCAAAAAGAAAAGGAGTACTTGTGGCACCTTAGAGACTAACCAATTTATTTGAGCATGAGCTTTCGTGAGCTACAGCTCACTTCATCGGATGCATTACTGTGGAAAGTGTAGAAGATCTTTTTATATACACACAAAGCATGAAAAAATACCTCCTCCCACCCCACTCTCCTGCTGGTAATAGCTTATCTAGTGGGGTGGGAGGAGGTATTTTTTCATGCTTTGTGTGTATATAAAAAGATCTTCTACACTTTCCACAGTATGCATCCGATGAAGTGAGCTGTAGCTCACGAAAGCTTATGCTCAAATAAATTGGTTAGTCTCTAAGGTGCCACAAGTACTCCTTTTCTTCTAACTTTAAGGGATGTTAAGCTCTGTAATAGGCTTCCAGGGAAGGTTGTGGAATCCCCGTCACTGGAGGTTTTTAAGAACAGGTTAGACAAACACCGGTCAGGGACGGTCTAGGTTTATTTGGTCCTGCCTCAGCACAGGGGGCTGGACGTTATGACTTCGTGGGGTCCCTTCGAGCCCTACATTTCTATGATTCCATGATCAGTGTTTCTGTCATTGCAAATGGTCATACAGTGAAGCTGCTGTTTTCCATCTATTTTGTGTTCTTTCAGAGATGGTCTCTCTCTTCTCTCTCCATCTTTGACCATCTCGAGGGGTTCCAGAAGAGAACCCTGTGTTTTAAATTTTCTTAGCCAGTTGCAATCAAAGATGGCCAGTTTGAAGGAGGGAGTTTGTTTGTTTGGGGGTTGTGTGCCTGTGTGTGTGTGTTGTTTTTGTTTTTGTTATTTTGCTTAAAGGGTTGCCCAGTCACTTCCAGCTAAAACAAACCTCCTTGTGATTGGTGAAGGAAATTCCAGCACTTTGAAAGTTGCCACCCGTTTGCACATTCTCTATGCATGCCTAAAGGAAGAGCTGTCGCTAGCCCTACATTTGCCCATAAACTGAGCAAATGGTCAATATAGCTAGTGGTCAATATAAATGAGGATAAGTTCCTATTTTTATTTGAACTCTTTATTCCCCCTCCCCCAGTTGTTCATAACTTTCTCAAAATTGCTTTTTGGGTTGAATTGCTCTACACTTAGTCAATGCCCAAAGGGTGGGATTTTTTCTGGGTAATAAGTGTAGCTAAATCGACGGAGCTGTTTTCAGTTATTTGAGTATGAGGAAAATATATTATTCCTCAAATGTCAGACTAGGTTTAATTTGTAGATTGTAATGAGACTTTTTTTTTTTAATGCAGTCACATAGAAAATAAAATTAGGCAGTTTTAAAGTTATGTATCTTTAGGCCGCCTCAGAATCAGAACTTACAGAAGGTGCCTGCAAACTTTAGTAGGTGCTCAAGTTTGAAAATTGAGGCCCATTAAGATTAGAAAGCTCGTCTGATGATTTTTAAGTACGTCAATTAATTATCTTTTTAAACATAACTGAAAATTTTCTGCCAAATTAAGTAATGGTACTTTTACACTATCCATTAATGAGTGACCAAAATTATTTCAGCCATCTTTCATCCTTTCTGGTGGGTCTGCCACTGGAGTATATATGCGGTGTTGTAGCCCTGTTGGTCCCCAGGATGTTAGAGAGACGTCTTTTATTGGACCAGCTGGAGTATATGGTAACATTGAGAGGGGGAGGGGGAGAAGGGGAGTGGCTCATATGTGGGCGATAGATTATGTGGATTTGGGGCCGGTTTTCCGAACGTGAGGAGTGAGTTTAGGTTGCCTGATTTTCAGGGGCTGTGTGAGCACGTAAAATCAAGCCCCTATAAGGGGTCTCAGGTTGAGTCCCCCCAGAAATAGGCACTCGGAATCACTCTGTAAAATCTTGGCATTAACTCCTGAGTGGGGCATGGCGTAATTCCACACTGATATTTTTTTTTTCCAAAGCTTGCGTCTTGCAAGGAAAGAGTTAATGAAATTTAAGTGCTTGGCGGGAGCCGTTCCCTGGTATTAGCCAATCAGAGGGGCCAGAGGTTCAGCTCTGTGCCTGTGCTAAGGTAACAGGTGATTTGTTGTTTACAACATGTAGTTTTGTCCAGTCCCCTCAGGCACCGAGGGCAGGGGTTGGGAGAGCATGGAAGGAAAAACCTCTTGATCGTGGAGGTACCCGTGCAGCTAGCTTACTTCTGCTGAAAACATTTTCTGCTTTAGTCTCTTAAAGGAAGCTCTGGGTGAGGTGTCACTATGGCACTCCTTTGTTAGAGAGCACGCTTCCCAGGAAGAGTGGAAACAGCAGAGAGCAGCCAGCCTGGACAAGGAGTGCAATGCCTTGCCGTCCTGTGTGCACAAGGGAAGAGCATCTATCAGTCAACTCAGTGGATTGTGTTAACCAGGAGCAGCCTTGCCACACTGTGATGGACAGAGAGGAAATACATACCCCAGGTTTACGGCTGTTCTGACCATTTGTGCGGTGAAGGAGTTGGAAAGATTGGGTATGGTATTGTTTTCATTTCCTGCCTAATGATTAAAGGTCTAGGAAACATGACCTGTGAGGGAAGATTGAAAAATCTGGGTTTGTTTAGTCTGGAAAAGAGAAGACTGAGAGGGGACGTGGTAACAGTTTTCAAGTACATAAAAGGTTCTTACAAGGAGGAGGGAGAAAAATTGTTCTCCTTAACCGTTGAGGATAGGATAGGAAGCAATAGGCTTAATTTGCAGCAAGGGAGGTTTAGGTTGGACATTAGGAAAAACTTCCTAACTGTCAGGGTGGTTAAGCACTGGAATAACTTGCCTAGGGAGGTTGTGGAATCTCATCATTGGAGATTTTTAAGAGCAGGTGGGACAAACACCTGTCAGGGATGGTCTAGATCAGTGCTTCTCAAGCTATCTGATGTGGGGGACTGGCAATTTTTTTTTTCCAATGTGCGTGCGGACCGGAAGCCGATGGCTCACGGACCAGCACCGGTCCACGGACCACCACTTCAAGTAGCACTGGTCTAGATAATATTTAGTCCTGCCATGAGTGCAGGGGACTGGACTAGATGACCTCTTGAGGTCCCTTCCAGTTCTATGATTCTAAACAGCAGACACTTTTCACTCCAGGGGTGGCTGCTTTTTGAGACATGAGTGTAGGGTTGTGTGTATGTATTTATACCGCACTGAACTGGGTGTTGTGGGGGTGCACCACTGCCCTCTACTGGAGAGAATCAAAACTGCTCTACTGTGTACCATAGGGCCTATGCAGCTTGTGGAGCTTTGGCATAAGTGGTAAGGGACTGGGGCGGTGGAATAGTAGGGTCTGACTTTGGAGCTGTTGCAGTGAAGTTTTGAGTATGTGGAGCATACAGCTGTCTGATATGACACTGCCGCATGTAGGGAGCAAAGGAGTTGCAAGTTTGTAACTGAGAATGTACCCTATGCTTTGTAAAGTCCTTTGGGAGCCTTCAGCTTGAAAGGTGTTGTATGAGGCTTAGATAATAGTCACGTTCCTGTGTCATGCCTTTTATTTGCAGTGTTTGTGCCATTCTTACTGACAGTAGAAATGCAAACTATTCAGGCAACCCCAATACAAACCATAAGGTCTAATATTTATGGTGGCGAGATTTTTAAGCAACGTAGGAACTGGCTTATTCTCCAGCCAGGCCGCTCCCATCCAGGGTGGGGTAGGAGGGAAATGAATAAGGAGAATATTTCCATTGGTCGTGGTGTGTTGCGGGGCTGTAGGTTGGAGCTGTATCACTGCCCTTGAAATTCCTCATGCCCAGTTAATTATAAGCCGAGGCTGGATTCACAATACTGAGTGGTTAAAACCTTGGCGAGGGAGGCGGAGATGTCGGCGGCTTGATCTGAAAATGGGCATGGTTTGTAAACACACCTTGAATTTTTTTCTTTCTCTACCCGTGAGACTGTTGCGGGGGCTGGAGTGAGAGGTGGTCACCTTAGCTTGCTGGCGCCAGAGACATCAGCCAGCTGGCCCTGGGTGCGCGTCCCACTGTGGAACAGGAGATGAGACTGGTGGCTCTGATCCTCAGTGGAGCTACACCAATTCACATCAACTGAGCATCTGGCCCGTGCACTCCCAATGCTTTTCACAACTCACTCGTTTAATAGACTCCTCATTGCATTCCAAAGGGATCATTTATAACAGGGTTCTCAACCAGGGGTACACGTACCCCTGGGGGTACGCAGAGGTCTTCCAAGTGGTACATCAGCTCATCTAGATATTTGCCTACTTTTACAACAGACTACATAAAAGCACTAGTGAGTCAGTACAAACTAAAATGTCATATAATTACTTGTTTATACTGCTCTGTATACTATACACTGAAATGAGCATACAATATTAATATTCCAATTGATTTATTTTATAATTATATGGTAAAAAGTCAGAAATTTTTCAGTACTAGTGTGCTGCGACACTTTTGTATTTTTATGCCTGATTTTGTGAGCAAGTAGTTTTTCAGTGAGGTGAAATTTGCGGGTACGCAAGACAAATCAGACTCCTGAAAGGGGTACGGTAGTCTGGAAATGTTGAGAGCCACTGATTTAGAATGTAAGAACAGCTATACTGGGTCAGTGGTCTGTCTGGCCCAGTGCCAGATGCTTCAGGGAAAACGAAGAGAATGGGACAATTATCAAGTGATCCATCCCCTGCCGTCCAATCCCAGCTTCTGGCAGTCGGAGGTTTAGGGACACCGAGAGCCTGGAGCAATGCAGAAACCATGCTCAAATAAATTGGTTAGTCTCTAAGGTGCCACAAGTACTCCTTTTCTTTTTGCAAATACAGACTAACACGGCTGCTACTCTGAAACATGTGTGATTGTAGAACAAAGCCCTTCCAGGCCACTCGGTGCCTTAACAAAACAACACTAAGGTGCTGGGCAGCCCATAGCTCCTGGGTGTGACTTGCGTGGACATCCAGTGAGTCACACTTCTCTAACTGAGGGCAGAATCAGGCCTGTTAATTAACCATAACTGGGCAACGTGCCTGAGTAAATCCCTAAGAGGGTGGAAATCCCCATGCAAACATAGGGCCCAATCCTGGAAGGTACGGACCCCTTCAGTTCTCATTGTGGAGTGGAAGGTGCTCAGCACCTTGCAGGATCAGGTCATTTGAAAGCAGGGAGGTGCCCACATCAAAATCACAGTTCCGGACTCCCCTGAACTTCAGGAAAGATTGGATCCAAATCCAGATACAAACGCTGCAGTTCTGGAACCAAGAAATCAATCCTTGAACGTAGCCCTGACACATGCCACTAATGTGCTTCTGCATAAAACAAGGGAGAGGGAATTCCACTGCCGAGGGCTCTGGATGTAAAGGATCCTGTCATGTGCATGGTCTGTCTTTGCGCACTGTGCCCAAGCCTGTAGCATCAGCTCGCTACCTGGCACGTCTTTGGGGAAGAGCTCATAAGTCTCTCTTAGCCCATAGCTGGGAAGCGGAGTCCACCAAATGGTGTTGCCTCAATGATACCGATAGAAGCTGAGCATAGAATCATAGAATATCAGGGACCTCAGGAGGTCATCTAGTCCAACCCCCTGCTCAAAGCAGGACCAATCCCCAACTAAATCATCCCAGCCAGGGCTTTGTCTCGCCTGACCTTAAGAACCTCTAAGGAAGGAGATTCCACCACCTCCCTAGGTAACACATCCCAGTGCTTCACCACCCTCCTAGTGAAAAAGTGTTTCCTAATATCCAAGCTAAACCTCCCCCTCTGCAACTTGAGGCCATTGCTCCTCGTTCTGTCGTCTGCTACCACTGAGAACAGTCTAGATCCGTCCTCTTTGGAACCCCCGTTCAGGTAGTTGAAATCACCCCTCATTCTTCTCTTCTGCAGACTAAAGCATAGAGGGATCTAGGGTGGTACATGGCTCGCTGGTAATATGGCCAGCTGGACTGCCCCCTCTCACTCCCTGTGTGTTGGAGGCTTTGAGCTAGAATCTCCCCTGGGTCTCTGGGTGGCCCCCAGGAGCAGGGGTAGTGGTTTTAGCTACCTGCTCACGGCATCGCCTGTTTGTAAGTTAGAGCAGCGAGGGGCTGCCCTACTTACACCACTGGGCAAGGGGCCTTATGGATGCTATTCCAGTGGAGGAGCTGCACGTCCTATGCTGCGGGGTGAGGGTGGTCAGCTCTGCCAGCTTCATACCAGCAGAGAGTAGGCGTGGTGGAAGCTCCCTAAAGGTGGGGGGGGGGTCCACTGGTGCCTGAACTGTGGCCCCGCCCGCTCTTCCCTTGAGGCCCCGCCCCATACCGCCTCTTCTCCAAGATCTTGCTCCTCTCTGCCTGCTTCCCTCCTCCCCTCCCCCCCCCCCCCCCCCCCCCCCGGTCACTCGCCCTTATGGCTGGTAAAAAGTGATTAGGCCTTGGCCCCTGGACTCCCCCCCGTTCCGATGCCCTAGGCAGAGAGTCTCCCTTTGCCAGGGGAAATCTCCGCTGGCTGTCTGCAGCCACAGCCCAGCTCCCTTGTGGTACCTGCTGGGTACAAAGGGGCTGGATCATAACGGAGAATCTGGCCTTTAGTCTTCTCTAACCTGTCCCTCAGCACTAGAACTTTTATTCCATTTACATGGGTCTGACTTGTGCCAAGAACATTTCATGGTAACTCTTCAAGCCCCCAAGGATTCAGTACTGCTTAGTACTTACGTGGTGCTTTTCCTCTGGAACTCTCAAAGGGCCATACCAAGGTGAGCACCAAGCAGTATCCCTGTTTCTCAGATGGGGGAAACTGAGGCACAAGCAGGTCAGGGGACTTGCCTAAGGTCACACAGGGATTTTGTGGCAGAGCTCAGAAGGGAACTCAAGTCTCTTAACTCTGTCTTCCCATTGGTCCACCCTGCCCCTCCCTTCCCACTCTCTGTTCGCACCTAGCTCAGTATGCAAATAAGCTTGCAATATACAAATAGCCGGAGTGGGAGCCAGGTATCAGTTACCTTCACCTGAAAGGAACATCTCCAAGGTATGTCACCTCCAGCTGACCTGCCCTACGCTCGGTCTACACTAGAAAACTAGGTTGGCATAACTATGCCACTCAGGGGTGTAAAAAATCCACATCCCTGGGTTGTGGCATAGTTAAGTCGACCTAAGTTCCCATGTAGACAATGCTAGGTCCACAGAAGAATTCTTCCATCACCCTAGCTGCCATCTTTCGGGGAGGTGGATTAGCTACGCTGATGGAAGAACCCCTCCCATAGGCATAGGTAGTGTTTACACTGAAGCACCGTAGTTCACACTGGCCTGGTCAGCCACTCACGTGTTCACAGAAACCAAACCAACCGATGTTGTCCTCTTTGAACCCGAAGGACAAACAACATAGCTGTGCCACCGTAGCATTTTAAGTGTAGACAAGCTCTTAACTCCAAGACCTTAAGAACATATTTTTTCAGTCTAGTTACAGAACTCTTTATATAGTACCCATATGTACATGTCACAATGGTTATGCTGGCCAGTGGGCTACTGGCTCTCAGCAGAGACCTCACATCTACCCTTTGATGACTTGTTATGCAGACATCTGACCTAGGGGTTCCCTGTAAAACCCTATGTACCCCCGTGCCCTTTACCAGTTGGCACCAAGGATCCCTACGGGTGCCAACTTTCCAAAGTGCCAGGGGGTGCTTGACCCCTGGCTCTGCCCCAGGCCCTGCCCCCACTCCACCCTTTCCCCCAAGGCCCCACCCCTACGCCACCTGACCCTGCCTCTTCCCGCCCCCATTCCACCCCACCACGCTCCTTCCTGCCCAGTTCCACCCCCTCCGCCCCGAGAGCCTCCTGAATGCTGCGAAACAGCTGATCGAGGTGGGCAGGAGGGATGGGGAAGGGCCGATTTGTCAGGCCCGCCAGTGGGCGGGAGGCACTGGGAGCTGATGGGGGGGCTGCCGGTGGGTGCTCAGCACCCACCATTTTTCCCCTGTGGGTGCTCCGGGGCGCCCCATTGTACGGACACAGAATAGCAGACGGGTACACTGAGATTCTGGCCCCTCCCCCTCCATTGCCATATATTTCACAAAACCAGCTTGAAGAGTGATGATCTTCTGGAAAAGCAAGGCCAAGACCCCACCCTCTTTGCCAACAGAACCAGGAGATATTGGCAACCCTCGTGAAGGAGAAAGGAAGGGCTCTGGACTGGGCTAACTAAGGGAAATTTAATGTCCAGTGATCTACGGGAGGTCAGACTAGAAAGATGATCTAATGGTCCCTTCTGACCTTAAACTCTAGGTGCTCCCTGTAAACATCCACAAGGTCACTTCACTGTTTTCCTTCAGATCCCTCCTTAAAACTTCCTTTCCTGTGGTGCCTTCAAGAAACTTGACAACGGTTAGGCTGCTGGTGTGCAGAGAGCACTGCCCGTCACGGTGACCGGAATTGTCTCATTGTTTCCTTGTAATCGCCCCCATCTGTCTGTACCCATCTCTTGTCTTCTACTTAGATCAGAAGCTCTTTTGGGCAGGGGCCATGCGTTTTTTTGTTCTGTGTTTGTACAGCACCTCACACAGTGGGGCCCTGGGCCATGACTAGAGCTCCCAGCCACTACGATAACACTAAGAATAATAAATAGTAATGCATCTATGAAGATTAGCCTCTCCAAAAACTAAGCCCTGGAGGAATCAGACTGTACCTGGAAGCTTCTGCAAGATCTATCTTACATTTTTTATTATGGGCTGTGGGCCAGGTTTACAAAGCACCAGATTCTGACAGTCCTAAGAGCATTGTGCAGCATTTTACTCCACAACTAATCCCACGGCATCCTAAAGCAGGGTGTTACTCAAGAGAAGATGTAGGACCAGATAATCCCCTTGATCCACTGCAGAGCTCCTGCTGATAGCAGGAAGGGGCTTACACAGAGATCAAGGGTAGCATGCGTTCCTTGTGTAGTCACCGTGGGCTTTCCAAAAGCTCGCCCCATTGGCTTAACTGTGCTCTCACTGACTCCAGTGGGACTTCACTTTTGCAAACCACGCCCGATACTTTTAGGGCTTGCTAGTCTTTGTCCCTCGCTAGTCTTTGTAAGCATGTGTCTCCTATCTCTGTTACCCTCCTTCATTCCCTCTGATCGTCTTACACCCCACTTTATCTTCAGTTGGATTGTAAGTTCTTCAAGGCAGCAGGAACTCACCTTACCTGATCACGCTCAGTACAGTGTGTATGGTAACACCCTTTGTTTCATGTTCTCTATGTATATAAATCTCCCCACTGTCTTTTCCACTACATGCATCCGATGAAGTGAGCTGTAGAGGGGGAAGCCAGTGATCAATGTCTCTGAAAATCAAGCCATTGCTGCTGGGAAATGATACCTCCCCACCCTTGTTCCGTGCGTCTCTGGCTCCTTCTGCCACGATAGAACCTTTAACCTTCTAACCTACCTGGCTGATCACTGTTCTCCGGTAATGGACAGGACACACAGGGTAGTATAAAATCACCTTTTTAATTGTATTAATGACAGCTATTTTTTGCTCATGTACATGGCCGTGTTCTTTTCCCATGCTGAGTAAATTGAAGGTTGTTTCATTACTACTTTGTCATTTGCCAGCCAGCAAATGCCTTGTCTACACTAGGGACAATAAACAACCTGGAAGGCTTGTCGAACGCTTTGTGCCTATGCACTAAAATGCCCCAAGAGGCCTAACAGTTGGGTAGCACAGCCAGCCTTCCAACAGGTTTAATACCTGGTTAAAGCTTCACCAGTTCATTCTGAACCAGTTTAGTCCCAGTGTGGATGCTAACAAGCTGAAACAGTACAGCTAGTCCTCCTGTTACTGGCCTGGCACCATCTCCCAGAATACACTTCTGCTGGGAGCCGAGGCGGGCGTTGTGGGATAGGTACCCAGAGGGCACTGCAGTTATAATGGTTTGGGGGCGGTTCAGCATGGCTAGTGGGGGCTCACTGAGCCGTTCGTTCTTAGATGGGTTCGGTTACAGCTCGTTCACTTCTCTAGGGTGGATCTGGCCAAAACGGAGGCTTAGCATGTCCAGAGTCTCCTGGACAAAGGCTCTAGGTGTATGTCTATGCTGCAGTGAGACACCCGCAGCTGACCCATGTCAGCTGACTCAGGCTCGGGCTAGGGGCTGTTTAATTGTTGTGTACACGTTCAGGTTCGGTCTGGAGCATAGGCTCTAGGACCCTCCCCTTTCATGTGTACACCACAGCCCCGTAACTCGAGTCCCTTGAGCCCAAGGGTGCAGTGTGAGACACACCCTAGTTGTTATTTAAGAACCATCCAGGAGGGAACCGTGCAGATTAAAGACTATTTTCTTCGCAAAATGATCCCTTGGCATCTCCAAGTGGAAAGCAGCAGCACCAGTCTGTAAGAGAGAGATTCCAAAGCTGAAAAGCACGGGGGGGTGTGTGTGTGTATTTTTCTCCCCGCAGGGAGGAGAGAACTGACTGGGCCCTGGGACTCCGTTCGTTAGCGCGCTTTCATTCCTCGGCCAGTTTTGGGTCGCTTGGCTGACGGAGGAGGAGGACGTTCGGGAGATGTGGGGTTCAGACTCAAAGTGAGCTGTGCTGACTCTGCCTTGTGTTGCTGGTTTCTAGTGAGCTGTGGCCAGCGCTTCGGGGGCAGCAGAGGTCACAAGGGGCTGCAGACCCAGCCAAAAGAAACGTTTTTGAATTGATTCGTGTTGCTGGGAGGGGTGCTTTCAGCACTATCTTGCCAAAGCTGTTGCTCCCAGATTACAATCAAAGCCTCACCCCCAGTGGACATGGTGGCTCTGAAGGGCAAACTGGAATGTTTGTTTTAAAACAAACGCAACTGGACTAGATCCTGCCAGATGCTCAGTCACAATCATTAGCAGCCTTTCAGCCCCACACCTACCCCCTTTCCCATCTTCTCGTTCTCCAACACCACTTCTCTGCAGTCCCTTTACTGCTCTGCTCATGCATGCTGGTGACCCGTGAGGGAAGTCCTATCTCTCTGGCTATGCAAAAAAGCAAGTCTGTCCTCACTGGAGATCACTTGCTGTGTTGTTTTTATTTTTTTGTTTCACTTTCTCATTTCTACCACACAAGGAAATAATGTCTCCATTAGTCACACTTTAGATTAAAGTGCCAAGGGTTGTAATTTCACGGTTTGACAGCAAATCTCTTATCTTTCTGCTGGGCCGAAGGATCATGTAAATTGGAAAGAATCTCAGCTTGCAATTAAAAAAAAATAAATAGGTTTCCAGGTCCTGTGGTTGTGGGGAAAAGTCAGAAAACATGAAACTTAAAAGCTCAGACACCAGCAAGCAAATACAAACACCACCAAGTTGTTAGTTCGAAGCCAATCTTACAATTTGGAAGGGGCCTAATGCGTGATTTTTAAGTTTTGAAAATCATGACAGGTGTGGAGAAAGTCAATAAGGATGTGTTATGTACTCCTTCTCATAACACGAGAACAAAGGGTCACCAAATGAAATTAAAAGGAGGACTTGTGGCACCTTAGAGACTAACAAATTTATTTGGGCATAAGTTTTCGTGAGTGAGCTGTAGCTCATGAAAGCTTATGCTCAAATAAATTTGTTAGTCTCTAAGGTGCCACAAGTCCTCCTTTTCTTTTTGCGGATACAGACTAACACGGGTGCTACTCTGAAACCTGTCAAATGAGGTTTAAAACAAACAAAAGGAAGCATTTCTTCACACAACACACAGTCAACCTGTGGAACTCTTTGCCAGAGGATGTTGTGAAGACCCAAGGGTTCAAAAAAGAACTAGATAAATTCAAGGAGGATAGGTCCATCAATGGTTATTAGCCAGGATGAGCAGGGATGATGTCCCTAGCCTCCGTTTGCGAGAAGCTGGGAATGGGCAACAGGGGAAGGATCACTTGTTGATTACCTGTTCTCTTCATTCCCTCTGGGGCACCTGGCATTAGCCACTGTCAGAAGACAGGATACTGGGCTAGATGGACCATTGGTCTGACCCAATATGGCTGTTGCCTCGCTCCCAATATGTGGGAGTGAGGCACGAGAAACTCAGCTTCCCGATGGCTGCAGCTTCCTGCTTTCTGAGTGGGTGGAAATGATCCCACTTTTTCCACAGGGCCCACCCCGCATCCCGACACATTGGGCATGGAGGGAACAGAGCAGGGATCTGATCCACCCTGCATCACCAGATAACACTTACGGCTAAGTATCTGAATGGGGAAGGGGTCAGCCGCCATTTTTGGCCCTTTCCCTCCCTTGGTTTCAGGGACAGCAGGAGCCACTAAGCAATCTACCCTAACCCTAAACTCTAAAAGTCAAGCGGGGATAATGGCTGTTGACTGGATCTTCCTCTCCTTCCCTCGCTGCCGGATAGGGATCTGTGGCTGGGCAGGCCTTTGTGTGTTATATTAAATTTTTTAAAAGGGTGAATTGATCCCCCCTGTGTAATTCCACAAACTTCATGGTGTTGCTTTGGATTTACACTGGTGTAAATGAAATGGGAATCGGGCCCATCGACAGCACTCAATACATAACCACCCCCCAGGGCTCAATTCTAATCTCACTCGGGTGGCTTCATTGGGGCTGCGCCTTATTGACCAGTGCACCAAACTCCGATCAGAATAGGTGTGGATGCGTGCTGGCGATTGGTTTACCGCTCCTTAGCAGCACTGAGACCATGGACCTGTGCCCCAGCCCCATTGTAGCTGCCATGAAGCAGAGCTTTGAGCTCATTGCAAGATCCCTTGTGATACAGGCTGATTTAAAACATTGCCAATTTCTGCTTGTTTCTTTAAGTGCTTTAAAATAAAACCCTGGCACAAAATTAAGTTACTGGGTAAGATTATTTCTTTAGACTCTCCACAGGGCAGATCTTCCCCTGGTGCAAACTGGTGCAGCTCCACTGTCTTCAGGGAGAGTAAAGGATGTGTCCCAAGGACTGTGCAGATGCTGCCTCCGTCCAGTTGCTGTTGGCACAGAGCAGGATCTCCCTGACGTGACATAGGCTATCACCGCTCTTCACCTGGCACACTGTAGACTGTAGATGGGCTTTGCTATAACGCCTGTCTCAGTCCCAGTCGTTCCTGCAATGCTCCCGTGAAGAGTTTCCCTCTCCTTAAACATTCAGGAGACTTTTGTAATTAAATGCCCAGCGGGCATAGGCCACATGACCAGAAGGGCTATTCTTACTGCAAGGTCAAACGCGTTTACCCCTGTAAGAGTTTGATAGCCAGCTTTCACGACTCAGTCTTCTGGTGCTGCTATCCTTTTTCTTTTATTAAAGCAGTTGAAGGCCGACACAGGAAAGCAATGAGCTGTTTGCTGGATTACTTGACCTTCCTTAAGAATGTGTAACATAAGCAGCTGGTTCTAAAACTGTCTGCGTGAGTCTTGGCTTCAGTGTTTAAAAATGAGTCTAGCACATTGGGGCTGACGGGATATTTTCTCGGTGCTGTAATGGCTTGAGCCAAAGCCCACAGAAGTTGTTGAGAACCTTTCCATTGTCTTCAGTGGGTGTCGGAATGGGCCCTGGTCTGGAAATGTTGGTGAACAGCCCGGGAAAGTCTCCACAATTCAGTTGGCTAGTGTGATACTTTTTTTTTTTTTTTTTTTAAATGTGTCCAGCTCTGTTAACCAAAAGCCAGAACTTGCAGCCCTTGTGGGAGGAAGGGCTGTATCATTAGTTATAATTTGCGTGACAGGCATGCCTAGAGGCCTCACTGTGTTAGGTGCTGTACGTATATCCTAGTGAGAAAAAGTCCCTCCCCTGATGAACTCACAATTTAAATAGACAAGGCACAAAGGGGTGGGAGGAGACACTGAGTCACACAGAGTGAAGTGACTTGCTCAAGATCATACAACAGGCCAGCAGGAGAACTGGGAACAGTACACACGTCTCCTGATTCCCAGTCCAATGCTGCGTCGTCTGGACCACACTGTTGTAGAATTAGGTCCTCGGTACAAACTAGAAATGTTCTGTGCGAGTGTGCGCGGTTCATACAGTACTGGCCCATGCAATAAGGCAGTGCCACGTTTGTATTCAGCAGGCATAACTGACGTTAGTCATCGTAGTGAGATTGTGACCGTGCCCTGTGATATCATTTTTCTACTTGCTCCCTGGGGTGGGCGTTCTCACTGGCAGGACCTCAGCTAGGAAACTCCTTCCTAGAGCCTTACCCTAGTTGCATACAGAACAAAGTGTGAGACCTGATGAGAGCTTAGCTATTCAGTAGAGTCTGAATAAGGACCTTACTATTGATTAGTTAGTTGTTCGTCAAGTGCTTGGAACACACAAAGGCCCCAGGAGTGCTGAGGAATGTTTGAGTCTTACATTTGTATAGGGCTGTCATCCAGACAATCCCAAAGCATCTTAGGATATGTCTGTGTTGCAGCTTGAAACATGCCTCCCAGCCTGGACAGAAAGACTCACACTAGCTTTGCTCAGGTTAGCGCGCTAAAAATAGCAGTGTGAACGCAGTGGCTCTGGCGAACCGCCTGGATACAAGCTCGGATGGCTAGTCTGAGCCATCCACTCGTGCTGCAGTGTTCCCGCTACTATATTTTAACGTGATAGCTTGAGCAAAACTGGTGAGAGTCTTGTCTACCCAGGTTGGGAGGCACCCTCCCAGCTGCAGGGTAGCCATACTTTACAATTGCCAGGAACGGTTTGGATCTCCCAGTGTGGCCACCTCTAGGGTGGAACATGGCAGCTGTTGAACAGCGCACTACAACACTAAACAACAGTTAAGGACAAGAAAGAAAGAAGCAAGTAAAATAAACAGAAATTTTATAGGGACCGTAGAGAGATAGAATGTAAATAGCCAAGCTGGTATTTAGCAAGGAGAATGAAGTTAATACCCCTACTTTTGCCAGACATGCTGTGGCTCTTTGATGAGTACAGAGTGGCCTGGACCTTGGTTTTATGTTTCCACGTCCTCCTGAGGCCCTGGTCTGAGTATCTCTTCCAAGGGAAGAGCTCCACCTGCTGAATAAGCAACACCATCAATAAGTGCTTTAGGACTTATGCTGTTAGGTTCAGTTTGATTGTTAAACTGTTGCTCTTGTGTCATAATAATAATACCTAGCTCTTGTCTAGCACTTTTCATCAGTAGATCTCAAAGCTCCTCACAAAGGAGGTCAGTGTTGTTATCCCATTTTGTAGATGGGGGAACTGAGGCACAGTGAGGGAACATGATTTACCCAAGACTACCGAGCAGGTCAGTGGTAGAGCCAGGAATCGAATGACTGGGTTTTCTAAGTCCCAATCCAGTGCTCTATCTGCTAGGCTGCACTGCCTCCCCCAAGACAGGGTGAGAAATGGGAATATCTGAAGATGTGGACTATCTGGAGTAGCTGTCGTGTGGGCTTTGAGCGACTGAGCTAGCACACAGATAGTTACTTGCCCAGGAGAACACCATCCCCAGCCCCTCTCCAACTTTAGCCTCAGTCTCAGCCTTCTACTGGATGTGGTCCTGTACAAGCAATGAACCTACCAGCCAAGTACAAGCCCTTGCAGTTCCACACCTTCCCCTGATCAGGAAATCCTCAGCAGTCAACAGTTAGGACAGAACAGGCTGGGTGATTGTAAAGCATCTTCAACCCAAGGGATGCATAGCAAGATGATCGAAGGGCACATAAGGAAAAACTGAGTGCATGCCCTTGAAACAAGTTGATCTGCTCTCTCAGTTCTAGCACAGAAGAGAAAATTGAACTGACTTTTGTCTTACGTGTTTTCTTAAGTGAAGGTGACGCTTTCCCCATTTCTAGGCAGGAGCAGCTGGGAAAGAGTCATGGGAGGCTTCCATTTAAAAAACAGCAACAACAAAACCTAGCTCTCATGGTTGCAAAGTTGGCCCTCTGTATGTGAGCACAGCGTAAATTTATGCAGTGCTGTCTGCCTGAGTCTGCAGGCTGACAGCGCCCATGCTGCCACTGCTGCCAATCAGAACCGTGTGGTCAGCTATGAAACTGGCAAGAATCAGGTCAAGTGTTGCTGGTTGGGAATGCTTGGAGCAGCAGGAGGGGTAGAATCTGGATAATACACTTGTGACTTCTCTGCTTGGGAGGAATGCAGCCATCCAGAATCAAGCTGATAAAAACCTTTACACCCCAGCTTGCCATCACGTAGCCCCTATAGGATTTGTGTGTGTGTTTTGCACGGCACGATGGACTCTTGTATGATTAAATAATTGTCAGGAACACTTTCCAATCCAGGCAAAAGTGCACTAATGCCCCTTTACCCTTCCTCCTTCCTCTACTCCCTCTGTTCTCCCCTCCTGCTTCCTGGGTGGCCTGGGAAAGGAGCATGGATGTGGGGCTGCCCTTCCTGTGAACAGCTTGTGGGAGCAGGAAGGGAAAACAGTTGAGTGGGAGGATTTATTTTATTCACCAGGAGAGTACGTGTGAGCAAGATTGTCTCCTAAGGGAGCTGTGACCTGTCCACAGAGTGTTTGTTACGATGGTATGGAAAGCATTGTTATGATGGCCTCCTCCAGCTGCTTCCTTCTGAAAGGAGGCTGAAAAAACTAGCACTGTTTACCTGAGAGAGAGTGATGAAGGCATTAAAAAGTAACGATTGGTCTCGAGAAGGTGGATCGACCTCTGCTATTTGTCCTTCCTCTTAATACAAGAACAAAGGCACATTCAATGAAACTGAAAGGGGGCAAGTTTGCAAGTTGAGGAAACGGAATATTTTATATACAATGAACCGCTAGCCTGTGGAACTCATTGCCCCAAGACATTGGTGAGGCAAAGAGCTTAGCAGGAGTGAGAAGCTTGTCGTCTGCCTGGAGCAGCAGATTTCTGTATCCACGGGGTCGCTGAGCCATCAGAGGTTGGGAGTAACCTTTTATCTTCAGGTCTTGTTTTGTTTCTTTTAAATAACTTTAAAATAATGGAAGCATTGTGAGAAATCCATTTTCTGTGGAAAAAGGAGGGTAAACTGGCTAGCACGTGTGGTTTGTATCACTGTCCCCCTCTGGAGAGAGTCGGAATTTCTCAGCTGCGTGACTTAGTCCGTGTACCGTTAATGCTGAGTCTCCTTTAGCTTAGATGGTGGAGGCCTGTGCTCTTGAAATAAGAGGAGCTGAGTTCTATCCCTGCTGTCACCATGATGTTCAGCGCTGACCATCGCGTGTCACACGGGCAACCGTGAAGTCCAGGGAAACCCAGTAACAAACCCAAATAAGTACAAAATACTTGTGGAAGGACTCTGAATGCAGGGTCCAGAGTGATGTCATGATGTGAAAGGTTGAGCAATGGACCATTTTTTGCGAGAGGATACCAGACTGGATGGATCATTATCCAGCTCCAGGGTGGCATTCCTTAGGGCCGAGGTCATGTGTTGCATCTGTGTGTAGCACCTTTCATCTGAAGGGTTACAATACGCCCTACAGCTACACAGGAGTCAGTTCTGCCACTATGATGCTGCCCCTTCAGCCATGGGAGGTGCTGAACACTACCCAGCTGTGTAGGACAGAAAGTGAAAAATAACTTGCCCAGCTGAGACTTCAGGAGGAGCTTAGATGGACAGAATGTGCCGAAATAAGAATCTGGGGCTAACCTCCTCAGTCTAGCGAAAAGCTCCATGGGAACTATTACCATGAGTGCTCAAGGCTTGCTCCTGTCTCCTGTAAAAAATAGTGGCTCTTCTACAAAGTGTTAAGTGGGTTCTGATGTATCAGGGAGAAATTCTCTTGTTTGAATGCAATTATCTAAACATGATACAAGAGGGGAAAAACCTTAGGACACAAGAAAGTTACTCCTAAGATGACAGTGGGGATTTTTAAGATTCACAGCTCACTTGTTACTAGAGTAAATGGCAAAGAGTCTTTTGGGGTCATTACAAAACTCTCTCTAAATCACCCCTTTCCAAAGAGAGATTCACCCAGTCACTGCCCATCCAGAGAAACCCAAGTTAGTCAGTCAAGATGAGCCTGATTCAAGTCCGACTGGAGTCAGTATGGTTCGTTTCATTTGGAGTTGGATTGAATTCTTGGTCTGTTGAATATTTGTCTCTTGCTCCTGATTCCCCTTTTCCCCAGTTTTAATAATGAATCAGATCTGAAGCGTGGCTGGCCATCAAAGTCCAGATTCAAAGGCCACTGAAGTCAACAAAAAGGCTCCTAGAGACATCAGTGGGCTTTGCATCAGACCCCAGGTGAGCACAATACTTACTTAGGTTGTAAGCTCTTTGGGGCAGGGACTACCTTTGTGGTATGTGTCCCTACAGTGCCTAGCACAATGGGGCCTTTTTCCCGGGTTGGTGACCTCCAGGCACAACCACAATACACATAATAAGTCTGATTGATACACCCGGGTGGGAGCAGGATGGCTCCCTGGAAATTACTGCCCTTTTACTACTAGGCAGTAACTGGGATATCTGCCCCAGGAAGGCCCGGTAGATTAGATGCACTTCGTTTGCGTAGTTTCAATAGCCAGTTTTGTGGTTCACAAAACACTTCTTTATATCTTTCAGAGTCTGTTTCAAGAGCACCGATGGGATTTTTACACATGTAACTCCTAATGCATCCAAATCTGTGAAGAGAGAGAAAGAGACAGCTCAGTCTCAGCGTAGTTCCAACCAGGACTTGGCAAAAGGACTGATGCTTCAACCTCTCTAAAGGTTTGGAGGTCAGTTTAGATGAGCACCCAGAAGTTTGGTTGTTTGGCAGGACTTTGTTTGAGCTGTCAGAACTATATATCCTGTTTGAGTCCATCCTCCTGCAGAGAGCTGAGTTTCCACCCTTTTCCCAGGAGCTTTCAATTTCTGTTTTGTTGTTTGAGGTTCATTGGTGCTATCTTAATACAACCAGGAATCCAGGCTAGGTGTTGTATGGATAAGTAGCAAAGACAACTCACAGTCTCAGCCCAAAAGAATTTGCAGTCAACGTGTCAGGATGAAACAGATGGACAAAACAGACATGTAGGATACGGGCAGGAGAATTGGGAGGAAGAAGTAACCATAAAACAGAGTCAGTTAGAAGTCTCAGCTTTAAACTTGAAAGCTTGCCTCCCTCACCAGCAGAAGTGGGTCCAAAAAAAGATATTACCTCACCCACCTTGTCTCTCTCACCAGTGCCAGACAGGAGAGACTTGTCAGTATAATGGCAGAATGGTTCTGATATATAGGACCCTACCTGAAAACCTAAATCTGCAAAACTGGTCTGTGCCTGTTTCCCTATCTGTTAAATGTGAGTAGAAATACTACAGTACTGCACAGGGGTGTTGTGAAGGTCTTTTCATCCATGTAGAGTGCTCTGAGCTCCTCAGATGAAAAGATCACAGAACGGCAAAATGTTAGCCAATGAATTCAGATGTACCTGCTTACAGTTTGCTACCAATTGCCATTAAACGGTTTCTTGTTGAACACTAACTGCAAGATGCTGCTTGGCTGTTCCAAACAGCACGTTAACGTCAGTAAGCCTTTTACATGAGCAGGTTCTCAGTTAGCTGCTGTTTGTGGAATCCCTCCCTCTTGCCTGCCTTTGCCCTGTGAAAGCCAAAGACCAAACAGCCATGACCTTTCTTGTTAGTTTGGAGAGCCTGCTAAATACAACTGGGCTGTGGGCTTTCAACGAGCTCTGTTACAAAGGGCTTTTGCTCTGTTTTCCTTGGGATTCACTTTTGAAAATGGACATTGATGAAACAGGGTGCTGTTTTTTATTTGTCTCTCGGGGAAAGTATTGTAGCTGGATGGGTAAGATTTGATTGTCAGCGCTGAGTATTGGAAAACCTTACTTGGGCTTCCATCCTGAGTTCCTTGCACATCCAGAGCTCCTTCAGTGGGAGTTTCAGGTGTGCAGGAAATGAAGGCTCAATGCCCATGGCAGCTACTGGGAGTGATGGATGTACCAGGAATGCCATCTAGCTCTTGGTGGGGGAGAGCAGGAGACTGAGGCTGACTGCAGGTGTGAGTGTAGTTGCAGGCAGGCTGAAAATACAGCAGGGACAGCGTTTTGCCACTGCCTTCAATGGAGTCAGGCTTTCACCCAGAGTTTGTTTGCTTTAGACACAACAAATCCTGCATCATGGCAGAGGATTAGACTAGATGACCCTTGCGGGTACCTTCTAACCCTGTGGTTCTATGATGGCTTTCATAGGTTCTGTTGCCTTTCAGAACTTTCTTCCAACCTCAAAAACAGTTCAGTTAGACTTGAGGGCAAAGAATTGTAGAAAGGTCATAATTTGTGTTCTAAGATTAACTGTTCCCTACTCGTATGCAGTTCTCTTATTTGGTTGGGCTTGCCCTTTAACATACAATTGTGCTCTGAAAAGGGGCTCTGTAAAAATGCTTTTGTGGGATTCCGCGGTTGTGCCTCAGTGGTTCCCGATCAAACGTGCTCACTCCACAAGCAAAACCATGAGTTTTCCAGCTGCCGGCCCTGCAGCCTCAGCCTGGGATCTGAGAGCCCTGCCAGGTTCAGGAGAGCAGTGAGTAGCAGGAGGGAGGGGATGTTTATCTCCTGTGGACTGCACTGGTGAGGCTGAGACTGGAATACTGTGTCCCATTTTGATGCCCACATCGCTTAAAAGGGATGTTGAAAAAATTGGAGACGGTGTAGAGAGAAGCCACAAAAATATTTGAGGGCTGGAGAAAATGCTTTACAGTGAGAGACTTAGAAAGCTCAATCTGTTGCGCTTAAAGATTGAGAGGTGACTTGATTACAGTGTATAAGTACCTTCAAGGGGAGAAATTACAGGTATTTTAGGGCTCTTTAATCTAGTCGAGAAAGGCACAACAAGAACTAGTGGCTGGAGGCTGAAGCCAGACACATTCAAATAAAAAGTAAGGCATAGTTTTGTAACAGTGAGGGTGATTAGCCATTATCAAGGGAAGTCACCATTTCTTGATGTCTTCAAATCAAGACTTTCTGGAAGAGGCTTTAGTCAAACGCAAGTTTATTGAGCTCAATGCAGAGCCAACAGTGAGATTCAAGGGCCTGTGCTACACAGGTCAGACTAGATGATTTTATGGTCCTTTCTGGCCTTAAACTCTATGAAACTTTACTTCTCATGCAGCATTACTAGTTGTAAAGGTTCTACAGGTCACGTGAAGCTTTCAGAGTATGTCTTTAGTGACACCTGTGCAACCCATTGCCTTCCCCTGGGGGTTGGCATGGATGTAACTGATTGGAATTTAGTAAAGAATTCTGTTGATGAAAGAATTTCCTCTCCCTCGAACCACACTTCAATCCAGAGACGAGGCCCAAACCACCACGTTCAGGTTCTTATCCAAACGCTCCCAAAGTTCAGGGGAGGCATGTTGTATCTGGGGTTTTGCCTTAGTCAGCTATTCCCCACCCCCAGTTTAGAACCAGGTCCAATGCTTATTGAAATCTGTGTGAGTCTTCACTGGGCATTGGATCAGGCCTATAGTAACTAAGCTTAAGTGATGATCGTTTGGGATTTGCTCTGATTCAGCTCTAACCATAATAATGACTGATGAGCACAGCTGGAATGGCATGCAGTGAGTCCAAGATACTCTGTCATCCCTGCATACAGTAGGCTAGTAAAGTAGCAGTCGCTTCATTACCTGCAGGTTTTGTACATGTCAGCCTTGTGTTATTAACGTTGGGTGGATCCAGTGGAGGTTTGTCAAGATGTCACATTCTGTACAAGAACCTGAGAGCATTAAAGAAATGAGGCCTGAATGTCCCAGTTCTGCAGCCAGCAAGGAAGGAGCTTCCACGAAATACGGGAGATAGCAGAGCGGCTTAACTCTTTTGGCTTAACTCTTCAGCTAAACTCCAGTGCACCCTGTCCCGGAGCATGGATGTGTGTGTGCTCCCTCTACTCGATGGCACACCGTAGTGCTGCTCCTCTACGCATCAGGGCCCATTCCGTTGAAATAGGAGCAGGACTCTTTCTTTAGCTGAAATCTGGGAACATGCGTCGTTGAAGCTAGAGGTTGTAGTTTCTCTTCCCCATGTCCCTGGTGTACGGTTACCTGATGACTCGTGTCTGTGTCCTGTCTGCTAGGAAGTTTATACACACAGACACACAGAAGCAAGTCCAACAGTATTCTACTGGCCGATGTCTGGTCCCACTAACTGATACCGCTAACAGTGCTGGGGGAAGAGGGATCTCAGATTTACATGGTGGCTTTTAAGGACATTTTGGCAGGGACAGAGTAAATTACTTTTCATGATTTTTAACTGTGTTTCCTCTCCAGCATTTGTTAATACTGCGCTAGACTCTTTGTTCTCTACTAAATCTGTCCTCTTCCATATAGTAATCTATCTCCCCCTCATCCCTCCACTTCTGTGTTTCAAATGGAGCTGAAATTAACATGGCCCTTTTCATTTAACATCACTTACCTTTATTTCTACAGTACATCATCATGCCAGAATGAGACATTGTTCCTCCAAGCGGAACAACTCTCTAGGAATAGTGTCATCTATTTAATTACTGCTGTAGAACCAACAGAGGAAGCACTAAATATTATGTTTATGTAGGTCCTACAAAAATGTGGCCAGCATGTTTATTGGTAATAGAATGTTTGATTTTTTAAAAAATCTAGCTAATGAGGCCTCAGAGAACTCTCTCCATTGATTATAACTATTATTAAAATGGGGCAGATATTTGACCTTCAAATACCCTTGACAACAACCCTATTCTATAAAAATCAAACAGGGACCCCATGCTTTAGTTTTGATGCAAATTCACTGAATTTTTCGGGCTGGTTATTAGAATTTTGTATTCCTCAGACAACGGGTTGATTCCTTTCAGCAGCTGGAATGGCACAGAGGCTATGTATGTCTTCCAAATTTGTTTGTAGTTACAGTGTTAACAATTAACCTATCAGATGAGAAATAGTGAGGTCTTTGTAATCTGGCCTAGTTCACTGATCAACTGCTTATCTGAAAGCTTTTTTAAAAAAATTCAAATAATTTTAGACTTTGCAAACGAATTTGGCTAAAGCAGATCTGACTATAGAAGAGTAATCAAATCAACATAATTGTTGTTATTATTGTAGCACCTAGAAGCTGCAACTGAGATTGGAGCTCCGTTGTGCCATGCACTGCACAAAAAGACATACTGAGAGACCATTGCTGCCCTAAAGAGTTTATGTGCTAAATAAACCAGAGGTTGGCAATAAGAAATCTGATCATCCTTAGTTCACAGATAGAAAACTGAGACACAGAGAGATTAAGTGACTTGCCCACAGCCCCACAGTGAGTCTGTGGCAGAGCCAGAAACTGAACCCAGATCTCCTGAGTCCCAATCTAGCATCTTAACCACAAGATGATATTTCCTTGCCACTTTTAGAATTTAAGGCACTCCTACTGCAGCGATGGGCATGCAGTATATTCCCAGGCAGATAGAAGGGTGATTGTATTAATTAGATATTGGGCCGGTAGGATGTTGTTAGAGCCATCTTTTCTGTCACAACATTAGAGAGTTAATTTGGAGTCTGTGCACTTTTGCAAAAGGATTTGCTGGGGAGCCCGCTCCAGTATAATCCATCCAGACAAAGGAATTCCTCTCCAGCTTTTATTAAACACACAAAAAGAGTTCAGATTGAAATACTCGGAAATGGAAAGTTAGATCAACATTCATTCTGGAAAGGTTCCCTTGTCCTCCTTTTGTGTTTGCATAAAGCCTCTTAATCCAGGTTTTCATTTAAAGCCCCTTAGTAACCAAATGCCCTTTTTGGGGAGGGGGTGAAGAGCTGGTTCAATATTGATTTTTGTCTTAGTCATTTTTGTAGGATGCATCCTGCTGTTAAGATAAACATAACACAGAAGGGAGGATTGCAATGAATGGAAAACCTCTTCCCCCCTCGATGCTTGGTCCAGTTGTATGCTGCGGATGGGATACAACAGAGAGACAGGTCGGTCGCTAACCGGTTGCTTTGCCCTCCAGGCCTGGTCTTGATTCCCAGTCTGAGATGACTTCTGGCTGGTATGTTCTGATGCCTTCTCACCTGGGTCTCCCCTGCATCACCGTAGGGTAACTCAGACTGTTTCAGGCTGCCATGTGGGTTGCCATCATGGTATAATGGAAGGTAGTCTGTTCCAGAGCTGGCCAAGCTTAAAACCTATTAGACAGAAGGGACAATCTAAACAGACAAGCGAAATGTTCTGGGTTATAGAATCACAGATTCCAAGGCCGGAAGGGACCATTGTGATCATCTAGTCTGACCTCCTGCATAACACAGGCCAGAGAATTTCCCCACAGTAATTCCAAGAGCAGATCTTTTAGAAAAGCATCTGTCTGTCTACTCTTGTTTAAAACCTGTAGGGTTCAGCACAACGCAGTTCAGAGCAGCATTGGTGGAGGGAAGGGGTCTCACTTGGGCACCTAAAATCATGGCCAACATTTCCAAAAGTGGCTTCTAATAGCCATCTAGCGTTTTAAAGATGGGATAAAAAAAGATAATAGAAGTGCTAAGAGAAGGATGGATGGTCTTGTGGTTAAGGCTCTGATATAGAAGCAGTAAATATGTAGCTAACAGCTATATGCCAGTAGCTTTTGAGAGGAGACTAGAGTAAGGTAGAAAGGCAGTGGACTGAGACTCTGGAGGCTTGGGATCAGTTCCTGGCACTACCACAGACTTCCAGGGTGACTTTGGGATCTCTGTGCCTCAATTCCCCATCTGTTAAAGGGGATGAGCATGCTTCCCTTCTCCCACCCTGGGCCCATGTTCTCTATTTAAATTGTCAGTCCCTGCACCAAAGACCTATCTCTTAACGCGTGAATGTACGGTGCCTAGCACAATGCAACTCTGGTCTCAGTCATTGCCTCTAGACTCTGCTGTAATATCAGTCACGGACCTTGTGGTTACAGCAGCTGTCCCTATGTATCTGGGGGTTTGTGCAGCCCCCATGGCATATCGTTGGGTGTACATGAAATGTGACCAAGAGTAAGTGCACTAGGGACCCTCATCTTTCCTCCTTCCGCTCAACCAAGAGAGAAGTTTTGTGACCACTTTCTCTCTGGGGAGCTGCCCTGCGGAGGGAAGGTGCCAGCCGGGCAGTGCTCAGGCTCCCTGGGAACTGGCTACAGCCAAATAAATTCTGTTTTGCCGGACAACAAGAGCCTGGCATAGCCCCAAAGCATTAGTGAGGGATGTGTATGACGTGCAGATGACAAACACCTGTCCCCAAGCTGGTAGGTTCGTTCCAGATGTTTTTCGTAGCTCCGTGCTATGCCCTGCAGGACCAGGCCTAGAAATCGGGTGTTTTCCATCCATTCAGGAGCAAAGGTCCTGTAGCCTTGACTCTGGAGGAAAGGGGCTATGTGCATCTGTGCCATGTTCCTAGTCCTGTCCCTGCCCAGTTCCCAGGAGCATGCTGTTCTGCTCAAGGGAGGCCAGGGATGCATCAATCATACTCTTCTTTCACAGCCAGCAGCACTTCAGTCTGGAGCAGAAGAGTGGGACCACATGGATCCTCTCCTTAGTGACTAACATCAAAGCTGTGTTGCGTGAATGTTTGGGATAGTTGAGGTAACCATCCCAAGAGTCACAGGCTGATCTGAAGCTTATCTGAGCCTCTCTGCTTAAGAAATCAAGTTGGGAACCTCATGTAAACTGTGTTTCTGTTTTTTGCCAGCGAGGTAGGGAACACTGCAAGAACAGCATCTGTTGCGGTATTTAATGAGCAGCGTGTTCTCTGGGAAGGACCGTTGTACACTCATCTGTAATCCCAAAAGGAGACAAATCAACCAAACAGGGCCAAAGAGTGAGGTAATTAGTTTTAACCTCAGTCTTCTCTTCATGGGAGTGTCTCTGAGGAAGGACTGAGGTAAAAACTGACCTAAAATCAGAGCTGGTCTTTTGGTTTTTTTTTAACCCTTAGAAAATTACTTTTTCCCCAAAAAAATATTGGGCAGAAACAGTCATCATCGTTTTTGAAGTTTTTCAGTTTCTCTGTGGAAAATGGCATGCTCTTTATACCCTTTTCAAATTTTGTTATGCAAAAGATTACCGACGGAGATTGCAAAATGTTGCATTTGCCAAAACTTGACTTTTCAGTAAACAAATATATCAGTAGCCATTTTGATACCAGTCTTCGTGTTTTCCATTCAAGTTCCAGAGGAAAAATAAACATTTTAAAAAAAAAAGGTATGGTGGGGGGAGACAAACCCTTTAGAGCAAAAACATCTTGGCTATTTTGAAATGTTTCAGGAAGTAGGCGTTTGTGTTTTCCAACCAGAGGGCTCGATTCGGTGAATAGCGCTTTACGCCAGGAGCAGTCACTGGAACTGCCGAAGGAAGGGCACAGAATCTGGCTCTGAACGAGGGCTGGCTGTCAGTCTCTATGTGTGAGGGCTTGGGGTGTTGGCTTCTTTCTGGGTGCCCGCAGAGCGGAGAGTGGTGGTGAGAGTAACTTTGAAGGGATGTCGTTCAGCTGCATGTTATGGGTCAGCGGTCTGCTATCTGCCCAGGTGTTGACAAGGCCTTTGGCTTTTCCTCTATTGCAAGGATGGGCAGCTTTAAGGTGGGAGAAGGCCACAAAATCCACTAAAATGCTTTGATGGGTTGTGTCCTGTCCAGGGGTTGGGATGAGTTGGAGAGCAAGCCCACCCCGTATTCACCCCAGGGCTCCTGTCGCTCAGAGTTGGGCCCAGCTCCCTACTCTGTCCCATTTGTCTCTCACCACAGTGCTACATGACATGTGCAAGGTCCTCCTCTGCCCCCCAACAACCCTCCCTACCAGATCCCATCCCCAAGCTGGGTTGTGGCAGGCCAGATAAAATGATCTGGCGGGCCGGATGCAGCTCCCGGACCGCCAGTTGCCCATCCGTGATCTATGGTGTGAAACAAATGTAAAAGCTGCTTCTAAATAGATGTCAAGCTCCGACCTGAATCCCAGCAGGCAAGGAGTTAACTCTTGGTTTAGCCCTCACCCAGGTAGACAGGGCAGAGATGCAAAGTAGGGATGGAGGCTAAAGGCCTAATCAGGCCCTTGGAGTCAAGCACTCTGCCCATTGGACTCAGTGGAAAGAAAGGACCCCCCGCCCCAAAGCAGTTTTATAGGAGCAGAGAGGCCAGGTGTCTCTAGGGAGGCAGGGCTCCCCAGTTGTTTGATTCCTGGGCTTTAGCCTGAGCCGGGCCTGGTTTCTTTTGTTGATGGCCGTGGTGATCTGGCTCAGGGGGTTGCTTCGAGGACCCACTGCCTTTTGGGTTAGCTCCTCAGCTGGTGTAAGCTGCCGTAGCTCCTTCAACTTAATGCTTGGGCAGTTTTTACACCAGCTGAGGATCTGTCCCTTGTCTCTGATGCCTTTTGGAAGCCAGCCCAGGATGGTGGTAATTGAAAGTGGTGGCCATCAGACTGGTAGCTTATAGGGGGTCAGGTGGTGGATTTCAGGACAGTTCTCAGTGGGCAAGTGTCCACGTCACAAAAACCATCGCACGCTGTTAGCAGTCTTGGTAAAGAGGCCAGGGCAGGGCTCAGATACTACAGGGAAGAGGGCCACATAAGTACCCAGACTCATAAGTCCGGAATGGGCCTTGGGGCTGTGAAGGTGGTCCTTGCAGGGCAGCTTTCAGTGTCTCTGTGTTAGACATTGCCTGGCACGAGACAGCTGCCTTGGGGAGTGTTAACAGTCTGTCCCTTTCACCAGCACTAAATTGACACGCCATTTTTTTAAAAAGGATAAAAGCGTCTCTCCGGTTACTTCATCTTGCCCTCAAAAAGTCAGTGTAAATGTCACCATGAAATTTACAAAGCTGATAACACTAAACTGGATTTCTTCCCTGAAACCCTGCTCATTTGATAGAGAACTTTGCATGTAAGTCTGTAACATTCTCTCCCCTTTCCTAGCACTGGGACCTTACAGTCACTCTGTGATATCAGCCACCGGCAGCTGGGATACCATAAAGGACAAGTGGCCTATAAAGACCAAAAATCCTCCAAAGTCATTGAAATAAAGATTACTCCTAAACACACACGTAATTAACTGAATGAAAAGTCTTCCCTGATTAGCATAATCCTCAGGCACAGAATGGGATGAGTTTTATTTGAGCCAGTTGATTTTTTTACACATCACTTTCCTTGGTGAGAGAGAGAGAGACAACCCCAGTCTCTGCAGTGCCTGGGAGCCAGCTGGATTTATTGTCAGGCTGAGCTCTGTCATGGAGTTCCTATCATGTTCTTCCTTGAGGCCTTATGTGATGCACAGTGAGGTGGATGCAACTGTTACACAACAGTGTAACCTCCACTAACACTTTGTGGTTGTTTGTCCCCTTCTAGTGGCTACACCATAGAATCACAGAATGTCAGGGTTGGGAGGGACCTCAGGAGGTCATCTAGCCCAACCCCCTGCTCAAAGCAGGACCCATCCCCAATTTGTGCCCCGATCCCGAAATGGCCCCCTCAAGGATTGAACTCACAACCCTGGGTGGGTTTAGCAGGCCAATGCTCAAACCACTGAGCTATCCCTTCCCCTCCCCCCCCGTCTGCAAAAAGAAAAGGACTACTTGTGGTACTTTAGAGACTAACAAATTTATTAGAACATAAGCTTTCGTGAGCTACAGTCCACTTCATCAGATGCATAGAATGGAACATAGAGTAAGAAGATATATAGATACATACAGAGAAGGTGGAAGTTGCCATGCAAACTGTAAGAGGCTAATTAATTAAGATGAGCTATTATCAACAGGAGAAAAAAACTTTTGTAGTGATAATCAAGATGGCCCATTTAGACAAGTTGACAAGAAAGCGTGAGTATATTTAACACAGGGAAATAGATTCAATATGTGTAATGACACAGCCACTCCCAGTCTCTATTCAAACCTAAGTTAATGGTATCTAGTTTGCATATTAAGTCAGCTACTGCCTCAGCTCACCCTTGGCTTCAGTAGTAGACGCTCATGCTTTTAAATCCAGAGGTTTTTCAAGTTCTACAGCAAGTCAACCTGGGCAATGATTACACCAGAACATTTGAGTGAAGGCTAATTTGCACTGAGCAGCAGGAGGTCTCTAGCCCCACTGCAAAGGAGTCAGAAGCACACAGGATGAAAAGGGGGCATAGAATGGAAGTGTCTGAGGTGTGGTCCTCATCATGATCATGTGACATCCCTCTTAAGCCTAGCTTCTGGGCTGGAACAAGTTGATGTCTGCACAGCAGTGCTCTCATTAATGCAGGGTCAGGGTCCCCAGCACTCCCCATCTTCTTCACTGCTGACACATTGCATTCTTCACTGACGCTGGGCATGGCTGGTTCCGGATGGGGAAAGAAGAGAAACTTGAATACACTTGCGCTCTCTTTCATTTCATGTATACAATGTTTTGTGCCTTAACCGTGAAGTGTCCCCACCCTGAACTGGCAGGGCCACCTCAAATGTGTCTACACTGCAATTAAAAACCTGTGGCTGGCCTGTCCCAGCGGGCTCGGGCTCTGGCTAAGGGGCTGTTTATTTGCAGTAGATGTTCAGGCTCAGGCTGGATCCTGGGCTCTAGGATCCTGTATGGTGGGAGGGTCCCAGAGCTTGGGCTGCAACCTGAGCCCGCATGGCTATACTGCAATTAAACAGCCTCTTAGCCCAAGTCAGCTGGCACGGGCCAGCCGCAGGTTTTTAATTGCACCCTCAGTCCCTCAGCTTTCGGTCATTAAACTGGGACAGCCAAGGGGACCAGTGTTATGACCAGTCTGGAGGTCTTTTGTGATGTGGGCAGCTGTGCACTGGACTGAGGCTACCAACTTATTTGACACTGGTCACCAACCTGTCATCCCACAGTCACCACTTAAAATCCCTGGCAACGCCGGGGTGTAAGGGCTCCTGTCCCTGGACCAACCCACTGAGCTCTTTCTTGCTCAGTCAGCTGAGCACTCAAGCTGGGAAGAAACGAGGCAGTGGTTTGTCGCTGTCTCGCTTTGCCATGATCTCATCTGTCTGAGTTTGTTGCAGCAGCAGCTGATAACCCCTATTTCCCAGCAGGGCTTGGCAGGCACTTCGCTGCTGCTGGGCTCATCAAGCAAAAGAACAAGCCGCGAGTAGAGGAGCTTTGGAGTGTCGCCGGCCAGGTGCGTGTCGCCTGACATGCCTCTCGCTGTCATTTTGGCGTGGAGTTGCAGGTCTGTTCAGGGCGCATGTGGTGCTGGTCTTAGCACGGCCGGAGCAACGCAGAGCTGACTGCATGCCATGAGGGCGACTGCTCACTTACAAACACCTCTGACTTCTACTCCCCCCCGCACTCCCTTCCCTGATGGCTGAGCGTGTGCTCCAGGGAGCTCTGGGGAGAACCCTGACTCCAGTGCTGTTCAGACAGTTTCTCCTGTGGTGCCATTTCAGCCAAGGTCAAAAGCAGGGTGACTAGCTGGGAAAAAGAAAGGCCCTAATCCTTAGTGCTATCGGTGTGAAAGTGAATGGACAAAAGGCAATGAACTGCTACATAGACTCCCTGCACCAATATCTAGCTCAGGCAGGGGAAACTCCCATTGACTTCAGTGCAAGCAGGGTTAGACCAATGCTGAGCAGCTTGCATGTGAAAATCCCACCCTGGAATGGAGAAGCCCTGTCACAGCTCTCCCTGCTGGTGCAGGTCTGTTCCCTAGTGTATGTTCCATGGTGCTATCCTGTCTCAAAAGAACGGAGGTTCCATGTGTGCCTTTGGAAGCTGATCCACAGTCAAGTACACCTCACTCCTTGGATGCTTTTTTGGTTCTTTTGTTTTTGTTGCTCTTCAGTCTAAATTTTCCATAGCTCAGTTTCATCCCATTACACCGAATACCAACTTCTGTTTCCCTAAATAACTGCTTGCTCTTTGGAGTTTACACCCTTCAAACATATGTGCGCGTTGCAGCTGTTATACTCCCCCCAACCCTTGTACCAGTGTTTTCCTGTGCGGGTTCTGCTGTCTCCTTGAAGCCAGCGACTTATTACCTTGCCCAGATATTAAAGAAATAGGATTGGCTGCCTAAAGAGAGAGAATTTAGGGTGTGGGCTCAGCAGTCCTGAGGGAGGACCCATAGGAGCAGCCAAGCCTGGGTAGAAGGTTTGAGCAGAAGTTTGTTATATCATTGTTAATTTTTTGTTGTTAAATACAAACCCAAGAAAGGGGGTGAGCTTTGAGTCTTCTCAGTGTGTGGACACTGGTTTAAAGCAGGTTGGAAATTACATCGGCTCACACCTCTCCTTAGTGCTTTTATGGAAAAAAATTCCATTGGATTTAGTGGAGATTAAACCAATAGGGTTCTGGAGACATAACTCTGAAATCCCTAGAGTGTTCTATCCCTACTATAGACTCATGTAGGCTTGTTTAAACACTGATAATGAGGGTATCCTTCTCTATTCACTTCTGTAGGCTTTGTCCATAAGGGATGGTCCCTTAGCTAGGCAACCCACAATAAACTTAATCTTTCCTGCTCGACCAGACCCTTCAGCCCAGTACTCATTTTGATGGCTATTATTTTCCGCATATCCACCTTCTTGTCATTGCCTTTCTGTTACAGAAGTGCCAGGGACTGGACTGACTGATCCGAGTGCTAATTTATTTCACTCCGTTAAAAAGTGACTCTGTATAATTTGATTAGTAACAGTGATGGGCTGGAGGGCTCAGTGGTGCCATAGTCCTAGCAAGGGGCACTCCCACGGATTGAGGTTTGGGGTGAGCTCCCTGCTTCTGCTGGAGTCATGCCTTCTCTGAATACTGCTACGCCTTCCCTGCCAGAAATGACTTGTCCCTGGGGGCTCAGAGCAAGTGTTTTGCCTTTCCAGTGAACTAGATCACCGCTTCTCAACCAGGGGTCCGCGGCCCCCTGGGGGGTCTGCAAGCCCTTTCAGGGGGGCTGCAGAGCCCCACAGTTGGCCCTGAGCCCCGGTGCTGATGCCAGGAGCGGTGCAGGGCTAAAGCCGGCAGCCCCAGCCAGGAGCTGTGTGGGGCTAAAGACGGTGGCCCCCCCACCCTAGCCAGGAGTGGTGTGGGGCTAAAGCCGGCAGCCCCCCCACACCCCAGCCGGGAGCAGCGCAGGGCTGATACCAGCACCCCCTCAAGCCCCCGAAGCCAGGAGTTGTGTGGGGCTGAAGCTGGCAAACCTCTCCAAAGCCAAAGCAGCACTGGTACCCCCCCACCCATACACAGCCCCAGCTACCCCCTCCCTGCACCCTGAGTTACTCCCTGGCCTGCACACAGCCCCTAGCTACTCTTTGCCTGCACCCTGAGTGGTTTTCAAACTTTTTGAACTGAGTCCCCCCTTTGAGTTATATTTTTTGGTTGCGTTCCCCCCACAGCCCAGACATGCTCAGTGGCCTCCTGAGTGAGTCAGGGGGTGGAGGTGGCGCTCCCTCCCTGGATCCCCGCTGGGCGGGTCTGGCTTGAGCTCCGCCAGCTCTTGCCCCTCCCCCCGCAATAGAAGTAGAACTATGCCTATGCCCAAGGGTCCCCCAGCCCTGAGTTCCGAACCCCCGCTCCCACTGGGCCCTGGCATTTTTATAGCATGTTGAAGGGGGTCTCAGCAAAAAAAAGTTTGAGAACCCCTAGACTAGCTTGTACCATTATCTGATATGTTAAAATAATGATTTCCCTGGGAGGATTCCCTGGGGTGCCTCGGTCTTGGGTGCATTTCAAGTGGCACAAGATGAACCCCTGGCCTAAACTGTTGATAGAGCTGGGATGTTCTTCTAGAATGAAGCACTAACATTTCCAGCAAGTGGCACTTCATAGAAGCATCTCTGACCAGGCTTGCTTTCTTAATTAATGAACACTTTCTTCAGTCCTTCGCCCTTCTTCTCTGCAGCACAAGTGCTCCTGTCAGACCAGGAGTACTAGGGGCTACATTTTAGTCGTAGCGTATGGTAACATGAGAACAGCCATACTGGGGTCAGACCAAAGGTCCATCTAGCCCAGTCTCCTGTCTTCCGACAGTGTCCAGTGCCAGCTGCCCCAGAGGGAATGAACAGAACAGGGAATCATCAAGTGATCCATCCCCTGTCGCCCATTCCCAGCTTCTGGCAAACAAAGGCTAGGGACACCATCCCTGCCCATCCTGGTTGATAGCCATTGATGGACCCAACCTCCATGACTTATCTAGTTCTTTTTTGAACCCTGTTATAGTCTTGGCCTTCACAACATCCTCTGGCAAGGAGTTCCACAGGTTGACTGTGCATTGGGTGAAAAGTGACAGCACCTCACTGCTTTGCAGTCGCATTGAGGGGTGGGAGTTCTACCGCTAACTCTGTGTCACCTCCCCTGTGCAGGGTTTTCTGTTTGAAATATATTCTGCCTGTTGTAATGTCAGACTGGATTTCTGTATAGGAGCTGGGGATCTTTTATTTGCTCAAAGCTATCAGGGTGATATTATTTACAGCGGAGACCTGAAACTTTTTCTAACAGGACACAATGAGAGACAGGCCTGAACCAGAACCCCAGGTTGGAATCCCCGCTTGCCTTCGTACCCTTACTCGCAAGAGCACAGGGTTAAAATATGGGCAGGGTGTGGGTGAAGACAGGGATTTGAGCATCAAGCTTTTCGCTAAGACCTTGCCTCATGACTTGACAGCCACCTGGCACCAATCTCACTAATATGTGATATGGGTCCCCTGCCCAGCTCATCAGTTTTTCTCTACTGAGCTTCGGTGCACAATTCTGCTCACCTGCCCTAGGCAGGATCAAGCCCAAGGTGATGTAACTTGCAGGGCTGCAGTTTGATCAGGTCACCTTTTCAGAGAAGAATCCAGGGAGGGTGGTGGCAACGCAAAGGGCAAAGTCTCTAGAAATGCAGTTGAATAAAATAAAAGTCAAAAGTCATGGACCTCATTGTAATCTTTTATTTTTCCATTCCATTTTTAGTGCAAATAACCAGAGCCGTGAGTATGCTGTGATAACAGGGGACACTTGGGAGCATAGGAGTTGCTGTATCGGAGCCGACCTTTAGACCTAAGCTGGCTCGCCAAAGTAAATAAAACCAATTGTCCTACTTTGCTTGGGGGAGGGCTAACCTCGCAATGACACCCTGGGCGAATGAAACCTCCCACTGAGACCCCCAGCATGGTCTGACCCTTTGTGTCCGAGCTGCTATGAACAGATCAGACGCACATGTCACTTTCCATTGAGGATCTCCAGGGTGGGATCTCCAGGCCCAGATTATTGTCACACGGCTCTTCCTTGTGATTTTTCTTCTTCCCTTGCATTCAGAATATTGGCCTTCTCTTCTAATAAACAACGCCCATAGCTAGTATTGGATCAGATTCTCCAGTAATAACCAGTAGGGTGATCAAAATAAAGGAATTTCAGTTTTTTTAATCGAAATGATTTCATATTGATGAGGTGCTGGATTAAGTTAAACATTATTGAATTAACTAGTGATTGAAATGAATAGAAAACCTGGTGTTGTCATCAAGTATAACATTTTTCAGAGTAGCAGCCGTGTTAGTCTGTATTCGCAAAAAGAAAAGGAGGACTTGTGACACCTTAGAGACTAACAAATTTATTTGAGCATAAGCTTTTGTGAGCTACAGCTCACTTCATCGGATGCATTCAGTGAAAAAAAAAAAATTGTCATCCTCCCAGAAACCCAATTCAGACAAAATCTAGAGTGACCTGTTCTAGGGCTTTGTATTTTATGGGTTGGCCATGTCTTCAGGATCTGGTTGAGTATGGATTGCGATGTCCTTGGGGCGCACATCTAGATGTCTGACGAGGACCATAACCAGAGATTGAGGATAAAAAGTACATCCTAATCTTTACACCAACACACACACACACACACCCCGTGCATGATGGGGCAGAACTTTGGGAGCTTAGTTAGCATAGTTCGGGTGCTTGTGTAGTGCAGACGTGATCAATAAAGGTCATAAACCTAAAGTTTCAAATGACTAGTGATTTTGGGTACCCAATTTGAGACACTTTTAAAGAGGGCCTGATTTCCATAAAGTGCTGACCAACTGCCCTCTGAAAACCTAGCCCATTTAATATCTGTCATGTTGAGGACCCAAAAAATGAGGGATCCAAAATCACTATTTGTTTTTGAAAACACAGGCCATAGTTTATCACTCCAGAGGCTCAAAGCCTTGATTTAAAGAATTTTCCCCTGTGACCTGGGATGCAGCCATGAGGTCACCTCTTTGGCCAATCACTTAGTATGAAGATGTTCCAAGTGAGATGCCTGCATTGAAGAGAGGAGGGAGATAGACTCCTGGGGCTGGAGGTTCAGGACTGGTGCATCCACACCTAAAACACTCTGGCTACATTTGATGCTGGTACATATGAGGGAATTCAGAGGAAAGCCACACAAATGTTTACCAGGCTGGAGAAACCGACATAGGAGGAAAGAGAGAGAATTAAATACCAATAGCTTGGCTTCAGCAATAACGAGGAGGAACAAGATAAGCATCTGCAAGCGTATGAAGGGTAAACAGCCAAAGGGGACAGGGCTTGTTTAGGGTGATCAAAGGGAGAATGTTTAGGGAAAAAGAGAGTAAAAATTTGTAAAGGAAAATTTTAGTATGACTGTCATGGGGGGAAAGCTTTTTATTCCACAGCCTCCTACAGCTCACATGTAGTCTCTCCAGGGAGGTGGTGGAAGTTCCATTGCTTAGGACATTTCAAACCATACTGGAAAATGTACTGGAGGGAACAATTCCACCCAAGCCCTGTGATGGACCAGGTGGGACCTCCATGGAGGAATGTTCCATCCCCAGTGACTGTTGTTTTGACCTGAGAGTATTGCAGCAGTGACTCGGTAGCTGGCTCACCTTAAACCTATCAGACCCCAGTAGACTGCTGTTGGGCAGCGCTGCAACACATACCTGCTACAGCACACGTCCTGCTCCTCCAGCTCCGGGGAGCACAGACCTCAAGATCCCCAGATGGAGAGGAACCAGAGCCGTTCTGCTGCATGGGGACAGACAGGATTTGGGGAGCCTATGCAGCAGGGCTTCCTGCATGCTCTTGCCCATAGAGGCACACAGAACTGGGCAGGGGCAGATGAGGGGAGGAGCAGAGTCAGTGGATCTGCTGCTAGCGGAATCCACCAGCCGTTGCTTCCCACAGGAGAAGCAGGGTCTCAACCGCCATGGGAGTTAACACAGTCACAGGAGCAGGTGCAGACCAGTAGCTGTCCTGCTCCGCGGGCTGGGAGGGGGAGTATTCCTGCCCCAGCGCACACAGCCCAAGTGCTCAGAGACACATTTGCTCCTCTGTGTTCAGTGCTCAGCGAAGGGGAAATAGTAAATAAAGGCAATCCAGTAACTCTCTCCTTTTCCTCTCTTTCAGTGCCACTGACTCATGCCTCAACTTCACCTCTGAGTTGCCATGGCCAAGTTAGAGACGGTGTCTGCTCTTAGTGACCCAAGCTACCAGAGCCAGGACACCTTCCCCTCGTTTGCCTCCAGGCCCTCTGAATCTGCCTCCCAAAACACTATGGGAAGCGTGGGCAGCGGAGTCGCCAATGAGCAAGAGTTTGCGATGAAGAGCGTGGGAACCAGGACTCAGAGCAGCAGCAGGCAGGCTGATGGCTCACGGAATGGCTGTTCCACGCGGGAGATCTCTAACCGTTACTCTGGGGAGGAGAAGACCTACAAGTCAGAGAAGATCTCCAACTCCCTCTACATCAATGGGGACCTGCGCAAGAGTGAGAAGATGAAGACAGACATTTGTGGGAATGTTACCACCAACAACGAGAAAAACCTGCCACCTCCTCCCCAGTACAGAGAACCCAGTAACCCACCAAAGATATTGCCAGTCTCTGGCAAATTGGACCAGGTAAGATTCCGATATACCTTGGTGCCCTGTGACGCTTGCAGGGCGTAAGTCCAGTGATGCAAATCCAGAGAGTGAAGCAGAGAGAACAGGACAGGTCTTGGTCTGTAATTCTCAGTGGTCTCAGGAGGCTAAGCAGAGTAAAACTCTACCTTCTGGGACCTCGTGGGATTGGTAATGAGTCTTTCACTGCTAGGCTACCCAAGTCAGAGTTAGGTCCAGATTTTTAAAGGTATTTAGGCGTTCTTAGCATTGCAATGTCTCTGTGAGTTAGGAGCTGAAATATTTTCAAAAGGGATTTAGGCACTTAGGAGCCTGTGCAGGTGTCACAGATGTATGCCTCCATGTAAAAAGAGTTGGCTAGTGGCAACAGGGAAGCTAGACTCTTATGGGTCAGGCCTGGCTGTGAAACCTCAGACAAGTCCCTTCACCTTGCTGTGCCGAACTGATACTTGAAGTATTTTGAGATGCTCCAGTGAAAGGCTCTATGTGGGTCCAATCCAAAGCTTATTGACGTCAGTTGAAAGACTCCCATTAATTTCAGGTTTCAGAGTAGCAGCCGTGTTAGTCTGTATTCACAAAAAGAAAAGGAGGACTTGTGGCACCTTAGAGACTAACAAATTTGTTTGAGCATAAGCTTTCATGAGCTACAGCTCACTTCATCGGATGCATTCAGTGGAAAATATAGTGGGGAGATTTATATACGTAGAGAACATGAAACAATGGGTGTTACCATACACACTGTAACGAGAGTGATCACTTAAGGTGAGCTATTACCAGCAGGAGAGCGGGGGTGGGGGACTTTTTGTAGTGATAATCAAGGTGGGCCATTTCCAGCAGTTAACAAGAACGTCTGAGGAACAGTGGGGCGGGGGAATAAACAAGGGGAAATAGTTTTACTTTGTGTAATGACCCATCCACTCCTAGTCTCACTGCTATGGGTACCCGCATGGCCCCACAGTATGCCAACATTTTTACGGCTGACTTAGAACAACGCTTCCTCAGCTCTCGTCCCCTAATGCCCCTACTCTACTTGTGCTACATTGATGGTATCTTCATCATCCAGACCCATGGAAAAGAAGCCCTTGAGGAATTCCACCATGATTTCAACAATTTCCATCCCACCATCAACCTCAGCCTGGACCGGTCCACACAAGAGATCCACTTCCTGGACACTTTGGTGCTAATAAGCGATGGTCACATAAACACCATCCTATACCGGAAAATTACTGACTGCTATTCCGACCTACATGCCTCCAGCTTTCATCCAGACCATACCACACGATCCATTGTCTACAGCCAAGCTCCACAATACAACCGCATTTGCTCCAACCCCTCAGACAGAGACAAACACCTACAAGATCTCTATCAAGCATTCTTACAACTACAATACCCACCTGCTGAAGTGAAGAAACAGATTGACAGAGCCAGAAGAGTACCCAGAAGTCACCTACTACAGGACAGGCCCAACAAAGAAAATAACAGAACGCCACTAGCCATCACCTTCAGCCCCCAACTAAAACCCCTCCAACGCATCATCAAGGATCTACAGCCTATCCTGAAGGACGACCCGTCACTCTCACAGATCTTGGGAGATAGGCCAGTCCTTGCTTACAGACAGCCCCCCACGTGAAGCAAATACTCACCAGCAACCACACACCACACAACAGAACCACTAACCCAGGAACCTATCCTTGCAACAAAGCCCATTGCCAACTGTGTCCACATATCTATTCAGGGGACACCATCATAGGGCCTAATCACATCAGCCACGCTATCAGAGGTCGTTCACCTGCACATCTACCAATGTGATATATGCCATCATGTGCCAGCAATGCCCCTCTGCCATGTACATTGGTCAAACTGGATGTCTCTACATAAAAGAATAAATGGACACAAATCAGACGTCAAGAATTATAACATTCAAAAACCGGTTGGAGAACACTTCAGTCTCTTTGATCACTTGATTACAGACCTAAAAGTTGCAATTCTTCAACAAAAAAACTTCAAAAACAGACTCCAACGAGAGACTGCTGAATTGGAATTAATTTGCAAACTGGATACAATTAACTTAGGCTTGAATAGAGACTGGGAGTGGATGTGTCATTACACGAAGTAAAACTATTTCCCCTTGTTTATTTTCCCCACACACCCCCACTGTTCCTCAGACCTTCTTGTCAACTGCTGGAAATGGCCCACCTTGATTATCACGACAAAAAGTTTTTTCCCTCCCCCTCTCCTGCTGGTTATAGCTCACCTTAAGTGATCACTCTCTTTACAGTGTGTATGGTAACACCCATTGTTTCATGTTCTCTATGTATATAAATCTCCCCACTGTATTTTCCACTGAATGCCTCCGAAGAAGGGAGCTGTAGCTCACAAAAGCTTATGCTCAAATAAATTTGTTAGTCTCTAAGGTGCCACAAGTCCTCCTTTTCCATTAATTTCACTGAGCTTTGGATTGGACTTTATCAGAGCAAATAATTGCCATCACTAACGTTTTTTCCATACTAGTCCAAGGGCTTACTTTAGTGTTCAATCAAAGGGGGTATATTCCTTTTAAAAACACACCCTTATTGACTAAAGAAAAGTCTTTCAAAACATAGTCTGACTCAAGAAATAGCACCATGGAACTTGAAGATAACGCTCAACAAAGAGCAATTTCTATCTGGGCTATTAAACAACTCCAACCCATGGGAGGATGACACCTTTTTCTCTTACAGAGAAGAAAATGGTGATCACCTGAATAGAGCGTAAAAGGATAATGGTAGGATCTTGGAATAAATCCTGATTCAGTTCAGTCACAGAACGAGAGAGATTGAGAGGGGGAGGGGAGTGCTTTGAGCTCAGCACTGGCAGGAGTTACTCATGATGTCCATCAAATATGAAATCAAAAAATCTACAAGTGTCTTTCAAAGTTGAGCAGTAGAAAACCATGAGGCCTGATTCTTAGCTGGGGTAAGTCAGTGTTGCTCCACTGACTCTAACGAAGCCTATAGAGTTACACTGATTTACCCCAGTTCTGGATCCGGCCCGTGATCTTTTGTGTATTGTTACAAAGCCTCCTGGCTACGTTTGATGTGTGATTCTTTTTTCCTTTGCAGAGCAATGAGCCCTTAGTTAGACCTTCAGCCTTTAAACCAGTAGTTCCTAAAAACTTCCATTCCATGCAGAATCTCTGCCCGCCGCAGAACAATGGAATAACCGAAAACAGAAAGAGCTTGAATCACACCAACAGCAATAGCCCGTCTGCTGGCAAAAGCGGACTGGAGAAGACCAGCCTTAATAGGACTACAAACCAAGTGGGAGGTCTTTCTGATTCTGGCCGTAACTCTTTGACGAGCTTGCCCACTTACGGGACGGGCTACAGTCAGCACGTTGGCCCAATGAGTGCTTCAACTAGTCACATAAACCGCATTGGCACAACCTATGTAGATAAGAACACAGTGGGATACAATGGAATATCTACCTCAGACAGTGGACGGTCTTCAAGCAAGAGTACTTCTTCTTTCAATAGACTCAACCATCTGAACGAAACAATGCCTTTCCACTCACCCTCGACAGATGACGTTATCCAGGACCTGGAGGACAGGCTGTGGGAGAAGGAGCAGGAGGTCCTGCAGATGAGAAGAAACCTGGACAAAAGCGAGGCTGCCATCTTCCAAGTGTTTGAGGAGAAGCAAAAAATCTGGGAGCGTGAAATGGAGGACCTCAGGCAAAATTATGCAAATAAACTGCAGCAGGTCTCCAAGAAGGCCCAGAGGGCTCAACAGGCCTTGCAGCTCCAGATCTTCAAGCTCCAGCAAGAGAAAAAAAAGCTCCAGGATGATGTGGGGCAACTTCTCCAACAGCGAGAAGAGCTGGAGAAAAAATTTGTGGCTTTCAAGAAAGAACAGGCAGAGTTTCTTCCCAAGATTGAAGAAACCAAGTGGGAGGTAAGGGCCCAGAAAAATAACAGCATTACACTAGTTACACCCGTGCCTGGGGAGCGAAAGCATCAGTCCGCGTTAACACAGATCCCAATCCACCAAAGCACCAGAACACTAATTTCAGGGGGGCTTCTGACATGCCTAAAGCCAAATACATGATCAAGTGCTTTGCTGGATCAAGGCCCTAGCAGCAAAACATTTAGTTAGTCAAGTACAACAAACTCAGATAAAATCCTCCGTGTAGAATAGACTGAAGGACACCTTGCCCAAAGACGTTAGCAATCTGGGCATGAATAAATAATTGCTAACCACCAAAGATTAGTAGACGTGTTGTGCTTATGGCCACAGCAGAACAGTGGGACTCCAGCCTACTGGGTTCTCTTCCCAGCCTGCCTATCCTTAAGTCATAGAACCTCTCTTTGCACCTTATTTTCCCCAGTGGGACGATAATACCATGGGGATGTTTTGAGCTAGGGTTCATGAAGCATTTTGGGGTCCTCTGATTTTAGAAGTTCATGAACTGGTGGGAAAAGATATGGGGGTCCCCATTGTGCCCGTTTGCCTTTTATCTCTGTCAACGTCTTTTACCTTACTCCCGTTGGTGGCGGAGAGGTTGTGAGAATGGCACAACCACCCTCAATAACTGGTGCAAATTATTATTATCCTTGTTACATCCGGATTTGGAGGCTTCTTCTGATCTGTTCTATGGCATGTGGTAATACAGCCAAGGCTTCGTCCACACACCGAGTTGCTCTGGATTAACAAAAGCTGTGACCTCTTCTTAAACTGATTTTAGTTAAACCGACGCAACTTTGTACGTGCACTCTCTTTAGTTGGGTTAAATCTGGTTTATATTGGTTCAGCTGGTAGGTGGCAGCTAAGCTGATGTTTGTCAGGTTTAAACTGATGTGTGTCCACATAGTTTGCACCATTGTAAGTAAATCAGTTTTTAAACCGATTTCAACTAAACTGGCGGAACTTCTGTGTTTAAACAAACCCTTGAATTCACAGCTCATATGCTTTGTTTTTTAATTTATGAGAGAGAGAATTGGCAGTGATGCCTGTAGTTAAGGCTTCCTAACCCTTTCCATTATCAGACCCAGTTTTCAGTTGCTGACACGTTTACCAAATTTTAACAGTTCAGGCTGAAATTTTCCATTCCTGGTCTCTGCCTCAGGCTGACTTCATTTTTATAAGTGAGTTTCAGCCATTTCCAAGAACAACGTTTGCCGAAAGGAAGTAGTTTTCCCAATGTTAACATATTTGCCCTAATTAGGGTTGCCAACCCTCCAGGATTCTCCTGGAGCCTCCAGGAATTAAAGTTTAATCTTTAATTAAATATTATGTCATGTGATGAAACCTCCAGGAATATGTCCAACCCAAATAAGCAACCCGAGCCCTAATGTTGCTTTGGGTTTTTTTGAAGAGTTCTATCACCTCCATGCACTGGAGTGGGAACAAAAAGATTTAGAAGGGGGATAATTCTGGGGTCAAGGAGTTCCCCCCTGCTCACCCCAAGAAAAGCCACTCTGATTTGGCCAAGTTATAAGCCACTGAAAATTGCCTTTTGCACATGTTGTGCTCTTGTGAATAGCTCTTGCTTGCTCTTCCAGGTGTGCCAGAAGGCTGGTGAGATCTCACTACTCAAGCAACAACTGAAGGATTCCCAAGCTGACGTCTCTCAGAAACTGAATGAGATAGTGGGGCTGCGGACTCAGCTCAAAGAAGGTAAGAACTTCCTGAGAGAGAAGGAGGAGCAGATCACCACCCTGAAAGACTCCTACAGCTCCAAGACTGTTAACCTGGAGATCTGCGAGAATGAGCTGCAGAGAAAGATGAATGAGGTGCAGATGCTAAGGGAAAAACTCAACCACTGTGAGCTGGAGGTCTCTGGCCTGAAGCAGACGCTGGCCAGCATGGGGCACCATGGCCATTTCAATGCAGAGCTCACCGAGAAACTAAGGGACCCCTTGGCCTGTGAGAGCGATGAGGCCAAGATGAAGCGCCAGAACGAGGACAGTGTCATTGCCCTGAAGAAGGAGGTGGAGCGGCTCCAGACGGAGCTGAAGCTGGAGCGCCAGCAGCGGGAGCAGCAGGTGATGGACTTTGAGGAGGAGCGGCGCACGTGGCAGGAGGAGAAGGAGAAGGTGATCAAATACCAGAAGCAGCTACAGCTGAACTACGTGGAGATGTACCAGAAGAACCAGCTCCTGGAGCACAAGGTGAATGAGATGACCACCAAGGCCACCAGCCCGCCTTACACCGAGGAGAAAAAACCATGGACTCCATCCAGGCTGGAGCGCATAGAGTCCACTGAGATCTAACACGGGACCAAGTCAATAAAAGTAATTTTTATTACTGTGCATGTACTGCCTACTCCTGCCAGCGATCTTCCTAAGGATAATGTGCTTTTTCACCAGAGGTGTGAATGCACAGAACCCCCCACCCTTACTCTCTTCCTCAGTGCTCTGTAAGTAAACTAACCGTGGGTGTACATTGTTATACTATTGATGATGCTACATCAGTTTCTCCTAGTACAGCTAGGAAGGGCCCAGTGGCCCTTTTGGAACCTGCCGTGACTGTTACTTCTCTATATGCTGCCATCCCTTCCACCATCATCAACTCCCCTGCCCTGTGCATTTGTTCCTCCCCCCCGCCCCTCCCTATCAGTTCATGCAGCAAAACAGTGCAAAGTGACAGGGTTTTTCAGGGCATTTTAGCCACATTGGCTAACAGAGCAAAGCTCTTGGGATCAGAAGAACCGTGCAGTTCAGCACGTCACAGTATCCTATCTCCACAATACTTGTCTGACAGCCTAATCCAATGAAGTCAGTAGGAGGCTTGCCATTGACTTCAGTGAAACCAGGCTTTGACCCTATTCCGATAGGTCTCTATAGCAAATGCATTGCTAACAATTGCCAAGGTCCATGATGTCACTAGGGGTTAGAATAAGCCAGTTGAGGTACAATGAGCCGACACCAACCGCTGCCCAAAATGACCCGAGAGTTGCATTTGAGGTTCCGAATAAATGCTGTGCTTTCGCTTTGCTATTTACATTCCCGTCCCCTTCCACTTCTTGGCAATGACCAGGACTAGAAGCAGAAATGGCAAATTGTAGCAAACCCCACTGTTTTTCCTGTATTTCTGGCCTGGCCAAGATAAGGAATCCCCAGTGATTCAGGCAGCAATTCCCAGTCCTCAGGAGAGATCCCAGAGGAAAGAACTTGGACTAAGCTTCAGAGAAGCATTCAAACTCCTTCCATGTTTGTCCAAACCAGAAATTAACGCGTGGGGGATGCCAGGTGGCGACACTATCCCATTCCCAAAGAAAGGTGCCAGGGTTGCATTTCCTCTTGCCGTTGTTCCCTGTCGAGGTGGCCTAGTTACAAAAGGGCCTCAGGAAACCACCCACACATTTGCAGACTCTGCTCTGCTAGTGAACAAGCATCAGCACCCTGTATAGATGTGGCAGGAGTTAAGACCCTCGCATAGGAAGTAAGTTAGGCCCCAGTTCAACAAAGGCCTCAGCTAGGCATGTGCTTAAGAACCATACTGAGTCGGGGCCGTAGGAAAATCCTAGGGGTCCAGTTCTGCCTGCAGATGCAGGTGCACAATCGCCAAGTCTCACACCTGGACCCAAGGGCAGCATTCAGCCATAAATGGGCCTGATTCTGTCTCCTACTAAGGATGTGTCACACCCTTCCGGAAGTGTAAAGGGGTCTTCAAGTGGGACTCAGTCGGAAGCAGTGGTGTGCAGGAGACTCAGTGTAACTCAGGAGGAGGCCCGGTGTCCTTTCCAGAGGGAGAGCTAGAAGGAACAAAGGGTGTAGAATGAGCAGCGACACAAAGCCCTACACGGTGATTTCAATGAGAGTTCAGGCCCAAGCGTGTACTGAGCGAGAAAGGCAGGATGAGAGGCTCAGCACTGGGAAAAGAGCAGCCGAGAAAAGCATGGAAGCTGCTTATTTTCCATATGTCCCCTTAGCTGAGCTCTCACTACGAGCTGGTGGCTCACAATTCCTCGGGGGGGGTGGGGGGGGGTTGAACTTTGGTTGGGATTTAGAACATCTTGGGGAAAGCCCAGCAGTCAGCAAGCAGGGCTCACTGGAGAATGGGGAAACTGACCAGTTCTCAGGGAGTTTGTCTGTTGTTTTCCCAGCTGACTTTGCCCTTTGAGCTCGCGCCAGCAGGGACCAGCATGGGCTACGGGTGGTGCTGGTGGATGACAATGGTCGCTGTTGCTGTACAAGTGAAGGCATCTAGCGGGATGACCTGTCGCAGCCTGTCCTGGGAAACAGCAATTGATCTTGAGGGCTCCTCAGTTTTCCCCCTGCTGCTCTTGTGCTAGGGGAGGCAAAGAAAATATATGGCATCACTCGGGCAAAAACTAAAGCAAATACCTGTGAAACTGGCTGTCCCAGAGACGAACCCAAGCCAGCTGCCTCAGAAACGGCCTTTGATTGATGGCCAAATGGCACTGTCCTGGTCTTGGGGTGGGCTATGTAGGACAAGGAGTGGGCCTGGCTCTTGGAGATGGGGTTCACATACTGAATATACCGGGTGGGCCTGATGCAAAGCCCAGTAGAAAGAGTCTCATTGACTTAACAGGCTTTGGATGAGGCCCTAAATCAGTTTCTGCTCCGTTGAAGTCAATGGAATGACTCCAGTATAACATCCTTGTGAGAGAGGAGTCAGGCTCTGGCCGTGTTCCCTGTAGCCCAGTTATGGGAGCAGAAGCACTTACAGTAGGAGGGAGATTGACGTCAGTGGGAGCAAGATCAGTGGCAAAGCTCCCAGTCATATGAAGAGGAGCAACCTTAGCCACCGTCATCTCTGTCTACAGAGCCAGGACGGTGTGGAAGGGGGCATTGCTTCCCAGCCACCATCCATCGACAAGGGCTTCAGCAGGGCACATTATTGCATTCCAGTCTTAGCAATGGACGAGACCTGGCATTAGCATTGCAAGCTTGATTTCTCGCTGTGCTGCCCATTTTTAGTGGCGCAATCGTGTCCCTGCTCAGGTTTCCAGGTGCCAGTCGTTAATCCGCCCCCAGCCAGGCAGCAGAGTTGGCCATAACAAGTGCTGCTTGAGGGTGCACAGGGCTGAGGCTGTGTGCACAGAGCAGCATGCAGACACCAGCGACTAGGACTCAGCTAGAACATTGGACCTGGCGCCGTTTCCAGGCCAGGGCGTTTTCCCTCCCCGGTGCCTGCAGTTACAGTTCCTGGAGAGCTGCAGCCTGGCTTTCAGCAGCAGGCAGTGCAATTCCACAGGCAAACGTTCTGTGCACCCGGAGTGGGGCGTGTCTAATCTGCATGTTGGCCTGTTGGAGCCATACCTGGGCCACATGGGTCTGCAAATGCCTAGTTTGTGTGCGAAGGCTGAATTAAGCGTGTACGAAATTAGGCCCTATTTCTGTCCTTTTAAATTAGCTGGGCCAGTTCCTCAGCTGGCGTAAAGCAGAGTAACTCCCTTGACTTGAATGGAGCTGGCCACCCGGCTACCCTGTGAGGGCTGGATCCTGCAAAGTGCTGAGCACCCTGAGTCCCCATCAGTCAGCGTGACGGGCTGAGTGCCCTAAACCCTCAGAGTTAGGCTTCTTCATGAGTTAAGCGATGGGGGGGGGGGTCTGATTTCTGTTTGTGTGAGCTGGGGCAAGCCACCTTGCTATGCCTCAGTTTCCCCATGAATTGAACCAGGATAACCATCCTTCCCTACCTTGCAGGGATGAATTTATTCCTGTTCCCAAAGGCCTCTGAGCTCCTTGGATGGAAGGGAAAAGGGCTGAGCAACTACAAATATTTTTAATAGGTTTCAGACCAACCTTACATGTCATTTTTCAGGCCATCATTTAACGAGACGATGTTTAGGGGAACGGGATCCGCACTCCGAATGGGATGAGCCCCAGGACCTGTTACAGCTCCTCCATTACTAGGGGTGAAATTCTGGTTCAAATGAATTCGATGGCAATACTCCCACTGAATTCAGTGGTGCCAGGAGTTCCCCCTATCATTCTAAAGGGCCCCAATCAGCCTTTGAGAATGTTCACACCCCTGATGTTAACCTGTGTTAGCATCAGCTAGCAGTTCACATTGTTGCCGTCTACCCACTCAATACATACCTGAGATTCCTACTGATGCCTAACAAGTGCAGAACAGACCCTGATTGCAGATTTACGTGTTCTGCAGGCTTGAAACATTCCCTAAATAAAGAGTGATCTAATGAGATCAATAGTACACTTCCTGAAAGCTCCTTCAGGGTATGTCTACACAGCAAAGAAAAACCCGCTGCTAGCCCGTGCCAGCTGACTCAGGCTTCGGGGTGGGAGCTTGGGCTGTGGGGCTGTTTCACTGCTGTGTAGAATTCGGACTTGGGGTGCAGCCTGGGCTCTAGGACCCTGTGGGGGTCCCAGAAGTCTATACAGCAATGAAAGAGCCGAGTCCCATGAGCCAGAGTTGGCTGGCACACCCAGAGGTGTCTAGTTGCTTTGTAGATATACCCTAGGTGTGTCCCAGAGTAGGGAGGCCAACAATCCATGCATTAAAAAGCCCCTAAATGCATATTTATCCAATGCATTGTAGCATCCCAGATCTTTGAGTAAACAGGCAGGTGGTGTGTTTTAAGACCACCCTTAATGTCCATTGTCCACCGTTGATCGGGGGGGGGAGGGGGTGAAGATTCTGGGCCAGAACCTCAGCTACTGTAAATCAGTGTCACTCCACTGAAATCGGAGCTAGACCAGCTGAGGATCTGGCGATGTTTAAGAGACATTAAGGCTGTGATAGGAATCAGCCAGTGCAAAGGGAAATCCAAGAAAAAGCTGAACCTTGAACACTCCACCGCCCCTTCCTTAACTGGCTCTGTTTTCTATGCAAATTAGCCAGACACTTTAACAAGCCAGACTCAGCAAAGTCACCATTTCTACAGGGTGATGGTGCTGCAGATTGTTCTTTGTGTATGACGCCCACCCGTGTGTTGCCATTACAAGAGGGTAGCTGAGGGCCCCTTTTGAGGTTGCCCCCTTTTGAGGTTACTTACCCCGTGAATCCTGTAGGCAGATGTTTTGCCGAAATGCCAGCAAGTGCACAATCCCATTCCCTTCCTTTCCCTGAGTCCCCACCAAAACTGTTGGGTGGAAAATGGACTCATTCTGCTGGACACACTGCCGATTTTAGGGACCACAGAGCCACTTAAGGACAGGAGAGAGTGTTGTGCAGAGAGTTTCCACCTTACAGGCGGAAAGTGCCTGTTCCCACCCCTCTGGTCGTGTGTCGTTACCTTTCTTCCTGCAGATATGTCACCTTGGATTGGGATCTACTCAGATCTCTTAAACTACGCAGCTCTGAGCCCTCCATTCCTTCGGTGGGAGAGCCGCACTGAATACCCGAGGTGCACTCAGAAGTTAGGCTGGTGATTCAGGAAAGGGCATTCTTCCCTCCCAGGTCAGCACGGAGCTAATGCCCCAGCGAGCTCCCTGAGGTGCCTCTTGCTGGTGGGTTGCCAAGCAGAAGGTTCTGATCCTTAACGACGCCATTGAAGTCAGGAGGGCAGATCTTTGGCTGATGTGCACCTGCATAACTTCCTTGCCACAGAGCCCCGGACGTACGTTAGCTGAAGATTTGGCTCAAATGAGTTACACTCGTGTAAGGGAGGGAAGAATGGGATCCTTTATTTCTTTATGTGTTTGTTTTTCTTCCATGATTTTGCTTTTATTGCTTTAAGACGTCACACCTGCGTTGCTTTGGCTTGTCTCCAGAGCAGCAGGTGTGTAATGGCTTCACAGCCGTACGGGAAAGGATTAGAGATTAAAACTGCACACCTAGCTATGCCCAGTACTGCTTAGCCTCCACCAATCTACTGACTGGCGATCAACCGCATCGCTGCAAACAGACAAGCAAACAATATCGTTGCTAGCGTAAAACTGTAGGAATATCACTGACGGTTTTCTGTGTGTGAAGTGCTTATTAACGGAAATAGGAACCGAATCATATACTATATGCTGCTAAATTATACAGAGACAAGTGTACTTGGATGTAAATAATGGTCTAGTTCTGTATATATGATTATTAAACAAAACAAAAAAAGAAACTTCTGTGACTTCTATGTGGGTGACTGTAAGAGCAGAAGTCATTTTCAAGAGCTAAGTTCTGGACTACAGGCCTCATCCGACAAGGTGCTCAGCATCCTCGAGCCCCCATTGACTCCAATAGGAATGGGGGGTGTTCTCCATCTCCCTGGATTGGGCCCTTGCTCTCCTGCTTATCTGTGTGTTCCTTCTACCCATTGACAGTCCTGTGGGGAACCTGAGATGTTGACGTCCTGTTGTTGCTTTGGCGCGTGCCTTCCACAAAGCCCACCTAGACAAGGCCATTAAGCTCCCTCCATTCTTCTTCTGAGACTTGGATGCCCAGAAGAAATGCCCAGAGAGGGACAGCCTTTGTAAGATGCCCTGAGATCTCCATCTGAAAGGGGTTAGATAAATATAACGTGCTGCCTGAGAGAGCCCTATTTTGAAAGTGCTATGGGAGAACAAAGAGAGCAGCCTTTCCCCCCTGCCCCCTTGTGCCCCTCGCCTCATAGGAGAGAACTTATTAAATGTCCCTCACAAAGAATAAACTTCCTGGAGGTAGCGACGTCTCACCGACTGATGCGGGGCTCAAGGCCCCAGCAGGCCACGGTTTGGCACAAGGGGCATGCTAGGGTGCTCTGTAGTGATCAGGCTAATGTGTGTGAACTACTGCCCACTGCTGGATGGAATTGGCACTGCGTTATAGGACCTATGCTGTTCGCACCCAGTGGCGATAGGCCATTAGCTTAAGGAGTGAGGAACCGAGCTGCTGGGGCAGGTTTCAGCAGCCAGGATGTGCAGCACAGTGACAACAGTGAAGGCCTGGTTGGCCCCACATTTGATACAGTGCGAAGAATTCTCCTGTTTTTACCCCTGTAGCCTAAGACAAAATCCACACACATGACCACTTCTGCCCCACCAGGACATTTGCCCCCAAGGCCCTTCTCCAAACACCATGGAAGTTGCCCCAGCACATTGCCTGGGACCACCGTGCAAGCACCCCTGAGAGATGTCGCACCTACAAGCCATCGCTCCATCTCCCCTTCCCTTTGGAACTCCTAGCAACTGGCTTGGCAAGCCAGCTGGAGTCAGCCCTTGGCAGGGTGAGTCTCAGTGCCTGCTGTACAGGGGATCGCAGAAAGGCCTGGATCTGCCACTATTAAGGAACTATTGCCCTTCTTTTCTTAGGAACCATCTTCTGTTAGTAATCAGCTGCCTTTGGCAGCTCCTTTGCCATGAAATTATTAGCAGGATCTGCCCTTGTCATCCCCATCTGTGTTTAGAGCTTGACCTATGCTAGCTACGGCCAGTTCAGGATTGCCTCTCTGGGAGCTATGCTTGTCACCTGTTTTCCAGCACAACTATTGATCCCCATGATTTCCCTGTCCAGTGTGTGCAGATATTTCTTGGAACAACTTGTGCTAGCCAATAACATGCTCCGAACTAGTGCCCAAGTAATGTAGTTCTCATGCTCTGCCTATATTTGCCTAGCATGCGCCATTGTCACATGGCTTGTCAGTGAATTAGCTGGGGGCTCAAACAGTGTTACAACTGCAGCCAGCTGGCTGCAACCGTGCTGGAAAACCGTTCCAAACAGAGCAGCAAGCCGCAGTGCAATGCCTCATGCACACCGCAGAGCAGCAAGTGGGGGAGGGATCCCTTAGAACTTCATTTGCCAGATGTTACATATGTACACAGCTGTTGCCACCCCCTCCCCCGCACAGGTCCCACAGATCACTCTTGATCTGAGTGGAAGAGGGAAACAATGACGGTCATGACTACTGCAATGTGGGAACTATTAGCAAACGCCAGCTTGTTAATGGAGACCTCTCTTAGCAGATCAAATGGAAGACAGGGCTCCGGAGCTAAGTTAGACACAGGGTGGTCTATTGGAGACATTGGGGATATGGCTCAAATTGGTAGGTGAGTCTGTTCGTTTAGATCATAAATCCTTGAATATATAATAAAATCCATAGCTTGGCCCAGTGTCAGGCAAGGCACCTGAAGAGCAAGGATTGTACTTCTCTGGATTTGAATGGTTATTTTCTCAGAAGAAATCAATCTTGGCTTTCCCTTACAAAGATATTTGATTGTCGAGCAAGATTTAACTGTAGCTGTTTCCTGCTCCAAATACTGTCAGGCAGAGCCATCCATTCTGATGGGGCCTTTCTTTAGATGCTCCTAATCTCAGACGGTGCGTATAAGAAGCTTTCTTCCCTTGGAGCCAGGACTATGACATTTGGATGAGGGATGGGCCCAAGCTACAGAGTTTGACTCGAGATTGGCGTTTCCCCGGCGTTTGTGTAATACATTGGCCCAAGCCCTGGTTCAGACTCCATCTGAGTAAGTGGGAGTCTTTCCATTGCCTTCCCTGGGCTGTGATTCAGATTTCTGTCAATCAGAATCCCCTAGTATGCATGATCCTGTCTCCCTCTAGGGGCTGGCCCCTGCAACTATAACAGCTTTCTGCTTCTTGCCAGAAGGAGTCCTTTAACTCAGGCGGGAGGGCTTGTGTTTATGGCATTGAAGGTACCAGTTTGATCCCCACTGGCAACCATTGTGTCCATACTTTTACAGCCATAGTTTGCTAGATTCAGATCCAAACAGAGACCGGGGCAGCTCTGAATTTTGGACTGGGATCCAAACTTGGTCAGAATCCAAGTATGGGCAGGTTGGATCCAGAGTATCATTTTGGGCCCATCTCTTAGGAAGACACTGTATTTCTCTAGTCTATAGGGATGGCACCTTGGCTCCTTTTGGATGACTGGAGGAACAAAACCACATGGGCAGCTCTACCCCACTGGTGCAAAATGCCACACCCTAGTAGTGTGCTGAGCAAACCAAATGCCTATGCAGTTTCTTATGTGATGACAGAGTCAGGTTCTGAGCTGGAACCTCTGAAGGGTGTTTTCATTTGCACTTCCTCAGATCTTCTCTAAGTCTGACATTTGCTCTTCTAAAAACTGTGAACTGGGAGCACCCAAGCATGTGGGACCCTGACAGGAGACCTGCCAGGAGTGTGTCCAACCTGCCTTTGCATTTACATTGGGTTTTTTAAATCAAAACTAAATTCCCATGGCTTATTTGCTTGTCTCTGTCTTGTGTCTGTTCCTTTACAGGAACAGTGAGCCAGATCCTCAGCTGCTGGCAGTCCACATAGCTCTGTTGACTTCGGTGGAGAGATGCCAACTTAGGCCAGCTGAGGATCTGGCCTAACGTTGTCTGGGTTCACCAGCAATAAAAACCCCACCGCTGAACAAATTGGAGCCTGGCCGTGCTGGTGGTAGGGGTTGGGTTAGCCGCAGGTGGCTTCTTTGGAATCCACATAGACCTGCAGGCAGCACTTGGGACGGCCCAACTGTAAATGTAAGTCCTGATCTTCTGCAGCTAAGTCCTGACCTTGTGTGTTTTGTTTCTTACTCACTATCTGCTCTTACTGTGAATTCAAACCAGAAGTTCCCCTGTTCCCCTGTGTTCCGTGTTGACTTTTGATGGGTTTCTCTGAACTCCATCTAGTGAGACTTGGAAAAAACATCCACGAAAACATATACTTTCAAAAGAATAAGTTTTAATTAAAACAAACCTAAGCGTGGCTCATGTCCACATTCAGACACCATCGCATTAACTGTGCCTCTGGTAAATGTGTTGAAAGAAAAGAAATTAAAAAACAAAACAAAACAAAAAACCCTGGACTTTTTGTACAGCAAAGATGTATCCATTTAGAAACCTATTGTTGAACCTCCAGCACATTTCACAATCAATGACTAGTCTATTGTACATCCCCATCGGGTTATAATGTTGTGAAGAGTCACTGCCTTTTGGATTTTCTACAGTGTACATATATATATATGTCCATATAGAGATAGGTGTGTATATATATATGTAAAGATCTATATGTATACGTATCTCTAGCTATCTCTCTAGATCAATATCTGACTGTGAAGGGTTTTTATTCCAGCAAAATAAAATGGAGAAAGGCTCCTTTTAAGAATCTGCATTTCTGGCTGGTCTGTATTTTCGTAGATGGAAAGGGGCAGTGGGAGCGAATGGACAGACGCACTCGGCGTTCAGACCTCAGCAGCTGTGTCTGGGGTGGGAGAAGGTCGCAGAGGTTTTAAAAACAAACCACAGAAGAAAGAAACTCTCGCCTGAGCTCGCTCTGAGCTTGTGGCAGTCTGGGTTTTGCTGGCTTTCATTCAATGAATGGATTTGTCAACAGTAGTAGAAGGGGGCCTTCATGCACTGGGTGGGAGAGTATATTATTAACCATTTGGTTACTGGAGAGTCCTTAAGGCACCCAATTCCCATTGAAAGCGGAGCCCCATCTCCCATTTGTGTCTGTGCATCCCGCCACCCCGTCCTTCCCTGATTGACAGATAGGGGCACTGTAGCTCACGAAAGCTTATGCTCAAATAAATTGGTTAGTCTCTAAGCTGCCACAAGTACTCCTTTTCTTTTTGCGAATACAGACTAACACGGCTGTTACTCTGAAACCTGTAGCAAGGAGAAGGCTCATCCAGGCCAGGTCGAGCTAATCCTAATCAGCCCTAGCTCCAGCTTCTGCCCCAGTTGGCGTGTCTGATGTGCGCCACCATCCTTGTTTCTCAAGCTGACCACCCCTCCGGGAGGGAAGGCTGCTAGTAATGTCTCAGCAGAGTGGTTAAGGAAAAAAGGGGACAGGTAGTGAGGGGCCAAAGTCACTGGATTTGACACCAAGGGATTAACAAAGTGATCATTGTTCCTCTGTTCTGCCTGAGAGCCTGAGAGTGGAGCTGCGAGCACTGGGAGGGTCCTGGAATGTTTGTTCTGGAGAGGTTCCTGCCTGCTATTTACTTCAATAGGGTTATTTATTGCCTTCTCCATTCCTTTCCCACCTTTGCTACACTCCACCAGGCTTGAAGAGAGGCCCTACGCCTTCAGTGCATGTTTCTGTCTGACAGCTGTAACACACAACCTCCTGCGATCACTGCCCTTGGGAAGAAAGGACCACCCCCTTTTATGGCTGCAGGTGGGCACAGGGCCAGGCCTGCGTGGATCCAACTGAAGGATCGAGACCTTAATGAGATTCCCTGCTGTCTGTGTGAGGGAGGGAGGGAGAACAACTGTACAGGTAAATGCAATGGTAAAACCCCCAAATTTGCCCAGCAGACCAAAGGGCAGAAGTTGGATCTGAACTCGCTTGTAACTCCTTGAGTAAAACTGACTAGGTCTTAAACTGATGGGATTCCGTCAATAGACCAGCAGGAGGGGAGAAGTGGGGAGGGAAAGGTGAGGGGGTCAGATGAACGGGCTGCTCAACTTGCCACCATCAGTTTGCTGCCCCATTGCCTGATGCCCCACCTGTTCTGTTCAGGTTTTGAGGAGGTGATTTTCGATCCCCCGAATGTCTTTGAAAATTCCCCCCTCTCCCCCACAGCTGCCAGAAGTCCTGTTTTTGCTCAGATTGGGCTGGAGGGAGCCCGGTGCTTGAACACAGAGTGAACACTGGTTGTTCCAGAGGCTGAATAGAAACTCCAGGATGCAGCTTGTCATGTCAGTGTCCCGGCCGCTGCCTTACACTGTCCTAGCTGCGCCAGCTCTGGAAACGTGGGCTCGTGAGCATACGATGAATAATGACTCGCTGGGAGAGGCTGGGTTATAGTAAGGGATAAGTCACTGAAGCCGACAGGTTCTTGCACCCCGGTTACTGCTGTGGTTCAGCCAGCACACTCAGGCAAGAACTTCCAAATCCCAATTCACGGAGATGAGCAAGAGGGACGAGGGGTTTCCCAGAGTCGCCTGGAGGGGCCATCAGATATTCTTGCTCTACCCATGGTGCTAGCAGAGGGTTCTTTTGCCTCAGCCCACTTGCCACCATCACTGTCTGGGTAATCAACATGGCAACATGAAGAGGTATCGATATTGCAACCATCTTGCTCTTCCTCTACTGCTAAATGGAAGGTGGATCCTGACTAGATCCCAAGTAGGTGGGAGAGGGATCCCTGTACAGAAAAGGTTGAGTACCACCGAGCTTCTTTTGGTTATAAGAACTGCTCAACTGTGTCTCATAAGCCCAATACTGCTGATGGGGACCCTCTATTAGCTCAAGTGGTAGGGGCCTGTGCTCACTGAGCTGGAGGAGCTGGGGTCTGTCCCCAGTGTTGCCTTGGAATTCTGCATGGCTGGGGTTTGCAGCATCATGAAAATGCAGAGTCCCAGGTGGGCACAGTGTTTACAGCATGAAGCAACACTCACGTAAATGAATGGGGTGCATCAAACAAAGCAATTAGAAAAAATGGGGGGTGCAGAGCACAAGACTGGGGGCCAGGAATCCTTGAATTCTAACACTGACTCGAACACACAGGGAAGGGGAGCACAGGATTGGGGGCTGGAACAGAGAGGGTCAGAGGGACGGGGAGCACAGGCTGAGGGGGGGTTGGATCTCTGAGGGTCGGGGGAGGAGCACAGGATGGGGGGGTGGATCAGTGAGGGTCGGGGGGAGGAGCACAGGTTGGGGGGGTCGGACTGGTGAGGGTTGGGGGAGGAGCACAGGATGGGGGGGTTGGATCGGTGAGGGTCAGGGGGAGGAGCACAGGTCGGGGGGTCGGATCAGTGAGGGTCAGGGAGAGGAGCACAGGCCGGGGGGTCAGATCGGTGAGGGTCCGGGAGAGGAGCACAGGTCGGGGGGTCGGATCGGTGAGGGTCAGCAGGAGGAACACTGGTTGAGGGTTCGGATTGGTGAGCGTCGGGAAGATGGGGGGGGTGGATCCGTGAGGGTCAGGGAGGAGCACAGGATGGGGGGGGTTGGATCTGTGCACGTTGGGGAGGAGCACAGGATGGGGGGTGGATTGGTAAAGGTCAGGGGAGGTTGGGGAGCCCAGGTCGGGGGGTCAGATCAGTGAGGGTCGGGAGGATGGGAGGGTGGATCGGTGAAAGTCAGGGGAAGTTGGGGAGCACAGGCCTGGGGGCTGGATTGGAGAGGGTCGGCAGGACAGGGAGCACAGGCCATGGGGGGCCTGATCGGGAAGGGTCACAGTTCTCCCTGAAATGAATTTGAAATGTTGGTCCGTTTGCCCGCCCCGTGTTGTGGAACACGACTGGGGAAATCTCACACACACAAGAAGCTGGGATTCACACCCCCTGCACAGGCACATCTCCAGCCTGCGCTACAGGAGAACTCCCCTATAACAGCAATAGTAGATCCTTTATCTTGCCTGTGGGCTGGCATGCTCATTCAGCGACACAAAGCTGGTTCGTTACAACACACACACAAGAGCAGCTCTGATCCTCCGATACCCGCTCCTGGCTCACGTACACCTGCTGGGACGTCACACTGTACGTGAACGGGTGACATGTAGCACCGAATTCCCAGCAACCCGAGCACCTCCGCCATCTTCCAGCCGGTTACAGCTGCTCCCTACCATAGTTATTTCACATGGCAGCAGCTCTACTCAATATCCCCTTCTGCCCCACTGCCCAGGGGGCTGCTGCCCAGCTGACTGTACACTGGCAACGGTCAGGCCTGACGTTGCCATTTCTATTTAAAGCCCCGAAGTCCCTGGCATGGTCTGACTGCCTCAGACCCAGCATGAGCCGCCGTTAGACGTTTCCTCCTGACCTTGCCGCTGGCCGAGGCAACATCTGCACCAGGCTAATGCGGCCTGTCCTAGCCCCAGAAAAGGCAACACATCTGTCTGGAGCAGCTGGTTTCCCCTGGGGCAGTAGTTGGTGCGTGTTATGACTATCAGATGGATGTCCAGGCCTCCCCCATCGCTGCAAATTAATATACCCTGTGATCAATGACTTATACTAGCCACACATCAATGAAGCAACATTACATGGGAGTTTTCATAACATTTTTGACCTCATACGGTGGCGGAATGACGTGACACACTGTGTGGTAGTGCCATGATGCTGGTATGACCCCAGGTAGCAGGGGCGTGACACCATGTGGCACCGGCGTGACGCTGGTATGACCCCAGGTAGCAGGGGCGTGACACCATGTGGCAACGGCGTGACGCTGGTATGACCCCAGGGAGCAGGGGCGTGACACCATGTGGCACCGGCGTGACGCTGGTATGACCCCAGGGAGCAGGGGCGTGACACCATGTGGCACCGGCGTGACGCTGGTATGACCCCAGGGAGCAGGGGCGTGACACCATGTGGCACCGGCGTGACACTGGCATGACCCCAGGGAGCAGGGGCGTGACACCATGTGGCACCGGCGTGACGCTGGCATGACCCCAGGGAGCAGGGGCGTGACACCATGTGGCACCGGCATGATGCTGGCATGACCCCAGGTAGCAGGGGCGTGACACCATGTGGCACCAGCGTGATGCTGGTATGACCCCAGGGAGCAGGGGCGTGACACCATGTGGCACTGGCGTGATGCCAGTGTTAGCCCAGGTGGGGGGGAGGGGGCATGACACCGTGTGGTGTTGGCCTGACGCTGGTGTTACCCAGGGGTCAGCAACGTGTCCGTACACGGACACAAGGGTCCATGGTAAAAATGCTGAGGTCCGTGGTAATTTTTCAAAAAAGGGAATGACTCAATGGCATACCTCCCACCCCCCAATGCCCATCACTAAGTAAACTCATTTTGTCAAGTGTCCGTTCTGCAACATGGTGCCGATCCCTGGTGTTACCCCGTCCCCACATGGCTGAGGCGTGACAAAGCGTGGCAATGGCGTGGCGCTGGCATGACCCCAGGTGGCAAGGGCATGACATGAGGTGGCGTTGGCATGACAACAGGTGCCAGGGGCGTGACATGAGGTGGCGTTGGCATGACAACAGGTGGCAGGGGCGTGACCCCCGTTGGCGCTGATGCCCCCAGCCAGGCGCGCGGTGCGGTCTTCGCCCAGGGGCCGGGCACAAGCGCAGGCCGTGGGCGGGCCGGGGCGGGGCCGAGCCGGCCGGGTGGAGAGCGAGCGACCTCTGCTGGGCCCATGCCGACGCCGCAGGCACCGCGCTCCCCATGACGGGCGCGGCCTGGCCCCGCTCGGCTCCCGTCGCGGCGGAAGTGCGTAGGAGTCAGGTGACCGGAAGCGTTCGGCGGCGACAGGGCAGGGTGATTCCAGGCAGGCGGGCGAGACCCGGCAACGGAGACAGCGAGCGGCGCGGCCCCGGTGAGTGCGGGCAGAGAACCCGGCCCCGGGGGACAGGCCCCGATACCCACCGCCGCGTGCCCCTGTCACCGCCGGGCCCTTCTCGGGCCCCCGCGTGCGCGGGCAGACGCACGCCTCCAGCCAGCGCGCGCACGGTGCGGGCGGGGCGCGCCCTGCCTCCTGCACGGGCGCCCGGCGCGTGTGCGGCGCTGCTGCTGATGCTGCTGCTCCCCGTGTGCTGCGCGTGCCCTGGGCCGGGGCGGGCGTGCCTCGCGCGCGCGCACACCCATTGCGCAGGTGCCGCCGCCCGCGTGGGGCCCGTGCGTGTGCACGTCCAGCCGCCCTTGCCGGGCGGTGCACGCGCACGAATGCCGCCCCCCCCCCCCCGCCCCCATTCCCGCCCAGGCCGGGCACGCAGCCCGGCCGTGAGCTGGCGCTGCCCGTGTGGCAAGGCAGGGCGAGGGGCCCATCGCCTCCCGCGTGTGTCCTTCCTGCCTGGTCGCCGGCTCCCGCTGCCTTCCGCAGGGTGGGCCAGGGGCTCCCGGGGTGACCCCGCCCAGGGCCGGGCCCGAGCGCTTGGACCCAAAGCGTTGCCTGCCAGTTCCCTCCGGTGCCTGCCTTGTCGGACGCCAGGGGGCAGCAGGCCCCGTATCTAATCCCGCCCTGGTCCCTGGCTCTGAGGTAGCCCACGGAGCTGTCCCCGCCCCAGGTGCTCTGACCGCACAAGGGGGCAGCTCTGCTGAGCGAAGGGGCCTCTCCCAGCCTTTCCTCCGTCCTCAACGCGGTTTGCAGGCGTCAGCCCTGCCCTTGACGAGGGTGCCCAGACAGCAGCTGTGAAAAAACAGGGCAGGGGGTGGGGGGCAATAGGCACCTATGTAAGAAAAAGCCCCTAAAAACAGGACATCTGGTCACCCTACTCTTAACCAAACCTGAATCCCATATAAAATGTGCAATTTCACACCGAACTTTAACAGACGGGTCCAAATTTCCTAGTGTTTGTTGGGAGATAATATCTTCCCTTCCGTTTTTAATTTATGGGGCTAGCATAGTGTATAATACCGGGGTGGGCAAACTTTTTGGCCCGAGGGCCACACTGGGGTGCCAAACTGTATGGAGGGCCGGGTAAGGAAGGCTGTGCCCCCCAAACAGCCTGGCACCTGCTCCCTATCCACCCCCTCCCCCTGACTGCCCCCCTCAGAACCCACGACCCATCCAACCACGCCCTGCTCCTTGTCCCCTGACCGCCCCCTCCCAGGACCCCCCGCCCCGGGATCCCACTCCCTATCTGACTGCCCCCCGACCCCTATCCACCACCCCCCGACAGGTGCCCCAGGACTCCCACAACCTATCCAACCCCCCCGACCGCCCCAGAACCTCTGCCCCATCCAACCGCTCCCTGTCTCCTGACTGCCCCCCAGAACCCCCTACCCAACCCCCATCACCGCCGCCCCCATACCATGCCGCTCAGAGCAGCAGGAGCTCGCAGCCCTGCTGCCCGTGCGGCGACGTAGCTGCGGGGGAGGAGGGGCAATGGAGGAGGGGCCGGGGGCTAGCCTCCCCTGCTGGGAGCTCAAGAGCTGGGCAGGATGGTCCCACGGGCCCTGGTATAACACATAACTTATCTGATACATAGCAGTGAGACTGTGATGGGAAATGTACTCCAAGCAGGAACGATACAAAGATTTCTTAATGTTAGTTATCAAGCGTACATTTGTAATTTTTGAGTTTCCAAAAGTGCATTAGGTGCTTCAGATTCCCAGAAAGGTACAGTTCCTGTCCCGTAGAACATCTAGTCTGAGGCTCCTGTTCTGCAACTTAATCAGCACAATTGGAACCATTGTCCACAAGGGTTCACCCATCCAGCTCCACTTGCAGGATTGGAGCCTGTATTAGGCATGACCCACAAAATGAGGGTCAGAAGGAAGGGGCTGAGGAAGGATAAGATAGACAATGTCGTCTCTTGGGACTTCCATAAGACATACATGCATGCAGCTTGAGGGGTCCAGTTATGTTTGCTCTTTAACTTGCTTCTCATATGTGACACAGCAGAAGTGAGTTTCCAGGAGGGATTTGAATGGAGAGAAGAGGGGATGTTGGCCGGCTGTTTACACATGGAGAGGAGCATAGGAAAGTGTACAAAGGTGTGAGCAGCACAAAGGAATAAAGGGGGCATTGAGGCTGGCATGTATCCCTGGTGGTGGGCAGAGGGACCTATAAAAGAAAATACATTTGGAGGAGGAGGAAATGAAGGACACCTCTAGCTTGAAAGTTCATCTAGCACATAGTTGGGATTTGAAGATGGGAATAACATAGGTTGAGTGATGAGCAAGAAAGGCTCTAAAGTGTCTTTCCCTCAAGACTTGGCATTTCTTGTCCTCTGTCCCTCTCCTTCCTTCTCTTCTCCATGTTCTTCTGTTGGCTCTCTGGAGGGCTAGTTCCATGGATTTGAAATCAAGGGACTGATGAATAAACTCTTAGTTCTACATAGTACCTCCCAAAGCACTTCTGATTTGTTTTACAAAGCTTCATACCAAACCATTCTAACAGGATTCTTAGCATGATTCTGGTGAGCTCTGTGACCATGGGCACATAGTGACTGGTTCTGTGACTCGCTTTCCTCTGGGTAAAATGGGGATAACTATCTCATAGGAAAGTTTCGAAGGTTAGTTCACTACCGGTAGCAAAGTGCTTTGAGATCCTTGGATAGAAGAGCAAAGTAGATTAATTTATTTTTAAAAGATAGCACCCCTTGCATCAGTGAATGTGTGCGTTCTGTTAGTGGAATCATTAATATGGAGCACACAGAATTGACCAAAAAATAGACTGCAAAGAAACCTGCGTATCCTGCACTTAAAGTGGTCTGACAGTCAATGACTAGCTTATTTTGGGCCACAAAGCTCACCTAATTCAAGCTCCAGCAGAGTGCTGGAAGAGGAGGTGGTTTCAGAGATGGGTGGGCCTCCACTGAGAAGGTGCTTCCCAGTATACATGCTAACTACTCAGGCTATGCCCTGGGGCCAGATTTTGGGCCTTACACAGATCATATTTCTACCGTTCCAGGCTATCTATCTGGAGACCTGGGAGGATGGCTCTGTGTCCGTTACGGTCAACTCAAGATTCCCTGACAACCCTAAGAGCTAAAAATGTTTCTGTTTTTAAACAAAATCTTGGGTTCTGCAGGCATTGATAGGGAAAGCCAGAGAAAAGAGTCCTACTCACTGTTGACAGTGGATTTGCTGGGGCCTGCATTGTGCCAATATGTAATGGCTATTTGCTTTATTTTTATTGTACGTGTACTGGGAGGTGGGGGGGGGGGTTGTTTGGTTTGTTTTATCAGAGCATCTGATAGATTACAGGGATTGGGTGGCATTCTCACACATAGGATGAGATGTTGCTTTCTGCAGCATTAGCCAAAGGCCCAAGCACAGTGCGTTGCCATGATTCATAGCTGAAGGAACCATTGTGCTCTCGTGTCTGATCTCCTGCATAGCACCGATCTGCTCTTGGGCTACCAAAGGCATGAATTGCTACAAGAAGGCTGGTGTTGGGTTCAGCACTGACATCTAACTTTGTGCTGTGCTGACATGGACAAAGACATCGTTATTGCCCTAACCAATGCAGTTTAGACACAGATAAGGTATTGGACAGGAGTAGCTGCAAATGAGTTTTATCTACCGTTCAATATATTTTTTAAAAATAAATTGTCCTCTTTTCTAGCAATCTTTTCCTTAATTTTTTCTCTTGAATCTTTTTTTTGCCTGCTTTGATTTCTTGTATGATAATCATTTCCCTTCTTCTTTTGCTTTCTCCTGTGGTCTCGATCTCTTCACCCAAGTTGTTTTTTCACCTTTTCTCACTCTCCTATTCTATACCTCCTCCTGCCACCTCCAAGTTGCCATTCTTTCTGGGACAGAAAGCGTGAGTGAGGCACCCTGTGCAACATGGCTAAGAAAAGTAGGATAAATGATAAAAGTAGAATAAATGAAGCATTGTGAGAGGGCACTACTGGTCTGTTCTTTATTGCTGCTACGCTGGGGAATTCTGCATAAAACTCAGCTAAGCATTTACTAGGCTTTTCTTCTTCTTCTTCTTCTTGTCATGGGTTTGACGTGCTTGTCCTCAGTCAGGAAGCTCTATTTGTGTGCAGAGTCATAAAGGCATCCATAACAGCTTACCCTCCCTGTGGACGGAGGCCGTTGTGCAGAGGAGCACAGAAGCTAATACATGTTGCTGTTGTTGTGTCTTCACCGAGCTTTGGCTTCCCTAATTATTTGGCATCCTGGAGTTCCAACACATCTTTCTTCTAAGTAATGAAAGAGAGAGAGTGAGCTTTTAAGGAAGTTGAAAATGCTAGAAGATGGCTGTCTAATACCTCCTCAGGGTGAGCCACACAAGGCGGGGGAAGTATATATTACACGTAGCAGTGACCTGGTGCTGTAACTAATCACCATCTGACTCATCCTAAAGAGGCTAAATTGGCTGCTTACCCAGGATGGCTACACTAGATTTTTGTTTTGGCAGTTTTCCCATCATTGCCTTCCATCTGCAGTAGCAGTGGTGAGAGCACTCATATAGCCAAGGCCCCAGGTGGTGACTAGCGTTTGAAGCACTACGTCATCTAAACCTGCAGAAAACTTCCCCAGGCCTAAAGAATGGAACTCTCTTTGGTATCTTTACAGTTCTTCTAAGTACTGATTTTCAGTGTGTGATAGTGTAACAGCAGCTTGTGACTTTGGAGGGTTTCTCTCGTGCTTTTCATTGCCCTCCATTCATTCTAGGGCTGCTTTTCTTCCCTCCCAGTGTTAACAGTCACTCACAACAGCCATTTACTTTTGTTTTGGCGGTAGGGTGCCAATCCTTCTGGCAGGGTAGTTCCACTCCAGCTTTCATTCTGTGTACCACTTCGTAAGAGAGAGACCCTCTCCTGTATCCACCTCCCATCCCAATACCCCAACCTTACGTTACATAGTCTCAGAATACTTCCATCTGTGGAGCAATGCTTATCCTTGGGCCTCATTTTGAGAACTACTGGGGTTCTGGTTGGTGCTTCTTAATAGAATTGAGTCATTTGAAACACAATCTAATGGAATTATTAGAGCTTTGACGATAGAGTTATAAAAATGTCAAAGGGATGCTGTCAGCTTGAAATCTAATCAGTTTTAAAAATGAGTTAAAAGTACCTTAGGTTCTTTCACAAACTGAAGAAACAGAAATGTTTCCCCTAACCTGAGAGCCATTTTATAAGTTACTTGTAACAGTTGCATTGCCAGTCCTATCAATTCTATAATGCGTCAGGTCTTCCATTGTGCAAAATAACTGGGGTCGTTGATCTTGGGTAGATTTTGCGTGTGGTAGTTTTGGACAGTACACTCAGCTGCTGACTTGCAGGAAAACACCTGTTACTCAGTAATTCTTTCTGAACCATGTGGGAAACCAAGTCTCTCTCACCATCTAACTTACTATATTGTTAAAGGTTATGTTTTTTAAAAATGCATCATGATAGATGGAAGCCACTCATTCTTCATCTGCCCTTTTTTCAGTACCTGGAGACAATTCTGAGCCCAGTAAGTTGTGATCCATGGCTACAATGATAACATGCCGAAGATTTCCAGGCGGAGTTCGCAGCATGGTTGCATTTTCAACTACAACCAAGTGCGGGGCCAAGAAGAGAGTTCCTAGTAGAAAACAAAAGGAGGATGAGAGCCCTGAAGTGAGCAACACCGATGCTAAAGCTGCGGCTTCTATCAGATTGCTGAACCCTCTGGAGTACAGAGTACTTTATAATCCATCAGCCTACACAGGAACCAAAACCGCATCCCGTCAGAATGCTGCTAGAAACTGTGAAGATAGTGAAGGGCCACTTGTAAATGAATTCTCCACCATCAGTGCTAAGCAGTTTCAGAATAAGTACAGCATCACCTGTTCTCGAAGTCTATCAAGCACAAAACACACCTTGCTGGATCTGGAGTTCCATAAAACTCTTTCCACACAGGCCAGCTCAGTGCCTCCAGCCACGCTGGAGCCCAAGGAAGACAAATTGCTAGATGCTGATGTGGAGGCCTATGACACTAAGGAAGATCCCAGAATGTTTCAGCAGCACAGACCCGAATACCAATCTCTAAGTTATGACAAGTCTGAGACCTTGCAGGTCCTTCCTCTAGAAGAACGTGACTTGATATTACATAAAGTAACTGTACTTAAGAATGGCCTGATCCCAGGAACTATTGTGGAATACTTTTGCAAGCTGAGCTGTTCGCCAGTGCAGCAGCATGTGATGGTGAGATCCAATACTAAGTTTATGATGCTGTGTCGTTATGGAGTTGAAAACATCCAGCTGTTTAGCATCTCAGAACTCACTGACATTTTAAAGGCCTTTATCCGTTTAGCCATTCCACCAACCCACTCCATGCTGAATGTGTATGAGACTGAATTTTGCCGTAGGGTCTGGGACATGAGCCTGGATCAGCTACTGCTGGTGGCTGACCTGTGGCGCTGCTTGGGACGCAGCGTGCCTCACTATTTACAGATCTCCTTCAGCTATGTTAACTTGCACTGGAAAGACCTCACCTTGCCTCAGCTGGTTCAGCTGATTTATATCATCGGTGAAGGCCGGAGAGTGCCCCAAGATTTAATGCAGAAGTTGGAGACTTTAGTGTTGAAGTATTTGGATTCCTTCAACTTGGAGGAAGTGGGCACCATTTCCTTAGGGTTCTTCAAGTCCAACAGTACCTTTTCTGAGCATGTCATGAGAAAAATTGGAGACAAGGTGTCAGGCCAGATGGCAGACATGAGCAATTATGCTTTAGTGAATGTACTTAAGATGTTCCGCTATACTCATGTCGATCATTTAGAATTCTTGAAGCAACTTGGGAAAGTCGTTCCTCCTCGGATTGGTACTATAGGCATCCAGGGTGTCATGCACATAACTCTTGCTTGTTCAGCCTTGCATTACCTTGATGAAGGGATTATGAATGCAGTAGCCTCTTTGTTGCCTTCCAGGGTGATGTATTGCCGTAGCAAAGATATTGCTAAATTCTTGTGGTCATTCGGATACCTGAATTATGAGCCGCCTAATGCAGAGAAGTTTTACTCCAGCCTCATAGACCAGATGCACAGAAAGCTGCATGAATTTGAGAAGTTCCCAGAACATCTCCTCACCTGTTTGTTGGCTCTGGCATTTTCTGGGCACTTCCTAGATGACCTGATAGATTACGCTCTGAGTGCTGAGTTTATTCAGTTAGCCAGGGAGAGTAAATTTGAGCTTAGAAAGGACCTGTTCACTCTTGATGGCAGTGTAGAGATCGAGTGCCCAGATTACAAAGGTAATCGCCTTACGCCACAGTTTCGGCAAGAGGTTACTGAGATGCTGTGGAATTTTGCGAAGAAGGAAATCTGCGTAAAGCCGGAAGTGACAGAAGCTGTCTCTCTACTTGAGGTAATGTTAGGTGGACCCCAGTATGTCAAAAACCACATGATTTTGCCTCACACTAGATCAGATGATGTGGAGGTCCACTTGGGCACAGACCGAAAGCCATTACCTTTTAACTTAGAAGCTGCCACGAGAGCTAAAGGAGAACTGCAAGACATTGGAGTCCATCTCACAGATAACTTAATGAATCAGCTGCTGAAGGGGAAGCCCAGTGGCAAGTCACTTGGGGGTAATAAAACTCGGACAGAGACTTGTAGCCAGAAGGAGGCAGTAGAACAGAAGCAGGCTCCACCCATTCGGAATCATTCTGCATTTTCATATGAGGTTCCTCTGACTGACACCATTTTGAATGCTTTGACCAAATCAAAGACGTCTCCTAAAAATTGTCCCTCCCAGCTAAGGCCTCATCCTGGAGGCGTGAAGCTAGCCATTCAGGTGTCAAACAGGAACCACTATTGCTATGGTTCTAAACAGTTGTTGGGACTGCACAGCTTGAAAAGGAGGCAGCTACAGAAAATGGGATATGTGGTAGTCGAGCTGCCCTTTTGGGAATGGTTTCCTTTGCTCAGACGGACCCATTCAGAGAAGCTGAGCTACCTGCACCACAAAGTGTTTGACTCGGTTCTTTAAGAATCACAGTGTCAGCAAAAAGCTGTTTGACAAATTAATGCTTGAATCAAGTTCTGTAGGGGAATCTGCCTGGCTATAGAGAGTGAAATAGCCATACAAATGCTCCTGTCTGTTGTTTCTCATCACTGTTTAAAATGGCCCCTCTCTTAGAGTAACTTACTTTAAGCTTTGGTTGCTGCTTTGCAGGCAGAGCATGCAGGCAGAGACTTGACAACCATGTTAGCAGGTTCATCCTGCTGCCTCATCTACAGCTGTAAATCCCAAGCTTGTTCAGCTTTGTAAGGAGATCCCAGAATGATTCCATTACAAATAAAATCTCTGGTAACATACTCTTTTATCCACAACACCTTTTCCCTTCAAGCGAGAGCCGGTGGGTTTGGTTGCTCAGTGTGTGAAAACCCTGCCCTCCTTCAGGATGATGTATCAATGCAGTCAGGACGCCTGGAGAAGAATCAGTGAATTCTAAATTGTGCACATGTCGCCTGCTACGGACACCTCTTGCCCATAGGTACCTACCACACCTAGAGCCACTGGTCTGGGTGTTGGGGAAATAGGCTTCCCTGTGCCCTGGCTCCTTCCAGTTCTTCTAGTTTGCGGATGTATGGGAAGGATTCCAGGGCTTCCCCTTTCTTGGGCTCACAGCGAAAGTGAGGGAGTTGGTAAGTGGTATGGGGCTGGGTTGAGCGCGTGAGTGCTGGAGAGGAGGGGGATGGGCGTGGGGAGGGACTGAGCTCTGTTGGCCATTGGTTTCTCATGCATGTGTGCACACACAAAAAGCCTTAGAGGGAACATAGGTCTTGGGTCACTCTCAGTGGAGAGGCATTCACCTTACACAACCCCCAATTACGTTGGTACTAATTAGCCCTGTTGATGGCAGTCTGACTCTCACAGGTAAAGGCTGAACGGCCTAGAAATCCAACTATCCATCTTAAGTGGTTCCTACAAGTCAGGGTTGAATCACAGAGACCAGGCAGTGTGGCAGGAGCTTGTACTGCTGCTGTCTAGCATGTCTATTCTGTAGATTAAAAGATGGTTTTAGTCGTCGTCCCCTTAGTTGATATACTTATTTGTGTCACATCTAAAATTAGATAGTAAAATCTTTGGGGGCAGGGAATAGGTCTTTGCTCTGTAAAGGTCCTAGCACATTTTGGAGCAGTATGTAAATTATCATCTTGCTCTTATTTTATACCATGTTATATTTCGGATCCCATACTAATAAACCATGCGAGCAGCAGAAACCCTGTGCTGTCGCTGTGTGTAATTGGTAAAGTTATGTGAGTAAATATGGGGGCTCTTATTTCCACGTGCTGTGATGCAGTATGTAAATTATCATCTTGCTCTTATTTTATACCATGTTATATTTCGGATCCCATACTAATAAACCATGCGAGCAGCAGAAACCCTGTGCTGTCGCTGTGTGTAATTGGTAAAGTTATGTGAGTAAATATGGGGGCTCTTATTTCCACGTGCTGTGATGCAGTGTTGCCCTTTGTACGCGTGCCCCAAATTTTGTGCCAAGAATTGGCCTCTGGCTGGAAGCACAACCACTTCTTTGTTAGTCCCACTTCCTGTCATCAGCTGTTGCGGTCCAACCACCACCAAACCTTTGGTCTCCAGCATTCCATCTGGTTCTCACAGGGCCCAGGTATGATTGAACCTTGCAACATGCTGCACAAAATGAGCTTTCAGCCATCCTTATTGCTGTTTCCATGTCTTCCCACTGACTCAGCAGACATTCTAGGCCTCTGAGTGACCATTGTGGAAGATGTATGAATTTGTGCAGGTGGCGAATGTGTGCTGAGGTGAGTGTCTGTGTGTGTTTGGGGCTTCTGTGCATGCCAGTTGAATTGAGTGGGTGGTTGTGATGACTGGGGCATTGTGCTGGGAGATTTGCATGGGTGGCAGTTTGGGTGCTCAGCTGCGGTAGTTGGACCAAGCAATCCACCATCTCTTCAGTCTGTCTCCTGCAACCACTGAACTGTTGCTTGCAAAGTAGCTATCCTGTAAAGGTGGTAATTAGCTAAAGTACCTTTGACATCCCAGTGGTCTAGGACTCTTGATATAGCATAGATATGTGCCTTACTGTAGCTGTACACCAAACAGGTGTAATTCATAAAGTCAAAAAGGCTGAGAACTTAAAAATTGGATGGCAGCAGACCATAAATCCCAGCGATAAGAACATAAGGCCACACTGGGTCAGACCAAGATCCATCTGGCCCAGTATCCTGTCTTCCGACAGTGGCCAATGCCAGGTGCCCCAGAAGAATGAATAGAACAGGTAATCAAATCCGTCCCCTGTCACCCATTCCCAGCTTCTGGCAAACAGGCTAGGGACACCATCCCTGTCCATCCTGGCTAATACCCATTGATGTACCTGTCCTCCATGAACTTATCTAGTTCTTTTTTGAACCCTGTTAAAGTCTTGGCCTTCACAACGTCCTCTGGCAAGAAGTTCCACAGGTTGACTGTGCGTTGTGTGAAAAAATACTTTTTTTTTTTTTTTAAATTTGCTGCCTATTAATTTCATTTGGTGACCCTTAGCTCTTGTGTTATGAGAAGGAGTAAATAACACTTCCTTATTTACTTTCTCCACACCAGTCATGATATTATAGACCTCTATCATCTCCCCACTTAGTTGTCTTTTTTCCAAGCTGAAAAGTCACAGTCTTATTAATCTCTCCTTATATAGCAGCTGTTCCATACCCCTAATCATTTGTTTGGGCCTTTTCTGAACCTTTTCCAATTCCAATATATCTTTTTTGAGATGGGATGACCACATCTGCACGCAGTATTCAAGATGTGGGCGTACCATGGATTTATATAGAGGAAATATGATATTTTATATCTTATTATCTATCCCTTTCTTAATGATTCCCAATATTCTGTTAACTTTTTTTACCTTTTTTTTTTCCCCCAGAGAACTATCCACAATGACTCCAAGATCTCTTTCTTGAGTGGTAACAGCCAGTTTAGACTCCATTTTATATGTGTAATTGGAATTATGTTTTCCAATGTGCATTACTTTGCATTTATCAACACGTAATTTCATCTGCCATATTGTTGCCCAGTGACCTTGTTTTGAGAGATCCTTTTGTAGCTCTTCTCAGTCTGCCTGGGACTTAACTATCTTGAGTAGTTTTGTATCGTGCAAATTTTGCCACCTCACTGTTTACCCCTTTCTCCAGATCATTTATGAATATGTTAAATACAATTTACCTCTCTCCGTTCTGAAAACTGACCATTTATTCCTACCCTTCGTTTCCAATCTTTTAACCAGTTACCAATCCATTAAGAGGACCTTCCCTCTTATCCCATGACTGCTTATTTTTCTTAAGAGCCTTTGGTGAGGGACCTTGTCAAAGACTTTCTGAAAATCTAGGTACACTATATCCACTGGATTCCCTTTGTCCACATGCTTGTTAACCCCCTCAAAGAATTCTAGTAGATTGGTGAGGCATGATTTCCCTTTACTAAAACCATGTTGACACTTTCCCAACAAATTAAGTTCATCTATGTGTCTGACAATTTTGTTCTATACTATAGTTTCAATCAGTTTGCCCGGTATTGAAGTCAGACTTACCAATCTGTAATTGCCAGGATCACCCCTGGAGCCCTTTTTAAAAATTGGCATCACATTAGCTATCCTCCACTCATTTGATACGGAAGCTGATTTAAATGATAGGTAACAGACTACCGTTAGTAGATCTGCAATTTCACATTTGAGTTCCTTCAGAACTCTTGGGTGAATACCATCTGGCCTTGGGGACTTATTACTGTTTAGTTTATCAGTTTGTTCCAAAATCTCCTCTAATGACACCTCAATCTGGGACAGTTCCTAAGATTTGTCACCTAAAAAGAGTGGCTCGGGTTTGGGAATCTCTCTCAAATCCTCAGCCATGAAGACCGATGCAAAGAATTCATTTAGCTTCTCTGCAATGGCCTTATTGTCCTTGAGTGCTCCTTTAGCAGCTTGATCGTCCATTGGTCCCACTGGTTGTTTAGCAGGCTTCTTGCTTCTGATGTACTTAAACATTTTTTTGTTATTACTTTTTGAGTCTCTGACTAGCTGTTCTTCAAATTCTTCCTAATTATATTTTTACACTTCATTTGCCAGAGTTTATGCTCTTTTCCTCACTAGGATTTAGCTTTCACTTTTTAAAGGATGCCTTTTTGCCTCTCACTTCTTTTACTTTCTTGTTTAGCCATGGTGGCACTTTTTTGGTTCTCTTACTATGTTTTTTAATTTGGGGTATACATTTAAGTTGAGCCTCTATTATGGTGTCTTTAAAAAGTTTCCATGCAGCTTGCAGGGATTTCACTTCTGGTGCTGTACCTTTTAATTTTTGTTTAACTAACTTCCTCATTTTTGTGTAGTCCCCTTTTCTGAAATTAAATGCTACAGTGTGGGGCTTCTGTGGTGTTTTCCCCACCACAGGGATGTGAAATTTAATTATCTTATGGTCGCTATTACCAGGCGGTCCAGCTATATTCACCTCGTGGACCACATCCTGTGCTCCACTTAGGACTAAATCAAGAATTGCCTCTCCTCTTGTGGGTTCCAGGACTAGCTGCTTCAAGAAGCAGTCATTTAAGGTGTCAAGAAACTTTATCTCTGAATCCCGTCCTGAGGTGACGTACCCAGTCAATATGGGGATAGTTGATATTCCCCTTTATTATTGAGTTTTTTATTTTGATAGCCTCTCTAACCTCCGTGAGCATTTCACAGTCTCTGTCACCATCCTGGTCAGATGATCAGTAATATATCCCTACTGCTATATTCTTCTTGTTAGAGCTTGGAATTACTATCCATACAGATTCTATGGTATACTTTGGTTCATTTAAGGTTTTTACTTCATTTGATTCTACTCTTTCTTTCATATGATGATTGAATGATTGAAACTGGTGATATTCTGAACAAAAAGAGCTCTCAGCTATGGTTGTAGGGGATTCCATCATTTCACACTGACTCATCAGACATCCTAGGCTTCAGCAGGACAATCCTGCAATATTATATAATCTTAGATATATTTCAGTGGAGTAGAGGCAGTAGATCTTACTGTGATATTACACACACAAACAAATGTCAGAATTATGGTTGCCTGTGCAACCCATTCCCTCCCCCCAAAGTGCAATCCTTTCTGCACCATCCCCTCCAACCTTACCATGTCCCAATGTCTTCACCCAGCTAGTACCAGTCTCCACTCCTCAGGCCCAGTCTCACCCCTCTGGACTCTTCCTCCCAGTCTCCTTGCTCAGCCATTCCCAGTTCTCCCTCCGCACCAGGCTCCTCATCTGATTATTTTCTGTCCCTCATGCTGCCCATGTTCCCCGTCCCCACTGGATCCCTGTTCCAATTTCCCTCCATGGCCTCATTCCAATCTCAGTGTTCACTTGTCTCTTTGTCCTAGATTTGTTGTGCAGCCAAACCCAGTTCTTATCTGACTCCTCATCGGATCTGTCTCCCCTCCCCTCAACCCCACTGGTTCTCAGCCCCTCTTGTCCAGCTAGTCCCTGTCTCCTCCCACCTCCTCATCCAATCCCAGTCTCCCCCCACCTACTAGCTCCTTATCATCCCCCCCACTGCCACACACACACACACACACACACACACACACACACACACACACACACACACACACACACACACACACACACACACACACACACACACACACACACACACACACTCAGTTTCTTTCCCAGTTTCTTTGCCTAGCTAATTCCAGTCTTCCCTCCCCCCACTCCATTGCCAGTCTCCAATCCAAGCCTTCTCCTCCCACCACATCCCAACATGCTCCTTGCTCCAATCTACTCGCTCTTGTCCCCTCTGCATTTGAATCAAGTAACCTGCTTCGTCAGGTTCCCTGGGCCCAACAGAGAGAGCCCTGAGAGCACAGGAGAGACAGTCTTCCTGCTCTCAGTTCAGGTGCTTGGATCCAACGTAGTCCACAGCAGCCCAGAGCTGCAATAGCAGGGAATGTCCTGTCCATCTCTGTGCTGGAGCACGCCCAGTGTGGATGGAATCTTTGTGGAATTTAGCTGCTAAAATAGAGTCTGTATTGAGCATGTGTGAACTTAAGTTTTTTTGAAAGGCTTTAATTTGGCTACATTTGGGCAGATTTTCACAAGAACAGCAAAAAGCACATCCCTGGCCCAAAGGCCACTCCCCTGCCAAACTTCGAGTCCCTGGCTCCAAAGCATGGGGGCACTAGAGCTTTTCAAAGAAAACATAGCCATTAACATGTGCAAATCGTAGTTTTTCCCAGTCTTGCTTTCAGAAACAGCTGAACTGTTCCAGCTGAAATTTAAAACACAATATTCAAGCCTGAAACAGACACCCAGTATGGAAAACCAAATGATTAAAGTTGGACAAAGTTATAAGCAACTGAGAAAAAGATCTTATGACACAAAATGATGGGCAACCTTAACAGCAAGTGATATTACCAGTCCCACCTATCACTACTTTGGGGTTTAAAAGGATTGATGGGGGTGTGGTTCCCCCCCCATCCTACTTCTGTTGTAATTTTTCCCACTCCTCAGTGGAGGTATAGTTCACCCTTTGCATACAGAAGATACAGTGCCTGCTAACAGGCCTGAGAAGCTTATTGATACCCTATTGAGCTGAATAACATTTATCTCAGATAGTAGCACCATTTATTTTAAATCTCTCATGTTTCAGCTCGAAGGAAATCAGTCCTTAAACTGAGCAGAATATGAGCTGCCCATTGACCAAAACGCACACAGCTCTATCCAGTCACTTACCTCACAGTGGATTGCCCCTCAACCAGCATATTCCTTACACCTCTCAATAAGGGAAGAGAAGATTAAGCGACATCTCACACGTGTCTGTTGCTGTGAGCTGTGCACTTTTTGGTGCCACGCCCCCTTTTCAAAATTACTATGAAGTGCACTTTGTTCCTCAGTCAGAAATCACTCCAGTGGAAACAGTTATTCTGTGGTCACCTACGTGAGTTGTACAACATTCCGTCCATGTGGCTAAAAGCTTAGTAGAATTCAAAAAAAGCCTACACACTTACACTGTACTAGGGGTGTTGTCAATGGACAGGCTAAAACAGCGTTTTTCAAAGTTCGGGTCGCCACCCCGTACTGGGTCACGGCATGACAGGCACTAGGTCCCTCTGGGCAGCACCGCCGACTAGGGTGTTAAAAGTCCCGTCGGTGGTGCTGCCCAGCTAAGGCAGGCTAGTGCCTACGTGCTCTGACACCACGCTGCGCCCCGGAAGCAGCCAGCAGCGGGTGCAGCTTCTCGGCGGGGGGGCCACGGGGCTCCCCGAGCACGGGCTCTGCACTCGGCCAACGGGAGCTGGGGGGCGGGACGGGACGGTGCCTGCGGGCGAGAGCCACGCAGAGCCGCTTGCATGCCTCCGCCTAGGAGCCAGACCTGCTGCTGGCTGCTTCTGGGGTGCAGCGCGGTCCACAGCACCAGGACAGGCAGGAAGCCTGCCTCTACAGCCTGGCTGCACTGCTGACCGGGAGCCGCCAGAGGTAAGTCCGTGCCCCAACCCCATGCCCTAATCTCCAGCCCTGAGCCCCCTCCCCCCCCAAGCTGGAACCCCTTCCTGCACCCCAAACCCCTCATCCCTGGCCTCACACCAGAGCCTGCACTTCCAGCCCAGAGCCCTGAGCCTCTCCTGCACCACAACCCCCTGCCCCCGCCCAGAGACCCCTCCCACACCCTGAACCCATCATTCCCAGCTGCAGCCCTCACCCCAACCCTCAGCCCCAGCCCTGAGCCCCTCCCACACCCCAAACCCCTCAGCCCCAGCTCCGTTGGGTCATGGGCATCAACAATTTTCTTCAACTGGGCCCCAGGAAAAAAAATTGGAAAACCACTGGGCTAAAACATATTTTGAATGGATTTAAACCTAGGATGGAAGCTAGCAGGAAAGTGCCTGGGGTTAGGAAGAAATTTCCCTTATGAGCAAGCTATCACGTAATTCTGCACTATGGAATGAGTTGTGCCTTCCTCTCAATTATGTAGTGCTAGTCCCTGCCAGAGATGGGTTGCTGAACGGGGTGGGATCTTTCATGATCAGGAATGGACAGATGTACACAGAGTTCTACTTTTCGAGAGATGGTATTTCCAGCAGCAAGCCTGGCACTGCTATAGATTGTAGACCTTGCACTTTTTAACCTAAATAGAGACTTGAAAATGCCTCTCTGTTTATCTTACGTGAAATTGACATTTATTATATGTGAGCACACTGGTCTCCTTTTAACAAACACAGCCTGATCCACCAAAAACTATCAGACAGGCATTTGTAACATAAGCTTCAAACTCACTCTTTCATGGGTGACTTGAGATATTTTTTACGTTGAATTTGGACTTTAGAGCCAACGTCACCATTTATCTGTATTCTGACATCTGCACTTAATCAGTGTTCAGGCTGTGTTATGCTTGTACGTTTACTAGACAGGTATAAGAAGCATTACACACTGACCTGATTTCAGTTCATTTTATAATCCCATTGTACACCTAAAAGCGCTTGCAAAAATCCAGTTAGGCTGAACAAATACCCTCAATTGGAAATCATTTAAAGGGCTCCTTTTTCTTGATAGAATTTGCAAGTATGTGGTTATAAGATTGCTCCAAGCAATGAGGTTTACGCCCACATTAAGAGGTTAAAATTCTTACTTTTAAAAAGAATCGTGTCTAACCAGTTTGTTTAGTTCTTTGAATGCAAAAGGTTGTGTGTTCTCCTGGCTTCCTTTTCTGAACATGTTTGAAAGAGTTGACTTGATCAGTGCTCAGAATTTTGTTGATCTCCCTAAAACACCAAGACAGGTTTCAGAGTAGCAGCCGTGTTAGTCTGTATCCGCAAAAAGAAAAGGAGGACTTGTGGCACCTTAGAGACTAACCCATTTATTTGAGCATAAGCTTTCGTGAGCTACAGCTCGATGCATCCGATGAAGTGGGCTGTAGGTCACGAAAGCTTATGCTCAAATAAATTTGTTAGTGTCTAAGGTGCCACGAGTACTCCTTTCCAAAAGCACCAAGTGATCTGTTGGATAACAGAGAGCAGCTATTAAATAATGGTTATTAATTTTGCATTCAAGAGTAACTTTCATCTGAGGATTTCAGAGCATTTAGAAACATTTATCCTTGCAACCACTGTGCATTGTTACTTATTTACATTACAGTAACAGCTAGATTCCTTGGTTGAGATGTCACATCCTATTGTGCTAGACCTTTTACTACCAGACAGTTTCTGCCCCCCGGCTTGCTTGCTTACAACCTAAACAGACAAGACAGGCACAGGATGGAAGAGGAAACAAGGACAGAGATGTAAAATGATTTGCTCAAGGTCACGCAGCAAGTTGATGGCAGAGACGAGAATAGGCCTTCTGACTCCTAGATCAGTGCCCTAGCCGTCTAGGAGCATAGTGTAAGCTATGGCACAGAGTGGTTAAGCAATTTGACCAACGTCTTAGCGGGGAAGATTTGCAAAGACACAAAGGGGAATTAGGCTGCTGAGAGTTAGGCATCTTTTGAAAAACTCCCTCAGGTTGAGTGGATGGCAGGGCAGGGACTAAGTCCCTACCAAACCCTTCCTCTCTAGAGCACACTCCCCTTTGATAAGGCTTGCATCTAATCACTGCTTTATTTACAAATTAGAATTTTCATAAAAACATTCATTCCCTAGGCTTCCTTCTCAGATATTTTTCTCCTTTGAATCGTGAATGATTTTAACTTGATCTTGCATCTTAACCCAGAATCACCTATGACACGCTCACTTGGGTTTCTCTTGAGTTGCTAAAAGCTTCACCCACTTGAATTTGAACTGCATTTTGTGAGCAGTCAGACTTGCGATTCACCTGTGACTCAGGAACCGTTTACACAAGAGCCTCCTATTTTCCACTGTTCACTAACATTTATGTTTTGCTTTTGCCTTTAGTTTTACTAGCTGACTCTGATGCTTGGAAGTTGAGTCCTCAAACTGCAAAGATGGTAATAAACATCTGCCTCCCACAGTTCAAGCCAAGAATTCACTGCAACAAGGTAAAAATAAAAAAGCATTGTGTTTTCTGCGGCTTAAGGCATAGGGTCGGCTCTGGTATCCCTTGGTTAGGTGGAGAGAATAAGCAGTCCTTGTCTCTGCTGGACAGAGTAGACAAAGGAGTGCTCATTCATTACACCATTTGTGTCTGAGATAATGTTTGCTTAAGAGCATTCTCAGATGCTCATGCAAATCTTTCTAAGAAAAAGCAACCAATTTCACTCACCAGGCTCTGTGGTGAAATCCCCCAGAAAACACCTGAGCAGTGTCTGTTGGAATTATCTCCGTGTAATGTGCAGAGAGATGCTCTTGTGGCATCACACTTAAAGGGCCATGGTCAGGTAGGTTACAGCGAAAACAACAGGATTTTTTAATTTTGCAAAACTGGGTGGAATTGCTTGGGGGCGGGTGTTGACAATTTATTTTTAATTTATAACATTTTTTTGTGAAAGCCCCTCAAGTCTTCAAGACTCATCTTCAAAGCTAACCAGTCTTATTGCAAAGAATTGGGGCAGTGTGGTATAATGGTGAGTTAGGACTCATGGGTTCTTTTTCTGCATCTGGTAATTTGGGGTATTGGGTACCTGCAACTCCTGTTGACTTCGTTTAGAGTTGTGGGTGCTCATCACTGCTAAAAATCAGTGCCAAGGTATTTCAGGTTGGGCCCCCAGTTAGGAGGTCACTCTGAAAAATTTGGCCCTTATCCTTTCTCTGCTTCAGTTAACCTCTCTGTAAAATTGGTGTTATAACACTGTTACACCTCATAGGGGAGTTCTGAGGGTTAATTAGTTCTGAGATCTTCAGATGAAAGGTGGTAGGTAATGTTTTCATTATTCAAGTGCTTACACAGTCAACATTTTAATATAGACAGATATCTTTTTCTCTTTGCCTTAGAGATTACCTAGTTCTTAATTCAAAGCCTATTTTGAATGGCAAGGCCGCCCAAACTGCATCTCAGAAACAATAGAGAACCTGGGTTTTGTCTTGTGAAAAACGCAGCATTTATTTACACAGTATTTAAAACCCTTCCTAGACGGGGTTGATTACATTGCTGGTCTGTACAAGCAAGGTGACTGCAATTAAGTGAGTGAAGTTGCCTGCTCTTACATCAGTGCTGAATTTAGCCTCTCCTCCATATTTTAGTCTAAAATGAATTTACGGCAAAATCCTTTACAATAAATGTTTTCAATTAAATTCTCATTTCCTTAAAGCTGCACTGTCATAATTGGTGAATGCTTCTAACGTCTTGAGCAACACTGTTGTACCAAATGGGTTTGCAGAGCCCAGCACCCCTAGACTAACAACTCAGGAACACATGCCCTGGGGGAGACAATCAAGAGCGCACAGTTTATCCTTTAAGTTTTGTTATTCGCAGTTGATCATTTAATGCCTCAAAAATTCTGTAAAAGTGGTTGCAAACTCACTTTCCTCTTTTGGGTCAAATCAAGCCCAGTATCCTCTCATTTCTCTTTAAACACAGATTTCTGCTGATGGTTATGAAGTTGAAAACCTCATCTCTGAAGACCTTGCAAAGAGAAACCGGGGCTTTCGCAGTGAATATTTCATCAAGCCCCCAGTCCATGTTACTCTCTCCTTTCCCTTCAACATAGAAATCTGCAGGATTAACATAGACATCTCATCGGGCGGGTATCAGAATTTCACGGGGCTGGACATTTACACGTCTACCTCATTGAACAAAAGCTCTTGGAACAGCCCCGAGTCTCAGTTCTCAGGTCTGGCTGGTCAGCCTGTGTCGGACAAAGACGTTTTCACACTAGTGGGTAAAGCCATTCTAAAAAATCAAAGCAAAGTGACGTTCAGCCATAGGGGCTTCAAGCCAAGGCCTCCTTTCCATCAGATGGAAGCTGTCTTCTACCCTGGTTCTGCATCTCAAGACCTATGGAATAAAGGCCCTGCCTCACTGAGCAATGTATCGCACTTAAAAATTTGCATCTCCCACGTAGCGGGAGGTGGCCTCCCTTGCATTAAAAGACTGGAGGTTTGGGGGCAGCCAGCTAAGTCATGCCCGCAGGAAGTGATGGACAGCGTGTTCCAAGTGGCCTCTGCGTGCCTGGCTCAGGGCTTGGGCATCCAGAGTGCCGGTTTCATGTTCCCAATGGAAAGCGAGTGTGTGCCCTTAAGCAACTCCGACTGCGAACAGCAGAGTCTCCAGAAGCTGGTCGATGTTGTTCAGGATATCCCTGAAGAGTTCTTGGACCCCATCACTCTGGAGATAATGCCCTTCCCAATGCTGCTGCCATCTGGCAAGGTGATCGACCAGAGCACTCTGGATAAATGCAACCGGAGTGAGGCTTCCTGGGGTCGGGTGCCCAGCGATCCTTTCACTGGGGTTGCCTTTAGCCAACACTCCCAGCCCCTCCCTCACCCCTCTCTAAAGGCGAGGATAGACCACTTCCTATTACAGCACAGCATCCCGGGCACCAACCTCCTCGGGAGGGCTCAGGTCTTAGGGGTGGTCACACCTTCTTCCCTAACCATGTCTTCTCTGAAAAGGAAAATGGACTGTATGGAGCAAAGCCCTGATGACAGTAACCACGTAGAACCCTCTTATTTTTCTACCACAAACTTACTAGCCATGTCTACCTCCGAGAGCGGTGCTAAAAAAATGAAAACGGAGAGTGACTCGCCTTTGGCCCAAATGGACTGCTCGACAGGTACTCGCCTCCCTAATTCTCACTGTTTCTTCACCTTGCTGATCTCCCAGGACCAGAGTCCCACACGCCATCCCAAATGTGGTTTTACTTAATCCTCGCATCTCCTGCAGATTCTCACACCAAAACCTAGGGGCGCTTTTTGAGGCTGTTGTCTTTTGCTCCTGCCAAACATTATGGAAATGGTTTTAGCGTGTCATTCATGTCGGACTTTCCCCTTTCCTCTACCCAGCACATTCTTTCTTTCATAGCCAGATTTTACTTGTTTTGTTTTGTTTTTCAGTCCATGACCTCATTGTTCTGCCTGTGTCAATCTACACCATTTTATTTGCCCATAATTGGTTCAGATCACTTAATTTTTCCGTTAGTCTTTTATTTCCTTTGTCCCTATCATTTTCAGTTCATTGACAAATTTTGCTCTGCTGGAAAATCATCTCTTGCAGCCTGTGCAAAAAAATTATCATGGGGATTTTACTAGCCCAGGCACGCAGCGTGCTGGCCCATCGTCCCCATAATGGGGAAAACTCTCAAATATCTTCCCTGCGCCGAATGAACTGGTTTGTAGAATCATGTGTGGGCTGCTCACACAGGTCACGGCAATCACAAATGTGCTCTACTGACCCTTCTGCTGCTTACATTCCTAACCGTTCTCCCACAAGTGGCATTTACTTAACACAGCACAGCTCGAGAAGCACTTGTCACATCCCAGTCAGTAACACTAAATGCTTGTGTTGATGGATGTCCCTGCCAAGGGAGCGTAAAGCCTTAAAACCAATGGCTAGCAGAAAGAGCAAGTGTGTGTGTGTGTCCAATCAGAGTGAAGTTCTAGAGGCCAAGGGACAGCGCTTGAAAGGCTGGAGGGGAAGGTACTACCCATGGACTGGGGGTGATTAAGGCAGAGAGGACATTTCCAAAGGAGAAGCCTTTACAGTTGCTAAAAATGGGCTGTAGCAAGTGTCCGGGGGGCCGTTTGACACTGGTATCGCCCCCCTCAGTATTGGCCGCTCTGTTAGAAAAATGTCTGTGAGCAGAGCCATTGGGCATGAGCTCGTCATCGTGAATCATTTGCCAGCTGTCATGTCACCAACTATGGGCCCAGTCTTGCACCCCTGGGTCGGTGAGCAGTCCCACTGATCATCCAAGGCTTTAACATGCCGTTTAGGTCCCTTCTGTGCTACAAGCTGTCATTGTCAACCAAGCCAGGAGATAGCCATGTTGTAAGTGGGTTCTCTGGCTGGGTTGCACTTGCTGTAATGTAGGCAGCCTCTCGGGCTCCCCATCCTGTAAAGTTGGGCGTGGGGTGCTGGATAGCAATCGTGGATTGACAGCACATTCAAGCTTTTTGACTGCTGAGCCAGTTACACTGGTTGGAGGGGAAGGATCGCTTTGTGGTTAAAGCACAAGACAAATGCATCTGCTCCTCCAGAATGGGACCTACTGCTCCTGCTTTTTCATTCTCTTAACAAGTAGCGCGTTCAGTCTCTGTCCTATAACGATCAGCTTAGCACAAGGGGGATGATAGGCCTGCTGTCTCCAGGCATGTTCGGCCATGTAAAGCATTTTTCTTGGCATATTTATTTCCTTCCTCATTTGTGCAGAAATACCTAGAATGTATTGAACTCTGGCTTTACTCCAGAACACACACAGCCCTTTATATGCATGCGTTTCCATTTTGCTCTGCATCTTTCTTATCAGTTGTGTGGCATAATTATAGTTACTGCATTATTTAATAACATCACAGATAAAGAGAGGTAAATGAAGTTGAATAACCAAGGGAGAAGAGACTACGTGGGCATGGGTAATTTGAAGAGAAGTGGAGAGCCACGGAAGCAGTGAAGTTTAGGGAATCTGGCCCACATACAGCACATGAGAGTGTTGAACACAGAAGGATTGTCTCCCTGAAGAGCTGAGTTGAATTTTCTTGAATACATTCTGCAAAGGCTTAATGTAAACCAAATAGGATTTGGGCTGAAGGTGACATGGAGAACGTTCGTCCACAGTAGGTACATGAAAATGTCAAAGGTGGGCTGAAGCCGCACTGTTCAGATCTGAACTCTCCCAGTCTCCCAAACAGCATTTCCTTTTTGGTTTAAACATTCCCCATCGGTGTTAGAAACCAAACCCATGGTGCTGAGCTAGAGCCTAAAGACCGGAAAGTGAAACTGAACAGTCTAGCGTCAGCTGGCCAAGCTGAGCGAAATGCAGAAGTAAAGAAAGGGTGATTGGGATTTTCAAAAGGGCCCAAAGGAATTAGGTGCTTGAATGCCATTGAAGTGCAGGCTTTAAGCAGGCACATAAGCATTTGCAAGATCGGGGCCTAAACTTCAATGGCATTCAGGCACCTAACTCCCTTAGTCCTCTGTTTAAGTCCCAAGCAATAAAAGTAAATAAATCGTAGCATGTCTGTTGGGCTTGTCTTCCATAGATCTCAAAGCACTTTACCCAGCTGGGCAAGGTATCAGTATCCCAACTTCACAGGTGGGGAAGCCGAGGCACGAAGAGTTAGAGTGAATCAATGGCAGAGTCAGAACTGAGCTCTCCTGGCTGCATACTCACCCACCACATGACATGGGAAAAAGTAAAATGAGAGTTGAAAAGTCCTTTTGCGTGTCGCAGTCCGGGCCTTTCACTGGGCCATAGCAGTGACCACATGGGATGTTAGTGCGCAGCTGCGCTGTAGATTCACACGCTGGCCTGTCGTGTGTTAACTCAGCCCTAAGACACTGTTTTGAAGAGAAATAAAAAGGCTTTTGTCTTATGTTCAGACCATCCCTTCAAAATTAAGAATGTGTTTAGTAGCAAAGCAGCTTTTATTTTGTCCCTTGATGCCTCCCCCTGCAAAACCCGGCTATTTCTAGATCTCATGCCTTTCTCTGCAGGTCCAGTCTCTCATGAACAGAAGCTGTCCGAAAGCTTGGACATTGCCTTGACCTCTGCACTCAGCTCTAGGCCATCATTTACAGCTAGGTTGGTAAAAGGCCAGCAGCAGCCGCATAGCGAGGGGGGCTGCAGCAGTTCGTGGAATGCAAATGCCCCAGCTGGTAAGCAGCAAACCAATTGGTTTCACTTTTGGCATTCAGAAGCGCAATGGTAGGCTGTAGAATTTGTATTAATATAATTTAATAAGGACTCCCACAGGTTGGATTGTGCATTTTTTCCCCTTCTTTTGACATAGAGTAGTTCGTAAATCTACCCAAAGTGTCTCCTGAGAAGCCTTACTTAGCAATAACCATCTGAGTACCTCCGAGTCTTTAATGCTTTGTTCTCCCAACCCCCTGGCAAAGCACAGCTGTACTATTATCCCCATTATACAGATGGGGAACCGAGGCACAGAGAAACTATGTGATCTGCCCAAGGTCACACAGGAAGTCTGTGCCAGAGCAGAGAATTGAACCTGAATCTCAGGGCAGCGCTCTGACCACTAGACCATCCTTCCTCATCCGCTGCGTGAAGCTGTTGCCCATTTTCTGTGTCAGAAATCAGATGCTAGACGCTAACTTGTGCCATCGGAGGAGACGGGGGACCACGTGCAGTTCCCATAGTGTATGCAGGTTTCTGAGCTGCTTTCACTAGCAGTGTGTTCTATTGTTCAGCTATCACCATTGAGCTGGAATCTGAATAGCCCGCTCTAGGCATTATGGGCACAAAAAGCAAAGTGGTATTTAAGGAAATATGTTAAGTTCTTCATACAGTGGAGTATGATACCCATGCAGGTGTCTGACAGAGACCGAGTTCAGTACTCAAATGCCAGTGTTTGAAAAGGGGTGATTTTTAGCCTAGACAAAAGCAAGAATTCTTTTGCTAGCTTTCGTCCTCAATAAAATTCTGGTGGTACCAAACTTCACCTTGATCTAGCCTTCCCAAGCAGAAATGCTAGGAAGCAAGAGGAATATCCTTGGAGTTTTGACATGGTAGCTTGTTATAAGGAAAACAGGGCCCTTTCCCAAGATAATGTGAGCGCTTGCAGCTCTAGCTGCTTGTAGGTGCACCTCACCTCAGAATCGGGTTGATAGCCTCCATCTAACATCTTGTGCCAGAGTTTCAGGTGTGGAATAGGCACCGTGTTGCCACGGTTGCTGTAGGATCAACTGACTTGCATTAACATTGACAAAACTTTCTTCTTTCAACTTTCCAGAGCACAGTAGCCGGCCGGTTCAAGGATGCGCGTCCTGTAATAGAACATTTTCTTCTTATTTCAAAACGGAGCCTGTTTACCAGCTTCCCTGCGGCCACCTCCTGTGTCGTCCTTGCTTAGCTGAAAAGCAGAAGTCCTTAACGATACTGTGCATGAATTGTAAAAGGTCAGTCTCCGCTCATGACGTGCTGAGGGTCCACTTTTAACTTCTTGCGCACTGCTATTGAAATGGCTGGCTGAAAGGCCCCAGGGAGAGCTGGAGCCGCTGCTGTTCTACTTGCCTGTATTGAATAGTACAAGGGCGTGGTCCTTTAAAGAGCTTGCCAGATGAGTGCACATAATTCTGAAGAGGACTTTGTCTTCTTATGCTTACAAAGTAGCGGGGAGGTTAGAGCATCGCCCCAGAGCAAAGCGTTACAAGGATAATAAAGCCATACGCTTCTTTAACAAGGAAAATGTATTTATATGAAACTGACATCCATCCAATCATGCACCATCACTTCACCATTCCACCGGCTCAGTGGTTAGCATAGGTGCCTTTTGAACTGTGAGTTTAGCTTCCCTGTCACTTAAAACCATTTCAATATTTGACAAGTAGCCATTCAGTCCTGGGCCACGTGAAGTCCTTGTGATTGAATTCATGCAAGCTACCTGACTTCTCCCCTTTCCTGCCCCCACTCCCTGCAATTTCCCAGCGGTGCTAAGAGCACACAGGTCCCCTGTTCTGAAGACCAGTAAGTAATGGAAAGAGGAGCTGGAATTAGTGCGTAAGTAACTCTGATGATGATCTCATTCTGCTCATACGAACTGTAGAGAAGCCATTGCATTACACACAATGTCACTCTGTTTGTCATGTGACAGGACCGGCTCCCGTCTGGCTGATAGACATTTACGCCTTAATAAAATTATGGTTAAAGTCAGTTACTTTTTTCTGCCTTGTAATTGGTCTCTTTGTGAATCTTCCTAATGATCTCGCCTTTTGAGTTTCTTTTCAGAGCTCAGTCTAAAAGTGAAGGAAAAAAACAAGTTGATACAAAGGAACATTCTCCCCAGAGCCTTATATTTTCAAGGGGTGATCACAGTAACCTACTCTGCAGTCTATACAGACTTTCAAAAATTGAAATTCAGATATGTAAATCCATGGGGCTGCAGTTTACAGGTATCTGCTGAGAAAAGGCAATCAGGAAAATTACTCAGATACCCTTTGTCACCTGCATAGCCTGGCTATGTTGGGAACAAGTGGCTATTGGAGGGTTTTGCTAATATTACTCCTACAGGAATTCTGCACCAAAAAATTAAAAATTCTGCACACACTATTTTAAAATTCTGCATGTAACACAATATAATCACACCAGTTTCAATTTTGGTAATTTTGTTCCAAAATAGCTATCAGCAAATATGTCTGTAACTATACAGCCCAAAAAAAAAAAAGATTTCAGGAAATGTGTTTTGACAAATAGATTCCGTACTAGGCATATTAATACAGAACTCTGAGTAATAGTTCATTTAAACTACATAACAGAAAAGTCACAATAACTATTCAGCATTTCCTAAACCTAAACACATGAAAATTAACTTACAAATACTTGGTAACCAATACCCTGAATTTCAATTATAATCCTGGATTTTCATTTAAATTACATTACAGAAGACCAAACAGCAAAACGACATTAAAGTAGAATGTTGTTTTAAATTGCTCATTTTAATCACTATCGAACAAAACTGTACTGAAAATTCTCAGTTCTTCCTGCAAAAGATGATGCCCACAAAGCATGCTAGCGCACTCTACATGAAGTGCTGCACACACGTTATCGATCTGATGAAGGCATGAACTCTAGGTGGGCAGTCCCCTGCACACCCGTGGATCCTCACTGCAGGATCAAGGTATAAGTTACCCTAAAAAAGGAGAGATGGGAAGGAAGGCAGAGAGCAGATTAGTCAGTTGAGAGAATGCATTAGCTGAGTGGGATCTGTCCCCAGTCTCTTCCCAGGGAGAAGTGAGGGTGCTCCCTGCTTCTCTGGGGGCAAACAGACCCCAAGACCCACTTAGCAGCACTTAGCCCCACACTCTTCTTCAGCTCCACCTCCATCATGATCCTTGCCCCATGATCCTTGCCCCAGTGACTGTTCTCCCTCAGCTGCTCCTCCCATACTGACTGCTTGCTCCCTCCCTCAGGGCACAACCCTATGCCCTCATCTCTCCCTTCTCCTGGAGATTGTCTCTCTCTCTCACACCCACCCACCCACATCCCTGGGGGCTCTGTGCTCCCTCTGTTCACCACAACCGCTGGGCACCCCTGTGCTCCCTCCCGGCTGACCCCTTCCTTGCCTGCCCCACCCCTAGAGGCCTTTGTGCAACAGAGGAAACTGACCACTGCAGCTGGAGAACCCTGGCTCCCGGAGAAGGGGACCTGCCTGTGCAGTGTTGCAGGTAAGCGCCCGGCCTGGGCCTGGGGTGTACACCGCAAGCAGCCCTCGGTGCAAAACCCAGGGGGCAGCAGGTGACCCCCACCCTCCCTAAATGACTCCCCTGGCCAAGGCTCCCTGCAATTTCCCCTAGCTGCTTGTGTCAGCCCCACACCTCTGCAGGGCACGTGCAGTGACGCACACTGCAAGGGGCGCACACTGGGGCTGCTTCCCTGTGGGGAGCACAGGCCACTGGCTGCATGGAGATGGGGGATCACCCAGTAGCCTCCCCTTACCCGTGAACACAGGCTTGGCAGCAAGGCTGAATCCAACCCTAACAGCACAAGGGCCAGGCCTGCCCCTCCACACCGGTCACACCCCACACCCGAACCAACATGCCCACTCAGGACCACTGCTGGGGAGGGGCACATAACCCCTCTCTTGGTGTCCCTTTGCTTCCCTGTCAGAATCTCTTATTCTGAGGGGAAACAAAAAATCTGCAGGAGATACTAATTCTGCACATGCGCCGTGGTGCAAAATTCTCCCAGGAGGACAATATACATACTTTGATACTGCCACTCGATTGTCATGGTCAGAGTCGACTTCCCTGGCTCATTTCCTGTGCCCCTTTTTTAGGGTAGTACAGCTTTAAGATGGATCAAGTCAAGCAGTGTGTAACCCCTTTGTATACCTTACAAGCAGCATCCTTACTGAGTAATCCTAAGGTACATCTACGCTGGAGCTCCATTTGCTGAGGGTTGTCAGACCAATGTAATGGTGATGTGAAACTGTTCTCACATCACCATTAAACTAGTCTGACTCCTGGTTTGAACTGATGTGAGATCCGAATCGAGCTCCATATGGATCAGAAAATAATACATAATCTGTTGTAGCAAGACTTCTGGACTCTACTGTAAATAATAAATTATTGGAAAATAAAATATGCAAATTCAGTAAATTCAGAGGCAACAAACACCCCATTAGGTCTGCCAGGCATGAACAGGTTTGTGTTTCCAATGAGTTGAGCCATCCAGCACTATTCAAGCCTCCTGCACCTCAGGTCTTCTCCAAGGTACAGTCCCTGGCATTAGGAGATTCCAGCATACATAGCTCTTAATTTCCCTTTCTCTAGAGCTTAACAGAACCCAGCCACCTCCAACTCAAGCCAAGCCACAGCTCAGGCAGCCCACTCCCATACCCAAAAGGTACACACGAAGCCATCCTGGAAAACGACTTGATGTCACCTCTGGAACTCCTGCATGTTGCAGAGACCATCTCTCTCCACGCTGGGCCAAATTCATGGACAGTAGCTGCACTGACCCTTGTGCAATGGCACTTGGGAGTAAATTTGCCCATTTGGATCTTGGTTCCTATTTCGCTGCTTGCTCACATACTCCAGGATTTCCCCCTAGGAGCGCATGAATCTGCAGCACCTGCCACCCTGGGGCCATCCATCTGGTACTCAGTAGCCCAGTAATCCTCAACTTTCTGAAGGGATAAGAACAGGCCTACCTGAGTGTTCTTCTCCAGTACTGTGTGCGTATTCCAGGGGCAGGCCTATTTCACCAGTACTAGTGAGCGTCTTTTTTCCATTTTCCTTCTGGGGATGGGGAATATCCTGTTGCAGATAACTCCCTGCTCTGTGCCATTAGTAAGGTTTGGCACCAGCCGCACCTTCAAGGCTTTACATTGGCTCAGAGCAAGAGAACAGGATCTCTTTCAGAGATGGTCACACCTGCTCCTTACTTTGCCAAAGGGGAGATGCTGTTCAGCAGCTTAAGGTGTTTTCCATCTCTTCACACAAATAGCGCAAGCAGCTGGGGTCTGGGAACAGTCTGGCTTCTCTCTGCAGCCAATCAGCTGGGACCGTGACCCCGTGAACTCTACCTGCCCAATATCTGCCACCCACTGTGCTATCTAGGTGCTATGCTCAGGAGACCCAGTTCTCAGATGAGAGACCTTCAAGTAACCTTTAGGTGCTGCAAGAAGTGATATCTGTGTTTTAGGTGGTGGTGGTTTCCCTTGCAAGTCAGCTCAGAACCAGTTTCCCAACAAAGCACTGGGCAAGTGGAATGGGGTCTTTTCGAGGAGACCGAAAACCAAGGTCCTGAACATTTGTGGTGTAAACAACCCATGGACCTTTTTCTAACATAAGGGAGCTAAGTGACTTGCCTAAAGTCTCACTGAATTATTGACAGATCTGGGAAAGGAACCCAGAAGTCTGGATCCCCAGCTATGCTGTCCAGGTGCTGCCCACTAAATGATGTGTCCTTTCTTAGCGATTCTTAAATGGGGCTTGGCTCAGAATGACGTGGTGAGGTGCCACATTCACTGCATCTCAGCAATTTCCGATTAACGATGCTCCGTTAATAAATAAGAAGAATTTTTCCTCCCAATTGGCAGCTCGGAGAACTCAACCTGGGAGTTGAGTCAAGCTGGGTTCTTTCCCCATCCCAGATCATCACTAGTGATAATTTCTGCAGGCTCAATGATGCTCTTAGATACACTTGTGCAAGTCCATTGTCTTCAAATCCTGTCCCTCCAGCACTGTCTTCTTAAATAGCTTTGCAAGGAGGTAAGTGTGTTAGGAGCAGGATAAAGCATCCTAGGCCCAAGGAGGAGGTGCAGAATCCAGCTCCCTCGTCCTTAGCTGTGTTGGCTCTGTGGGGCGCAACTCACTTTTGGCACTGAAGTCGGAAGATCAGCCAGAACGCGGCCAAGGGGAAGGGCTGAATAGAAGGCGCTGGTTTTATGCACACCTCAGTGCAGAGCCTCGCTCTACGACAGGGGTGGCCAGCCTGAGATGGAGCCAGAATTTGCCAATGTACATTGCCAAACAGCCACAGTAATACGTCAGCAGCCCCCCATCAGCTCCCGCCCACTGGCAGCCCCGCAGATCAGCGCCTTCCCCTCCCTCCCTCCCTGCACCTCCCAGTCAGCTGTTTCGTGGTGTGCAGGAGCCTGTGGTGGGGAGGAGCGAGGGCACGGCAGGCGCAGGGGAGGGGGTGGGAAGGGGTGGAGTGGGGGCAGGGCCTGTGGCAGAGCCAGGGGGTGAGCAGTGAGCACCCCCCGGCACATTGGAAACTTGACACCTGTAGCCCCAGAGTCGGTGCCAATACAAGGAGCCGCATATTAACGTCTGAAGAGCTGCATGTGGCTCCGGGGCCATGGGTTGGCCACCCCTGCTCTAAGATAACGTCACAGCCCTGAATGCTTGCTCTAAAGACGGCAGCGCTTCGTTTGAATTGACAGCGCTTAGTGTCTGCATCGTTCCTCCATCCACGATAACTCCTTTACACGCCTTGTTTACACTCGTCTCCCCCACTAGCACCCTGTTAAGCTACACGCCTGCATTCACTTTCACTTTGGACCCCTACGCTGTGCTCCCTTAGAGTGTAAGCTCTTTGGGGCAGCGACTGTCTTTTTGATAATGTTATGTGGGGCTGGAGTCTCTAAGCATAACATTCTGCCGCTGGTAACCTCACTCCTTTGTCCTCTATGAAATCATGGCAAGGAAGCAAATACCCAGGTCCTGTGCCTTTCCCTAAGCCCCTGGGCAGGGATAACTGGAGTTCCATACAAGCCCTTCACCTGAACGGGTTTCAAGTGGGCAGCCTGGAGTGCAAAATTAGAGTTAACTGATAGTCCATGCTTAGTTCATGGTGACCGAATGAAGCACCTTGAGCCTTTGCTAAGTATTGGTGAGATTTAGTCGAATTAAGAAGCATTAGTTCACCTATAAAATAAAATGGATCTTGCCTTTGGCAACATGACCTGCTTTGTAGCTACAGAACACCAGTTATGTTTATTACAAGGGATCGCTCTATTCTCAGGGCTGTTAGGCAACCATCTAATCAGCGATCTCTGCTTGTCCATATTAAGGGGACAATTTATAAATCACACTTCAATCTGAAAATGTTTTACCGATTACTTTTCCAAGTACTGTAGCATCCAAGTTGCTATAATCTTTCTTTGATCACAATGGTCCTTTCTGGTTTTAAAATCTATTAAGCTGATTGGGTTCTTATATTGCACTGACCACTGGTATTTAAACATCTTACCACGGTATTAAAGTGAATGCAAAAAGATCCGTCTTTCTCATTCTTACCACCCACTCCCCCAGCCTCCATTCTGTAGGGACTCTTCAGAAGGAGATATTTTGTTGGTATTATTACTATAATGAACCATTCTCAGTACTGAGGGAAGGCTGGGTTTTGCATTTTGCTCTGAAGGTGCTGAGGCTTGCAGTCATTCTGTTGACAAAATGAGAAAAATCATTGTCCTTTCTGTACCATAAAGAGAATATTTAAAAATCTTTTATTTTAGCATGTGTCTTTTGTGCTTTGAACAGTATCGTGTGCAGTATCGTCAGTTTCATTGTTGCCACATGTCACGAAGTACGCACTTGGCTAGGAGTGGAGCTGTGGCATCCTATCTCAGTTTCCCTTCTTTGACTCCTTGGTAACTCTCAACAGACTTTCACGAGTCCAATGACAACAGCCCTTCTTGGGGTCTGGTTGATTAACTTGATGTTCAAAATAAACACAAAAGAGTCTGAGACCCGAGCTTCAAGCTGGACACAGCCCCTGCACCTGGAAGGCTTGGCTGAGTTACTTTGCTTTTCTGCACTTCACTTTCCCAATCTGCATAATGAGTGATGTGATTCCTGATTAGTTAATGTTTGCAGAGCACTTTGCCGACAGAAATAAACCTTACGCTTCCCAGAGCTAACGAATGCCCAGCTCGTCACAAATCTGTGGGGTTTTTCTTTCAGAGCCACTTACAACCCACTGCGGCGCGAAGAACTGCTTTAGAAAAAGCATCCCCAGCAAATTAACTCTGCCAATTAGATGCTGCCCTGTGTTTAACTAATGACTCGCATGTCGTTACAATATTAGCGAAAACAGAGGGCCCCTCTGGGGCGAGAGTAGCCTCCGAAAAGAACGTAAACAAGCGTGTCGTGCGGCAGGCAGACAGAAGAGTCAATACAGAGTTGGTGGCAGTGTGAGTTGGAAATGGGACCGAGTCACCAAGTTCTGGCTCCTCCGTAGCTGATCCTTGGGGCTGCTTTTCAGTCACCGTTAGAGGACGGGATTCCCTTGGCCTTCCCCATTCCAGGGTTAGGCCTGCTCAGATCAGTTGCTGGAGCCAGGGCAAGGAATCAGATTTGGGATTAGAAAAAGAACAGCAACTACTTAATTCTCAACCGGGTGAGGACACACCCAGCCTGGCTCAAGGCCCCTGGGGTACATTTTCAAATGTGATCAAGTGGTCTAAAAAGAGACTTAGAGGTCCAAATCTCACTGACTTCTAATGAGATTTAGGGATCTGAGTGCCTAAGTCCTTTTGAAAATGTTACCCTTAAGACTAGATACACAAAGGGATTTAGGTGCCTAATCACCATTTTAAGCACCTAAATCCAAATGTAGATGCTCAAAACCCCTGCTCAGCTGCCACCTAGCCCTGTAGGCCCCTCAGTTTCCTCTGGTAGAGTCCCCTGGGCTCCTACATTTTGGCCAGTGGGCATGTCCAAGTCACCTAAGTCCTGACACTGCCTGCAGGATACTCAAACCAGGCATTCCCTTGCCTGCCTCAGTCTATGTCTAATCCAGAGGGCATTCTCCAAGGCCACCAAAGAGCATGCCTGCTGAATTAGGCCCTGCACAAAACATTGTGATGCCTGCCCTCCCCCTCGCATTCCCCCCTGACCAAAGCCAAGTGGTTACAGCACTCGCCCAGGAAGTGGGAGATCTGGGTTCAGAACCCCACTTTGCCGAGTGCAGAGCAGGGACTTGAGCCCAGTGCTCCCACCTATGCTGTAACCACTGGGCTAGGGTCATTCTCTCCCTGGCCCAATGAATATTTATTTCATATAAAGTGGAGGCAGCATCAACAGGAGCAGGCTCATGGCTGCACATCCCCACTGCAGACAGGCTTCTTGCTTCAACCCAGCGTTAGGTTCCTCAGCCCTTTGAGGGGCCGAGCATAAGCCCCACTCCTCTCCTCGACATTTCCTAATGGCTAGCTTAGGCAGCTCCCCACCCAGCCTGCTGCCTCCTGTGGGACCTGTTCTCTGACACCTCACTTGCCCTGTGTATTTTCTAGGGAGCCTGGACGGGCCTGACTCTGGGCTGTGGACTCCACTGGGCTGCAATGCAATGCTCAGCCTAAGTCCCGTTCGTGGATCTAGGCCTCAGTCACTCAGGTTAACAGGTCATTCCCCGTGCCAGAATGGACAACCATGCCTGTCACATGACACTGGCCTCTTCCAGCACCTGATGAACGACCCAGCAGACAGATGTCTTCCGCGTCAGCGTCTGTCTCCCTTATAGTGCAGCCCCTTTTGTCCTTCCCAACGACCCCATCCTTTGTGGACGTCTCGATCTGTCTAGTTGCAATAGACACCAGTTTCAGCAAGTCCACCCTGCCCATAAGGCAGCCAGTGGCAAATTTCCAGTGGGTAGAAATACACAGAACATGATGACTCGTCAGCCAGGCGCACAGATATGTTCCACCTCCCACCATGAACCTCCAGTGACTCAATCTCTCAGGAATGGAGTGCTCAGCTGACTAGTGGGTTCAAACGTATGGTTCCAAGGAAATGGAGTATTTCAAAATGGGGACTTAGGCTGTATGTGATCATCAGCAACTGGGGGGAGAGGGTTCCCCAAAGATTCATAGATTCTAAGGCCAGAAGGGACCGCTGTAATCATTTAGTCTGACCTCCGGCATAACACAAGCCAGAGAACTTGGACAAAACAATTCCACAGCAGAACTTTTAGAAAAACATCCAATCTTGATTTTAAAATTGTCAGTGATGGAGAATCCACCACAACCCTTGGCAAATTGCTCCAGTGGTTAATTACTCTCACTGTTAAAAATGTACACCTTATTTCCAGCCTGAATTTGTCTAGCTTCAGCTTCCAGCCATTGCACTGTGTTATGCCTTGCTCTGCTAGATTGAAGAGCCCATTATTAAATATGTATTCCCCATGCAGGTAATTATGGGCTGTAATCAAATCACCCCTGAACCTTCTCTTTGTTAAGCTACATAGATTGAGCTCCTTGAGTCTATCGCTATTAGGCAGGTTTTTCTAATCCTTTAATCATTCTCGTGGCTCTTCACTGATCCCTCTCCAGTGTATCGACATCCTTCTTGAATTGTGGACACCAGAGTTGGACATGGTATTCCAGCAGTGACTGCACCAATGCCAAATACAGAGGTAAAATAACTTTTCTATTCCTACTTGAGATTCTCCTGTTTATGCACCCCAGGATCGCATTAGCCCTTTTGGCCAAAACATCACACTGGGAGCTCATGGTCAACTGATTATCCACCACGACTCCCAAATCTTTTTCAGCATCACTGCTTCCCAGGATAGAGTCCCCCATCATGTAAGTATGGCTACATTCTTTGTTCCTAGATTTATACATTTACATTTAGCCATAGTAAGAACACACACTGTTTGCACCCAATTTACCAAGCAATCCAGATTTCTCTGTATCACTGACCTGTCCTCTTCATTATTTACCACTCCCCCAGTTATTGTGTCATTTACTGCAAAATTTATCAGTGATGATTTTACGTTTTCGCCAGGTCATTAAGAAAAATGTTAACTAGGACCATAGGGCCAAGAACCAATCATGCGGAACCCCCACTAGAAACACACCCATTTGATGATGATTCTCCATATTAAGCCCTACTAGTGAGCCAGCTTGTAATCCATTCAATGTGTGCCATGTTAATTTTAGTTTTAGGGTTATTTTAATCAAAATGTGATGTGCTATCAAGCCAAACACCTTACAGACGTCTAATACAACAACACTATTACCTCTTTCAACCAAACTTGTAATTTCATCATAAAAGATATCAAATTAGTTTGATAGGATCTATTTCCCATAAACCCATGTTGATTGTCATTAATTACATTACCCTCCTTTAATTCTTTGTTAATCGAGTCCTGTTCCATTATCTTGGCTGGGATCGTTGTTAGACTAACAGACTTATCATTACTCAGGTCATCCCGTTTAACTTTTTTAAAGACTGACACAACATTAACCTTCTTCCAGTCCTCTGGAACTGCCATGGTAGCTCCAAGACGTACTTAAAATTATCATTAATGGTCCAGCAAGCTCCTCAGGCAGCTCTTTGAAAACTCTTAGATGCAAGTTGTCTGGACCTGCCAGCCTCACCAACTCTCCAGAAGGGGAAAGCAAGAGGAGGGGGATTCAAAAAGGTCAAGATGAAGATGGCTTGAAGGGCCTCTCCTCGTCTTACACGTGGAGAGTTGTACAATGGAGGACCCTCTGTGAGCTAGCTCTGCCACCAATATAGTCCAGAGTGCCCCTAGGGGCTGATAGCTGACTTGCCCTGCCAATCATCACTGTTCGGCAGGGTACAGGGCAATCAGGTGCTATGGGCCTCATGTAAGTAGAGCTTCATATACAAAGACCGTGATTTGGCATATTGCCAGCTATGGCGGCGCAGATGTTACCAACACCCTCACTCCCATGTAGTGGAGGAAGCAAGCAGCCTCCTCATTGCATAATATATAGTTGGCTGAACTGTCTTCCACCAATGCTGCTGTCCATCAGTGCCCCAATGAATGAGGAAACAAGCCAGCCACTAGCTGCCTGCAGTCAAGAGACAACTTCCCCCATGGCCAGTTTATTCCATAATCGGCCCCAGAGGGTTTCATGCCCCTTCCTCTGAAGCAGCTGGTCCTGGCCAGTATTAGAGCCAGAATATGAACCCCTGCTCTGATCCAATTGCTATTTATCTCTGTTATATGCAGTGGCTACATCACCCTTAGTCTCATCAAGTCCCACATCTAGTGCTTTTCCTTACAGCGGCAGGGCACAGACCTAGAGAAACTGTTCCCTGATTTTCTTCGCAGGCCTGATGTTTTCTATCCAAATGTTCTTTTGTGGCTTATGCTTTTAAAAACTTCTCTCCCTCCCCGCTTAGCTCCCTGACTGATCCTCCCCTTGATTCCATTAAGTGATTCCGCGCCGCGGCTGTGAATCCTCTGCAACTCGGAAAACATTTGATTAACCTACCTTGACTTTTAAGAGCGTGATTACATTTTAATCTTATATTTCCACGTTGGCATTCCAGACACAGAGTCATTTGAATGCAGATCATTCCGGCTAATGTAATTTTAAGATATAGTAATGAAGAGACGCGCATGATCGTGTAACATTGTTATCCAATTTAGCGATGACATTTGAGTTTCTTTTGAAATAAGTTTGCCGGCCCGATTTCACATTTTTTGCTTACTCCTCGGACTCTTAGATTTGGGTCAGTTGCTGAACCCACTGTGACATGGACAATGTGAGGGGAGCAGGCAGCTACCAGGTGCTGATAGTACTGAGACAGGTGCCTAAGAATATCTACTGGATACATGTCTCACATTGCCTGATAACTGAAAGCCCAGTACCTAGGATGTGTATAAGTTAGGGAGTGTAGTTTACCACTGAGAGCAAAGGACTTTTGCAGCAGGACTGCTGGGGCCTAGTTCCCGCCCTGTCACTGAGAACGCTTGGTGTCACCTGGTGCAAGTCACATAAGGCCAGGCTTTCTAAAGCACTCAGAGCCCGCTGCCGGGGAACGACTTCTTCTAGAGAGTTCAGCTCCCATTGGGGTCCTAACTGAAAAGGGTCAGATTCCCAGCAGTGCTTGGCCACCCCCAGGGAGACGCGCACTTGCCCCATTGAGAACGAAGGGAGCTGGTGGGTGAGGAGCCCTTCTGAAGAGTCTGGTCTTAGTGCCTCTGGGTCTCAGTTTCTCCCAGCTGTGAAACAGGGTTGTGAGCTGTGCCTGCCCCATTGGGCTTGATTATTTTTCTTGAACCACCTGAATGTGAGTCGAAGTCTCTGGGAATGAAGCCAAAGATTCCACTTACCTTGTTTTAAGGGCAGGAGATGGTAACGTGTGGGTGGAAATAAGTGTGGGTCACGGTGACATTGATTCATTTCCTGCTTCTCAATCCTAGCCCATGGTCGCCTCCGATGCAAGATCCCCGAGCTTGGCAGTCTATTTTACTGCCATTTAGATGTAAACTGCTCCTTTGTGTCATTCCAGGAAAATTGCATAAAATAAGTCTAACCTGCGATAAACTAAGCAGCGAGTATTTCTCCGTCAGCCGCTAAACAGCGTGCATGACAGGCGGATGGGCCCAGCACTCCGGGGCTGTACCAGCAACGCTTGTGGTGGTGTCTTTACCAGCCTGAGAAAGCAAATCCTGCATGTTTAACACCTTTCCTGTTCAGGACACAGCCCCGTCTCGCAGCCTTGCCTGGCATGGCTCTTCCATCAAATGTGTACAGAGGAACCCATGTGTGAGGCCAGGTCCCAGGCTTGCCACTGCATCTGTAAGATCAGATGCCCCAGTGATGGACATGGTTATAAAAACCTAAATACAGCACAAGGAAATCTTTCCTCCATTGTGAAAGCATTAGATGCTGTGAGTCTTAGTGATCTCAGCAGGCCAGGTCAATTCACGGCTGCAGAGACACCAAAGATGACGTTAGCCCTGCCCCAAAGGGCAGGGATCTTGAGACCTTGAGAGGTCATCAAGTCCAGCCCCCTGCACTGAAGCAGGACCAAGTGAACCTAGACCAGTGGTCTCCAACCTTTTTACGCCCAAGATCACTTTCTGAATTTAAGGGCAACCAAGGATATACCCCGTCGCTTCCCCAAGGCCCTGCTCCTTCCCCAAATCCCCGCCCTGCTCATTCCACCCCACCCCCCACCCATCACTTGCTCTTTCCCAACCTCACTCACTTTCACTGGGCTGGGGTAGGAGGTTGGGGTTCAGGAAGGGGTGCAAGCTCTGGGCTGGGGCCAAGGGGTTTGCAGTCTGGGAGGGGCTCTGGGCTGAGCCTGGGGCAGGCGGGTTGGGGTGCAGAAGAGGGTGAGGAGTGCAAGCTCTGGGAGGGAGTTTGGGTACAGGACGGGGCTCTGGGCTGGGGCAGAGTGTTGGGAAGTTGGAGGGGGTGTGGGGTGCTGACTCTGGGAGGGGGCTCAGGGCTGGGGCTTGGGTGCGACCTCCCACTGGGCGGCACTTACCTTGGGCAGCTCCTGGTTGGCAGTGCAGCAAGGCTAAGGCAGGCTCACTGCCTACCCCGGCCCCAAGCTGCTCCCAGAAGGGGCCAACACACCATTGCGGCCCCTGGGGGCTGCAGGGGTCACGTGGCGCCACACACTGCCCCTCTCTGCAAGCACCGCCTCCACAGCTCCCATTGGACACAGCTCCCCATTCCCAGCCAATGGGAGCTGCACAGGTGGTGCTTGCAGGCAGGAGCAGTGCGAAGAGGGAGACCCATACCCCCACCCCCCAAGCTACGGGGCCACACTGGCCACTTCTGGGGGTGGCGTGGGGCCGGGGTAGGCAGGGAGCCTGCCTTAGGGGCAGCCCTGCTGCACCACCAGATATCCCGATCGACTGGGAGATCCTCTGGGAGCGACCGGTTGGTGACCGCTGACCTAGACCGTCCATGACAGGTGTTTGAACAACCTGTTCTTAAAAACCTTCAGTGATGGGGATTCCACAGCCTCCCGTGGAAGCCTATCCCAGACCTTAACTCCCTTAGGGTTAGAAGGTTTTTCCTACGGTCAGTCTTCTTTCCTCAAGACTAAACCTGCCCTGTTTTTTAATCTGTTCTCGGAGGTCAGGTTTTCTTCACCTTTGATCGTTTTTGGTGCTTTAAGAGGCAAAGAACCCAAAGAGGGCTGTAACATGATGTCTCACTATTATTTAAGCTCCGGCAGTGTGCAAATAACCAGCCACACCGCGGGTCACCTCTTCAGCTGGCGTAAACGGGTATAATGCCATGGAAGGCAATGGAGCTAGGCTGACCTACGCTAGGTAAGGGCATGCCCACACACCTCAGCCTTAGGGTTCTGCAGTGTGATGCAGACAAAGAGGAGTGGTACTGGTCCCACTGTAGCACCTCGAGGCGGTTGTGCCAGGTTCTGTCCACAAAGACACCCTGCCCTGGAGCACCTGCACACGAACTAGATCAAACTAGAGTGGGGAAGGTCGTTCAACTTTGCAGCTGGACGAGAGAGGCAATGAGAGATTAAAGTGACTTGTCCCCGAGTCTGAACGCACATCTCCGGAGTACCACTCCAGTGCCTTAACCACCAGGCAAGGCTCAAACTGAACCTGCAGTGGGGAACGCCAAGGCCAGAGCTAGCCTAGGTGGGTTGAGTGGGGGATGGGGTTCTGCGCTAATGGATGGCAACGGGGCTTGTAACACTCACGTCATTGGCACCAGGATTTGGCCCAGGAGGCTTCAGTTTGGGACAGTTAGTTGGGATACGTCTGCACTGGGTTTAGCACCAACCCTTTGCCTGCTTCCAGCACCCCTTGCCTTTAGGATCCCAAAGCAGGTTACGAACATCAATGAATTAAATGTCACAAGCCCCCTGGGAGTATCTAGCCTTGTGCCCATGGGGAAGCTGAGGCCCAGAGGCCCAGATCCTCAAAGGTACTTAGGCACCAAACTCCCATTGACATCAACGGGAGCTAGGCACCTGACTCACTTTGAGGAGCTGGGCCAGAGCGACTTGCCTGAAGCGCATCGTTGGCAAATCGCAGACCAGAATGCAGGTTTCATGACACCCGTTCCCTTGCTCTAACCATTAGGATGAGGCTCTGCTTCCCGAGCCCTTTTTCTGTGTGTCTCCTCATTGGTTCTTGCTAGTGTAAAGGGTACTGCAAGCCTGGAGTTGTAACCCCAACAGACCATCAGCGGGCAGGATCAAATCTGGGACCTCTGGAGCTAAATGCATGAGCCTCTCCTGCATGAGTTAAAAGCCTCATGGCCCTTAGCTAAGGCTGTAGCAGACTCATTAATCTCGAAGGGGGTCTCCGGGCCACTAGTGGGGACAGAACACAAAGGAGGTGTGTGGGTTACAGGGGCATTGGAGAACTGGCTTGTAGTGGAGGCTCTGAAGTGTAGCTGTGACCCAGGGTCTCTAATAGCATGTCAGCATGAGTCAGGAACTTTTCCTGGGTCAAAAGAACCATCCAACCAGCTGCAACTGCCTGGCATTATTGCTGAGGGGGCTGAGGAAGAGGGGTAACGTGGAAGAGCGTAACAGAAGTCAGCCCGGTGCTGGCAGATTATGTGAGAACTACCTAGCCAGGTATCCATGAGGAGGAGAGTGATGGATGAATGTGGGGGACAGGGACAGGGCCAGATGAAGGAGGCTTGACCATCGCCTTGTGACAGCATTTGTTCACTTAACTGTCTCGGCCTACGCCCAGCTGTTTGTCTGTATATAAGGTCCTGGCTATGCGTATTTAACATTGTCCTTTGGTGACTGCCCCACAGTGAGGATACTGGCCCCACTGCTTCTCCCAGCTAATAGTGCTCCCTTGACGGCAGGCGGTAGAGACCTGTGTTTTGGGAAAAGGAGTAGCTAGGTGCTCGTCTTCGCGCCTCATCTGTAGGTGATTTCGTTAGCTGTGTCTCCGCAGTAGCTGTGGGGTGTGGTTTGATTGATGGAAAGGCTCTGAGATCCGGCTAGGCCTGCTACTTGCAAGGGTTAATAATTACTGCTTTAGTGCTGAATATATTCCCTTGGTGGTTTTGCTCAGCATGCCAGGAATCCCAAGTTAGATTGTCCTCTGAGCCTCTTTCTATACTTTGCGGCGGGGGGTGGGGGGGTGAGATGCTGGCTTTCTTTTTTTAACAGCTGCCTTTCTAAGGCTTTTCCAGAGCAGGGCTTGTCCGCTTTGCTGATGAATAGCGCTGCAGGTGATGTAGCCCTACCATGATTTCACTTGGGGATAATTGCTCCGTTTGCAACAGTAAATGGGAGGAACGGGTCTAAGGATCATGTACGTTTGCTCTCAGCCTGCCCCTGCCCTTGCCCTAGCAAAAGGATGGGCGTGGGGGAGCGCCACAAAGGGATGTGGGTGTTGCAATGCTGAGTGGTGCAGCATTTAACGTCCAGGTGCCCTGCCGCCCAGTGGAATACACAGCCCCCAGGGAGGCACCCCGGCGCCCTCGACAATGCACAGGGAGAGTTTAGGCCCCCGGAGCCTGGGGCGCTCAGAGGCCAGCATGCTAAGCGGGGAGCCGCGTGAGATAGCCAATAGGACACACTGAGGAGAGGAGTTGGGAGGGAAGAGGGGTGCAAGTACCTACACAGTTGACCCAGTTGGTGTGCCTTGCTGACAGGCAAGCCACAAACCCTCTCCTGGAGTTAGACTCCTAACCCGAGTCAGCCCCATACGTAGCCCAGAACAGCCAAAACCGTCTCTCTCTCCTCCTTACACTCACTACCTCGCTCACACTTGGCATGTGTCGCCCTGTGGCCCTGGTTGTCATGTCTACAGGGGCTGTGCTGGCCCCACACCTCTCAGGGGCCTGGACTGGCGCTCCTGCTGCAGGGTCTGACCGGTATCGGGTCTCAGAGGGGTGCTCAGAGCAGTCCTATGGAGTCGGGCTCCGCTGGCATGCTGGGCATCCCCCTCTCCCCCCCAGCCCCACGTAAAATCCCCTCAGGGGGCTTCTGCTTCAACTCATCAGCTGTGGGGTGGCAGCAGCATTTGAAAATGCCAACTGTGGGCAATGTAAGCACCTAGGGGGGTTAGGCACCTACAGGGTAAGATGGTGCCTGAGCTGCTGTTTTGAAAATGTCAGTGGTGCCTACGTGGTGGACTCAGGCACCTGCCTGCTTGTTTAGGTGCCTAAATCCCTTGAAACAGCCGACCCCAAGGCTCCAGCAGGATTTCACCAGAATTTAGTCCGAAACGCCTCCGCCCACCTCTCTTGCAGGAGGGGCTCGCCGCCGGCTCGCAATCCAACCCGGTGCTCAGTGGCACCCGGGACTGATCTCTGCCTTCAGGCTGTATGTGTCACAGGGCCCAGGCCAACACAGCTCCTCCTTCTCTGCTGGGTAACTCTTCCCTCCTCCCCCCCGGATAGACAGCCCATGGCCTTTGTACCAAACCCTCCTGCAACTGCTGCCCCTTCCCTCCAGCCATCTGCCCTAGCTTCTCCCCACTGGCCCTTCATCCCCAACAGCCATCTTTCCCTCTACCTCTCCCAATTGCCTGTCCCTGCTTCTTGCCTTTCCCCCTGCCCATCAATAACCCCTTCCTCCTCTTTGTCTCCCTTTCCCCCTCCTCCCCCAATACCCTTCTCCTCTATAACCCCCCACACACACACACACACACACACACACGCTCAGCTACAACCCTTTCCACTGTCCTGCATCCACCCCACCAGACCCGGATGTGACCAGCAAAATACAACAGTCATTTTGGTGGCACTCGGTTGCTTACTGTGTCGTTAGCACTTTGGGGCCCCCTCCCACTTCATTAGACTCTGAAGATGACCTTTAATAATTGCCTCTAAAGGATGAGAAGTGGCTGCCGAGCTGATCTGCCGGGGCCATCGGGCGCTCTCCAAGGGGGGCTGCTGACGCACTCATTAGGCGGATGATTCCCCGCTGCATGTTAATTTCACGTTGCTAAGGTCACCCTCTGCTGGAGCCTGCCCTGGGCCTGTCCCCATTGGGATCCACACCACAGGAATTGACTGGCTCTGGGGCTTGTGTTGCTAGGAAGAGGACCTGGGACAAAAACAATGGGAATAATAATACAGATAAACCAGGTCTTGTTTCCTCCACTGCGAAAAACCAAACAAAAACCTACTTCCAAGGAAACGACAGTTCAGCTGGGAGTGTAACTAGTTAATGTCATTAGTGGCGGTGGGGGAGTCAGAGGAGTGGGGTGGGACTCTTACAGCTACTGGGCCTTTGCTTCTCTCCCATCAGGGCTTCATTGGGATCACTCCTGATTTACACTGGTGAGAGGAGAATCTGATCCATTACCTCCAAGAGGTAAGCACATCAGGAAATGGTGCATAAGAATGTAAGAATGGCCACACTGGGTCAGACCAAAGGTCCATCTAGCCCAGTAGCCTGTCTGCCAACAGTGGCCAGTGCCAGGTGCCCCAGAGGGATTGAACAGAACAGGGAATCACCAAGTGATCCATCCCGTCACCCAATCCAAGCAGCACTAGATCTAAGGAGGGGCGCAACCCCCTGCAGGAAGGAGGCAACCAGGACCAGCCTTCAGATGAAAGGGACTGTGGACGGACTGGCCGTTGAGACAGAAGCAGAGCTAGTTTATAAAGGCTAGAGCATCCAGTCAGGCAACAGGCCTGAGTTTAAAGTGACCACTTGCAGAGTGGGCAAATACCAGAACTGGGAGGCACAGTTCGTGAGCGACCTGCGAGCAGGAATTCGTTTGCCAAACGATGTTAACTGGACAGCTGCAAAGAGCAACCAAATCCGTACACGCCACTGTCTGTGGACGGGCAGTTTGTGAAGGGAAACAAGTGACCACGGCCACCAAAGAAATGGCTCCTCATCAGTGGTTCAGCCTAACTACCCAACCTACGATGTGCTCAGAGCCTGGGGTTAGCTCCCCTCTTTTAATGGAAGGTGCTGGGGATTTTTAATAATTCTAGGGACCTGGATCTTAGCTTTCCGTTTTGGCTGGCTAGAAGCACCTCTGTGTGCTCTGCTGTTGCATTGTTTTCGTAACAGCTCAGATCACGTCATGTGCTACATCCCCAGCACCCTTTCCTGCAGCACTAGATGGTCCCTGGAGGACTCCCAGCCAAAGACTGAGGGGGTCTGTCTGCACTGCAGAGTATGCATGAGCTCTGAGCCCATGCTTCCCCTTCCATGCACACACAAATCAGTCTGACTTGGGTCACCAAGCACTCAGTACCTGGGGTCTAGGATCCTGCTAGGTGGATGGGTCTGAGCCAGAATCCTGCTGGGACTCAGGGTCCAAGCCCGGTCATTTTGCAGGTCAAGTTGCAGACCCGAGTCAGAAGGCCTGTGTCGTGCAGTGAGGACGCATTAACATGGCTGTGGGTCCCGGGGGCCCAGCAACTGTAAGCCTAGGTTTATAATGCAGTGTGGACGCTCAAGCAAAGGCTTGAAAACAACAAGCCCACAAGCCTGGGCCCCACAGAGCCAGGGGTGCAGTGCAGCCCCTCACTCGGTTCAACCTGGTAGGCTCTGATGGTACAATCCCAACACACTAGCAGGAGTAGTGCTGCTCCTAGGCTCGCAGCAGAGGGGAGCGACGGAAAAGAGGAGCAAAGCTGGGAATGGGGCTGGCGACTAACCTGTCATCTGCTGTAGTATCTGGGAGCCTTCCAGTCGTGCCTCAAGTGAGGTGATTGACATCTGTCACCTGTGGTTCATCCTCTCCCCAGGGCGAGACCTGCACATGCAGGGGTAGGTTTTTGTTTGGCTAAGGTTTTAGTTTATTTAAGCTCAAAAGCCACCTTGCAGTCATTCCGTGACAGAAACCAGCCACACTGCAGCTGTCAGTTACCTGTTCAACGTTGCAAGCTCTTTGGGACGATGTCGCCGTGTGCATTTGTAGGCCACCCACTGTAACCCAGAGGTGCCACCCCAGTATAGGTGCTGGGTGCGGGAGCAGCGCCACTGAGTGATCAGGAGATTCATTTAGCGCCACTGCCACCAAGCCAGGAATTTGTCACAGGTACAAAGGCTTAGAATCTGAGGCTGCCAGGGAACCAGCCTGCAGGCCGCTACAAACAAATCTGTGTGGTGCAGAAGTCAGGGCCAAAAACCACTTGCCATGACTCACTCAGCAGATGGAGCTGGGTCCTGGAGGAGTGACTTGCAGCTAGTCAGCCTTGCTGCCTTCTTCATGAAACAGCAACCCTTGACTCTTGGGTTAGCACTGGAAGCTTTTTAAAGTTCTGTCAGTTCCTTGGGGCAGTGGCTCTCAACCTTTCCCGATGCTGGTACCCCTTTCAGGAGGCTGATTTGTCGTGCACACCCCAAGTTTCACCTCACTTAAAAACTTCTTGCTTCCAAAATCAGACATAACAACACAAACGTATCCCTCCCAGCACACTAGTGCTGAAAGTGCTGACTTTCTCATTTTGACCATAGAATTAATGGATTGGAATATAAATATTATACTGATAGTTCAGGATGATACTTGAGCCTGCTTTTCATTTCTGAGCCTTGTCTGAAGCCCAAGCGACAGAACTGAAGCCCGAGCCCCAGGCAGCAGGGAAGATGCTTGTAGCTAAGTTTTGAGGGGGTCCCCTGTGGCATGGAGCCCCAGGCAATTGCCTTGCTTGCCAGTAGGGTGACCAGATGTCCCTGTTTTATAGGGACAGTCATGATATTTGGGGCTTTTTATATAGGCGCCAATTACTCTCCACCCAGTCCCGATTTTTCACACTTGCTATCTGGTCACCCAGCTTGCCAGTCCCAATGCCAGCCGTGCACTTGCAATCCCCTTAAACCTGTCACGTGACCGCCCTCTTGGGGCTGCAACCCCGCCAGGTTGAGAAACCCTGATCTACATGAGTTGAGTACCCCCTGGAAGACCTTTGTGTAACCCCAGGGGTACGTGTACCCCTGGTTGAGAATGCCTGCCTTGGCAAATGCTACCTCTGTGTGTGTGGGGGTGGGGGGGTGGGGGGGCGGGGGGAGGGGGGGAGAGGCAGAGCCTCAGCAGGTGTGAACTGGCCAGTGGAGGCTTTGGAGCACAGAATCCGGTGTTGGAGCCACTCCGTGCAATGTAAACGCTGCACGCATTCCAATCAATCAGGAAGCGGAAGAACACAGGCTGGCGCATAGTAGAATACATGTACTAGCATTGAGAATGTATGCGGCGCTTTTCACTTGTAGCGTTCCAAATGCTTTACAGCGGGGGGGAGACACTTTTATGTCTGTTTCAAAGGCAGGGAAACTGAAGCACAGAGCTGTCAGAGCAAGTTATGGCCAGAGCTGAAAATATAGCTAGGTTTCCTGATTCCCCACTTACCCATTGGATCATACTGCCTCCCCAGTCCACACTTAGAGCCCTTTGCCGTCCTGAACTAACTCATCACAGCAAACCCCTGTGGTAGAGACATAAAGGTCCAGGGAGGCGCTAGACACAGGGCGTGGGGTTAGAAAGCACAGCAGGTTGATAGGCAGCCTAGGAACGGATCCAGCTGAGGACCTACTTGTCTGAGTGTTCGTCCTTGCCTTAGGTATTCATATGCTCCCCACCCCTGTACTGTTAAAGTGTCTCACAATCTTTAATGCATTTAGCTACATAGCACCTTGTGCTGTGGGGCCGGGCTTTTCGCCCCATTGTACAGATGGGGCCTTGAGACACAGGGCGAGACTAGGGTCTAGCTTTTGAATGGTATTTAGGTGTTGTTGCAGTCAACATTGCAACAGCTCACGCTGCTTTAGGGGCATCATTTGTAAAAGGGATTTAGGAACATAGGCGCCTAAATCCTATTGATGGTCAGTACTGACATTCATGTAAAAACCCAAGCCTCAGTGACTGGCCAAATTGACACAGGAAGTTTGTGGATGAGGAGGGTGTTGAACTCAGAGCTGGTCAGTTGTGCGGGAGGGCCCCTAACCCCTGACCCTGCCTTCCTCAGTGTCATGGGGATGACGGGAGAGGGATGTGTGGTCTGTCATGCTTTGGCTCACCTGGCCCTGCCCATAGTCTCACCGGAGGGGGTTGGGAGGCGTTTTGCCGATATCAGATTATCTATGCCCAGAGGGCAGGTCTCCTCCCCCAGGGCAGGGGATGGTTTCCATATGAGATGCCAATTCCAAGCCCCACTTCTCCAGTGAGCCTTTTCACCTGTCTAGAGCCTCCATCTTTAGGCTAAGGCTGGGGCTGTCCAAAGGTCCAGGGATGCTGCAGTGTGATGGCGTGGGGGTCATCGCCTGGGGGGGGGTGGGGGCCGACGTAAAGCTCAGTGCTAGTGCAGTGCTTGCAGATGGCTGCCCATGGGGTGGGCAGGATGCCCTGGCTGGGTGGGCGGATGAGTGTCAGTGTGTGTGGTGGGGGGAGGGAATGCTGTGTGGTCCCGTCTCTGGGGTGTTGCTGCGTCAAACCGTTCCGGGGGTTATTAGGACAGTGGCGTGGGTGGGGCCAGGAGAAGGTGTGTCTCTGACTGTGCCCAGATGTCCTTCATCACCCAGCAAGGTATCTAACACCCCCTGCCAGCCCCCCTTGGTCATGGATAAAGCAGGGGGGATGAATGTGTGAGAACAGTATGAGCTAGTGGCTAAGCCAGCCAAGCGTGGGTGGCTGCTGGCTTTGGTGATGAGTGACGGTGACTGACTTCAGAGGGGCCACGCCATCAGCGGCTGGCTCACACCCTGCAAGCAGCAAGAGGGGAGGGGTTGAACAGGGCTTGGAGAGAGGCTGCAATGTGGAGGCGAATGTTCGGGGGGGCGAGAACTCACGTAAGTCAACAGAAGTGCTTCTTTCCGAGGCAGAGCTGAACCTCGGCGCTAGGGCTAGGGCCCCTCTATTACAGTAGGACCCAGAGGGCACGGGCCCCATTGCAGTGAGTAATGTAAAGCTACAGCGTGACAGCCAGCTTGTGCCCCAAAGACCTTCCAGCCTAAGCGTGGGTTGCTCTCATTGGACAGCTGGGAACGGAGGCGCAGAGCTGCGAAATGAACCAAGAGCTTCCCCATTCCCGAGCCAGCACTTTAACCACCCACCCACACTGGTCTCTGGAAGAGTCACACCGTTCCCCATCTTCAACTGGCCTCTTTATCATATTTGCCTTAAAAAGCCTCACGATCCCTTCATAAGAGCCTCCAGAGGAGGCCCTGGCCCTACTCAGCTTTCATGCTGCCCTCTGAGTCCCAGGGCTAGACAGTGCCTTCACCATCCAAAGTCCACACCACCGGCTCTGGCTCGTAACCAAGCGGGACCCAGGATTGGCCGTACCACACTCTCCAAACCAGTCCCCTAGGCAGGAACCAGCGCTTCAGCTGCTCATGGGCTGCTCTGTAAAAAGAGCAGGATTCTGTTTTACACACACATACGTACGCCAGAGCAGCCCACAGCTGACATGTGGAGAAAGGGCTTCTGTTGTTGTCTCTGCTGGTCACAGCCTGGGTCGGACCCAGGTGCAAGTCCGGAGTTCCCCTCCCTCAGAGGCCAGGCCTCTTCTGACCTCAACCCAGAGCACTGAGATAGCTAGGTCTCCCATTGCATCTATCACCATGGTAGCTGCATCCTCACACACAGGAGAGCGAGGAATGTAACGACATCATTCAAGCTGCTCCATGCTCGTCTTCTCTGCAACGTGCTTGGATGAGCTGGATCGGTCCCCATCCCTCAGTCTCTCCACACGCTGTATGTAGAATATTGCTGGGAGCGTTGACTAGAATTCCACACACCCAGTGAAAGTCAGCTGTGTCTTTGTGCTTCTGTCCCTGGGTGGCTAGTGATTTATTTGTGAATCTCCTGGGGTTTGAAGCTGGAGGTTAAGAAGATATTTATAACTAGCACCCCCTATTATTAAGATTGCCCAACACTTCCCATAGTAAGACCCTGTTTTCAATTGCTTATAACTTTGTCAAACTTTTACTGTTTGGGCTGAAATTTTCCATGCACCATGTCTGCCAGGCTTCCCACTTCAGGCATCTGAATTGAAAGCAAGGGGACTGTCTGTCCTGTGCCCATGATGCTCTTTCTGCTGGGCCCAAGCAGTGTGGAGGAGGAAGCTGCCTGATTCAAATGCAGAGGGAACAGGAGCCAAACCTGCATGGGGGGAGAGCAGACTCATGAGCACCATAGTGGAAGAATGGGATTGGAAGTTGACAGGGAGGAGGACATGGGGAGACTGGGAGATGAGGGAGGGAGGGAGGGAAAGTAGGACGGATGGTTGGGCAAGGAGACTGGGAGCAGTCCAGGAAGCCAGTGGTAGGGAAGAGACATGACTGGGGCAGAGACAGGTTGGAGGGGATGGGAACCTTAATTTTGGCATTTTCTAACTTTGGAGTGCTTGACTTTGCAACATTAATGTCCTCAACATTGTGTGTAATTATATAGCTCTACACACAAAGAGCAAGCAAGCAATAATGCAAACCACAGCAAAATGTACACATGATGAGAGGGACGACTAGACATGGAATTGTAATATGGAGGCTGGATCATACCTGAGGTCTCTCTAATTCAGTATCCTCTTTCCCACAGTGGCCAATAGCAGAACAAAACATTATTTGGGGCTGGGAAGTTACTCAGCCTTTAGAGATAGAGGGGAGACTGACGACATGTACCAAAAACCACCCGTGACAATGTTTTTGCCCCATCAGGCATTGGGAGCTTAACCCAGAATTCCAGTGGGCAGCAGGGACTGTGGGATAGCTACTTACAATGCACCACTCCGTAAATCGATGCTAGCCACGGTATTGAGGATGCACTCCACCAACCTACTGTGCTTAGTGGGGACATACACAATCGACTGTATCAAATCACTTTCTAAAGATTGACTGCTATAAAATCGACCTAATTTCGTAGTTTAGACATACCCTAAGTGCCTTATTCATATAAGTCAATGGGAGTTTATCCTGACTAATGATTTTGGGATTTACCCCAGAGAGGTAATTGCTGTGGCTTCTCCCTCCTCACCTTGCTACAACTAAACTACCAGGCAGCAACAAAAGGCACAAGTCTTGTTGCAATGTGGTAAATGTTCCCCGCACAGCAGAAAAGCTTCAGGAGAACAGTCTGGTCTGGTAGTTAAGTGCACTGGAGTGAGACTCAGGCGAGCTGGGTCCTATTCCTGGCTCTGTTGTGTTGGACAAGTTTGTGGGTCTGTTTCTTTCTGTCTTGTTTATTTCAATTGTAAACTCTTGGGTGCAGGGCCTGTCTCTCACTATGTTTGTACAGCACCTAGCACAATGGAGCCCCAGGCTAGCAATCATTAATATACGCGAGCGCGAGCTAGCATTGTTAGATAAAAGGGACAGCTTCATGCCAGGGTTAACGGCATGTGGCTCAAGTTTAACCTCAATTGTGGATGCCTTTGATAGTCACCTAACTGTTTATACAGCACCAGTGGTGTGGCAGGGGCTTCAGAGGCAGGTGTGAAAGCAATGGGCCTGATTCTCCACTGCCTTGCACCTTGCTCCATCCTTTACACCTGTGCAATGGGAGGGCAAAGTGTTGGCGTTGAGCCCTCGGTGGGCACAGGTGTGAATGGCTGTGCAGGGTGAAGCTGGTGAACAAAACCCAGAGAGCCTGATTCTGAACTTGCCTGCGTGGAACGCAGAAGCAGCCCCACCCTGGCGAACCAGGCTCGGTGAGACCGGAAGCGCTCACAATGTGAAGACCCAATCTGGGTTACGTGGGCAAGGCTTACTCACCTGAGTAAGGGGCAGCAGGAGTAAGCCCTCAATAAGCAGAACCCATAAACTACGCCAGCAAACGCATCCCAAAATACATTTTATATCTGGAGCCTCAACTGCCCTCTGAGTCTGCTGTCTGCCTCCAGGTTTCTAGACGGGGCCAGCGCAGTATGACAGCGAGTGGTGTACCCAAAAGAGGAAAAGGCCTTTTACCCGTAGGAGTCAATAAGCTGTGTGAGTGGGATGCTCAGCTGGTGTAAGTCGACACAGCGCCAACGATTTCAGTTACACCGGTTGTAGATTTGGCCCCACGTGCCGCTCTGGAGGAAATGGCTGGGGCCGGTTCTCCTTGTGTTCCCAGGATGATCCATTGGCATCAGTGGAGTCACTCTGGAATAGCACAGGGGTGAGTGAGATCAGAATCAGACCCAGACACCCAAGCCCCCCATCCCCACCCCGCAACCCCTCCTCCCCCCAGCCTGTTCCCAGGTTCCCTGCTGGGATTTCGCATTGGGCTGGAAGGAAGAATTATTCATCAGCACCCAGCTAAGTCTCAGAGGAGCTGTTGAGCCCAGTCTGGCTGTTTGTGCTTCTGCACTGAATCACCTCAATTACAGGATTTACTTTGAGTCTAGTTTGGGAAAGAGGTTTAAAAAAAAAAAAGCCCCCTCCCCCTGGCAGTGGTGACAAAGGCCAAGAAAGACGTTACGTCGGCACCAGGAGGGGTATAAATAGGCAGCTGGTCCAGAAAGGAGCCAGATGCAAACAGGAGGCTGGAAAGCAAACAAAGCTTCTCTCTGTGCGTGTGAGAGCCTGGCGCCCCCCTTCAAGATGCCCGAAACCTTGCTTCCAGTCCCCTTCCTCTGTCTTCTCGCCTTGTCTTCAGCCTGCTACATCCAGAACTGCCCTCGAGGAGGAAAGAGAGCCTTGCCCGACACAGAGCTCAGACAGGTACGAGAGGGGCTACTTGCTGTGTGCGTGGGGTGGGGTGGGGCTAATTCTTCACTGTGTGGTGAACTGTGTTCCCGTACAATGTGTGTGTGCGTGCGTGCACGTGTGTGTGTGTGTGTGTGACTGACTGAGTGTGAGTGAGTGTACTTCAATACTCTGGGCACAAGGGACTGTCTTCCAGTCCTGGGTGTTTTCGGCAAACTCCTATGCGGAGACTCTATTCGAGTTCTGATGTGAGAGGGACGGGGGCAAACTCCTCGCTGGCTGGCAGCTAGATTCAGCTCATTGGCCTGAAGCTCAGATTGGCATTTTCAAAAGCTCCTAGTTCTTGCTCCAACTTGCTTCCTTTACAGAAATGAACTTACGTTGCTTTGAGCGAAGGAGCTTTGTATTGACGCTTCTTAGAGACAAGGGGGGGGAATCTCTATTTAGATTTAGGAAAGGTGCCTCTAAGTCCCCCCACCCTTGGCCCCTACTTGGAAACTGCAGAGAGAAAAGCTAGGGAGAAAAATAGGGAGCCAGTGAAATCGACTGAAATTCTTTGGACTGGGAAACTGGGGGCGATGGGAGGGAAGTGGTAAAATGATGGGCACTTCACTGGAACAGGGGCTGTGCCTCCTAAAGAGGAACAGCAGACATTCGTGATTTCCTTCTGCCACCTAACACCCTTTTAATGCAAGCTTGTTCCACAAACTTTAATAGTTCTTTTGGCTTGTGGTTAAAGAAAAGAATGTTTGCTCTGTTGCTAGTTGTAACAGCCTCAGTAATGCACTCGCAGAGAGAGGACATCTGAAGCCCATTTGAAGAGCCAAATCCTCAGCTGGTGTAAATCATCTTCAATAGAGCATGACAACACCAGCTAAGGATCTGACCCCCAAGAACCCAGGACTTGTATTTCTTGTGGAAAGCGAACAGATGAAATTTTTTTTAAGTTACAGACCTTCCAATGTACTTAGGGTGAAATCCTGGCCCCACTCTGGTCAATAGACATTTTGCCGTTGACTTCAACGCAGTCTGGATGTCACCCTCAATGCAAATGTGAAGTACCAATAATGTATTTAGAGTAATTTCAGAAAGAAAGGCTATATCATAAAAGTAATAGCACCAGTGCTTTTGAAACACACATTGATTTACATGAGGCACTATTGTGTTACTTTCTTAAAACATTTCAGTCATAGCCAAGTGTTTTACACCATTTCATTTTGGTTCTACCACATTTTGAGCAGATCTGAACACAACAGTTACCTGAGAAATTATATATCAATTTGTAGACATGCAGGTTATAACAAGAGGATTTAAAATAACCAGAGTTAATGGGATTGTCTCTTCCTATTGTGGCTGACTTGATTTTTAGACAATGTCTCTGATGTATGGTAGCTTCTCCACCTATGGAAAGTTGGTCCCAAAAGTTTTTGGACCATTAAAGAACCTAACAAATTAAGCACCATGGACAGGGCCACTGTGCTGACCAATTAGAGCCTATGATCAGCTTTTTAAACCAGTTCCTTCTGATCAAAATTTCAGTGTCCCCAGTCACCAAATAGAAAATGTCATTTTGAATGCAAACATCTCTAGACCACAATTTAATTTTCCATTTCAATAGGATTCACTGTGGCTGGCTTTAGACTGATGTGGCTTCTAAGTGTAATTACTAAGGTTAAGATTTTGTCACATTTTTAGTAAAACTCACAGACAGGACATGGGCAATAAACAAACATTCATGGAAGCCCGCAATCTATCTAGGATTTTTACTAAAAATAGGGGGGGAGCGGACCGGGGGTGGAAGAGACTACCGGCGCCAGCCCCCATTGCCGACGGCGGTGGCTGACAGCTGCAGGCCCCTTGCCATCCCAAGTCACGGGGCTGAAGCTGAAGCAGAAAATGTCATGGAGATCGCTGAAAGTCACCGAATCCGTGACCTCCGTGACAAAAATCTTATCCTTAGTAATTACTTTCCCCTGTGGTTTGTGCGTAGCCATGATCCCACTGCTGGTGGGCAGTTATTAAATGGGGGGACCTTTGACACAGAGATACACAGCATGTGCTTGTATTGCCCCCTGTCACTGAGTAGCCTTTCCCTTTTATCCTGAAGAGAGTGTGCAAAATATAGCCCCTTCATATAACGGTCCACAGTAAGCTTCCTACGCTAACTGTGAGCTGGAGCTATATGGATTATAGAGCACAGGAGTTAATAATAATGCCTGGCTCTTATGTATCACTCATCAGCAGCAGATCTCAAAGTGCTTTACAAAGGAGGTCACGGTCATTATCCCCATTTTACAGATGGGGAAACTGAGGCACAGAAAGGTGACATGACCCACTCAAGGTTATCTACCAGGCCAGTGGCAGAGCCAGGAACTGAATCCAGGACTCCTGAGGCCCAGTCCAGTGCTCTAGGCAACCAATGGCCTCTCCCAGCCCACACAGGCTTGTTCCCTACTGAACACAGCCTACCGTTCTCTCCTGGCTAAATCTGACCGGTAGTGATCAATGGCTCCATGTCTAGTTGGCAGCCGGTATCAAGTGGAGTGCCCCAAGGATCGGTTCTCGGGCCGGTTTTGTTCAATATCTTCATAAATGATCTGGAGGATGGCGTGGATTGCACCCTCAGCAAGTTTGCAGATGACACTAAACTGGGAGGAGAGGTAGATATGCTGGAGGGTAGGGATAGGATACAGAGGGACCTAGACAAATGAGAGGATTGGGCCAAAAGAAATCTGATGAGCTTCAACAAGGACAAGTGCAGAGTCCTGCACTTAGGATGGAAGAATCCCAGGCACTGCTACAGACTAGGGACCGAGTGGCTAGGCAGCAGTTCTGCAGAAAAGGACCTAGGGGTTACAGTGGATGAGAAGTTGGATATGAGTCAACAGTGTGCCCTTGTTGCCAAGAAGGCCAATGGCATTTTGGGCTGTATACGTAGGGGCATTGCCAGCAGATCGAGGGAAGTGATCGTTCCCCTCTATTCGACATTGGTGAGGCCTCATCTGGAGTACTGTGTTCAGTTTTGGCCCCACACTACAAGGATGTGGAAAAATTGGAAAGTGTCCAGCAGAGGGCAACAAAAATGATTAGGGGTCTAGAACACATGACTTATGAGGAGAGGCTGAGGGAACTGGGATTGTTTAGTCTGCGGAAGAGAAGAATGAGGGGGGGATTTGATAGCTGCTTTCAACTACCTGAAAGGGGGTTCCAAAGAGGATGGATCTAGACTGTTCTCAGTGGTAGCAGATGACAGAACAAGGAGTAATGGTCTCAAGTTGCAGTGGGGGAGGTTTAGGTTGGATATTAGGAAAAACTTTTTCACTAGGAGGGGGGTGAAACACTGGAATGTGTTACCTAGGGAGGTGGTTGAATCTCCTTCCTTAGAAGTTTTTAAGGTCAGGCTTGACAAAGCCCTGGCTGGGATGATTTAGTTGGGGATTGGTCCCGCTTTGAGCAGGGGGTTGGACTAGATGAACTCCTGAGGTCCCTTCCAACCCTGATATTCTATGATTCTATGATGGAGAGGCTACCCCTTCCCTTAGGAAGCAATTGCAGAGCCAAAGTGAGCTTTCTGTTATGCTGTTTTATTTGCTATTCATCTTAAGTCCTCTCTTCTCTCATATGGCTAATAAGAACATCCAGTATTAAAATACTTAATGACATACATTGTGGAAGGGATACTAACCCCCAAACTGCAGGGATTAAGCCAAGCTCTAGGAAAGACTAGAAGGAGCCCTAATGCAGGGGGCAGCTTATTCCACATCTGCCTAGTATGGGGCTAGGCACCTTCTTCTGAAGCATCTGGTACTGGCCATAGTCAGAGCCTGGTTACTGGGCTGGATGGACCATGGGTCTGATCCAATCTGGCAGTTCCTATGTTCTTTCTTAATGTGACCCCATCACTTCTAGCTATTCCCCTTTGTACTATCCTAAGTAATTCCTCTCACCCGCTTGAATGTAATGACCCCCATCGCTCCCAGAGGTCATCAGCCAGGTTGCACCCCAGACCTTCAGCACTACAACACTGATCTCTAGCACTTGAGCTAAAGGGATAACTCCGTTACTGTTAATAGCAGTAGGTTGTTATCCTCCAGTGGGTGGACACACACACACACACAAAATGCACTGTGCTAGGATTGGTTACACTGACCTCTTTCAATGTTTGTAGAATCATGCTTACCCTCCCACCCTTAGTCACTGCTTAGCCAGACTACCCATATTTAACCCTTTCCCGCTTTCTTTCCAAGACTGTCCCTCCAGCCCCCGATCACTTTTTGCTGCTCTTCTTTGAACTGCTTCTAATTAATTAATATATTTCTGTTAATGAGGTGGCCAGAACTGAATGCTCTATCCCATTGGTGGTCTCAGCAGAGCTGTTCTGAAAAGAGCACCATTGTATCTCTTTACCCCATAATGCAATAAACCAACATATTGAAAATTCTAGTGGGGAGGAAATTCCCTTGACTAGGAAGTTCTAAACATGGGAGCGGAATTGATGTAGCCCTGAAAGCAACATCATTCTACAGCTTGGCTCTAATTCCTTTAAGGCTTGAAGGCATCTTTGCAAGACAGCCACCACCATCCATGAATGACATTGGCTTCCATATAATATGGTGGAAGGCAAATTGTAGGAGACCTTTAAAACAAGACTGAACAAAAGGAGGCACAATCTGGCATTGCCAACAAGGGAAAGAGCAGACAATCCAGTAGGCCATTTCTGTCTCCTGGTTTTTGGACAAAAACGATGACTGCTAATGCCTAACGCTTATCTAAAGCGCTGGGAGCCACAAAATATTTAAACCCCTGCACTTACTTCCAGGGTTTGAGAGAGTGAATAAGCTCATCCTTCTGCTCAAAAAAATAAGTTAACTTATAGCATCATCTTCCATGGAAAGATCTGATCCCAGCTGCTATTCTATCAACTGAAAATGATTGTCCCCTACATTGGTAACCTTACAGGGATGCGTCCTCCATTGAGAAAGCTGCATATTACTTCAGGGGAGGATGAATATTATGCTTAAAGTATTTGTCGATTTTATAAATACCTGATGAGGTAGGTATATATGGCTTAGTTCACCCACTATTGAAATGCAGCCATCTAGTAAATGGAATAGGTGCCCAGATACTGCAGTGATGGGCATGGGATAAAAACATGAAGGGGTGGAGGGAGTTTGTTAACAGCAAACACCTAAAGCAGAATATCAGCTCCAATTGAAGCTGCAGGGGGCGCTCAGGGAGGCAGGATGTAATTAACTGGGTGCAGTTCTTCTGGGACACACCCACTCTTATGGGCTCTTTCATTGCATAGAGGCCTTGTCTGCAACAGGTGGAGAGGGATAGGGAAAATGTGTGACCATGCAGCTGGTTTTAGGGTTGATTTCAGAGACCCAGTTCTGCCTCCTAGCTCAGGTTAAACAGGATTGCTGAAGGATTTGGCCCATAAAATCAGCTAAGAATTAACCGCCATTCAACACAATGGGAATTTTGCCATTTATTTCAATGGGGAGCAGGACCTGGCTCACAACCTTCAGACCTGGCTCACTGGTTATAACAGTGTCCCATTCATGCACCCGATTCTCCTGGCTGGTTACTCCATGGACTCACCTCTGATTCCCAGCGGTGAGATCAGGCCCCGTGCTTATACCATGCATGAGGGGTTTCGCTGTTCCCTGAGAATGAGCCTCCCCCCAATCCCCATGCAGCCCCTGGCAGGCTGATCTGTCTCCTGTCTTCCCAGTGCATACCCTGTGGCCCCGGGAACAGAGGGAACTGCTTTGGCCCCAACATCTGCTGTGGAGAGGAGCTCGGCTGCTACGTGGGCACTTCCGAAACCCTGCGCTGCGTGGAAGAAAACTACCTGCCTTCCCCTTGCGAGGCCGGCGGGAAAGCCTGCAGCTCAGGAGGGAGATGTGCTGCTCCCGGCGTTTGCTGCAATGATGGTAATAGAGGCATACCCCCCTACCCAGAACAAATACAATGGAGAGAGGAGGCACCTCAAATAGTAACAGCCTTTGCTTAGTGGATCATCTCCTCTCCTGGATACTGCACTGGCCCCGTTTCTGTAGTAGCTGAGCCCCTCACAATGTTTAATGTACTTATCCTCATAACACCCTACTCTGTGATGTAAGGAAGTGCTGTTAGCCCCACTTCGAGATGGGGAATTGGCCACCATCAGCAGCAGGATAATGAAAGAGATGGTATGATCCAGAATGTCAGCTGCTTGACTCTTGGATTGGACCATTTCTAGAAATACAAGTAACAATAATGGACCAAACCTGCCTGACATCTTTAGTTTTTGCTCAGTCATGAATCAGGACAAACTCCTATTGACTTCCCCAGTGGGGCGGAGGGGTCGCTGAGTAACTGACCTCAATGGGCATTTTGCAGGAGTAAGGATTTGACTCAACACAAAAGCCTATGGCTTATATGACACTTTCTATCTTCAAAGCTCTTTACGAGCATTAACTAAAGAGCTCACCAGACTCAAAGATAGGGTTGTAAAAGTATTACTATAATCCCGATCTCCCAGATGCGGAAACTTGTTTGCCCAAGTCTACATAGCATGTCAATGTCAGAGCTAAGATTACAACTCAGGAATTCCCCACTTCCAAACTCCATTTGTAATGTATTTGCTGGCAATATGTTATTCATCCACGATGTCTCTGTTTGCTGTAGTGAGTTCCAGACAGGTTGTGGTCTCTGGTAAACAAGGGAGACAAAGCTGGAACATAAGCTCCGTGGAAGTCTTCTTGTGGCTGTAGGTGTAGCTTTTCTGTTTAATAAGTCCCTTCTGTTTAAGAAGGTGCATGGAATCACAGCCTATGACACCAGTCCCTGGAACCCACTGCTTCATGTAACATCAGTGATAACACTTTGGTTTCTTTTCTTGTGTCAAAGAGAGCTGCACCATGGATACCATTTGCCTGGATGACGATAGTGACAGAAGTCGAGAGCCCTCAGAGAAGAACCTGACTGTGCTGGATGGCTCGGCGAGTGACCTCCTGCTCAAGCTGATGCATTTGGCGAACAGGCAGCAACAGGGGAAGCACCAGTTCTACTGAGGGAAAGAAGCAAGATCAGAGATGAGTCTAACAGCGAGTATGTTGCTTACATGCCGCAGCACCTCAGAAAACCCTTACAAGATGTAAAGGAACAGCCCTTTGAGAGCATTGTAAATATGTGGCCAATAAAGTCTTTTATTGCACTGTGCTATTCAACTTTGTCCTGTGTCATTTGCACTGAAGTCTTCGGCACCAGGGGCTAGATCTGCAAGAGCTCAGGACTTTGGGTGCAGAGCTCATTTGAAGATCTGCCCATCAATGTCCCAGCGGGAGCTGAGCTCTTTAGAGAAGCTGGGGGGCGCTGAGCACTCAGCAATCTGGCCCTCTGCGGCTCAGCAGCCCCTCCTCATTCAGTGGAGGGGAGAAGGAGCACCACATGTGACATCACTATTCAGCTCTTCCAAAAGCCTTTGCCAAGTTCCCCCGGCTAAGAGAGGCAGCAGACAGTTCAGATGTACACTGCAGGCAGAAACCAGACCTCATGGGGTACAAACCTTCAGCAGTCCCCCCCACCCCCCCGAGCACTGACTTAGAGGCTCACTCCTGGCAGCACAGGAGTTTCCCAGAAGACTCCCATGGGAGTTCTGTCTGGGGACAATTCTGCACAGCTTGGGGTGTCCGATGGAAGCCCCCCCGCAGGGCAGGCTAGCTGCAGAGAGTGGTGTGGGTGAAGTTTTCAAAGGTTCCTGAGCACCTGTGGGTACGTCTACATGACAAGCAGAAACCCAAGGCAGCGAGGCTCGGAGCCCAGGTCAACAGGCTCGGGCTCACAGGGCTTGCACTGCAGCACTAAAAATAGCCCTGCAGATGTTCAGACTCGGGCTCCCAACCTCACCCCTCTGGGCAGGTTTCAGAGCCGGAGCTGCAGCCTGAGCCAAACATCGACACGGCTGTTATTAGCACCATAGCACAAGCACTAACCTGTAGGTCCGGGCTCCAAGACTCACTGCTGCTGGTTTCTGCTTGCTGTGTAGACATAAGCTTCGGTGACGGTAAGTCCCATTGACTTTCAGTGAGACTTGGCCTCCGAAGTGCCTTTTGAAACTGGGATTTAGGTACCTGACTCACTTAAAAGCTTTTAAAAATGTTATCCCCTGGACGTTGGACACGAAGACATTTTAACTCCAGTTGGCACCAAAGACTGTCTTTGGAAACTACCCCATAAGATTCCTACCCCGCCCCCTTTTTTGATTCTACGTATACAACCCCTCATCACTGGAGTAGCTGACCACCAGGGTCACTGTCATTCGCACGCATCATCTCCATTGGATGGCAGCACTGTTGAGGGACGCGCCCAAGGATCATTTGCAGCAGAGCCAGGAACTGAACGCAGATCTTGTGTGTCCCATGCTACTGCCCTGTCCATTAAACCAGCCTTCCTCCCGTAATTAGCTCTTGGGAAGATATTAATAATCAGCGGATAGGTTCAGCAGGCTCGAAGCCACAGGGCCAGCTCCCAAGACCTCAGACAAAATTCTCACATTGCCTTAACAATCTCCTCCCGGCCCTGTGAGGGGCAAGCCAGGAAGGGCCCTGATTCCACCAGTAACAACCAGACCTTGAGGGAGGATGAACCCAATGCAAGAGGGTGAACTGTCCGTTCTCTGCCTCTCCAGACAGTCTGCCACAGGACCCAGCTGAGTGCCAGGACTCGATCTGTTCTCCCCCCCCCTCCCATCGCATATGAACTCCATAAGTATGGCATCAGCCCCCCGATGCAGAAACCTGACTCTGGCTCTGAGCGTTCTCCTGCTGCAAGATACAGCCTCAGGGCCAAACTCTGCTCCAGGCTACACCTGTGTAAATCGGGAGTAACCCCACTGAAATCACTTTGGATTTATACCCCTGCAACTTCACACAACCCCTATGAAGAGGTAACTGCTTTGCCAGGTCCAATTCTGCCCATATTTGCATCCAAGCAACCCCATTGGCTGGGCAGAGTTTGCCCCAGGGGCTGTAAGGTCAATCCTGGTACAAGCAAATCCAACGTCTATTGGGCCAGGTACTCCACTGGTGTCAATCAGCCTAGCGCTGCCGTGGAGCTAGGTTGATTGACACCAGCTGAGGATCTGGCCCAAATGACTTCAGCACAACTTGAACCAAGGTTCGCCAGCCCTGCTAACAGGGTATCAAACAGCTCTCCCGAGTGATTTAAATTAATTGCACCAGCCAGCCTGTTGCTGATGCTCTTCTGTTGCCTAGAGCAGGGTTTCTCCACCTGTGGGTCGGGAGCCAAAATTGGGTCACCAGAATGTTTCAAAGGGTCACGTGACAGTTCCTGTGGCTCCTGCCCCACGAGGCTGGCTGGGCACAGCTCCCTGCTCCAGGCACTGCAGCCTGTGGGGTCCCAGAGCCACTCAGGTTTGGCCCAGCCGTCATGACAACGGGAGTGTGGCTAGGCCAAATCTGAGTGAGCGGCACCGCAACCCCACGAGCCAGGTCACAACTCCACTCACACACCTGTGGTACAGGCAGGGGTGCAGGGCCAAACCTGAGCAGCACTGCAGCCCCAGAGGTTGTGATGCCCAGAGCAGAGTCAAGCCCAGCCAGCCCCACAGCACAGGGGCTACAGGAGCCGCCACTGCGGGGTGAGTGCTGGGCAGAGCCCAACCCCCTGCCAGGGGGCAGGATCCAACCAAACCCACTCCAGAGCCCCAGACTATTTAGAGGGTGGCAACAGGTCATCAACACTTACCAACGGGTCCTGAGCCCAAAAAGGTGAGAACCGCTGGCCTAGAGGACATCCTCCAGGAAGAGCAATGGGGTGGTTTGCACAGGGCAGTGCACCAATGTGGGTGGCTGATTTAACGCTCTGGGTTTCTTGCTGTCCAGTTGGCACTAAAGAGAGCAGCATCTCGCTTACTGTATTTACAGAGTCCTCTGCGCTGAGGGGCTCACACTCTGCGGTGACGGTACCTAGAACGGATGGACGGATCCTGTAGGTCCATGGGTCGAATGAATGAATTTGGGGCTTTTTAAGTCAAAAATTCAACTGGGTGAAACGATTACGAAGACTTTAACTTACATGACAAGCCCCTGGGAAGTCTGGCTGTGAAGCACTGCACCATCCCATACGCCATGGAAGCCATGACGGGCAGCACCCTTAGAGCTGATGGTCGCCTACCATGCGTGGTAATAAGCACGAGCGCAAAGACGCAGACGCTCGACTTGCTGGCAGACGCGCCCCTGGATAGGAGCGCCCCTGGCTGGTTTTCATACAGGGTAAAACCCTTCTGTCATTCAGGCTTGCGAAGCCAGGCAGCCACAGAGCCAGACCAAGCCCTGGGGTTTGTGCCCGGGGCTCAGACATTGAATTCTGGGCAGCTACGGCTCCTCCCCACAGGCAAGCCCTGCTCATCTAGCAAAGCTAAGGGCCCGGCTCTGACGCTGCTCTGTGCAGGGGCTCCCTTGGGAGTTCAATGGCAGTCTGAGCATGGGGGTGGGGGTGCTCTGTCAGACCCTGGTTGGCTGCAGCCATCCTGGAGCTCAGAGCGGAGCTTGGCTGGCCCATGTGTAGCACTGGAAGCACGTGTCACCTGGTTTCCAGTTTCGTGACAAACCCAGATCTCAGGCCAGAGGGAATGAGCCCTTGTGACCGTGAGAGCTCGGGCTGGGGAGACACTTCCTGAGGGAAGCAATGGAAGCCCCATCAGTCGGGACACTGGAAACAAGGCACAGGGAGGAGAAGAGCCCTGCCTTGGCAGGGGAGGGACTGGCTGTTCCAGCAGACCCCATCCAGCTCCCGTGAGGCTGGGAACACATTTCCCGGGAGCCCAGGGCTGCTTTGGGGCTTGGGGTGGAAAACATGAAACGCTGCAGTTTTACACCTCTCTCTTTCGAGTCTCCCGGGGCACTGGAGCCGGCCTCCCAAAGTTCAGGGTTGTGACGCTGCCAAAGAACAGATTCCCATGAGCCCTGTGCAATGAACCCCCTGCAGCACCCAGATTGCCCTTGTGCAGCTAGCAGCTTCTCCCCGTCTTCACCAGCAAACCCTCACAGGCAAGCTAGCGAGTCGCGCTGTGCAGATGGGGAAACTGAGGCAAAGCAGTTAAGAGTCATGTTGAGTTTGGACTTGCCGTGAGTGCACATAGAGTGTCACACCCTACTGCACCCCCTGTGGTGGCTAGTAACAACCACAGACCCTGCTTCCTCCTAGTGCCCCCTAGGGTCAGGGCAGTGGCACAGAGGGGGCAGCTTGTCCAAAAGTAGCTCAGTTTTGGCACAGTCCTCATGCACACCTGGGAGCTCCTGGGGAGACCGTGCTCTGCTGAGCTGTCCCTGGCGTGCATCACCCCTAAGCAGATTTCACCCTCTCATCCTTAGTGACTTGCGGAGGGAGTCAGCATCAGACTCAGGGGCCTAGTTCAGGAGTTCCTGGCTCCCGGACACATGCTCAGACCACGTCGCTCTGATGAGACCATAGTTCAGCTGAGTGGCAGTCAGACAGCCCAAAAGGGGAAAGCGGCTGGGAAACACGTTCCTGAATGCAGAGAGCACGGCATTGTGCAGGCTTCTCTAGTCTCATTGTGCTGCCTCTCTGACCGGGAATTTGCAATGAGAATCAGATAAAGCACGCTGGCTCATTTGATGCTCCATTCTGTTTGAAACACCCCGTGGTCAGAGCAACCTGGGCTTGGAGAGGCAGGGCTGGGAAGTGAGATTTCAGAGATTGGGTCACCGCTATTACCGCGGGTGGCAATGTTCCCTCTAATTTTTGACAGGCCGTGTATGCAAAAAATTTCTTCTGTGCAAATTGTTGGGCTTCTGTGCAAATTTTTGGGCGTGCCATGTTTTGCCATGTGCGCGGGTTTAGGATCTGTGTGCGTGCACACACCTTAGCGGGAACAGTGGAGGGCGGAGAATATTAGGGCATGTCAGCATGGCCAGAGCAGAGGGAGAGAGGGCACCAGCAAGAGAATGATTTGAGCCCATTTCTCTGACCTGCTAAGCAAATAAATGGCAGATCAAGAGGCTTGGGAGAGGAGGGAGGCCGGCAAAGCAGCCAGCGAGGGATTAATCGCCATTGCCTGGAGTTACAGTGAAGCGAACGGGTTCCTGAGGAAGGCATACAAAGCAGCCCCCTTCACTGGACAATAAGGGGGCTGGCTTCTGATCACTCAGTACAGTCCAACCAAGCACCCCGTCTTTGCTTACAGCTCTTCTCTCACTCCCCTCCCTCTGACCCATCTAGCCCTCCCTCTCCAGCTCTTTACTATTCATGGCTTCTCCACCTCCAGCTCCTCCTCTCCCCTGCCCTCTCCCTCAGGTCCCTCCTGAGAACCCACCTGTTTATTTCAGGAGCGTTCTCCGCCCAGTGCTACACAGGAAGGCAGCCTAGAGGAGCACCATGGTCCCCTCTGGCCTGGGAATCCATGACACCTCTTGAAGCGACCCCTCCTCCTCCATCTGCTAATGGCCTTTCCTCTCCTCATCCCACGGCTTGCGTGTGCCCCTTCATTCTCGATCGGGGATTGCCACAGCACCCACCACCATAGCATCTCAGGCCCAAATCCTCAATGCTATTTAGGCACCTAACTCGCAGGGATTCCCATGGGAGTTCGGTGCCTAAATAGCCAGGCAATTCGTGTCTGCAGGGAGACAACTCTACTGGACTCCATGGAGTCTTCTTAGAAGCAGAGCTTGTGACGTACATCTATAGCACGTGTAACCCACACACTGCCTGGGTGTGGTGTTCTGTCCCATCTAGTGGCACCGAGATCACTTAGAGATTAATGAGTCTGCTCTATAGCCTTAACTAAGTGCCATATGGCTTTTAGCTCATGCGGTAGAGGCTCATGCACTGAGGTCCCAGGTTCGATCCCGCCCGCCGACAACTGGGGTCTGTCGGTGTTACATGCTCACATTTACACAGAGCTTTGCTCTGTTAAGGACCCCTATAACCAACCCCACTTTGGTGGCAGTAGGATTCGGATCCACGTCCTTCAGAGCGAAAGGCCTTGGCAGCTACAAACAGAACAGGAGGACACAAGGTTAGAGTTTGAAAGGTATCGAGGTGGTTGAAGATTGAAATCTGAAATCTAGGAGATCCACACCTAGGTGCTTTTGAAAACTCCACCAGGTACCTGGCTGCATCTTTAGGTGCCTAAATACCTTTAAAACCCTGGCCCAAATTCCCCAAACTGGTAGCAATTATAGACTCAAACCTCTCATGTGAGCCAGCCACCAGAGGGAGACAATACCTCACACTGTCTGAAGATTATGTGTACAGTGCCTAGCGCAATGGCGTGGGGGCCACTAGACACTACCACAATACATTAACACCAGGATCAGAATCTGACCCATCGACTCAATTGAGTTAGTCTGTGTTTATACCCATGAGAGGTCAGAATCAGGCTCGCTGATTTCAGTAGAGTTGATCTATAGGTACACCAGTGTACCTGAGAGCAGAAGTTATCTCACTGGTTACTTTTCTTTAATGCCTTGCGTATTTTTTGCAAGCAAAGCAGAGAGATAGGTCTTTCATCTGAGCAAACCACACCCGCATCACACAGCAAACCACGGAGGCTTCTGGACTAGAGCAACAGCCCTTTCAAAACGTCAGGGACCCGACACTGAGAGTCCAGTGCCTGGAAGTGCATAATGCCACATTATCTACTGATTGCCCTGTCACGTATAGCTCCCAAAGCTGGAGAGACAGAGAAGTCAGTTCAGTGGGTCTCAGGCTGCAAGCACCCTCACAACACAATTATTACATAATCTTACAGTTAAAGAGCTCTCATCCCACAGGGTGATTAGCCAAGTGTATATCTAGTGAATCACACAAACAGGAGGCAGCAGAAAGCCTCGTTAGGGCCACCGAACCCCACAGCTGTGCAGAATCACTCTCTACTACATATTCATTCTCCCGTCGAGTCAGGTTCGACGTGAGCCAGGTCATGGGGTTGCCATAATTAACCAGATTTCACGGGTAGAGAATTTGTCCGGATAACTTACACTTCCCTTTGCTCAGCGTCATCCCAGGACTCTCACCCTCGCTGGCTTCTTGCTCCATGGAGCAGAGTGAAGTTCTGGGGCTGTTCAACACACTGGGTCTAGCGCCTGACACGTTTCAATGTTCTGTATGTTGGCGTGACGTTCCGCTCAGGACAGCCAGAACCGTAAGCCACAGAGTTACCCCCCTGCCTCAGCAGAGATTAGCCCGTGTGTCAGCTCCTTGCCACACCAGCCCGCCTGTGTCAGCTCCCTGCCACACCAGCCCGCCCGCTTCACTAGCAAACCCCTTGAAACTCTGCCAGTCTAAACCTTGCCTTGCAGGTAACAATCAGTGAATTGCAGTTCCCCGGAGACGTCTCCCTGCAGCATCTAGTCCCTCTTGCTGGCTGCTCACAGAAATTACTAAATCCGCTGCCTCCAAAGAGACAGCGTGCATGTCAGCTGGTTAGGTTTGCTGAAGACTCACGCTTACTTCAATAGGATAGCCGTGAGCTGGTTTATAGTAAAACTAGGGAGAAGTTTATTAACAAAGAACAGAGACTTAAGGGATACTAAGCAAGTATAAAAGAGAGAGGTGTGGTTACAAATAATACAAAACACACCTGATAGCAACTAATTTAACAAGTTACCATCTTTGCCAAAGCAGTTTTCTTCCCTATATGAAGTTACCAGCATCCCTAGCCCTCCAGGCTAGGGGATCCAACTTTCACAGGCTGCCGTACCTTTATGTCCCCACATTGATGGGTCACTAAAAAGTCTTTTTCCTCCCCTTGTATTACCCAAAATCCATTTTCTCTGCCGCAAGAGGCAGGAAGTCTTCCTGGGGTGCATATTCTGCCTCCCAGCATGATTGTTGAACAGTCTTCTCCTCTATTTGTTTATCTGGATGGCTTTCTTTACCTTACATGTAAATGTACTTTCATTGTCCTCTGCCTGAAGTCTAGCTGGTCAGACAGGTAATACACACCCCTTTGTGCCCTGCCTCCCAAACACATTTTGAGAACATGTTTCTAGCACACATCTGTAACTCTTTATACACAACCCATACATCCATCACATGACAGCGGGTACCTTACATGGCACTTTTGAGCTACATATTATGACAACAGTGTGTTGGGGCAATGCGTATGTCAGAGTTGATGCGAGTTACAAAATGGGGGTGCTCTCTGCTAATTGGCACTGAGGGGCTCTTAGGGTCACAGCTGGGTAAAACTTTCTTGTTGTGTGTCTCGGCTGCTTTGCTTTTTCTATTGGGGTGTGATTCGGGACAAGTGCAGAGTCAAGGCACCACCAGCACCCTCACACTGGCCCCTGTGCAGGAGGGGAATTCACCCCCGGCAGTTTGCAATATCCTCCTCGTTTCTTTATTCACCCAAAAACGTCCTAAACATCAACATCCCCTTTTGTTCAGCATGAATGTGAAGAAGTGACTGAAATAAAAACTGCTGCCAAACCCAAAGTACAGGCACATGGCTCTTCCCAAAACAGAGGCAAATACAAGGCTGTCCAGAAATCTGAATGAGCTGTGTGGAGGGACTCTCTGGGTATTGTTTGAGCAGAGGGAGGTGTGTAAATGTAAGAGAAGCAGGAGACAGCACACACACACAGAGACAGACAGTCTGGACAAGCTCAGTGAGTGACCCCGAGAGGAGCCAAGAGAAGGAGTCTGGTGCCAGAAAAAGAGGCTTGGAGCAGAAAGCAAAGAACCTATCTCCTGTTTGGTTCCTTCTGTGTTCAGGGAAACAGGACTTTGTGTTCACCCCTTGTAAATAAACAAGATTGCAGCGAAGAAAAGACCTGATTCTGTCATCAATTTCTCCTTTTAACTGGAACTACCCACAACCCCCCAAATTCAGCGAACCACTCGGGTCCAAAGGGGCAACAGGGTGTTGAAAAAGAGAAGGAGCACACTTACCCGTTGGACCAGGAGAGTGCTGGTTGGATGGTAGCCGGCCTGTGATGCAGGCGACGCAAAGGCACCGCCTCAATCGGCTCTGACGGTCACCAAGCTTAGGAAGCAACCATTTATAGAGTCCCAAGAGGGAGGAGGCACTCCAGGGAGGTGGAGCAAGAGGCAGAGCTTCCAGTATCGAACCGGGCCGCCTCTCTGCTGAGTAATGCCGTGTCTGAGGAGTCACAGCCACTATATATGTTGCTGCGCCCGCAAATCGCCCTGCTGCTTGCGAGGGTTCCTTCTTAGAACTCTCTTTTGGGTCTCAATCCTGCTCCCCGGGGAGCTGTATGGGGTCAGCCAGGAGGATGAGGCCCATCTCTCCTAGCTAACTAGTGGATAAGAAAGTACAGAACCTGGTCTGAAGCCCCTTAGAGCGAATGAGAGTCACATAGGCTGGCTCAGGCCTATAAAGAGCAACTGTGTCTGTGTGTAATTAACAGGCAGCTTAATAATGAGAGAGAGGAAGCTCTTCCCCCTCCTAATCATTTTCTTCTGTGACCAGCTGTTTTTGACTGTTTCTCAGGGACATGTACTAGCCTAGCAGCCTCACAAGCGGGTCTCCTGGAAACAATCCTGACTACAGACTAATGAGAGATGAGAGGAAATGGAAACCCTGGGATTGTCACCCACAGACTTTGAGAAATAGCAGATCTGGACCCACCGGCATCCTACAGAACCAAAAGCATAGCTCTGAAGCTGGCATTCAGATCTCGATTGTGGATCTAGACTATTGATCCACTGATGCCTTGTGTTGTCTCCCACTGGTGGACTCCTCTTTTCCCTTTCTACAGCAGGCTGAGAAAGGGCAGCCCTGTGTTATACCCCAGTGCTCAGCCCCTTTTCCAGACAGGGGCTCTCAGTCATTCTAAATCACCTACAATAATACCTGGGGGAGAGTTTATAAAGGCAATCCTTTCTCTCTAGTGCAGTTACATCTTTAAGTCTTTGACACACTCTTTTTTCTCCTCCTTTATAATTTTAATGGGAGTTTAGCGCTTAGGCACCTTTGAAAACCTCACTAGGGGTTTTGACACCTAAATATCTCCATAAAACGGGCCCTCGGACTCCAAATTTCTGGGTTCAATTCTGGCTCCGACATTGACTTTCTGTGGGCTCATAGGCAAGTCACTTCCCCTCTCCCTGTCTCAGTTTTCTATCGGTCCATCTAAGGTATTTATAGGGCCTGTTCTGGTAACTGGGCCTACAAATGTACCCAAATTGTGAGCTCAGCTGCGAAGAGCCAGTGAAAGTTCATTCAGAGTTACAATAACATGAAACAAGAAATGTTGATGGGAAAAGGCGCAAAAGGGAGACAGAAAAACAACATGAGTCCAAACAAAGAGGCCTCCACATAGAACTCATGGGCTGTGTTAAGACCATGCCTGGTAACCAAAAGAAGTGTGGGAGCAGATATCAATGAACCAAAATGGGTGTGTCAGAAACTAGGCCTAATTGGTGGACAAAATAATGAGAGGAGGAGCTATTCCCTTCCCCCCCCCCCCCATTTTGGGGTCCTCAGAAAGAGATTTTGTGGAGGAATAAGGAGCAGGTTATCATGAAGCTGGCTGATGAAAGGAAGGGAAAGGAGCAAGCTTCACCATCGCCTCCATGCCCACCATCTCCTGGGACTCTGGACCTTCTTCAGCCTGGATTGAAGAAGAAGAAGAAGAAGAAGGCAGGCACAGGAGCAGGTCCAGCTGCAGACACATTCATTGAGCAGCCAGTGACCTGCTGCTGCTGAGCTTAAAAGCAGGCCTACTGGCTCTCTTCAGCCAATCAGGTGGGCTAGCCAATGAAGCAGTCCTGCTGCAATCCATCTGAGTTTATTAATTGGCCCAGAGGCTGGTCTGGCTAGTCCTCAGGTTCAGCTGAAGGAGCTCACTCCTGACAGCCTAACACTGTTTAACGCTGGAGCATTAAACTGGGTTGTGTTAACACTTTTGATTCTTTGGGCCCTTCTTTTCCACCTAAATTAATTGAGGATCTGGGCCTAAGTGACTTGCCCAAGGTCACACAGGAAGTCTGTGGCAGAGTAGGGAATTTAGCCCAGGTCTCCTAACCTAGTTCCCCTAACCACTAGGTCATCCTTTTCCCATCTGTGGAATATGGGCCTGTTGCTCTTTATCTGCCTCACAGGGTGTGTGAGGTGCACTCAGTTAAGGTTTGCACAACGCTTTGGGCTGTTTGTATGAAAAATGACATTACAGTCCCCCTATCCTAAAGAGCGTATTCTGTCCTCGCTCTACTGCACCGGCCAGAGCAATTCTCGTGGGCCAGATTCTGATCTCACAGTAGTTTTGTACTGATGTAACTCCACTGAAGTCACTCTTAACTTATACCATCATGCAGGAGACTGGAATCAGGCTAAATGGTTTGAGTGGAATCACTCCAGATTTATAGTGGTGCAAGATAAGAATCAGGCTCTAGGATGACAGCAGATAAGATTTCAGAACCCTCTAGAACAGTGGTCCCCAAACTTTTTATGTGGCACCCCCCTCTTATCCATAATGGAACCTGTCCGCCCCCCGGCAACCATGGTCAGGAGCTGGGAGCGGGACCGGAGCTGTGGTAGGGAGTTGCCCACGGGTTGTGGACGGGGCTGGAATGGAGCTGGAGGCAGACTGCATTGGGTGGTGCTTCCACCCCCTGTCGGGAGGCTGGCCCGGGCCTTGCCACACACCCTGGACGTTCCTCCAGGCCCCGCTATGGGGGCACACCCCACAGTTTGGGGACCACTGCACTAGATGGCTATTAGTATTTATGTCGTGTCCTTCTTTTCCTGTTCATTGGTTTAAGTGAGGATTCACCGCTTAATGTTGACTGGCTGACCCTGCTCAGATTTCAAAGGCAGGGGTGAAACAGCCCCTCTCACCCTCTCTATTGTCTACCATGCCCTCACTAAGTGGCAAATATTAAAGCAAGCCAACGAAGATGACAAAGGTTGCTGATTAGACAACTGTTAAGTGTCTGGAACAGTGTACGCACCATTTATCCAGGCCCTGGGATGGGTGGTGACAGTGCCAGGATAATATAGCCAATAAATGTAAGAGTTTCAGGACGTTATCCATGTCTGATGAATTTATGCTAGACAGGAAGATCTTAATTGAGCTAATGAAGGTGAGGGGTCAAGGTGAGCAGCGTCCCTGACTGATTTCACTATCTGTCAATCTCTCTCATTAACGCTTAGCAGCATTACTGGCTGCCGGCGCATCTTCAGTGCCGAGACATCTGCTTTTCTCCCGATGATTCAGCACTGCGTTGGACAACCCGGGGGCATGGTTGCACGCAGAAAGTTAGTGATCGCAAATCACCATGGGGTGGAGGGGGGGAGTCACTTTGGGCAAAATGGTTCAGGCCCCCGGCAGGGGCTCTGAGGACAGAACTAGCGCACCTGCAAAGCAGCCGCGCTATTCAGCCTCGTGGCGGGTGTAACCCAGGCAGCCGCAGCGCAAGCTGCCCAGCCGGCCCACCTCAGCCGCCCCTTGGGGAGAAGGAACTCCGTCTGCTTGGCCCTGGCGACCTCACCCTGGCACCAAAGAGGCCAGGTGTGGCAGAGCCGTTGTGATGTAGACACCGGAACTCGGAGTGCTATTATCCCCAGTGCACTGAGGTGAAACTGAGGCACAGAGCAACTACGGGCATGTCTCTACTGCAATCACAATGTGATTGCAGCTCAAGCAGACACACTTACACTAGCTTTAATCTAGCTAGCTCCGGTACCAGAGGAGTGACAGTACAGCAGCAGCTCATGCTTCAGTGTGGTCTAGCCCCACGAATAATTGCCCAGGGCTCCGATGGGCTTGTACGGTCTGCGCTAAAGTACATGCTGCTGGGGCGTCACCCCTTCAGAATCGGAGTTAGCAAGATTACAAACTAACTCAGGTCTGTGCACTCAAACTGTAACAACCACCCCACCTGATGGCAGGACAGCCACACCCTACGCAATTTGCCCCCGGTCAAAGAGGAAGCCTGGATCAGAGCAGAAAATTGAACGCAGGTTTCCCGAATGCCAAGCTAATACCTAACCCCTGGATGGTACTTTCTCTTCCTTTCAGCCAGGCATTACTCACTTGGCAGTGGCATCCTGGCCTAAGTGGCTACAGTGACATTGACCCAGGGTTAGCTCTTTTGGGTATATAGTCCATTTTTGCAATTGACAGATCAGCTGTTTGGGAAGAGCAGGAAAAATTATGCTCAACCCCCTCAGAGTGAATCTCCATGAGTAGGTTTCGCTGCCTTTGTATTTCCTGCCGAAACTGTTCAGAAGCTGTTTTTCCTTCTTGGTGGATAGGTCAGTTTGCTCAGACTGCCTCTGCCACTTAGCTCTGCAGGCCTGTAACCAGAAACGTTAGGTTTGTTCACTTAAAAAAAAAAAAGGGAAAACTGTTCTGGAGAAAAAAAACAGACTCTTCCTGTCTGTTTAGCTGCTAGTCCCCAGTTTGCAATGCACTGGAGCCGGTGATCTGTGGTGGAACATAGGTTAATCCACAACGGTTTGTGTGTTCCTCTAAACTGTGGCTGTTCTTCTGATGTCATTAACCTGGCAATGTGCCCGGTGTCCGAGACCCTACAGTGCTCAAGGCTAGAAGGAAATGAATGCCCTTGCAACAGGAACGCAGTGTTACTCCAAGGAATTCACCCTGCAGGACAGCTGGAGTTTCCAGGCTGCAGGATCATTCAGAAGTGGTGCGTACGGCAGTGTAAATTAGCCTCCCCTTTGGTGGGCATGAAGGAATTTCAATCCAATAATCTTATCACCTTCAGGGAAACTACACCTGTATTCCCTCTCCAGGGTCTAGCAAGGGCATAGGCTCCTGAGCTGTGTCACCCCTCCTGGGCGGAGACCCTATATCTCTCTCTCCCTCCTGACCAGGGTTTCCCAGCCTGACTTTAAAAACCTCTAAGGAAGGAAATTCCACCACCTCCCTAGGTAACACATTCCAGTGCTTCACCAGCCTCCTAGTGAAAAAGTTTTTCCTAATATCCAACCTAAACCTCCCCCACTGCAACTTGAGACCATTGCTCCTTGTTCTGTCCTCTGCTACCACTGAGAACAGTCTAGAGCCATCCTCTTTGGAACCCCCTTTCAGGTAGTTGAAAGCAGCTATCAAATCCGCCCCACCCCATTCTTCTCTTCTGCAGACTAAACAATCCCAGTTCCCTCAGCCTCTCCTCATAAGTCATCTGTTCCAGCCCCCTAATCATTTTGGTTGCCCTCCACTGGACTCTTTCTAATTTTTCCACATCCTGCTTGTAGTGTGGGGCCCAAAACTGGACACAGTACTCCAGATGAGGCCTCACCAATGCTGAATAGAGGGGAATGATCACTTCCCTCGATCTGCTGGCAATGCCCCTACGTATACAGCCCAAAATGCTGCTAGCCTTCTTGGCAACAGGGGCACACTGTTGACTCATATCCAGCTTCTCATCCTCTGTAACCCCTAGGTCCTTTTCTGCAGAACTGCTGCCTAGCCACTTGGTCCCTAGTCTGTAGCGGTGCATGGGATTCTTCTGTCCTAAGTGCAGGACTCTGCACTTGTCCTTGTTGAACCTCATCAGATTTCTTTTGGCCCAATCCTCTAATTTGTCTAGGTCCCTCTGTATCCTATCCCTATCCTCCAGCGTATCTACCATGCTTCCAGTTTAGTGTCATCTGCAAACTTGCTGAGGGTGCAATCCACACCATCTTCCAGATCATTAAGGAAGATATTGAACAAAACCGGCCCTAGGACTGACCCTTGGGGCACTCGCTGGATACTGGCTGCTAGCTAGACATGGAGCCATTGATCACTACCCTATACTTAACTCGAGTTCCACAGGATGACTGTGCACTGAGTGAAGAAGAACTTCCTTTTATTTGTTTTAAACCTGCTGCCCATTAATTTCATTTAGTGGCCCCTAGTTCTTATATTATGGGAACAAGTAAATAACTTTTCCTCATTCACTTTCTCCACACCACTCATGATTTTATATACCTCTATCAGATCCCCCCTTAGTCTCCTCTTTTCCAAGCTGAGAAGTCCAAGCCTCTTTAATCTCTCCTCATATGGGACCCGTTCCAAACCCCTAATCATTTTAGTTGCCCTTCTCTGAACCTTTTCTAATGCCAGTATATCTTTTTTTGAGATGATTCCTGACATCCCATTTGCTTTTTTGACTGCCGCTGCACATTGCGTGGACGTCTTCAGAGAACTATCCACGATGACTCCAAGGTCTTTCTCCTGATTAGTTGTAGCTAAATTAGCCCCCCATCATAGCATATGTATAGTTGGGGTAATGCTGCCTGTTGATATTTGTGTACTGCTTTTGGAGCCTCTTGGGCTGAAAGGTGCGTGATGAAATGTAACTGTTAGAAAATATTCTTCTGCCAGGAGCAAAGCAGGGAATTGCCGCATCCTAGGACTTCAAGGGAAGGTGAGGGCCATGCCAACTCTGCTCGCTGACCCCCAGCGGCCCCGACTGACTGTGCCAATTAAAGGAAACTTGTAGACGTGAACTTATGTCTCGCCATGTTTGGAATAAGCACCAAGGAGCAAATGATTCCTTCTTCGCTGACCTCACATCCTCGACCCTGGATTATTAGCAGTGCTAGTTGGTGTGAAAAGCAATGCCTTGTATTTTTTAAGGGAAATGAGTGACGATGGTGGTGGCATGTCTAAGTAGTTGCAGCAGGTGCTATATATACAGGCACCCCGGGAGGAGCGAAGACAAAACCTGGAGGGCTTTCCTGAGCCCACTCGAGAGCGAAGCAGGGTCAGCAGCAGCCACCATGTCTCAGAACGCCCTCGCCATCTGCCTCTTGTGGCTCCTGGCTCTCTCCTCGGCCTGTTACATCCAGAACTGCCCCATCGGAGGAAAGCGATCGGTCTTGGACATGGATGTCAGAAAGGTACGTGATGCTTTCCTTACCGTCAGGCTGTTACGGTGAATCTGGGTAAAGACTCCTCATTGACAGCCTGTAAGCGTGACGGTCCCAAGCTGCCCTGATACTGTGCCGAAGCCCTCAACTCCCACCCAAAAGGATCACGTCCAGGGTGCGAAAGGAGAGATTGCTGGCAAGGGACTGAGCTGTGCCAGCTGCGATGGCAGCTGTCTAAACCCTAGCAACTAGACACGCGTATGTTTTGATACCCTGATCAACACCACGCGCAGCTAGACTCTGGCTCACCAACTTCCTTCACATAGCTGTGGTGTGAATTTTGTAAAGCTTTGAACAAGCATTAACTAACATTCATTACCAAGTCCCTCTTTTCCTTCCCTTCTCCTGTCCCCCATTCCAGCTGTCTCTGTGTTCAATGTTCAGCCAATTAGGAAAGCATAGACTATAGTGTGTGCCAAACTCATGGGCAGTAGAGAAGTGCATCTTGTGATCGTCAGGACTTCATTCAGCGTCTTTAAATAATATATTACTGACGCAGCTAAAGCTGAAAGTGTGTTTAAAAAACAGTGGAACACATGCACGAGCCCCATTGCAGATGAGCGGTAAGCAGCCAGACTTTTCAGCCTTGGTCTTGTGGTCAAAGCATTGGATGGAGACTGAGAGGGAGGCCAGAGATCTGGATTCAATCCCCAGCTCTGCTACAGACACGCTGTGTGATCTTGGGCAAGTCCTTTAATCTCTCTGTGCCTTAGTTCCCCATCTGTACACTGGGGATAATAATCTTTCCTTTAGCTGTCTTGTCTCTTTAAAGTGTAAACCCTCTGGGGCTGGCTTTATGTGCGTGTGTACGGCACCCGGCCCAATCGGGTCCCATTTCAATCAGGTTCTCCAGGCACTATTGTACTACAATTATCAGCCCAGCTGTACTGAGGACATCAGAAGTCTAATTTGGTGGTGAATTGTAAATACTGTTACCAGTGTAGCTATCTATATCAGATTGCCTTATAGGCAGGTCTGGGAGCAGCCTCTATTTTGAAGGTTGTTCAATACTTCCCCATATAGGTCTGTGTTTTCAGTTCCTTATAACTTTGCCAAACTTCAACTGCTTGGTTTGAAATGTACCGTGCTGGGTGTCTGCCTCGGCTTGAATTGTCTTTTGAAAGGTTCAGCTAAAATATCTTGGCCACTTCCAAGAATGAGATGTCCGGGGGAGCATAGACTGACTGTTTTGCCCATATTAAAAAACAAATTCGTACATCTGTTTTGTTGAGGCGCTCTAGCATCCCCCTTCTTTGGAGACGGGACCTGAAATTTGGGAGTGGGGTCACCCTGGTATCAGGGATGTGCCTTTTGCCAGCCCCGTGGAATAAAGCACTCAAATCTGGCCACGTTACAAGCCTCTGTACTTACTTAATAGAGAGGTGTTAGAGTTTGGCAGCTAAATTCTCTGAAGATTCCATCTGCCCTGAGCATGTGCCAGCCCCTCTCATGTGCTACATGGGACTGGCGTGTGTATGACCCATTCCCACAGAATGACTGAGCATGCTCCAGCCCGGGACTGCTGGGGCTGAGCAGGCCTTTCTCTGCAATTGTGTTCCCAGTTGCTGTGGGCAGGCGGGCGGGGAGAGGGCACTGTGATGCCAGGCACCAGAGTTAACAGAAGAGAAGATTCTCTCCTGTGCTCTCAGCAACCCGCCGGTGGGTGCCCATGCAGCTTGGAAGAGAAGGAAGAAGCTGCCTGACTCAGATGCAGAGGGGACGAGAACTGGATTGGGGCAGTGGCAGCGGGACTAGCCTGGAGCAAGGAGCCTTGAGGGGGCTGAGCGCACATGCTGAAACACAGAGGAAAACACCACAGGGATGCAGGCAAATAGTCTGCGTCGCGTGTCAGGAATGCCGGCCGGCTGGCGGGAGGTGGCCAGCCAAGAAATAGCTGTGATAGACCAGCAGCAGGCCGCTGGCCAGTTACCACTCGCTGGCTTTGGGAGAAGAGCAAGGTGGGCCACATAAGGGGCAGTCGCTGGCTGAGATGAGTTTTCAGTGCTCTGCTACATGTTCCTCCAGCTGCCGGCCCATTCTTGGGGCACAGGCACAGTCGGGACTGGGGAAGAAAAGGCCTGCAGCCTTTCCAAACCTATGCCACAATGTTAAGAGCTATTTTGCTTCAGAGGAATATTTTACTGATCATATTCTGAGTCAGTCTGTATAGCTATAATGTGTATCCTGTACACATGAGAGGAGATATCATCCCCAGTACCAGCTACACTGGGAGACAGGGGGGCAAAGGGAATGAATCCAATCATACTCCCTGTAACGCCATTTAATCAAATGGTTCTGAGGGAGGCAAAATCTTCTGGAGCAATATTTCCCTAAGGTGGGAGGCCACTGCATAAGAGATGCTGGTTAGGGCCACAATTTGGGTGAGGAGGGAATACGTTTGCATTGGTTAGATTCGAGAAAGCTACCCAGCGATTAGTGATGTATTAAAATAAGACGTAATTCTGCTCTCTGTTGAACCCGTGCAACTGTAGTCAATAAGCCTGGGACAGTGCAACTAAAAGCAAAGTCCGGAGGTGGGGGTGAGGTCTATATTTGTTCATGTGACCTGCAATTTGTTCTGTTTTTCAAAGCATCCCTTTTCCTAGCCAATGAACTCCTAGGTCAAATGTTAGGATCTGGCTGCTTTCAAGTGGGTAGGGCTGCCAGGAGCTTTAACCCTGAACTGATACACAGAGGCACCAGTGTTCGGTAGAACCCACAGCAATAGCTGCTCCACTGCCCGCCTCGGGTCATTGATCTTCAGGCAAAACTTGGGGACTTTCACATAAAAATCATCATCTAGCTGGGGCCTAGGAAAGCTGTTAGCGCAGCTAAACACTGTGCTTAATTAAAGAAATACACAGCAGAATACACTAGGAGACCCAGCCCAGCAAGCGGAGCAGAGTTCTCTAAATAGGAGTCACTTGCCAAGTATCAAACACTACCGTGGTCAGTGGAGTTACACCCTGGATTAGTTTAGCCCAATTTGCTCAGGATGGTCTCACCTGTTTATGAAAGGGGCACCGTCTAATGCAATGTTTCCAAACAATTCCCTCCCTGGGCTGGCAACTAACAGCGTCAATTATTTAACAATCACAAAACAAAATGATCCTTTATCCCTCCCACTCCCAGGTCGTGTTTGCTTCCCCCTCCCCCACCCTCTCACACACGCACACCCCCGAGCTAGAATAGTGACACCTGCACTGGTCAATTTCAGTTTGGGGTGCTGCTAGTTATTTTCACTCCATGTCTCCGATGAGGTGGGTTTTAAATTTATTTGGGCATAAGCTTTCATGGGTTGTTAGTCTCTATGGTGCCACAGGGACGCCTAGTTATTTTCCAGTCGGTTTCACTTTCTGGGGATGCGAGCCCAGGTTATTGGGGTTGGGGTTCTGACCCCTCCAGAGAACATATCATTTCCCACCACATCCAGTTCCACAGAGAGATCCCATGAGAAGATTTCGCTTTCTAGTAAGGTTTCTAATACCAGTTGAAAAACTAGAACTGAAGCGCTAGGCCTGAGCAGAGCATACAGGGGCTCCTTAAATACTGGCAGATGATGGCAGAAAGACACCATCCTAAGGGCTCAATGGACTGAGCGCAGTGGCAGTCTTTCCAATGGGCTTTGAATCAGGACCCAAGCAACTAGGGTTGCTGTTTTCCCCGTTAACCAGCCTTTGGGTTTCTCTCTCCCACCAGTGCATCCCCTGTGGGCCTAGGAACAAAGGCCACTGCTTTGGCCCTAGCATCTGCTGCGGAGCAGAGATGGGATGCTACTTCGGTACTTCAGAAACCCTGCGATGTCAAGAAGAGAATTACCTGCCAACACCCTGCGAGTCTGGCAGGAAGCCATGCGGGCCCAGTGGTGGGACCTGCGCAGCCCCTGGGATCTGCTGTAACAACGGTGAGAGAGCACTTGCTTAGCTTTGACTTTAACCATAGCTCCATATGAACTAGAGCACAATCCCTCCCACACCCACAATTTACGGCTGTTAAAGTAACACTTCCTATCTATTCTCAATACTCCCATGCACTTTTAACATGGGGAAAACGGGCCTTGTGATTAAGAGATTGGGGTGGGGGGAGAGGAGATGGGGCTTAGTAGATATGAGCTTTACCCTGCCTCTGCTACAGACTCCCTGAGGGACCCTGGGCCAGTTACTTAACCACTTCATGCCTCAGTTTCCCCATCAGTAAAGTAGGGATCATTATACTTTCAGCCTCACAGCTCCATTGACTGATGTTTGGAAAGCACTTGGAGATCTCTGGACAGCACGCAGTGGCAAGAGTTCTGCAAAGGCCGTGGGCCATTATCTACTGCTCAGGCCATAGTAATTGTGGACAGAGAAGAAGTGGGGAAGTTAATATGGGTGACAGACCAGGCAGTTTCCTCCTTTCCCAGAGGAGAGAAATCTCAATTAGCCTGGTCATTGCCGCAGGCAAATTTAGCAGCAGAATCACATCAGGCCAAACCCCATGCACAGAAGCGAAACTCACCCAGCAGGAATAGTTTATAATAGCTTTCCCTTTGCAGGAAAGGCACCACACACACATCCTAGGCCAGACCCTCAGACACGTATCTTGGTATAGTACCAGTGTCTTCCATGGAGCTACATGCATTTACATCAGCTGAGGATCTGGCCTAAGGTGTTATCCAGCAGAGCTATACGTAACTCCAGTGGCCAAATTCATGCAGCGTTTCCTTTTACGTGCTTTTGTTTCTCTTCAGAGGGCTGCATGGTGGACTCGGCCTGTGACCAAGAATCGCCGTTTTCCTAGACCACCTACTCTACAGAAGGGATGAAGCCACATGATTTGCCATCTACGAGGCTTTGCAAGACCAAAAGCCAGTCCAATAGGATGCATTAATCCTCGCCGCGCTGCACCTTGACAGTCATTTAAATGACATCCCCAGCTAGAAATAAAACTTGTACCAAAAAAATCCTGATATTTCTTTTTTTGCCCCCTGGCTTTGTAACAAACTCAACAGCTTTGCTGTCTGCTTAGCTGGGAATCACATCCCCCCTCTGGACAGGAGACGCTGCTTCTTGGTATAGCCTGGATGAGGGAGGGGAGGAATGTAGGTGATTTACCTAAGCAGGCAGCTAAGGACCAGGACAGGGGTTTTTGTGATGCTTTCCAGCGGTCCCCAGGATTGGGAGGCACCATGCTACCACCTGCCCTTAGCATGAGGGAGCCTTGTCTGTGCCTGCCCGGGGTCAGCTCCCTGACACCTCTGGCAACACAAACACTCCCCTCCAGGCCTACGCAGGCTCCACTGCAACACGCCACCCCTCAAGCCCTCTGAGCGTACCCTGGAGTATCCAGTCCATGGTCCACTGGACACTCGGAGCATTCAGAGCCACTGCTCCCAAAGCAGCTGTATATCCCAGCTCTACCTCAGATCACTGCTCCGCTGGGCGCACAGTGCTGAGATATGTTGATAGAGAAAACAAGCAAAAGTTTACTTAGCAAGTGCGGAGATTCGAGGGATAGCACGAAGCAACACTGGAAACAAATGGCTACGTGTCAAATAAAATTCCAACATGCATTTTAGACCCAGGACTTAAGTAAAAAGATAGTCTCCTGTCTAATGCAGTATTAGTCACCAGCGCTTTACAGCCAGGCCTGACTGGGATCCCTCTTTCATGAGACTTAACACGGTGTCAGCTTGCCGCCTTGGTGAAAGGATCCAGGGTGCATCTTGGCACCTCCGGTGATATCCCCACAAGCCATTGGCCTTATTTGTAAACTGTATGCCCCCTGCTGGTTGATTTTTCATGTACACCTCTTTCTTCTTGACTGCACAATCTCTTGATTAGCATTTGGTTCAGTGTGCAACTAGGCGCCCATTACAAAGCATACAATATGCAATACCCACAGGACCAGAGAGAGCAGTAAACTCCTAGCCTTTAAGAACATAATTGTTAGTATAGATACATAAAGCCTTAAATATTATCCATATGTACATTTTGCAATGATTACGACTAGTGGGCTCCTGGCTTACGATAGCCACCTTACGTACCACCCTTTGGTGTACTAACATGTATATACCTGGCCCAGGGGATCCCTGACAGCCCATAGGCACCTCCTGTGCCCTCTGTCAGTTGGCATCAAGCGGTCTCTGGGTCACAGTTTTATCCAGCACCCGAGGGAGGTTCTCTGAAAAGTAAGGTCAGTGCATGCTGAGAACCTGGAAAGCCATACTAGGAATTAAGAGCATGGGGAATTGTATGTGTGCTCAGAGCAATGGCCCTGCCACCCAGATGCTCTAGGCGCTATCCCAAAAGGATGGATGTGGGATTGAAGAGGTAATGCTAGAAGAGAGAGCAGAGAAAAAGAAGGCAATGTTGTGCAGCTGTTAAAGAGTAATCAGAGGAAATATAACTACGAAGGATTTCGAAGCACCTAATGGCAACATATGCACTGAAAAGCAAAGTCCCCTTTTTAACCTGCTGGGTAGATAGTTCAGTAGGTAATAAGAACATAAGAACGGCCACACTGGGTCAGACCAAAGGTCCATCTAGCCCAGTCTCCTGTCTTCCAACAGTGGCCAATGCCAGGTGTCCCAGAGGGAATGAACAGAACAGGTAATCATCAAGTGATCCAGCCCGTCACCCAGTCCCAGCTTCTGGCAAACAGAGGGTAGGGACACCTTCACCTATCCATCCTGGCTAATAGCCATTGATGGACCTATCCTCCAGGAATTTATCTAGTTCAGCGGTTCTCAAACTGTGGGTCGCGACCCCCTTTTAATGGGGTCACCAGGGCTGGCTTAGACTTGCTGGGGTTCGGGGCTGAAGCCCAAGCCCTGGTGCCGAAGCCGAAGCCTGAGGTATTCAGCCCTGGGTGGCAGGGCTCAGGTTACAGGCCCCCAGGCTGGGGCTGAAACCCTTGGTCTTCAGCTTTGACCCCTTCCCTGCCCAGGGCAGTAAGAATCAGACGGACTCAGGCTTCAGTCCCCACTCCTGGAGTCGTATAGTACGTTTTGTTGTCAGAAGGGGGTCGCGGTGCAATGATGTTTGAGAACCTCTGATCTAGTTCTGTTTTGAACTCTGTCATGTGTTAAAAGATGCCTGGGGGCGGGGGGGTGGGGAGGAGGGGGACAACACAGAAGAATTTAAACAAGGCAGAGTATTGGAAGCCCAAAGGAGGCCCCTTCAATCAGAACAGAACCTTGGTCATTCACAGCTCTCTGAACAACTCACTCAGTAACTGTCACAACAAAAGCTAGAACAGGTCAGGAACCAGAATCTCCATTCTGTGAGAAGCTCCAACATTTAAAAAAAAAAACAAAAACAAAAAAAAACACAACTTCATTCAGATTCGGAACAGAGAGCCAAAAATTTCTACAAACGAATTCCTGAACTTTTGCATTGATAGCATCAAAACGTTTTGTCTTGACTTTTATATTATCCAATCTATTTGTTATACAGATTAAATAATGTAATATTAAACTTTTACTATATTAAAACCTAAACAAATTAAAATTAAATGCTTCCACTATTTGTCAAATAATTGATTGAAATCTCCATCTTCCCAGTCATTTGTGTTGTATAGAAAGGTTCTACCATGCAATTTAAAAGGAAGTGTTTTGATCAGGGACTTCATGGCACGTGGGGGATGGAGTGCCCCAATAATAATAAGACCATGAATGTTTGCAAGAAATGCCGGCTCAATAAAGCCTCCAGATTAAGAATCTGCTCATGAACCCCACATAGAGAATCCACGACCTAAAGGATTTAGAGACCACTAGTGATGTGCTCTGTGCACCTCACAGACAAACACATTTCCCTGCATCAAGCAAGCAAATTCAGCCATGATCAAGTTTGCCAGTGACACCAAATCCAGGAGGACAAATCCATATGAGGACTGAACCAAACCATGACAGCCAGCAGGAATTAGAAACGTGAGCAAAGCATGATTCAGTACTTACAAATCCTAACGCCACCTAGTGGAAACGAACAACAGAATCAGAGGACAGCTGTCTGGCAAGTAAATATGAGAAAGATCTAGGGTGAGAACAAGTGTGTAAGCGTCAAGTTTGATCTCATTACAAGGGCACAGTTAAGAGTGCTTGTACATCTCAACTGTGTGTTTCCATAGTTTCAAACACGTGGATTTCTCTTAAAAGGTTTGTCCTTAACTCTGAATTGCCCTGGTTTTTAATCTTTTTTCCTCACATTTTTATTACAACAAAACTTCTTGTAAAGATTTTTTTTTCGACCTTAATTTGCAGATAAGTGCTCTCAACCTTAAGTGGAGTTTAATAAAGATTTTTGTCTAGAAGGAGGGTTAGTTAAGGGGTAATCAGAGGAAGTAGCACTATGAGAACAGAAAGAAATTAACCAAAAAGAATTTATGCTGTAAATCAGTAACAGATCTCCTGATATCTTTTGGCTACAGCGTAGTTTTCCCCAAGGAATCAGAGAAATGTAGCACAGAAAGGGACATAAAGAGCTCATCTAGTCCAGCTCCCTGTGCTGAGGCTGGATCAAGTAAACCTAGACCATTCCTGACAAGTGTTTGTCCAACCTCTTCTTAAAAATCTCCAATGGGGATTCTTCAACCTCCTGTGGAAGCCTGTTCCTGCACTTAACTATCCTTACAGAAAGTTTTTCCTAATATCTAACCTAAATCTCCTTTGCTGTAGATGAAGCTCATTACTTCTTGTCCTACTTTCAGCGGACATGGAGAAAAATACACCACCATCCTCTTTATAAGAACCCTTAACATATTTGAAGACTTTTCAGGTCCCCGCTCAGTCTTCTCTCTCCAGTTTGTCCACATCTTTCTTGAAGCGTGGTGCCCAAAACTGAACACAGTACTCCAGCTAAGCCCTCACCAGTGCCACATAGATCAGGACAATTACTTCCCATGTGTTACATACAAAACTCCTATTAATACACTCCAAAATTATAGTAGCCTTTTTTGCAACTGCATCACATTTGTTGACTCTCATTCATTTTGCAGTCTACTATAACCCTTCCAGATCCTTTTCTGTAGAACTACCACCTATGGTTATTCTCCATTTTGTAATTGTGCATTTGATTTTTCCTTCCTAAGTGCAAATACTTTACACTTGTCTTTGCTGAATTTCATCTTGTTGATTTCAGACCAATTCTCCCATATATCAAGGCCCTTTTGAATTCTAATTCTGTCCTTCAAAGTGCTTGCAACCCTCAAACTTGGCATCATCTACAAATTTTATAAGCATTCTCTCCACTCCATTATTGAAGTCATGAATGAAAATATGGAATAGTGCCAACCCAAGACAGACTCCTGCAGGACCCCACTAGGTAAGTCCTCCTAGTTTGACAGCTAACCATTGATATCTGCTCTTCGAGGAAGTCTTTCAACCAGTTATGCAACCACCTCATAGTCAATTTCATCAACACCATATTTCCCTAGTTTGCTTATGACAATGTCACATTGCACTGTCTCAAAAGCCTGACTAAAATCAAGAGAAGGAGTACTTGTGGCACCTTAGAGACTAACCAGTTTATTTGAGCATGAGCTTTCGTGAGCTACAGCTCACTTCATCGGATGCATAGCATATCGTGGAAACTGCAGAAGACATTATATACACACAGAGACCATGAAACAAAACTTCCTCCCACCCCACTCCCCCGCTGGCAACAGCTTATCTAAAGTGATCCTCAAGTAGAGCCATTTCCAGCACAAATCCAGGTTTTCTCACCCTTCCCCCCCCCCCCCCCACACACACACATACAAACTCACTCTCCTGCTGGCAACAGCCCATCCCCCTTTGAAACCCCTCTTTATAATGCGCATGATAATCAAGGGGGATGGGCTGTTGCCAGCAGGAGAGTGAGTTTGTATGTGTGTGTGTGTGTGTGTGGGGGGGGGGGGGGGGGGGGGGGGGGGGGGGGGGGGGGGGGGGGGAAGGGTGAGAAAACCTGGATTTGTGCTGGAAATGGCTCTACTTGATGATCACTTTAGATAAGCTGTTGCCAGCGGGGGAGTGGGGTGGGAGGAAGTTTTGTTTCATGGTCTCTGTGTGTATATAATGTCTTCTGCAGTTTCCACGATATGCTATGCATCCGATGAAGTGAGCTGTAGCTCACGAAAGCTCATGCTCAAATAAACTGGTTAGTCTCTAAGGTGCCACAAGTACTCCTTTTCTTTTTACGAATACAGACTAACACGGCTGTTACTCTGAAATAAAATCAAGAGGTTTAACATCTACAGCTTCCCCCCATCCATTAGGTCAGTAACCCTGTTAAAGAAGGAAATTAGGTTGGAATGTTTAGAAAACATATTATGAAAGTGATAGAAGGCCCAGGACTAAGCATCCAGTGATGGAAAAAACCTACCGGAGCACAAATCCTTGGAATATTTTTCAGGGAATACTCTTGAACTGCAAAGGCTTGACTGGGCACTCGGACACTGCAGTGATGGAAGCTATATAAGCTCATAGATATATTCAATTAATACTTCTGAACTACTGTGCCTAAGAAATTAAGAACTACAGTGCTGTAAAAAACACATTCCTTTATTTCGGAGACAACAGCAATTTGTCCCAAAGCAAAGGGACATGAGCTACGAAGCAGGTGACAGCCTTTCAAGGCAGGAATTGTGACTGGCACCAAAGGGCTGTTTGTCAAAATGAAATTCCACGGTCGACTTGTATGCATGATGCTCCTTTCCTCTTGCTCCTGCCCTGAGCACAGCATCTGGATGGAACCCATAGGAAAGTCTCCCATCTGAATTGTCCCAATCAAGAGAACCTCTAGGACAGCATGCTCTGCTTGACGATGCGCCCTTCTTTATCGATGGCGAAGTTGTAGTTGCGAGGGTTATCCAGGCACTCTTCAATTCGCTCGTCCAGGTTTTCAGGGGTGATGAAATTTCTGGCTTCCTCCTAAAAGCAATTAAAGGGGGAAGCCAATTGTCAGTGTGTGCACCGTTTGTGCCCACCGAGGTAGCTGATTAGACACAGAACAGGGAATGAGACTATGTTTCAGCGCAGAGGGGTTGGGGCTCTGCACTCTGACATTGCCCACTTGCCCTGATCTGATGCCAGGGGTGCAGCTGATGAAACAGGCATGAACTGGAGAGGGATTAGCACCCCCAGAAATTCTCCTTTAGCTTCTCACCCAAACACCAATCTCAATTCAAACGCAACGGAGCATGCCCAGTTCCTACCCCAAAGGGCAGCTTCTCCTGTAACTTGTGTTTATGGGGCCTGGAGTGGCTCTTCCAGCAGCCCTGAGGATCTCAACCCTCATTCAGGAAAACAAAGCCTGGAGACCGCAACAAAGATTCCCATTACACCTCAAGAGGGGCTCAGGACTCATCAGGAGCAAAGGAGAGCTTGGAACTGTAATATTCTTACTGAGAAAACCCTGGAAAAACATGAATCCCCATCTCCCACCCAAATTTATTCCCCAACCTGCTCTCAAAGGTCTCAGGCAGGACATCCTTATTGCACCCCAAGATCATCAAGGCTGCTCCTTGAGGCAGCTGGGAAGGCAGGAGTTTGCCACAGAGCAACATAAGCCCCTTCTCCCCTCTCCAGGGTGTGAGCCTGGTGCCTCCACAGAACTTCCAACCCACGGGTACCAAACAGAAGAGTGGGTGACAGCAGGTTACAATTTGAGGGGTTCACAAAGTCACCTCAACACAGTGATCACTGCCCTCAAACCCAAGCCTTCCATACCTGCAACTGTAGAACCTCTCTCTCCTTCTGCTTAAGAAAATCCTCCATTAACCTGGCATGGTTGAGGGCTCCTTGTAACTTATGGTCCTGCAATTCTTCCTCCTCTCTTCTGAGTCGCTCCTCCCTGTCACATGAGCACAAGAGAAATGGGGTACTGGTGAGACCTCCTCAGGACAATGGAAGGCAGAGCACAGCAGCCTCGCAGGGAAGTGTTAAATGTTCAGGTGAAACCTCCCCCTCTCCCATGGGACGAGGATGGTGAAGCAAGGTGCTAGCATGCCTAGCCGAAGACGATGGGGTGGTGAAAGGTTCAGCATGACAGATACGGGGCATGAAGTCCTAGCTATTCACGGAACAGGGACAGCTTGGGCAACGACAATGAAAATTCCCCTCATACATACGTAGCATAACTAATGCAATGGGGTACAAAAGAAGAGAGAATTCAGTGAAGAAAAAAAAAGTCACTGAAAGGGGTGATTTTTACATTTGCATTCTCCGTATCAATTCTTTTTTCATCAAGCCACCATGAAAAATTCAGATCATGCTGAGAGTTTATAATCTGTGGTTTGGTTTTTGCCATTTCAATGAGATTATTACAAAATAAAGGTTTTGAGCCCCTATTTAAAAGTGTCCTCAAATGTAACCATAATACCGTCCACAATAAAAAAGGGGAGGATACAGTTCAGTCTCTATGATCTAGCCATTGAAGGAGACACGCATTGTGTACAGAGGGCTGAACTGCCAGCAGCTAGTAATACCTCTTATTACGGTGGCCTGGGCTGGATTTAAGCTAGAGGTAGAGGGCTCCAGAAACTATTAGCCTACCTCAGAAGTCATATTTTAAAGAAACAATCAATTTACCAAGCTTGTGACTTGATTACCAACTATAAGTATCAGGTTTCAGAGTAGCAGCCGTGTTAGTCTGTAGCTGCAAAAAGAACAGGAGTACTTGTGGCACCTTAGAGACTAACAAATTTATTAGAGCATAAGCTTTCGTGGGCTACAGCCCACTTCATCGGATGCACAGAATGGAACATATAGTAAGATTATATATATATATATATACACATACACACACACACAGATACAGTTTGTACGGTAACATCCAACTTGAGAGGCTAATTAGTTAAGATGGGCTAAACAAATATTTAATAAAGGGCACTTCAGTCTAGCAGAGAAAGGTGTTAACACGATCCAATGGCTGGAAGTTGAAGCTAGACAAATTCAGACTGGAAATAAGGCATACATTTTTCACTGTAAGGATAATTAACCATTGGAACAACTTACCAAGCATTGTAGTGGATTCTCCATCACGGACCATTTTTAAATCAAGATGGATATTTTTCTAAAAGATCTGCTGTAGAAGTTATTTCGGGGAAGTTCTATGACCTGTGCTATACAAGAGGTCAGACTAGACGATCACACTCTAAGGCCAGAAGGAACCAGCATCTAAGAATCTATAGATCCACATGCTCTCTGAATCACAGACCAGAGAAGGCTCCCTAAGACCCCTTGGTGGGGGAGGGGGATGGATCACAGACTCCCTGCGTACCTCTGGCATCTCACATGGTTTCATTGCACTGAAGCGGCACCCCAAACCCTTCCTGCCGCAGGCCTGAGGGCCACGTCTCACCTCTTCTTCCGCAGCCGCTCGTTCTCAGCGTTGTTCCATGCCATCAGCTTCCGGTGCTCCTCCATCACCTCCTCCCCACTCCCTCTATCAAGGCGCTCCTCATGCTGCTTCCGCAACACCTCTTGCTTGAACTCCAACCTGGGAGAGAGGAGAGAAAGGCCCTAAGCATGGCACAGTCCCATCAACATTGCTTTCCCCCGGATTACCAATGCTTCTGTCCTGGGAGATGGATTCCAAGGCACGTCTTTCACCAGCTAGCGGCCCTCACACGCCACTGGGCCCCGACACCACGCCAAAGGGACGCTGTCACTTTGATTTGACGACTTCCAGACAGTCACCCGACAGCGCCATTTCCCTTTCCAAATGTTGGGGGGAGCGGTTTTCCTTAAAACCTGAGATTCTGAACATTTCTAAGGCTTTCCCCGCCCTCGCACTCCGGCTAAGGTTTCCAAGGGTCCTCTCAGCAAGGCAGCGCGCAGGCCGGCCCTGTGCACATGCCCGCCCGCTGCTCTCCACAGCAGAAGTCGTGGCGCCCAACACTGCCCTACTTCCCGACTCCTCTCCGGGACCCGGAGTGGCTGTCCTGGGCAGCGATGACCCGGCCGGGACCTCCGCTCTCACTGCTTCCTGGGCACACGCAGAGGCGAGAGCGGGCACGCTAAGAGACCGCCCCGGCTCCCCAGCCCCGTGCAGGGCAGAGTGACCGGGGGGCAAGTGTGAAAAATCAGGACAGGCGGCGGGGACGGACGGGGGACAGGCCCCGCTATAATTAAAAGCCCCGCACGCCAGGGCTGTCCCTGTAAAATCAGGACCGGGGGACGCGCGAGGCTGCCCTCCGCTTCGCAGCGCTCCCGGGCTCCAGGCAGGGGCCCTGGGGAACAGAAACCCCCCTGCCCCGGCCCCCGGGGAAATGTGCAAGGGCCGCGCCGCGCAGGCGGACACGGGACGGACCTGAGCGCCTGCAGCACGAGCCGGTACTGCCGGTAGCGCTCGCTCACCACCAGCAGCTCGGCCGGGTCCACGGGCGGCGGCACCTTCAGCCTCCCGGCCTTGGACTTGGCGGGCGGGTCGTGGCGGGACTTGCGGCCCCGGGCCGGCACCGGCAGCGGCCGGCAGCGGCTCAGCAGGGCCCGGCAGCGGCTCAGCGCGGGCAGCATGGCGGCGCCACCGACCTCCGGCTGGGCGCCGCCATGGACCTGACCCCTGACCCGGAAGCGGATGCAGGACTCCGGGCCTGGGCGGGGCAGGGGCATGACGGGAAATGTAGTTCTTTCCGGCCACCGACTGGTGGGCGGGGCTCCGTGGAGCGGGCCAGGCCAGGCCCCGCCCCCTGGGTCTCTGTCTCATCAGACCCCCACTCCCGCCTCCTTCCCCTCGTCTGCCCCACGACTCAGGGCCGGGCTCTTGCTGCCCCCCCTGGGCCTGCCCCACGGCTGGGCTCTTGCTGCCCCCCAGGCCTGCCGCACTTCTGAGGGTCGGGCTCTTGCTGCCCCCCGGGCCTGCCCCACGGCTGGGCTCTTGCTGCCCCCCAGGCCTGCCCCACTCCTGAGGGCCAGGCTCTTGCTGCCCCCCGGGCCTGCCCCACTCCTGAGGGCCGGGCTCCTGTTGCCGCCCCACTTCTCAGGGCTCGGCTCCTGCTGCCCCCTGGGCCTGCCCCACTGCTGAGGGCTGGGCTCCTACTTCCCTCAGGCATTCCCCACTCTTCAGGGCCCAGGTCCTGCTGCCCCACCACCCCGGGCCTGCCCCACCACACAGAGCCAGGCTCCTTCTGCCCCCCGGGCCTGCCCCAGTGCTCAGGGCCGGTGACTGTGGCTCCTCAGAGAGAAGCAGCCCAAGGAGCACACAAAACTGGTGGGAAAACCAAGGCAGGCAAGAGTGACAACGGGCGGAACCGGTGTCCGACAGAGGGCAAGATGCTGCCGTGCATCACCCCAGCAACATGAGCCACCACAAGCACACCATGCCTGGCCTCCGCCCAACCCTGGCTCCCTATGGAATAGCCAGTCCCGGACATGGGCTTGGGCCTTATCGTCTAGGTCAGTGGTTTTTGGCCCGCAGGCCACTTGTGGCCCAGTCAGCACAGCTGCGGCCCATGTGACATCCTCAGGGCCATAACTAGGGTAGGAGGGGCACCTGTCCTGGTCGCAGAGCCAGTGGGCTGCGTGTGTGTGCAAAAATGGGGTAGTGCAGGATTGGGCCCACCGACATCAGCTCCTCTGCCAGGATCAGGCTCAGCAGCATCAGCCCCCCCACTCCCAGCAGGGTCGGGTCCAGCAGCATCTGCAGGAGGCCAGGGTGCTCAGCGCCCCCTGTCCCTACAGGATTGTGGGTCCAGTGATCCTGGCTAGACTGGGCTCCCTGGCACTAGGACTGCAGCGACAGGCAGGCTGCAAGGCAGAGCTACCTGCAGTCACGGTAGGAGACCACCGGGCATGGGGAGGGGGGTGCAAGGGACAAGGGAAAGAGGGAGGTGCAGCGAGCTAGGGCTGCAGGGAGGGGGTGCAGCCTGTACATCTGGGACAGACTCTAGGTGGGGGGACTGGTGGCAGTCCCTGGGGGGGGGGGGGGCCTAGATACCGGGGCACAGTCCCTGGATGGGAGGATTGAGTGCTGGGGGGCTGTCCTTGTGGGGACTGGGTGCTGGGGGCAGTTCCTGGAGGGGCCATTCTGCTCTGGACAGGCACATGTACCAGCCCAGTGTTGGGGGGTCTGGATGCTGGGGGGACAGTCCCTGTCTGGGGAGGAGCTGGAGGGCAGTCCCTGGGTGGAGGGGCTGGGTGCATAGGGGACAGTCCCTGGCTGAGGGGGCAGCCCACACGGGGCAGGGCTCCCCATCTTTGCTCTACAGCCATGCTCTCCGGGCACTCAGCTCAGCCACGCTACTGCCAGTAGCAGTGTGGAAGTGAAGGTGGCAATACACTGTGCCATGCCACCGTTACAGTAAATGAATTAATTTTAACACTTAGTTTGCTAATTTAAAATGCTCTTGGTAGACATTTGCGAGTGGTGAAATGAAAGATACTATGTCGATTTTAATCGTATTGCTGTCATAACACTACTAAACCGTATTATTTTTGTAGATGTACAGGTAAGTATATATATTGTGTGGATGCGACCCACGTAATACAGAAAGAACTATATATGCAGCCCACAATGATAAATAGGTTGACAACCACTGGTCTAGGTGTTCCAGGGCCTGGGCACCAAAAAGAGCTTAAAGCCTAGTGGTTGGCAGCGTTGCGCCTCTGACACAACAGAGCACTCTGCAAGCAGGATAAAGTGTCTCTGTGCAGGAGATGAATAGGGTTGTCAGGTGTCTGGTTTTCGACCGGAACACTTGGTCGAAAAGGGACGCTGGTGGCTCCAGTCAGCACAGCTGACTGGGCCGCTAAAAGTCCAGTTGGCTGCAGTGCCAGCAAGGCAGGCAGGCGCCATGCCTGGCTCTGTGTGACTCCCGGGAAGTGGCCAGCATGTCCCTCTGGCTCCTAGGTGGAGGGGCGGCCAGGGGGGCTCTGCAGGCCACCCCCGCCCGCAGGTGCCGCCCTGAGTGCTGGCTCCGCAGCTCCCATTGGCCAGACAAAAAAACAAACAAAACCCTACCAAAACAAAACACTCCAGTGCTAACACACATCACCCCCTGGGGAGAGGATGAGAGAAAGAACAAACCACATGTGACAGAGGGGTAGTCACATCACTTAATGCACTGCTGGCAGGTGCTCAGATACTACAGTTATGAGGATGACAGAAGAACCTTTATACAATACAATATAATGCCTTCATATAAATCATTCATGTAGCCTCCTCTGGAGGCTGCATGCAGTACTGATTACCCCATCTCAGGAGATTCCAGAAGTGGAAGGGGTTCAGAGAAGAGACGAAGAAAAGAGGATTCAGTGATGAAAATGATCAAAGGGCCTGAAAAAACTCTCCTGTGAAGGGAAATTGAAAAGACTGGGATTGTTACCATAGAAAGGCAATGAACATGATAAAAGTATATTAAATATTGAATAGTATAGTGAGTGTAGATCAGGAGTTTTTGTCCTCCCTGAGTTCTTGTAATGCAAGAACAAGGGGACAGTCACTGAAACTGAGAGGAGGGCAATTCAAAGTTGATAAAAAGAAATACTTTTGCACACAATGTGTATTTTGGCTGTGGAACTCATTGCCACAGGCAGTTGTGGTGGCCAAGAATTCAGCAAGATTCAAAAAAGGTTTTGACATTTATATGAAGAAGAGTATCCGGAATTATCATAATTAATGCTAAAAAATTGTGGAAGGGATATTATACCTCGTGATTCAGGGTTTAAGCCAATCTCTGACTAGGAGACCTAATGTGGGAAGTAGATTATCCCATATCTGCTACTCCAGGATTCTTACACGTCTTGCCGCTATCAGAGACATAATACTAGACACTAGCCGGACCCTTGGTCTGATCTCGTCTGGCAATTGCTAAATTCTTATAACTACAGATTTCCTCCTCATGCAAGATCATTAGAATCAGTAAGTCTGATCCTATTTCCACCCATTTTATACTGGTGTAACTCCATTGCCTTCTGTAGAGTTACTTCTGATTTGTATCAACAAAAGGAAAATTAGGCCAGTTGTTTTCAGTGGACTTGAACACGGTATAAATCAGGGCAGAATCCAGCCCCCAGTTTACACTCAGCTAATAAACAGCCAGATTCTGATCCCAGTTACACTGGTTTGAATCCAGAGTACACCCCCAGCATGTGCCCCTCCCCTCAAAGTCACTGGAGTTACCCTGGTTTTATACTGATGCAGTTGAGAGCAAAATATGGCTCTAAATTTGTAAGTTGTTGGGGAAATCTGTGTGGATGCGAGGTGCTATTAAATTGGCTTGGAAATATGAGGGTGTTATTTCTCAGAAATGTTGAAATCTTGTTCCAAGAATATTTGCCTCATTTTAATTGACACATTTTTTGCATGAGCAGCAAATTAAAACAATCCTTCATTACCAACTTTTTTTGATTCTTAAAGCAATCAGTATAGAGGTTGAGATTCCCAGCTGATTTAGAATAAATCATATTTGATCACTGTAATTCATATTCATTTCAGTGTAACTGCCACATAGAACGGATAGCAAAACAGAGAAGTTGTCAGTGAGTGAAACTCTCGGTATGTATTTAAACTCTGTGTACATGTTGATTGACAGTGGACTTACGCACATTTGGTTTTGGGTGGAAGAATTCATACCTATGTTTTCCAGTTACAATCTGTACGCTCCTTACATCTATTATGACTTTGTTTCTGTGTTCTGCACCTTTAATGACATTACTTCACTGCTGCAGAAGCAGCTGCCAATTCATGGCAGATGTAGCCTGCTACAGACAAAAGATACCCTCTTTGGGCTGTCTTAGGTATGTATATGAACCCCATTACATAGTATCTTCACAATCTCTAATGTATTTAGCCTCACAGCACCCCAATAGGGCAGTGCTATTATTTGTACAGAGAGGAAACTGTGTCACTGAGAGACTAAGCGAACTTGCCCAAGGTCACGCAGGAAGGGCTTTAACCTGGGTCTCCCAAGTCCCAGACTAGCACTCTAGCCACTAGATCACGTTTCCTTTTATCATCTTCCCAAGAAGCTTACCTTAGCTCTTTCTTATTTCCTTAATATGAATGGGAGAATGTTGCCTTTTGTGAAAAAAACTAACACCATCAAACATTTCCAAGGTTACATGTAACCCTGATATTTATATCTCTGTGAATAAAGGGCTGTACACAGGATGTTTTCTCACATTTTGAATCAAGTTTGGCAGAATATTCCAGCACTGAGCCAGAAGGCTGAACTACCCAGAAAGCAATGCAGGGATTACCGGTAAAGGGCTTTGTGACCCGACTCTTGTTCAAAAATCAGTGCGTGCTTAAAACTTGTTTATGGGGCTGGAGATTTGTTTATTTTTATTTTTTTAAGACACGGGTAAGGACATAAATGTGGATGGAATTGTGTATGTAGCAAAATAAAAGTATTTTATTCAACATGGTGGAGTTACACCAGTGCGTAAAGAACTCCAGACAGGGCCTCGTTCTGGTCGGGTGATGGGTCGGGGACATTTCTCAGGCATTACACCATTATCCACATTCCCAGCATTTGAGTGCAGTCAGCCAAGATGTTCATAAGATGAACTTTAACGGTCAGATACATGGAATCTACAGACACACCATCATGTTGCAAAGGAAACGACTGAAAAGCCAGTGGGGCTGGCATGCATTTCGGAAAGAGTCTGTGGAAGGGCTCACTTCTTCTTCTGGAGTTGTCTTGCCAGCATGTCAGCCTGTTTGGCAACAAAGACAATTTTTTTAAAAAAATCCCACAATTTATTGGGCCTGATTCTCCATTTAATCGCATTTGATTGATCTCAGACCATCTAGCACAGTGGAGTTGTGATCCACAGTCAGGGCCTGAACCACTGCAGTATAAATAATAATTTTCCCAGTCTTTTAAATGCTGAATGTTTTTCTGTCTAAGCGGGCACTCCACCCATTATGTCTGGCTTATCATCCCTGCCTTTCATTACTCCTTCAAATCCCTCCTTTCAAGGTTTACATCTTCCAATTAACTTTCTACCACTCACCTACGCACCTACCCCTCTTGCCTGACTGTGCTCCCTAAAAAATCATTATTAATATTATATGTATATTAAGGAAACAACAGAGGCCACATTCAGATACCTCTGTGATAGGAGCAATGTAAGAACTTGAATAACCTGGATGTCTTATCTCTTGAGCTCTTCCTGTCCTAACACTTGTCCTGGCCATGATTCTGAACTTTTCACAGGAGATGCCCAGCATCTTGCTAGATCTTTAAGTTCTTTTGGGCAGGCAGCTGTGTTTGTTTTTTTGTCTTTAAAAGCCTTTGGCATTAGAGATAGAAAATACTTCTAATCATCGACAATAGAGGATTGTTCACTACTGCCCCACTTTTGCCTCCTCTGCTAAATGCTGAAGCACTCTGGTAGCTCCTGGGGAAGGTTGCATGTTCTTACCAGCAGAGCGTTCACAATGGTTTTCCTTGGGCTTCTCAGATAAGCACACTCTTCCCCATCACACAGTTTGATTTCTTCTGAAGCCTGAACTCACAAACAAAACAAATACATTTCGGGGATTGGGTGGCTACGTGGTCTTTCATCCCTAAATTAAATTCAGCCCTGCTCTGTCACGAAGACACTTATATTCACAGCTGGGGGAAAGAAACAAGGGATGTAAACCCTCATTCTGTGGGGTATAAGCCTGAATAAGCAGACGACAGACTTCCCCCTATGGACTGGTTATTACATAATTGTCCAATAGAGAGTGGCTTGTACTTTCCTCTGAAGCCATTATGAGAGTCGGGATATTAGACTAGAATGAGTGACCAGTCTGATCCGATACAGTAATTCCTATAACTCTAGAAGTGGAAGCATTGCCATCCAATGGCTGTTTGGTGTCCTGTGTGAAATGAGTTAGTAACCTCAGTGCAGCTCCTAGCAGACCAGGGCGCGCAGTGTATTTTTCTGTTAACAGAGCTATGCGGTAGCTCATATTTCTCTGTTACCTCTTCAAGGCTTTCCAATGTGCATGTAATTTGCTGAGCTATAATGTCTGGATATTGGATGGTGACAAAATTCAGTCAATGTATATTAAGGGAGGAAAAGTCCCCCAGACTGCTCAATTCAAGATGGAACCCTTCTCCACATGGATCTGCCTTGAAGAGCAGCTGACATGCTGCAGGAAAGGAGGAAATGGTGCATGCCTTAAAGCTAGCATGTGAAAGCACTAAAGGCTGTCCAGCTTTGGCCTGCTCCCAGTTGTCATCTCTTCCCAGTTGTGTCTGTTAAGATGCTCCAGCTGTGCAGATCAGAAGAACCCTGAGCCTTGGGACAGTTCGTATCCTGATCTGTGTCTGAAGGCCGTGTGCTCTGGGTGGTGAGCACAGGGCTGGGAAGTGGTGATGAAATGTTGATCTCTATGTATGCCAGCATTTTCATTAAGGTCTTGATCCTGAGAGGTGCTGAGCACCCACAATTCCCACTGGATCCCATGGGGATGCTCAGCACCTCCCAGGATCAGTCCTTAAATTAGGGCTGCAGAACAAGATGCATTTAGAACGTACTGTGGGCTTTAAAGTAACATGGAAGATCCCCCTACAGAAAGGCTGGAACTCACCTCTGGAGTCTGTGACAAATCTAGTTCTCTTTTCCCTCCGGGATACCAGCCGTGAGACCAGTGCTGAGCTCTTGACAGGTGGGTGCTGACTACTAGCACTACAAAGAGCAAGAGCAGGAGAGGTCGTTGACGTGCCATGGCACTGTCTGGCTGAATGGGGAGATCCTGCAAGGAGAAGGGAGGAGAGAGTCAGACATGGCCTGGGAGCAGTCAGCGAGGGAAAGGTCCCACAGCACGCGTGATTCTAGAGCCATAGGGCAGGCAGTGCAGGGTGCACACAGGCAGCATGGCCTGGTGGGAAGAGATGGGAACAGGGAGCCTGGACTCCTGGGTTCTCTTCCCAGCTCTCCCGCTGGGTGACCCTGGGCAGGTTACTTTGTGTCTGTGTTCCTCCCCTGTATAATGGGGATAACACTCACCTGCCTGGCAGGGTGGTTGTGAAGCCCAATTGGTTAACATCAGTAACAGGCTATGGGGCCCTCAGATGAAAGGCACTTGGCTTCTAAAGGGACTAAGGGTAGCATTAGCTCAAGACCTATAGGCAGATCTGGCCAAAAGAGCTAATGTGATCTGGGATACATAAACCGGGGACTCGCGAGTAGGAGTAGAGAGATTATTTTACCTCTCTATTTGGCACTGGTGCAGGACTACTGTGTCCAGTTCTGGTACCCACCCATTCAGGAAGTATGTTGATACATTGGAAAGGGTTCAGAGAAGAGCCATGAGAATGATTAAAGGATTAGAAAACCTGCCTTATAGCAATAGACTCAAGGAGTTCAATTTATTTAGCTTAACAAAGAGAAGGTTAAGGGGTGACTTGATTACAGCCTATAACAGGGGTGGCCAAACGTACTGATCCTCCAAGCCACATACGACAGTCTTCAGAAGTTTGAGAGCTGGGGGGTGCCTGCCGGGGCTCGGAGCTTCAGCCTTGAGGGGCTGGGGGTCTTAGGGCTTAAGCACTGTGGGACGTGCCTGCCAGGGCTCGGGATTTCGGCCTTGTGCGGAGGGGGGGTCTTGGGGCTTCAGCCCTGAGGGAGATATCTGCAGGGGATTGGGGCTGAAGCCCCGAGTCCCGGCAGGTGCACCCTGCAGGGCTGAAGCCCTGAGGACCCCCCCCCCCACGCTGGACAGAAGCCAGAGGTGACATTTGGCAGAGAGATGTAGGATCTTGTGCCCCTCCCCAATTTTTGCCAGGGTTTGCTGGGCCTGCTTGGTCACATGGTGCTACTGGGCCCCCTCTCTGCACGGCAGCTGCTGGAGCCAGCAAGCTGGGAGGTGCAGCTGTGCGGAGAGGCAGCAGCAAACAGCTGGGAGCTGCAAGGAGAACTGCTGCTTTTGCTGCTGCCCCTCCCTGCAGGGAGGGACCACTAAGGGTATGAGGTGTGTGTGCCTGGGAGGGGCATGACTCAAGCTGTTGGGGGGCCCAAACCTTTATATTGTGCCCCTCCTCAGCAGGCCCCAGTCGTCTCTGGCAGAAGCTCCTAGCCCCACCACCCTGCCGCAGGGCAGAAGGCCTGAGCTCTCCCCCCAGCGTGGTAGGCAGAGAATGGGGAGCTCTGTAAAAGAGCCGCAGTTTGGCCACCCCTGGTTTATAAGTACCTATGTAGGGAGCAAATATTTGACAATGGGCTCTTAAGACTAACAGAGAAAGGTGTAACATGATCCAATGGCTGGAAGTTGGAGCTAGACAAATTCAGACTGGAAATAAGATGTAAATTTTTCACAGTGAGGGTAATTAACATTTGGAACACATTCTCCATGACTGACAAATTTTAAGTCAAGATTAGATGTTTTTCTAGAAGATCTGCTCTAGGAATTATTTTTCGGGGGATGTTCCCTGTCCTGTGTTCTACAGGAGGTCAGATGAGATGATCGCAGTGGTCCATTCTGGCCTTGGACTCTCTTAATCTGATGGCACTCCCAGCCTGTGCTGCCTTCTCCGGGATGTCACCTCATTGCGTCTCCCTAAGTCCTGCCTTCAACTAAGCAGTCATGGAAGAGACTGATGACTGCACTGAAACTTACACCAGTGTAAAGCAAAATGGGTCTACTCTGGATTTATCCCAGCACCTCTGAAACCCCAGTGGCATTACTCTGGATTTACACTGGTCTCTCTGAAACCCCACTGGGTCAGTGGCATTACTCTGGATTTACACTCATGTAACAGAGAGCAGGACTGGGCCCATAGTGTGGTGGAATTTGCACTAGCTGGGGAAAGGGAGGAGTTGCTGAACCAAGAGGTCTTTCCCCAGGATTCTGTGGTGCAGATTTAAGAGAGCAGGGCAAAGCGAAAAGCTCTGAACGTGCTCCACTGAAACTTGGATGGCCAAGCCCTGCAGTCAGCTTTGCTCCCTGTGTTAGAACAGTTTGCAACTGACTCTGGTGCTATCCCTTTGTCGGCAGCTACCTGCATTTGTTAGGTGGAGCTAACCTAAGTGCCAATCCATCATCCCCTCTCACATACTGGTCAATGGGACAGTAGAACCTCAGAGTTACAAACACCAGAGTTTCGAACTGACCAGTCAACCACACCCCTCATTTGGAACCGGACGTACGCAATCAGGCAGCAGCAGAGAAAAAAAAAGCAAATACAGTACAGTGCTGTGTTAAATGCAAACTACTGAAAAAATAAAGGGAAAGTAGCATTTTTCTTCTGCATAGTAAAGTTTCAAAGCTGTATTAAGTCAATGTTCAGTTGTAAACTTTTGAAAGAACCACCATGATGTTTTGTTCAGTGTTATGAACAACCTCCATTCCCGAGGTGTTCGTAACTGAGGTTCTACCGTATTCTCAAGCCACCGGGCACAATGTGAGCAGTGTTTGTGATTTTATCGATATCCTAAATCTGGGAAAGAAGCATATAATTTTACCCTCTTCATTTTACAACCTAAAGAAACTGCAGTAACAACTATATACCAACGCTTTGTGCTTATCTAGCACAGAGGGCCTTGAAGTGCTTTCTGAATATCAATCCAATCCCCTAATACCTTGAGGAGATTATTATGCTCCTTTTGAACATGAAAATATTGAGCTGTTAAGTGACTTTCCCAAAACCACACAGCAAGTCAGTGGCAGAGCTGAGACTAGAACCCAGAAATCTTGATTCCCCCTGTGCACCCCGGGCAACACTTTGTTCCAGTTTACAGCACCTCACTGTTCCTCCAGACACAGCATCACAAACTCTTCTCATAACCTAGTATCTGAACATGTCTCTGCAATCAGGGTTTAGTGTGATCTCAGTCAGGATTTGAAGCATTCTCATCCAAGTGCTGGTCTGTCATTAACTAAGGATGGAATTTCATTCATTCATGGTATAAAACAGTGCCTATAATCAGTGACTAAATTTTCTTCACTCCGACTGAAAATTCTCTCTCTCTTTTTTCCTGAAGGCTCTGGGGAGTTGAGTCTCTGACATCCCAATCCATTTTAAGCTTTGATAGGAAAACCCCTGCTGCAGACCTGCCCTCTTCAAGGGCTCTTATGGTGATCAAAGACCACAAGCACTTGGCCACTGTGGGGCTGAGTGCAGGCTAGATAGAGATTAGATGGGATCCTGCAGGGTTCTCTCACTAATGTCAAGAATATTAATTATAAGAATTTTTTCCCCTCTTTTTTTTTTAAAGCAACTGCATAACTAACTTGTGAGATGTATCCAGCCTGAAGCAGCGTGATACCATCTCCAGGCTGAAACAGTTCTGCAGGGTAATTCACTCTGTGCTCAAGTGCTGTGCGGTTCATCTATCATTTCAAAATATTACATCTTAAGAAAAAGTCCGATCAACTATTACATGATGAAGATATTGTAGCTGGCAAGAGGAAGGCAAGCCAGCACCTTTCTGCTGAAATACTCAGGTTAGCTGGGGTTGATTAGCCACTATTTACGGTTTTGTTTTCATATCTAGAAGGCAAATTCTGACCCCAGTTTCACAAGTGGAAAGCTGGAGGAATTCCACTGGAGCCCCTCCAGATTTACACTGTCCGCAGAATTTGACTCTATGAAATATAATCACATACATGAAATCCATTTGCATTTAATGCCTTTAGGATATCGGGCCCCCAGAAGTACTTCTGATATCGGATTTGCTTGTAACTAACACGGTTTGCAAAGCATGAGAGAAGTTTAGTTACTCACCCTGTTCTGATCTCCGGCTCACTATGTTCTTAGACTTCACCGATGCCTGCACAGTTTGCTCTCATTATTTATACCATCCTCTGTGTGCTTCAGTGTAATTGGTCTCCCACTCTGTTGGGGCTGCCTGCTGACGTTCATTGCATACTCTGCTGACGACGATGTGCATGGATAGGTTTAAGCCCTCTTGCCACCGGGTTGGTGCTCTGATGAGACAGCACTGGGAAAGGGTCTTCTGGGAACACCTGCCTGCCAGCTCATTAGCTGGCAAAGACTCCTTGAGCTCCGCAATGGAAGTTTCCTTGTGTCCATTAGCAGATGGGAGCAGAGTTGTATTGCAAGGCAGTTGTCAACAGTGGCAAAGGACATCTAGTTTAAATCAGAGACTGGTGAAGGAGACGGCTAATTGAATAAGGTTGCTGTAAGGTCCTCTAATGCAAGATCTATCCAGCAGGGTGTGCTTGATTTAACATACAATTAATAAGACCAAAGTCAGACCTGCTGCAAGGATGTGAAATTCCCAGTGAAGTCAATGGGAGTTGCACCTGCTTACCCAGAGGCTGCATTTGGGCCAGTGCATGTGTGATATTGGGGTGCACCACAATATGGAAAATCAGGCATTTAGGGCTAAGGAAAGTGTAATAAAAAGAAGTGGCTTAGAACTAGAGATGGATCCAGATGGGAGCCCCAGATCCCAGTGCCCCTCCTCACCTGCAGGATTTGGGGGCATTTAAATCCAGATCCTAGCTCACACTAGAATTGATTGAAAAACCATCCCACAGGAAATTCTGTTATTTTGACATTTGTTTTTGTCCTGAATCAGGTTGAAAATGCAAAATTTGTAATGAAAGACAGTTCAGAAAAATTTATATTTGAAAATGTCAGAATTGATTCACTTTGGGCTGGTTGATATCAATCTGCACCCACTTGAGATGCTGCAGTGCCTCATGGGAGTTGTAGTTCGGGTGCTTCATGCCCCTATTCTCCCCTATGGGCTGGGCTGGGCTCCCTGGTCAGACTACATCTTCCATGATGCACTGTGTTCTCTTCCTCAGGTAGAGAAGCTGTGGGGGACCATGGGAGATATAGTCCAACCAGGGAGCCCAGTTTTTAGGAGAGAATGGGGGCTTGAGGCACCCAAACTACAACTCCCATGAGGCACCACTGCAGCTCATGTTGATGCATGGATTAATGGCAACCCAACCTGAAACAAAATGTTTTGTTTAGATTTTCCTGATGGAAAAACTGATTTTTTGGGGGCAAAAATTAACATTTTGCCCCCAGAAAATTTAAATTTTCTGTCAAAACAAGATTTTTTATGGAAAATTCCAGACCAGTTCTACCTCAGACTTGGACCCTACCTGTGAAATGGGCTGAACGGGAATCCCAAACATCTCAGGGTGCATAAGTAACTTCTGAGACACATCCAGCCTGAAGCAGTGTGAATTTGATGGCCTGGGTTCATCTGTTTCATGCTTGTCTGAATGAGACACAGCCAGGATGGCACATTGGCCTAAACTTGTAAATAAGCCAATAATAATCACTCCATTCTAAAGGACCCCAAGACACTTTACTGGCAAACTACTATGCAAACCACCGAGGAACATCCCTTCATCCAGCTGTATGCTGGCCCATGGCATCAGCTGTCCAATGGTGTATGACATCAGTACACACCAGTTCAGGACAGGATGTGACTGAGATTACTGTATCCAGCTGATACTGCAGGGGGAATATAAATGGGCAGAATAAGCACTCTTCCTTGGCTGGAATTCAGCTTGGACTCCAGCATCACCAGCTCAGCTCCCACACAGAATGCCATGGGGTCTTTAATGACCACAGTCAGCCAAGGCACTGGGTTTACTTCTTGTCCAAAAGGTGATACTTCCAGCAATGAGCACCCCTTCGCGCCATACTAGTGGAGGGATTGATTCAGGGCGAAGTACGACACCTACCGAATCACTCACACCGTTTCTTGTAGCAACTTGAGCCCAGAGCTACAAAATATTTAAGGTCCTAACTTCCACTGATTTCAACTGAAGTTAGGTGCCTGAATATCTTTGAGGAGCTGGGCCTTGGTGACCTGAGAGGATCTCCCATACAAATACTCAACCAGGCCCAGCCTTGCTTAGTTTGGGGTACCTCAGAGGATCCCTTACAAGGTGGTGCCTCTGGAGGCCATTGGGTCTTGTCCTGTTCTCATAAGATGGGATAACCTAAAAGGTACTTTCACATTCTCACTCCTGATCTTCAATCAAGTTCCCTCTCACTTCTCTCCTTTCAACCCTAAACAAGTGAGTATTTGTTTAGTATCTCCAGGCCTCTAGCAATCTTGGGTGCCCTTCTCTGGACCTCCCCATTCATGCCGGGATCTTTGTTAAGGTGAGGGCATGAAAACTGGGCTTGGCACCCCGATGAGAGTGCTCCATCACTGGCTGGAATGCTCCTGTAAGCTCATCCTGTATCACTGCATCTCAACACAACATGGAAAGCAGCTGGGCATGTTCCAGCCCAAGTGACATCCAGCAACTGGAAGCTCTTTGTCTAATAGGGAAAGCGTAACCTTGCCAATGCGTGAGGTTAAACTCATCTTGTGAACGGACAGGCAAACACGACATTTGTAAATTAACTTATTTCTGAGACACCAGAAGGTTTGGGAGGTTTCACCCTCTTTTTATTACTACATCGATTTCCTCTTGCAGCCCTGCTGACCCTGGGTTAAAAAGCCTGATAAGCAATTTGCTTTGGATCCTTTTGCCTTTGTTAGCTCATCAGTGCCTCCTTCGTTCCCTGCCTGTTGATATGATGACTGCAAGGGAACACTCAATACCAAATACGAAGATACCACATTTATATCAGGCGCCTCATCCCAAAGGGGCACAAACCAAATGCCCAAAAATGCAGCCTGCATTGCTTCATCTCCCATGCAGTTGCAGTCACCTCTAGGGTGGAATACAGTTAATTAACAACACCCCACAGCATCACACTACCATTCAGCACCAGACACGATACACCCCTTATGTAGCTGAAACTGCAGTGGGCAGCATGTCATTCCCAAAGCTGGACTGTAGCCAGGATCAGCTAACAGTCCTGCTGTCTGAAAAGTGCCCAGGGATCTCGATGGGCACCATTATCAGAACTTACATCTGTAGCAAGCCGGAGAGGGACCTTCCCTAAAGGGAAAGGGGGAATGGCCTCTCTGCTGGGAGTGCCACAAAGATGCTGGCTACTCCCTAATGTGGCGGTGGTTTATGGGAAGTGGGATGAATAACCTGTCACACAAGGCACTAGACAGCTTTCAGCTGCCGCAGACTGCAGTGTCTTTAAACACTAAATGTACAGCTCCACTCACGACCCAACTCTCCTTTCAGTGCTCCTCTCTAGTGAGGTCTCGGGGAGAGGCAAGAAGTGAGCAGAAAGAAACTAGCTCTGACACCGACTTGCTTGTGATCATATGTAAGTTACTTTACATCCCTGCCTCTGTTTCCCTTTCTTCAAAATCAGCTAATAACAATTCCTGATTTCACAGTCACTTGATGTGAAATGAAAAAAAAGTGGCTAATAGCCCAATCCCCCTGGACTATGAAAAGTGCTATATAAATGCTGACGGTGTGTGTGTGTGTTTTGCTGGTGCTTACAAAACAACTCAGGCAAGCAACTCGAAAACCTGAAGGAGAATTGCAGAGGAAAGTATCAGGACCAGAATATCACTAGATATTTAAACTGGAAGGAAATGAAGAAGGTACTTTCATTCCCAGCTGCTGCCTCGACTCTCTGATTTCCTTTCAGAAGAATTGGGAATGCTTTTTAGTCCAAGATGAAAGATCCCTCCGGATGATAATGGTGGCACGTACAGAAGGGACTAATGCTGCAAAGCCAAAGCCCATGCTAGGGTAGGCAAAGACACTCCTTTGGGCACTAAAGCCTTCTGTCATTGCTGGCAACTTCAAGCCAGCACGCAGATGGGGGTGGCAGAATCTGACAGCGCATTGGCCAAGTGGAACAACAGGCTGGTTCTGATGTCACAGTGCTCAATGTGTGGAAATATGCTGCTGTCTCCACAGGGATCTGCTTGAACTTCAGAATAACTCCATTTGGAGAAGCGCTGGCATCACCCTAGAAGAGGAAACTTAAGCCTCATCTTTGGTGATGGTAATTCCGTGCAACCTCTGACCCTCAGGGGAAAAACAAGCCTTCCTGAGGGCTGTGATAGCACCTGGCAGGCCCATTTTGATAAGCTGGTAGAGCAAGATGCTGCCCTGTACAGATTCATGAATTAATTCTCTGTTAGAGATGTCCAAGTGGAGGGAGCCTCCTGATTCATGCAGTGATAAGCATTCACACTAAACTCATACTCCAGGGCATAAATTAGTTGCTGGAAAGGTCAGGAAGGAAGGCTTTCCTCATGCATACAGCAATAAACATTGTACAGGTGCATATGGAGGGCTGTAGTTTGCCTTTCTCAGACGTAGGCCATTGCCAGAGGCAGGAGATCAGACATGATCAAGTGGCCTGATCTGGTATGATGAACAACTTTGCACCCTACAGTAAGAACTCACCAGGATCCTCATACGTATCATAGTAACATCTAGGGGTCTCAACCAAGAGACAGGCCCTGCTCCAAACAGCTTAGACTCTAAATAGATGAGAGAGAGGGAATATTGTGATTCCCATTTTGCAGCTGGAGAACTGAGGCAATATGGGTTTGGTCCAGTTTCACTGATCTCAGTAGGAATCTTATCATTAATCACAGTGTGCTTTGGATCCAGCCTTAGGTGATTTAGTCAAGATCACGCTGGGAGTGTGTGGCAAAGTTGGGAACTGAGCCCAGATCCCCCGAGTCCCACTCCAGTGCCTTAACCAGAGCCCATAATGTCTGTTCCTTCTCTCACATTGTCAGGCTTGGATCTACTGAAGTCACTCGAGTCCCACCAAAGAAGCATTTGGCCCAGTATATGTTTTAAAAGCAAATGGTCTAATGTATGTTACTAACAGTCCCTCAAATTATTACAGACAAACATTGCAGTCAGTGAACATACTTAGTACCATGGATGGATTGGGCTATTTTTGGCATTTCACTTGGTTTAGAGAATGACACTAGACTAGTCAGTTTCACATTTGTTTCTAATCAGTGTCAGGTTCTGGTTCTCATGCACTAGCTTAGCATTTCTCAAATGCGACCACAAGGGGCTTTTCTTGCGGCCACAGCCTCCTGGGCAGTGATTTGTGAGAAGGAGGGCAAAGCACAGCCTCTCCCCAGGGGCCACCAGCGGTGGTTGGGCCCCGCCCCCCTCTGGGGACACACAAGCTGGAGGAGAAGGCAGTCAGTGAGTTCCCCACGTTCCCAGGTGTGGTGGGGTTGGGCTTCAGCCCTGGGGTGGTGGGCAGCAGGCTCCAGGCCCTGGCCCCTGGGTGTGGGGCTTTGGGCTCCATTCCCTGGCTGTGCGGTGGCAGGCTCTGGCCCCAAGTTCACCCCATCACCTCTGGCCCCCACTGCCTCCCCAAGTGCCCCATTGCCCCTGGCCCCTGCTGCCTCTGTAGCCACCTCCCCATGCAGGGCTTAATTTGTGGGGGCTGAGTAAGTCTGTTGTGAAAAGTGATAAACACGCAAATATCACTTTTCACAGCAGAGTTACTTATAGCTAGCAAGTGTAAAAAAACCCCAACAACCCAAAAACACACACACACAAAAACCAACAAGAAAAAAGACAAGAATGTTCAAAGCAACTTATTTGTGTTTCTATTCTGTTTAGGTCCAATAAAGAATAGAGACAACTATGCATTATTTTTATTATTGAGTCTGCAAAGAAAAACACCCTACATAGATAAATTATTATTATTTGGACATGTGTATTTGCATATTCATTTGTTTTTCCTGAAGTTAATTAAGTATTTTAGGAAAAATTGTCAGAGCAGCCATCAGCAAGAGTTGGTGGCTGCACTCTGAGGCCACCAAAAAATTTGTTGGAAGAACCCCTGCACTAGCTCATTAATCCAAGCCACAATGGTTGGGTTGCAAACAGTGCCGGGAAATGGTAATTGATTTCCAAAGGGATTTTTTTTTAAGGAGGGAAGTATTTCTGTGGGCTTAGGGTTTGAAAGCGTTTTAAAATCACCTGTGTTTTTGGGAGCAAAGTTGACTTGGCATTGGGCCCTTGATGCATCATAATACCCTGTGTTTCTGCAGCACCTGCCCTCTGAAGGCCTGACAGCCCTGTGCAAACATTAGTGAGCTAGGCCTCTTGACATTCTTGTGAGGTATGTAACTGTCGTTAACTTCAGGTTTTAGACGGGGAAATTGAGGCCATGAGAGGCCTGTGGCAGGAATAGAAACTAAATCCCCTGCCGCCCAGCGCTGTGCTTTAACCCTAACACCATTTTGCTTCTTGGGTTCTCCAGAGGCAGCTTTGATCTAGTGACCTGAATGCAGGGCAGAATGTCAGTATTCCTGGGTTGTTTCTAGTGGTACTGCTCACTCGCTGTGTGACCCTGAGCAAGTCATTTGACTCCCCAGTGCCTCAGTTGCTCAGTCTGTGAAAAAGAGATAACAATGCTGCTCACCCACCTTGAGCTTGATAGTCCAATATAAATGGAAAGCAATGTTATTAATGAATGTCTGAACAGCACTTTGAGCTGGTGGGATGAAGGATGCAACAGAAGTGCAAATTATTAGCATTAAATCAGTGCAAAGTTGCTTTAAATATTCCCTTAGAAATAGAGAGTAGCTGAGACTGGGGCTATTTAGGAGTGGGTTCTGTCATATCTTAGGTATTATGAGCAAATGTAAAACAAGTTTAAAGCAGGAGGATAACCTGCCAGCAATGTGATTTCAGCAGTCATTGTCTTTTCTTTCTGGAATAGAAAACTTGCAAGTTAATGCTTAAATATGACTGTAGCTAGCTTTTCTCTCCCTGCACCCACCTCCCTTTCAGAGCCCTCTGCACTCAGTCATAATTGGACAGCACTGTTGAGAAAAATAAGACAAAGTATTAATAAAAGAATAGAGGCAACTTAAAAGGCCAAATTGACTTAAGGTTCCAAAGCAAAGAACCAGAGCACAAATCAATAAGCTAATTTCCGTCCATGTCACTTTATGACAGCCATGAAACAAACACCCGGCTAGAGATGGGTGAACAAAACCCAGGGGGGAATTTTGTCCATGGATTTAGCTCTTCTTTCTGATGGGAAATTATCCCCAAACAGATAATGACTTGTGTTAATTTATCCACCGTGCAGAATAGTTGATGCTAACAGATTTTGGACTGTTGATTTTTTTGATTATAAACTGTTCACCACAGGTGTTCACAATTCACACTGATTGGTCACCTGGATTCACAGATTTTAAGACCAGAAGGACAATGTAGTCTGACCTCCTGCATAGAATTTCACCCAGTAATTTCTCCAAGCCCATCACTTCTGGCTGAGCTAGAACATATCTTTTTGAAAGATATCCAGTCTTGATCTGCAAAAAGAACAGGAGTACTTGTGGCACCTTAGAGACTAAAAAATTTATTTGAGCATAAGCTTTCATGGGCTACAGCCCACTTCATCAGATGTATAGAATGGAACATATAGTAAGAAGATATATGTATACATACAGAGAACATGAAACAGATACAGACTAACATGGCTGCTACTCTGAAACCAGTCTTGATCTGAAGACTTCAAGTGATGGAGAATCCACCACATTAAATTGTTCTGCTGGTTAATTACCTTCTGTCAAGGTTCCCTCTCCACTCTGAACTCTAGGGTACAGGTGTGGGAACCCGCATGAAAGACCCCCTCAGCTTATTTTTACCAGCTTAAGTTAAAACTTCCCCAGGGTACAAACTTTGCCTTGTCCATGAACAGTATGCTGCCACCACCAAGTGATTTAGACAGAGAACAGGGAAAGGACCACTTGGAGTTCTTATTTCCCCAAAATATCCCCCCAAGCCCTTACACCCCCTTTCCTGGGGAGGCTTAAGAATAAACAAGATGAGCACACACCAGCCTTGGATTTTTAAGACCCCAAAAACCCAATCAGATTCTTAAAAATCAGAACTTTATTAGAAGAACAAAAAAAGATAAGAGAACAACTCTGTAAGATCAGAATGGAAGATAATCTTACAGGCAGTCAGATTCAAAACAGAGAATCCCTCTAGGCAAAACCTTAAGTTACAAAAAGACACAAAAACAGGAATACACATTTCCTCCAGCATAGCGAATTTACAAGCCAAAACAAAGAAAACATAACGCATTTTTAAGCTAGATTACTTACTAACTTTACAGGAGTTGAAGAGCTTGCATCCTTGATCTGTTCCTGGCAAAGGTATTACACAGACAGAAGCCTTTTTTCCGCCCCCCAGATTTGAAAGTATCTTGTCCCCTCATGGGTCATTTTGGGTCAGGTGCCAGTGAGGTTACCTTAGCGTCTTAACCCTTTACAGGTGAAAGGATTTTGCCTCTGGCCAGGAGGGATTTTATATCACTGTATACAGAAAGGTGGTTACCCTTCCCTTTATATTTATGACACCTTCACTTGAATATGTGTACCCTATTTCTAGTCTGAATTTGTCTAGTTTCAACTTCTGGTCACTGGATCTTATGTTTTTATCTGCCAGACAAAAAACCCTTCACAATTGGAGATCTTTTCTCCATGTGGGAACACATGGTATAATTTCTGTTTCATGTCTTGGTGACCTCTGCTTTATAAACAGTTGTCATTCTTTTCTCAGAGAGAGGGTGAATTAGGGAAGTGAGCATTTTAGGAACACATGTGCACACACACAGGCAAACAAGCCCGGGGAATTTCAGGAAATAGAAAAACATTTCCCCTTCTCCTTTGCACAAGGAACAGAATTTGACGTAGCTATCTACAGGGCCCACTGATTTAAAAATAACCAGGTTCCTTCTTGCCTGAGGAAGACAGATAGTTATCAGCCAGGTGTAGCTGCCCAGCAGCCTTTACATTCCACTTCCCCTCATCATGTTCACACCAGGTCATTGCATGTGCCTGTATGTGGGTGGCCCTGTTCACAAAGGCTGCATCCAGAGCCTTATCTGTCCAATGTAGGGTATGTCTACACAGCAAAAGCTGTGCACAGGTTCGGCTGCCTGAGCTAGCCTGAATCCAGCTAGCGTGGGTAACAATAGCAGTAAAGCCAGCACAGCACGTGCTTCCGAGTGGGCTGGCTAGCTGAGAACGCACTCAGAGTCTGTGCCAGGCTTCTACCTCCCCCGTGGAAGCCCATGATGCACCCTCTTCACCACTGTTACCACCCACGCTAGCTGGAATCAAGCTCGCTGGGGCAGGCTAGCTCCCGCACAGCTTGTGTTGTGGTGCCAGACCCTTAACTGCTTGAACACCAAGAGGCGAGGGACCAGACCTGAACACAATTTAATGAATGAGAGCAGAGGAATTCTGAAACTATTGAATATAAATCAATGACACATCCTCACCCACAGTATCCTGTTCCATTCTATCACCGCTGGGCTCTCAGCAAGGGGAAAAAATAAAGTGAGTGGTTCTACTCCAAGCTCCAACCACCAGATAAGCTCCTCCCTCGAAGGAGACTACTCAACAGATTGTGCTGGTGTTCACTGATGAACTTGCATGTTGGTTGGGCTCCTTGGTCTTGGCTCCTCCTCAGTGGGGCTGGAGGACATCCTTGCTTGACTTCCCCATGGTGGGGTCTGGGTGCCCTTCTGGGTTTCTTGGGCGTTGTCTTGATTGGGGGTAGACTATCGGTGGTGTCTCCCAAGGCCAGGGCTTCCAAATGAACCGGCACTCAGCATAGATTGTGCAGACCTTCATGATAGGATCCTACTTGCCCTTCCACACAGTGAAATCCAGCCCACTAGCTAACAATGGTAACTCCATCAACACCCACGGAGGTGAACATCTCAGGCTCTCTGCAGATGTTGCTGCCTCAGTTGCACTTGGGTCACATTTTCAAAGTTTTCTTTGCAATCATGAGGGCAAGAGGCCATTACCAAAGGGATGTGGGCATTCCCAAAGAATCCCCTGCACTTCCTGAAGAAACAGGATTTTACCAGCTGGTTTTGGTACTAGGTGATTACTGTGGTAAGCAGGATGGCCGATTGGAGGGGGCTCTGGAGTGGGGTTCAGGAGCTCTGGGTTCAATTCTTGGCCCTTCCACTGATCTGCTGGGTGACCTTGGGCAAGTCCCTTGGTTCCTCTGTGCCTGTTCCCCATCTCTTACCAAGGGACAGTATCTCCCTGCCACTTGGAGTGTGGTGAGGATAAAATCCTCAGGAGGGTGAGGGGCTACTCAAGTACTATGGTGATGAGGGCCATATAAGGAGGAGCCATTCCAAACCGTGCAGCCCTAGTGGTCTTCTGTGGGGCATTGCTTTAGTACTCTGTGCAGCGAGGGGAATACTGAGATGAAAGAGAATGCAAAGGAAATGCAATGTGTGGGTGGGACACTTTACCCCAATGTTATTAATAGTACATCTAGAGCATCTTCTGTCTAAGGGTCTCAAAGCACATGGACAAACTGAGCTTACAAATACCCTTGCAATTCCAGGAAGCACTAGCCCCATTTCACTCTTGCCTCAAAGAGTGGGAGTGACTTGCCCAGTGTCACTCCCACTCCAGTGGTAGAGCCAAGAATAGGACTCCGCTCTCCTGAGGCCCGGTCCTGTGCTTTAATCACTAGATCAGGCTTCCTGCTTTCCTCTCCCCCACACTTGGTGGGCAGCGTAGAGAGAAGGAGCTGGGAAATCAAATATTAGGCTATAGCAGCAAACATTCAGCATCCCAGCATAGTCTCATTGTCTTGACCATTGCTAGTAGCTGGACACTCCCTGCAGGAATTACTGGAAGAACTCTACACCCTGTGTTAATCAGCTCAGCAAGATGATCAGAATGGTCCTGTCTAGCCTTAAAGAAGATGAATCATAGGATCAGTGGATACTTCCCTGGCCCCCTACAGCTGTGGTCCTCAGCAGGCCTTGCCCTGGAGTAGAGCAGGCACTGTTCACATTGGCTTTCAGAATCACAGTCAGCCAGGTCCTAGGTTTCTCGCAGCAGGGACTGATTGTACCAGCTGGGGCCAGTGTCTCAGGTCCATCCCTAGATCCTTGCTAGGGAAGGAGACGGGGGGTGGCTGCGGTCTCCAGGAGGCTGCCTCATAGCAGCGCCATCAGAGCCTTAATCTGTTGGCTCGAAGTCACAGCTGCCCGTGCGCCTGGTCCAGGAGGCGGAGGTCACTGCTGCACTTCAGAGCTGCTGGTGACATTTACTCAGTGCTGGTTTCCACCCCGCCGGGAGCGTCAGGAAGGCAGATGTGACTTTACATGCCGCAGCCAGCAAAGCCATGAAATGTCACTGCCTGTTACAACTGCTGCTCCTCTGGGGCAGAGGCTGAGCCCCGGGCAGCCAGAAATACGCCTCTGACACATCGCGGCATTGGCTGCTCCGCTGGTCTCAGCTGAGTCTCAGGTATCAATGCAATCCCGGCTCAGGGAACCTTTGAAGCCACTCTAGGGGGAGCTGCGTAAGGGGTTCCATACAAATGACCCGATTTGGGAGGCAGGGGCAAGGGACATAGCAATTTCACTGACAGGCGTTTGTAGGGCACGAGAAATTGCTGTGGGAGCCGAGATCATTCAAGAGACAGCAGGGTCGCCTTTAGGAGGCAGCGCCTTGGCTCCCTTCTCCTCTGAGGCGGGCTCCCCGCAGCAACAGGAGCTGCTGGTAGATGACCACTGCGCTGGGTGCTGTTCCTACATGGTGCTGAGGGGGAAGCTGGTATAAGCAGGTGTGGTGTGCAGAGGGAGAGATCTAGGCTCAGCTTGATCCACTGCAGAATTCACTCTGTTTCAGGGGCCTTTCACTTCCTTGTTTGCCCATCACTAGGAGAAGCCTGGGCTCTGTGAGCTGCCATGTCCAGGAGCAGGGGAGCAGAGAGCTGGTTCTGAGCTCATTTGTTTCTCTTAGCATGAGGGTGAGGGCCTCAGATCATGCCCAGTATTCAACGGGCCATTAATGCAGGGTGTGCAGGGCTGACATGATGTACCTGCACCAGCTGGGTCTGCTGGGCTTGTGGGTTTCTGTATATTTCCCTGCTGTGGTTTCCGGGTAGCCCGAGCTCAGCTTCCGGAGGAGTGAGCAGTAGTCTTGTCTGGGCGTGACAAACACAAAGGGCAGTGTTGCTAGGTCCACGTTTATGCCAATGGGCGTGGCTGCTTGTCCAGAAGCATCGGGCTCGAGAGGTCATCTAGTCCAGCCCCTGCACTCAAGGCAGGACTAAGTATTATCTAGACCATGCATGGTGGGTGTTTGTCCAACCTGCTCTTAAAAATCTCCAGTGACGGAGATTCCACAACCTCCCTTGGCAATTTATTCCAGTGCTTAACCACCCTGACAGGAAGTTTTTCCTTGTGTCCAACCTAAACTGCCCCTGCTGCAATTTAAGCCCATTGCTTCTTGTCCTATCCTCAGAGGTTAACAACAATTTTTCTCCCTCCTCCTTGTAACAGCCTTTTATGTCCTTGAAAACTTATGTCCCCCCTCAGTCTTCTTTTCTCCAGACTAAACAAACCCAGATTTTTCAATCTTCCCTCATAGGTCATGTTTTCTAGACCTTTAATAATTTTTGTTGCTCTTCTCTGAACTTTCTCCAATTTGCCCACATCTTTCCTGAAATGTGGCACCCAGAACTGGACACAATACTCCAGTTCAGTGCTGAGTAGAGCAGAAGAATTCCTTCTTGAGTCTTGCTAACAACACTCCTGCTAATACATTCCAGAATGTTTGCTTTTTTTGCAACAGTGTTACATTGTTGAGTCATATTTAGCTTGTGATCCACTATGACCCCTAGATCCCTTTCCGTAGTACTCCTTCCTAGACAGTCATTTTCCATTTTGTATGTGTGCAAGAGAAGATTACTTGCTGTAACTGGAGGTTCTTCGAGATGTGTGGTCCCTATCTGGATTCCAAACGTGGGTGCACATGCGCACCATGTGCTGGAGCCAGAACTGTTCATGCAGTTTGGACGTGGCGTGTCCGAGGCTTTAAGAGGCTGCACGGGTCAATGACGCTCCAGTTCCCTCTTACCCAGCCGTAGTAGAGACTGGAGCAGAGGGAATGGAGGGCGGGATTGGACAGTTGGGCCCACTCCTCCCTTTATGCCCTGGGGTGGGGGCAGGGAGGGTCAGGGCACCCAAGACACTGGTGTAGCTCCACAAGACATTGCTGGCCAAAAAGAATCTGATCTCACCTGTATGGGGCGGACATGCTCCAGGAGTGAGATCCACTTGGACAGTCACTTTAAGAAGAACATCTGGATATTTATTCTTAGAAGAAACACCATTTCTGAGCATTATCTTACCAGCTGTAGTTAGAATGTGTTGGCCGACTCAGCACATCAGAATCACATCAGGATATGACAATGTGGCAGTTTGCCCACAATTGTGGAGTGGGCGGGTGCCCCTGTAATAGAACAGGCCAACATCTATTATGGTGTAAACCCATTAAATTCACATTGTACAACATATCTGTACACCTGCACCAGGATGCCAAGCTACGTGCTTGTTGTCTGGATGGTGCCTTTTTTTCCATAGTAACAATGGGCGGCAGGACGGTTCCATTCATCACCTGATGGCACTGGGATGACTGGCACTAAGGTCTGGTTAATGTGAATCACTCTCCCAAGTTCAGCACGCCTCAGCATGGGAGTTGGGATGGCCTTGAGGGAGACTGTGCTGATTCCCATTCCACATTTCCGGTCTTGTTCTGGAGTGGATTCACTTAACCATTTACAACAAGAGGGTCCTCAGACACTAGGAGCATCCTGTAAACAGTAGCTCCGATTCCATGGTGCCCCCTGCAAAGCACTGCAGGAAACACTTTTAAAGTACAGTGAGAACCAGTGCAACAGACCCAGGGTATGGCAGTGAAGAGGAATGCTGGTGAGAAGATTTTGGGACGGAAGAGGCTGCGAACCTCCTGCATTTCAGTATTTCTGTCTATGGGATATTGGCAACTGTGGTTTCACTCCCCTTAAGACTGAGAGCAAAGAAATGAGAATAGACCCATCTAGGTTAGGTGTGTATGTTTAGCTTCTCCAATGTCCTGTGGATGTAAATGCACAAACAAGCCAGTGGCCCCAACATGCCCTTGTGGATGTACAGCTTGAAGTCTAAAATGCCAGGACAGGAGATCATGCTCTGTAAGCCTGTACATGATTGCAACACCATTAATTAGCTAACTGTGCATGTGGCATCCTGGGTAACAATTCTTCAGTTAATAGATTGCTTCCCATCCCCAAAGGATCAGAGCCTGCAAGAAACTTAAACGGATACATCACAACCCCAGTCATCCAAAAGGGGTATCAAGCCCTCTGGACAATCAGTGGTGCCCCTGAGTCTGAACAGCCAGGGCTCCCCAGTACTGAGTCTCCTTGACCCAGCCAGCCAAGGGGAAGCCAGCTGATACTCTTCACATGCTGAAGCTTTTGACACAGGCAGGGTTTCTCCATCTTTTTCCTACTGCAACCCTCTCTTCCATACTGGGAACACCCAAAGAATCCGTGCCCATCTCACTCACACGCACGTACGTACGTACATTCAGGAATGCATCATAGCATTCAGAAAGTCAAATACCATCATGTTTGGAATGAGCACATTTATTTAAGAGTATAACTTACAGCTTGGCCAATGTCCCAAAATTAAGGATTTCGGTCAAAGTTTATTTACAAAGTTAATAGCAGTTACTGATGTTAGGATTAATGGAGGCTGTACACTTGTGAAATCACTAGAAACCACATCTCCAGGTGCTGCAGAAGCAAATCTCCACTCACAGAGGCTGGAGAGAGCACATCTTGCAAAAGACAAATAATGAAACTGCACCAAAGGGATAAGAGAGGTCACTTGTCAAGGTGGCATTGGTCCATGTCATTGCGAGGGGATGAACTCTGACAAGGAGTTCATTTTAGCGCCAATTCAGAGCTTTACTCAGAGTCATGTGCCAGTAGCCCCCAACTGTCTAACTTCAGAAAGCATGACTCATGGAAAGAGCCGTGCCTCTCCCAGGTCAGTACACACTCCTCTCCTCTCCCATTTGACTGGCTTTGAACAGAGTGCTACGGTTGTGCAGCCAACACAAGGGGGCATTATATTCCCCAGGGCAAATGCACATCCAGCCTTGGGAGATCTGCCAGCGTCAGGGATGGCATGTCTCCGTGCAGCAGAATTGCATGGGGCCAGAGGAGCACTCCCTCCATGTGACACACAGCAGGGCTACATGGTCCCCTTGTTGAGCCACTCTGGAATGGTAGAGGTGAATTTTTGCATCATATTTTGAGCTCACCTACTCTGGTGCAAATCAGGAATTACTCCACTGAAGTCAGTGGGGCCAAACCAGTACAGAACTGGTATAAGTTGGAGAACAGCCTCTCTCCTGCTTTCAGCTGTGTCTGAACCTCATGAGCAGTTAGACTGCTGACCCCTGGGAAGCTGGTTTTTCCCCCACTCCTCTCCCTTCAAGATTGAGGATCTAGGGCGTTTGAATCATCACAGCTCTGTCAATAGAGCCCTCACGTTTCATCATTTGAATGTAAAATCCCCCCCCACACACACACTGACCGAGAAGTAATCCGGGTTGTAACGGTATCTTACAGGGAGGGAATGGACATCTATAGAAAAGCATGTTCAGAAATGTTCCAACAAAATAAATACAAGATTAAAAAAACTAAAACTTCCTGTAAAAAATATCATTCAAAATGAAGGCAGCATAAAGCATTACTAAAGCTACAGAAAGGAACAGCTGGGAGAAAAGGGTTGGCCTGTTTTTGTAATGCTGCGATTTCTTGGAGAAACTCAGCTGAAATCAATGGATTTACAAGCTGGGAGAGATTTAGCACCAGGGTTCCTGTTACTGGTAGTTCGGGCCCCTGAGGCATTTCTGAAGAGGCAGGGACATGGAAGAGTACGTCCAGGACCCCAGGGTAAGAGAGCTTAGGAGGCTTGGCTAGGGGAAGGTCAATAGGCTCGGTTCTCCACGACTTTAAATCAGGAGTGAACTCAATGAGGTCAGTGTCAAGCTCAAGTGAATGGAGACTCGGGGCTATTGACGAAATATGGCACTGATATAACTGGGGCCTGATCCTGAGACTTGCTGAGCACCCACAACTCACACCAGCTTCAGCAGGAGTTAGAGGGTGCTTAGCACCTTGCAGGAGGCAGATGGCCCCATGCACAACAGTCCTTTTTGTCTTCAGAATCATTATCCAGTCTGTGTCTCCTCTGGGCTGGACAGAACTACCAAAGGCCAAGCTGGATTCTTTCCACCCATACAACAAGCACTTTCAGCTAAGTCTCCCCTGCAGGATGTGAGAGACTTGGAGATGCGGACAGAGGCCAGAAGAATCCAGCTTGACTTTCAGATCCCATTGGGTGTATGTTAGGTGAAAAAATCATATTTTGGCTTGCACACTGGGCACATTTGATCTAAGTATCGAGACACAAATGGCCCCAATCTGCTCCCATTGGTGTTACTCGGAGCAGGGCTTGTCAGTCTGCACAGTTACCCTCACTGCCATTGTGTGATAATTCAATGATTAGAATTTGCTCCTTAGAAAGAAGGCATTTGGGAGTCAGATAGTTCTTGATGATCAGCTACAGCAGTGTAAATCAGGAGTAACTCCATGGCAGCCAATGGAATTGCACCAGTATGAAACTGGTGGCAGTGAGAGAAGAATCAGACCCACTGGAGTGTTGCCAGAGTAAGATAGGGCTACATGAGATCACAATCAGGCCCACTGTGTTTTAAACTCCCTTCAAAGTTCCTATCCTGAGAGGTTTCACGGGATGGCAGGTGTGGGCATAACTCCACCAACATAACTGTCCCGGGAGGGGGTGGGGGGGAGAAAGTACAGTCCCCCCAGGTAAAGTGATTCCAAGATGCCAACTGTCATAACTTCAACAAAAACGTGGCAGGTACTTTCCACATACAGGGAATTCAGACATCTCCACAGACACACACACTCATGATCTATAGCCTCGGTAATGGGCATGTATGGGCAGGTTTGAGTGAGGACTTTCAGGGAGTTGCTCTCACTGCTGGAACTAGTAGTCTGTGCCCAAGCCATCTTGTGCCCAACTGGGGCTTACTGGGAAGGCTGTGAGTGTCCAGTCTATTCAAAAATATGCTGCCAGAGCAGCAGCTAAGTCACATTCTAGGACCTCTGGCAGAGATTCGTGCTGTGAGGGCATACGGCTACATTCGCAACGGGGCCCATTCCTGACAGTGACAACTCACCTATTGCCTTCAATGGCAGCTGAATCATGCCCCAGAAATGTCGGTCTTTTACTGATTTAACCTTGGTTTATACTGTTCTAATTCAACTAATAATTAATTAGAAAACAATCAAGTTTGGCAAATGATTTGTCCATGACATGGTCTGTGCATTTCTTGGGGGAGTTCTGAAGGGCACTGTGGCAGAGAAGGTCTTAGTGAGTGTGGTGGACATATAAAACTGGGTCAGTCCTATAGGAACGCAGCACTTGGAAACAAGAACTTCCCCCAGGGGTATTTAATAGTGCACATGCTGTCACAATATCAGTATGAAAGTCTGTACCAGAACCAAAGGGCTCTGCTCTAGACAGGGCCCATAATCGGCAACATTATGGGCTACATTCTTACTGTTTATTATGCATCCCAGCTACCCCCAACACACCCACGGACTTGCCATGCCGAGGAGGTCCAAGGTATTTGGTGAGATGCATATGCTAGGGGATTGAATTGCACAGAGCAATGACCGCCAAATCATACTCTGAGGTTGGGATATTCAAAGGGGCCTACGGGAGTTAGGCATAGGGAAGATACATTCTATTGGTTCATTCAGTAGCTGGAAAAGTCTTCTGTTTAGTCATGCATTCAAATGGCAAATGGCTTTGTCTCAGCCCTACTCAATCTGACTACAGAGAGTGGGCTCTGATGGTTCACTCTAATTCCTGTATTTTAGACCCCTGAAATCAAGTTCCATTGTAAATTAGAATAGGTCAGATATTACACTGCATCTTCCTTTAAGAACAGTTCAACGGCCTTCTTCTCTCATCAGCTACAATCTTTGAGCTCAAAAACAGGATTCATTCAAAAAAGTCTTCTTCAGACACACACAGAAAAGGTCTATCTAGTATTTAAAGACAGACACTTCAGAACTCTCTCTTCTAGAGAGAGCAAACAATTGAGCCAAATCAACGCCATATTGAGAAAAAGGAAGTAAAAGCTACTTGCTCCCTTCCTTTTAAAAGGGGCAGAAAAGTTTTAACACGTCTTAGAAGTTTTAAGATTTGTCTACAATAAAAGCCACAAAACCCAGGATAAAGTTTCATATTCAAAGGAAGGTTAATTGAAAATGTGTAGGAGACCACCACAGAGACAGGCTGCAATGGCTAAAGGATAGATCCTGCAAACATTTAAGTGTGGGAGGAACTTTACTCATTTGAGTAAAATTACTCATACATGTAAATTTATAGGATTGAGGCTACATAAAACTGCAAATAATGTAATGTGGATGTGGGAGGGCTCAGCCTGGGCAGAGCAAGCCTTAAAAGGGAAATACTTTCCATGGAGCAAGGAATAGGCTCCTTGCTTTATCCATCATCTCTGCTCTGGCTGGGATGTGGTGTCCATCACTTGAAGTCTAGCTCAAGATTGGATGTCTTTCTTGAAGATGTGCTCTAGCTTAGCTACAAGTTACTGTGTGCTTGATGCCAGAATCACTAGGTGAAATTCTATGGCTTGTTCCCTTCTGGCCTTACACATTATGGATCTATTCATTTTATTACCATCTGTGAAGTGAGATACATTCTTGGTGCCTCCTTTCCATCAAAAACCAATAAGTCTTCTTGGTTTCAGACTAGCTCCTAGAGGACAGATATCTATGTCGCCATTCTTGGCATCAACTGGAGCTTTTAGCCCGTGATCCTGCAGGCAGGCCTGTGTATCCACGGGCCCTGATTCAGGAAAGCATCCCCATTTGGGACAGTGTTTGTGTGCTGGCTTACATGCTTTTCTGGGTGAGGGCCACACAGAGCCCTACTGTCATCTGCAGGACTCTGCATGGGCATAAGGATCCAACTGTGCGGATCAGAGTGCAAAACTGAGGCCTTTGCAGGCTGTCTCTGTAGAGAGACAAATGTGAATGAACCCTGTAGACTGAATTCTCCTCTTACACTCAGAAAGGATCCCTTCAGGTAAGGACTGCGGCAAACTGGTGGGATATTCTGTGTGTGAGAGAGAGGGAGACACACTATTTCTATGTGTATTTAGCTAGAGAAAGCCTACACTCTTGGGGGATGGATCCCCAAGCCTGTTCAGTTAGCACTTTCAACAGTATCACATTCAGTGTAGAAATTAAAAATAAAACCCCTCCCCCAAACAAAAGAACCCTCCTCTAGAAGAGTCTGATTTTTTGATATTTTCCCCTTGCACAACTAACCTGGGATGGAGAGGGTTTACACGGAGTGACTGTGAGCTCCCCCACAGGAGGGCTGAGAAGACACCTGGTCTTCCACAATTAACTCAGGCAAACAGGATCTTTATTTAGGGATGGTACCAGAGACCTTCTCCTGGTGACTTTTATTGGTAGTGCTGCCTCCCTGAATGCTGCAAGACTCAAATCCTCTATTTTAGTTTTCATTTCAGTGCTAAGAAAATACAGAATTGGACCTGTGGACCTATACTATCCTTGGCAGAACCGCCCACCACGCCTGATTCTGACCGTACTCCCATCAGTATGACTTGTGTGTAAATCCTCGGCTTTCATTGTAGTTATACTGGTAGGGGAGGAAAGTCTAGCCCAGGAGCTGCTCAAGGACCATTCATTGGGTGTGGAGGGAAGGAAGAGATGTGTCAGGGGAGCTGATCGCACTTGATGTCTGAGGGACAATCAATGGCTGGCTGAAGTTTGGATTGTTATGGTGCCACATCCTCTCTCCAAACCATGGCACCAACACCTAGAAGAGACCTACTGGAAGGAGGGCCCCTCCTCACTCTTTCCCTCAGTCCTTCTGACCACAGACATGGAAAGGAGTAAAATTAAACACATTTCTTGGCCACGGAGGCTCTGATGTGTTGACAGCCAGCTGGCACATGGCAGTCCTGCCTCCAAGCATAAAGGAAACAGGGTCGGGCAACCCATAACTGACATGGGCCAACAAACACCCTTGGCAGGTGTAAGACAAACATGAAGTAAACACAGCTCTCATGGCGGAACACAGTCCAAGTCCTTGTCTACACTGTGGATTTGCCCCAGCTGCAGCCATTGGTGGAGCTGTGCCAGTGCACACTCCCCACATAGACAGGCAAAGCTGCAAGAAGCCATGGTTTTCACAAGTGTAGCTTAACCCCAGATACAGGCAGAGGTACAAACGGTGACTTATTGAGGCTTTGCCTGTCTACACTAAGCATTTGTGCTGGTGAAGCTATACCACCTGCTGGACACCAATGGCTGAAACTCCCGGAGTACACAAGGCTAGAACGAAACATTTGGCTTTGCCGAGAGAGAGAGAGAATGAATCTTAATACTAACAACAACAAAGCTGCTACTGTTCACTGATGAACACAGACTGATAAGAGAGCCAGAGGATTTCAGACAATGGCCTTTGTTAATTGCAGGAGCAGGTAAGGCCATCCACGTACCTGACTGCACCTACAGTTCAGCTAGACATCTAAATGACCTACCGTGTTGCTTGCCAATAACTGCCAAACTGAGCGGCAGACAAAAACAATCTGAAATCTGGCACACATACAGGGAAGTTTCCTTTAAGGAGCAAAAATCCTTTTTTTCTGGTTGAAATCCCAACTGTTGCTGCCACTTACAAGTCCATTACCATTCTCAGTTGGTGACACAGAGTTATTTAGTCCCGGAGAAAGAAACTTTTGCTTTTTCTCTTTTTATACAAAAACTAGGATATATACAGAATAAGCTTTTTTCTTCCTTTTCTTCCTTCCTTCCTTTCTTTCAAGAGCAGAACAGCAGGAAAATGTGAAACCATTTCCCCACAGGTTCGGAAAAGCTTGTGCTTTTAGATGAGATCCAGAATACTATTATTTTTAAAAAGGCTTTACTCCCTCAGGGAAAAAAAAAAAAAAAGATTTACAAACAAAACAGCCTATATCAACTCTCCAGCAGAGAGATGGATTGACAATATTAATCCAAACATCACGCTATTTAATTCCCCAATAAAACATTGGAAAAAAGGAGCCAACGGTATCCGCGCTAACACTTTTGCTACATATAAAATCTCCAGCTAATATGAAGCCTATGGTACCAATCTCTAAAACAGTTAAGATATATACACATATTTTGGGGGGTATATTAACAAACAGAATATTACAAAATATTAAAGAAGGCAACTCTTCTGTCATTTGTTTCTGTTTTGTTTTTTCACTTGAAGTTGGCGTAATCTGAGAAGGCGTCAATGTATTCCTGCACCACCTTGTAGCAGAATTCGTACTGTTCCTGTGGTGTTTGGGAGAGGAAAAGCACAGCATTAGATGAGGAAAGGGACTTTGCACTTATGGCCTGTGTTATGAAGGGATCAGGCTAGATAATCACAGTGGTCCCTTCCTATCTTGTATCAAAACAATTTCAATCGCACATCTCAGAGTACTTTACAAGAGAAAGGTGAAGCATCATTATTCCCATCGTAGATGGGCAAAACTGAGTCATGCAGAGGCTAGTGGCCTGCTTTTCAAAGGTGCTGAGCATCGACAGATCAGCAGAAGCTACGGATGTTTGGCACTTCTGTCTGTAAGTAACTTCCCATAGTGAAAGAGGCAGCCAGTGGCAGTGTCCAGAACAGAATCAGGTCTCCTTATTCCTAGCACGGTGCTCCCCTCCCTGTAGAACTCAGGTTGTTAGGAGGAAGGGGGTAGGGGAGAGAATCCTCCTTCTCCCCACCATTAGGATTATTTTAACTAGGGAAATTCCCACTCAAAAAACTTGGCTGAGAGGAAGGAAAGTTTGCAGGCACATCTCAACCGAGATCTATTAAGGCATGAAGGGAGCTAGGTAGTGAAGATGCAATAACTTGTGCCTACCAGTGTCTGCACCATATGCGGCCTCTGTAATCTTAAACTCTTCACTGTCTGAAAGACGTCCAGAATCCCCTCGGCTTTAACCCTTTCCAGGACAGTGCTCAGTGCACAAAAGGTTCCTGTTCTTCCTGCCCCGGCACTGGCAAAGAGACAAAAAGAAGAGCACAGAGAAAGTGACCAATAGAGAGTACATTCATTTGGCTGCATGGATGCTCCAACCCAGGCAGTGGGAGGGAAATGCTGGGGAACGTGAACATCTTGAACAGTCTCCTTTGTGCTTTCTAGTTTAACTACCATTTATAGACAGTTGTTTTCATGTGAAGCATCCCATCTGACTAACTATCCATTGTTCCCTCCTCTCTTGGGCACCAGCTCATGTCTGGCCAGAATTAGGTCAAACAGCTAGTCAGATGGTGAAGAAGGTTTGGACATCATGTGACATGAGCTGAGTGGTCTCAGACCAGTTCCCAATTTCTCCACATCAACTCCCACCACAAACTCAACTATCGCCGAAATAGGAGGAAGAGACGCCAAGGACTGAATGGGGCCTGGTGACAGAATTACTCCCGGACCCCTCCAGCTCCAGGTTGAGGCACACTGGCGGGGCAGCATGAGGGAAGCTTGCACCACAGCTGTCTGTGCTGCCCCTGATCAGTGGGCTGAGGACGTCCATCACCAGCCCGGTCCCTTTCACTGGCTTGCAGATCTATCGAAGTTACCCAAGACCAGAGCAATGCTGGCTCTAGGCCAACTGTGTCCAGTCCCTTGGCCTGACTGGGCTGTACCTGCAGTGCACAGTGATTGGATGGTTCCCAGACTGCTGCTGCTGTTTCTGCACAGCTGCAATGATATTGATCATTCCTTTCCCATCGCTAGGGATTCCAACTTCCGGCCAGCCATGGAAATGGAACTGTCGAATCTGCCGGCTCTTGTTTTCCTTGCAGGAGAAAAACAATGACAACTTCACTCCACTAGACCAACTTAAGTCCAGATGCGTAGCTGGAAACAGATTGTTGCAAGGGCTTGGGAAGAAAGGTTAGCAGAGAATGATCAGAAGGACAGTAGCAGCAGATGCCCAATAGGACCAATGGCAGTGTGTCAGGGAGTCGATTGGTGGGGGGTGCCCTAGGGGACAAAGTGGGCAACTGGAAACCAGGGAGGGTTTGGGAGGCCCAGGAGGGAACCAGCAGAGGAGAGAGTATGGGTTGGATGGCAGCAGGGAGGTGGGGGGCAGGGAGTGGATAACTGAGTTTCTGGCGGGGGAAGGGAACTCCGCAGTGGGGGAGGCATGACCATAGGTCAGTGGGAGAGGAGGGGTTAACAACGGGGAAGGGGATAGGACAGCAGCGTGCAGGGAGAGGGGTGAGGAAGGAGGGAACTGGCAGTGGAGGTGTTGGTTTGGGGCGATTGTGGAAGGGTAGGGAAGCTGAGGAGGGGCTAGGGGAAAGGGGAAGAATCAGCATTTGGGACAGGGCTGCAGGAGTGAGGGGAAGCAGGGCAACTATAGACAGAACCAGGGGTTAACTACAGCAAATGCCCAGAGATCCCAGAGCTGCCTTCCATGGTGAGGGAGAGAGATTCCTACCCTGGTGTTTGTTACTAGCAGGTCCCGCACTGTGTAGCTCTCACATTCCTCTTCTTTTTTCAGCTCCATGGTGATGTCTCCATAGGACACAGAGCCATCAGAAGGCCAGTACTGGGCACATTTCTCCTGAGAAAGCATGAGAGGTGACGAGGTGAGAAACCTCCATGTGGCAGCATGAAATCCCCCCCTCTCCATCCTGGCCTATGGGGTCTGTTACAAGGAGGCCTCAGTAGGCCAACCATGGGATCCAGAGGTTTAGAGGGGAATCAGGATGCTGCTCTCTAGCTTTGTGCATGAGTGATGTTGCTCTCCAGAAGCCAGCGCACAGACAGTAACTAGTGAGTGGCCATTTACCTCAAGAGGTGTTTTGGGAGTGGAATGTCTTGGGTCCTTGTCCCATCTCCTCATGTCTGAAATTTATACTGTGTCTATAAGCACGTGGATTCTTTGGGGGTAAAACCAGAGGTCGGGCTGCAGCACAAGATTCTCCAGAGATGGTCGGGTGCATGTGTGTGTGTTAAATAGTTACATAAGTTGGGATGTGTTGGGAACAAGCAACAGGGGGCTGTACGGTCTTGCCTTGATTTTCCCACCGGTGATGAAGTCGTCATGATGTTGCTTTCCCAAAAGCTGCAGGGTTAGTTAATCCCAGGCACTTACCTGGCCTCTCTCTTCCAGCTCTGTTAACATAACTATAGAGCAGGATTTCCACTCCCAGATCATCCTCCAGAAATCCTCTATTGTGTGCTGAAGAGGGCCCTGGCTGGCGATGTATGAGTCCTTCTGGCGATAACCCTGCAATTTCAAGCCATGGTTGTTGGGGTGGCAGAACTGCATGCAGACTGGAAATCACCCCAGTGCTGTCAGCATCTGCAGCAGCAGCTGTTCTACCTGACACAGAGCTATGCTGACATGAACTCCCTCACAGCCACGTTGAAAAGTTCATCCACAGAGAGATTGCTATCAGATGGTGCAGAGCATACGGCAAGACAAGAAGTGTGAGGGGTTGGTGACAGTGGGCACCAGGGCGGGGAACTGGGTGGGAACTCACCGGGAGAGTCCTGTGGGTGGATCACAGGCTCCAAAGCACAGATCATATGAAACCAGTGTGTTTGGCTTGGTTTCAGGAGGAAACCGCACTAAAGCTCAGAGTCTCCCATTTCTCTCCCCACACCAACCAGAACCTGAAATCCCTTCCTGGTGGCAGTTGAAAAACTTGGTTCTTGTTTGCCAAAGGCTTGTGAACTTGGCTGTCTTCTGTACAGGCAGGGAAGGGGATCAGTGCTGCAACAAACCTTTTTCATCTCTAACTTCTATGATCCAGTTTCCTTTTCATTCAGAAGTTGGATGTTTGAACAACTTCTTGTACAAATTACTTGGTGTAGATCTTCTGCTGTGTAGCACATGGCTACACAGCAGACAGAATCACAGGAGTCAGAGACAGAAATGACCCTTTACACCCTCCCTGCCAGTGCAGGATCAGACCTGTTTAAATGTTCCAGGTGATGAGGCTTCCACCACAGGGAGACTGTTCCAGAGGGCAATACATCACATTGCAATCTCCCCTATTATCAGGCAACCCCATCACTCCGGCTTATCCCCAGTATATCACATAAGTAGCTGCTTTCCCCTTCTGGCACCTACACCCTTGATGTATTTGGAGGCTGTCCTTTTGTCCCATTATCCAAATGTAAAAAGTCAAGATGGCAGCAGCTCTTGCTCTGCCAAGGCTCTGCCATCACTCATCTCCACTCTATCAGCTCTGTTATGCCTCATAATTTGCTGTCTCAGTCATGTTCCATGGTGAAGACTCACGCTACAGGCTATTACTTAGACATAGTCAAAACATTCTTCCTTCCTGGGGAGCCTTGTTTTTTAGCATTAATTCTGACCCCAAAGTAGCTTTAATTCCAATGCATCCAGCCTTCCCAGGCCCACTTTTCAGCTATGACTCATCACAGCACGTCATTGAGCTTAGGTATCTAATCACTGTGCCCCACATAGGGTGGTCCAGTAAATTAGTGACAACACAAAGGAAACAGATGATCAAGAGTCTTGTACATGTTACATAAAGAGCCCTTACAGCATCTCAAGCACGTGCCTCTCTTGTGTTGGACTGCGCGTCTCCTTTTGGGTCTTTGCCACACATTGTAAGTGGCCCACGTTGCTCATTTGGCTCTTGAAGAATTGAGAACTGTAACCCAAGGTACAAAGAACCAGACATCGGGGTTCCAGCTTGCTGCACCACACAATGGTCCTACTTCTCATGCACCTTCCACTCGTGGATCTCAAACTGACTGACAAATCCTCACTAAGCCTCCCAGCCTCACTGTGAGGCGGGTTGTCCTGTCCTCATTTTGCAGGTGGGGGAAGATTGAGGCATATAGAGGTTGACAGGAATTGGGGGGAAGGTCTGTGGTCCTGACTCGCTCAGTCCCAACAGTGGTAGGAAGAGAGCTTGGCTCCGGCAGACCCTAGGAAGGCTGCAGACGGATGTGGAATGGACTGCACAGGGAACTTGGAGAATCAAATTGGCATCCTCTCACTTCCTGTGGACCTACCCAGGTCAGCATGAAAGAGAACCCCACCCAGCCTCAGGGGGCTAACTGGGACACTCAAAGCCCCTATGAGCCTTGGTAGGTCTGCCAATACTTAGCGAGCTTGTCCGGGTGCTGATGAGGCTTTTGGTAGAAATGTGTCTATTACAGTGAGAAGCCTCCCCAGTGATGCGGTGACACCAAATCTGAGCTCTGTCTGCACAGTAAAGGGCTACAGACCTCGGTCTCGTCTACAAAAGAAAATGGTTCAGATTTAACTACACTGCTTTAGAAACTGATGTAGTTAAACAGCTGCTGGCCACTTCTGTGGACACTCAGATTCTAGTTTAAAAGTGTCCACACAAGGGGATGACACCAAATTAGCTAACTCGGTGTCTAACACAATGTAGTTAAATCAGGACCAGATCTTACTGCTTCTGTAGAGGAAAGCTCATGTCTCCAGCGAGCCTGAGATAAGCTGTGCTTGGCTCACCACAGCCAACAATCCACAGTGATGGTCCAAATTAAAAAGTTGATGTCTTTAGAAATTAGGCTTGAGTCAGCTAACTATTGGTCCTGGGCACTAGCTCGCAGCCACGGCTGCCAAATAAACTCAAGTGTTGTTCTCCTCTTCTTTGCAGTTTTTTTTGTTGCTACAGAGTGACGAAAACGTGAAATGACCAAAACATCAGAAGTCTCTTTGGACCCCGGAGAACACCTGCTTTTAGGATGTCATAATTCAGGAATCCCTTGTTTGAGTCAGTTCAAATTTTGTAGAAAAATTTTACCCTGGGCCCAGACCTAACCTACCAGTTTTAACAATGATGTAGCTTTTACTGTGGATTTTAAGGAGAGAGGAGCAAAACCAGGCCTACATTGCAATCTACAGTATAGGGTGACAACTGCTGTTCCACAACCAAGAAACATTCCTCCTTCTGACAGTCAAAGTTTCTGTTGTTCTTTTTCATCCGAGTTTGCAGCGAGAACACAAAGATGCTTAGTCATTTGGTGCGTGTCAGTCAAGCAAAGTTCAGTAGAGGCAGGAAATCGAATTCTCAACAAAGCTGCCTACACCGCATCAAGGGCTTTCTGACCTAGATTCATGACAAACAAACAGGGCTGGGACGCCAAGTGGGCTGCTTATACTGCGCTCTGTTTGAAACAGATTGAGTCAGAATGTAATGACAGAGCAGCATAGCGGGACTCACCCATTATGGATGATACTCATTAGAAAATTACATTGCAGGGGGATAGATAGATCAGGGTGTTATGCATGTGACACAGTGCCTTTCCCCTCTCTGTCACTGGTTCGAATCTAGCCCAGGACAGTCATTATCAAAAATGACTTGCCTTTGGGAGCAACTGTCATCTGGGGTTATAGACAGGATTGGGTGTCAGAAGACCTGGGGATCCTATATCACTTACTCATTGTTGGGTGCATTGCGTGTATGAATGCTAATGTAAGGCTTCCTGTTGACATCAGCAGGACTACCTGTCAGCAAGGGCTGTGCAACTTGGTGAGCAGATCACTTAACCTCTTTGTCTCATTTCCTCCAGTCTGAGGATAATGAGGCTGATCTGCTTTTGTCAAGGGCTTTGAGATTGGTGTATTATGATTACATTGCATTGTTTGGTGGATGTTCAGTGGCCAAATGAAAGGAGCTTGTAGTCCCCGTTCTATGCCTAGGAGACAGGTAGTCACTATCAAACTTGTTGTGGGGCTCAGTGGAAGACCCAACGGGGCTGTTGAGACTGAAATCACCCTGTGATGTGTCTCTTCAGGTCATGAAGAGGCACATGGGTGGGGCAGCACGGAAGCTCATGCGGCTTTTGCCTGAGCTGTACATGTTATTAGGATAAACAAGGGACTCCAGTCCCCAGTCAGACTAGCACCTTCCATCAGCTCTAAATACAATAAAAAAAACCCCCAACACCCTAAAAAGGAAGCATTTAAAGACTAGGCCCATCCTGGCTATGTTTGAGGTGGACGGTTATTGGCTGCAACCTGCCATGGTTAGAGTATGAACAGGAAACAAGAACTTACATCAATAAAGGACGCATTGACATAGTCTGTGTTCTCTTCGCCTCTCTTCACTGGAATGATCACTCGATTGAACTCATCTAAAATAGAAGCCAGACAAGCAGGTTGGAGTTTTGGGGAATATTTTCAAAACACAGATACTTTGCTACTCAGGCATCAACCTTCGGATGAAAGTTAATGCAGCCCCAAGGGTGCCGTCAGATTGAGACAACCGAGAAGAAGGATGGCTCAGTGAACAGGGAGCTAGCCTGGGACTTGGGAGACCTCCATTCAGTTCCATGCTGTATCCCAGACTCCCTGTGTGACCCTGGGCAAGTCACTTAATTTCTCTGTACCTCAGTTCCCATCTATACACTGGAGATAACAGCATTTCTGTACCTCACAGGTGTGTTGTGCGGATACATTCATTAAAGATTGTGGGGGGCTCAGATAATGCACAGTAATGGAGACCCTGGAGCTCTTGGACAGATAAATCATAGTGTTAACGACACTCTAAAGCAGAGTGAAACGTTTGTGCCTTGGGCAAAATTATTTAGGAACAGAGCTGGTCAGAAATTTTCACTGGAAAAAAAATGAATAGTGGTACTCAAATTCTGAATCATCAAAATTTCTCATGACCCAGAAATCTCAAATGTTGACCAGCTCTATTCCTAAACCATACTGGGAAATGGAAATCGTCCAGCATGGTCTGCCTCCTTTAGCATGAGCACAGCAAATATTCACCCATTTGCCATCTCAGTTCAAGATAGCACTTTTCCCCAGTGACTACCATCTTAACTTCAACTTTCATTTAAAAGAATTAAGTCTTTAGCCCTCATGGTTGCAACCTGAAATGTGAATCCAGGAACCAAAGCAGTGCTGTCTACACAGCAGTTTGAACCACTCCTTTTCAGATCAATGGGGTGTTGACTCTGAAGCCCAATGATGACAATTTAAAAGTCAGAATTTCTAACTATTTCATGGACCAAAGATTGGAAGGGGAGAGATTACCAGATTATGGAATTCCAGCACAGTCTGGTAAGGGTGACTTGTCATTTTGGTGTCAACAGAGGGTGGGGCTTAGGAGAGTACTAGTGTTTATTTTCTCCCAATATGAACCCTCACATATCAGTATCTAGGCACTGTAGAATAATTGCTTGCAAGCACATGGAGCATGGTTCGCAGAGCCAAAATTCACATGGCCTAAATCATTAGCATTATTAATTTGTATTGCAGTAGCATCTAGGATCACGGATCAGTGCTGGACACTGCACAGATAACTAACAAAGACAGTCCCTTGTCCCAGACAACTAATCAGATGGAATGCAACAGGTAGATAAGACCGAACAAAAATCTGCGTGTTGCATGGCTCTGGCTCTTCATCTTTCTACTTCTCCACGTGGGCACCAATGATACTGCCAAGAATGACCTTGAGCAGGTCACTGCAGACTACATGGCTCTGGGAAGAAAGATAAAGGAGTTTGAGGCACAAGTCGTGTTCTCTTCTATCTTCCCTGTTGAAGGAAAAGGCCCAAGTAGGGACCATCGAACTGTGGAAGTAAATGCGTGGTTGCACAGGTGGTGTTGGAGAAAGGGCTTTGGATTCTTCAACCATGGGATGTTGTTCCAGGAAGGAGGATTGCTAGGAAGAGATGGGATCCACCTAACGAAGAGAGGGAAGAGCATCTTCGCAGGCAGGTTTGCTAACCTAGTGAGGAGGGCTTTAAACTAGGTTCGCCGCGAGATGGAGACCTAAGCCCTGAGGTAAGTGGGGAAATGGGATATTGGGAGGAAACACAAGGAGGAGGGTGCAACAGGGGAGGCCTCCTGATTCATACTGAAGAAGTAGGGCAATCAGCTAGCTATCTTAGGTGCCTTTACACGAACGCAAGAAGCCTGGGAAACAAGCAGGAAGAATTGGAAGTCCTGGCACAGTCAAGGAACTACGATGTGATTGGAATTACAGGGACGTGGTGGGATAACTCACATGACTGAAGCACTGTCATGGATGGGTATAAACTGTTCAGGAAGGACAGGCGGGGGAGAAAAGGTGGAGGAGTTGCACTGCATGTAAGGGAGCGGTATGATTGCTCAGAGCTCCAGCATGAAACTGGAGAAAAGCCTGTTGAGAGTCTTTGGTTTAAGTTTGAGGCGAGAGCAACAAGGGTGATGTTGTGGTGGGCATCTGCTATAGACCACCAGACCACGAGGATGAGGTAGACGAGGCTTTCTTCAGACAACCAAGAGAAGTTTCCAGATCACAGGCCCTGGTTCTCATGGGGGACTTCAATCACGCTGACATCTGCTGGGAGAGTAATACAGTAGTGCACAGACAATCCAGGAAGCTTTCGGAGAGTGTTGGGGACAACTTCCTGGTGCAAGGGATGGGAGGAACTAACTAGGGGCTGTGCTCCACTTGACCTGCTACTCACAAACAGGGAAGAATTGGTAGGGGAAGTAGCAGTGGGTGGCAACCTGGGCAGCAGTGACCATGAGATGGTCAAGTTCAGGATCCTGACAAAAGAAAGAAAGGAGAGCAGCAGAATAAGGACTCTGGACTTCAGAAAAGCAGACTGACTCCCTCAGGGATCTCCTGGGAGGCTAATATGAGGGGGAAAGGAGTCCAGAAGAACTGGCTGTATTTTAAAGAAGCCTTATTGAGGGCGCAGGAACAAACCATCCTTATGTGCAGAAAGAATAGCAAATATGGCAGGCGACCAGCTTGTCTGAACAGAGAAATCTTCGGTGAGCTTAAACACAAAAAGGAAGCTTACAAGAAGTGGAAACTTGGACAGATGACTAGGGAGGAGTATAAAGATATTGCTCGAGCATGCAGGGGTATAATCAGGAAGGCCAAAGCACAATTGGAGTTGCAGCTAACAAGGGATGTGAAGGGTAACAAAGGGTTTCTATGGGTATTGTAACAAGAAGGTGGTCACAGGAAGTGTGGGACCCTTACTGAACGGGGGAGGCAACCTAGTGACAGTTGATGTGGAAAAAGCTGAAGTACTCAGTGCTTTTTTTGCCTTGGTCTTCACAACAAAATCAGCTCCCAGACTGCTGCACTGGGAAGCACAGTATGGGAGAGGAGGTGAGCAGCCCTCAGTGGTGAAAGAACAGGTTAAGGACTAGATAGAAAAGATGGACATGCACAAATCCATGGGGCCGGATGCAACTCATTTGAGGGTGCTGAGGGAGTTGGCTGATGTTATTGCAGAGCCATTGGCCATTATGTCTGAAAACTCGTGGTGATTGGGGGAGGTCCTGAACGATTGGAAAAAGGCAAATATAGGGCCCATCTTTAAAAAAGGGAAGAAGGAGAACCCAGGGAACTACAGACCGGTCAGCCTCACCTCAGTCCCCGGAAAAATCATGGAGCAGGTCCTCAAAGAATCCATTCTGAAGCACTTGGAGGAGAGGAAGGTGATCAGGAACAGTCAACTTAGATTCACCAAGGGCAAGTTAGGCCTGACCAACCTGATTGCCTTCTATGATGAGATAACTGGCTCTGTTGATATGGGGAAAGCAGTGGATCTGATATACCTTGACTTTAGCAAAGCTTTTGATACGGTCTCCCACAGTATTCTTGCCAGCAAGTTAAAGTATGGATTGGATGAATGGACAATAAGGTGGACAGAAAGCTGGCTAGATTGTTGGGCTCAACGGGTAGTGATCAATGGTTCAATGTCTAGTTGGCAGCTGGTATCAAGCGGAGTGCTCCAGGGATCAGTCCTGGGGATGGTTTTATTCAACATCTTCATCAGTGATCTGGACGATGGGATAAATTGCAGCCTCAGCAAGTTCGCAGTTGACACTAAGCTGGGGGGAGAGGTAGATACACTGGAGGGTATGGATAGGGTCCAGAGTGACCTAGACAAATTGGAGGATTGGGCCAAAAGAAATCTGATGCGGTTCAACAAGGACAAGTGCAGAATCCTGCACTTAGGACAGAAGTATCGCATGCACTGATACAGGCTGGGGACTGACTGGCTAAGCGGCAGTTCTGCAGAAAAGGACCTGGGGATTATAGTGGACGAGAAGCTGGATATGAGTTAACAGTGTGCCCTTGTTGCCAAGAAGGCTAATGGCATACTGGCCTGCATTAGTAGGAGCATTGCCAGCAGATCGAGGGAAGTGATTGCTCCCCTCTATTTGGCACTGGTGAGGCCACAGCTGGAGTATTCCATCCAGTTTTGAGCCCCCCACTACAGGAAGGATGTGGACAAATTGGAAAGAGTCCAGCGGAATGAAAATGATTAGGGGGCTGGGGCACACGACTCCTGAGGAGAGGCATTTGATAGCAGCCTTCAACTACCTGAAGCGGGGTTCCAAAGAGGATGGAGCTCGGCTGTTCTCAGTGGTGGCAGATGACAGAACAAGGAGCAATGGTCTCAAGTTGCAGTGGGGGAGGTCTAGGTTGGATATTAGGAAAAACTATTTCACTAGGAGGGTGGTGAAGCACTGGAATGGGTTACCTAGGGAAGTGGTGGAATCTCCATCCTTAGAGGATTTTAAGGCCCGGCTTGACAAAGCCCTGGCTGGGATGATTTAGTTTGTCCTGCTTTGAGCAGTGGATTGGACTAGATGATGTCCTGAGGTCTCTTCCAACCCTAATCTTCTATGATCTCCTGGGCAGGCTACTTTGGACTATGCAGTGAGTCACCTCTTCTAGTCTGCATGCCACTGCCCAGCTTCTCAAAAACACCAAGAAACGTGAGCACATGGCCTGCCACAGAGTGAGCTGGCCCTAACAGCCAGGCTTCACCCGTCTCCCCAGGTGGAGGGAATGAATACAGAGGTCAAATGATTGAAGCATATGACTCAGAACCAGTTATACTAAAAGATGTAAAAGGCTGCGTGAGCTCAGTGAGGGAGAGTTTGAAGAGAGTCTCAAAGGAGCAGAAGAGCTGCTCTGTACAGAGTTACAGGCCCCTTAGCTTCCAGGCAAGGGGCCAGGGGGCTGGAGAGTGGGGGAGCCAGCCTGCAAGAGGAAAGCCTTGGCAGGGACACATCTAAGAGCCTTTCACCAAGGGTGTGAGCCAGCTAGGAAGGCTAGGGCAAGTTTTCAACTTTTTTAATAAACCAGACTCCAAAAAGGGGAGAGTTATTGAGAAAGCACTTGCAGTGTGAAGTTTCCTAAACTGGAGAAGGGGAAACTGAGGCAAGGGCAGGGCCCAAATCCAGACTGGGTAAGCCCAGCTACAGCCTCAATGCTCAGATGCCTCCACTGGCTCCCCATTCATTTCAGGATTCACTTCAAATTTACCTCATTTGTTTTCAAGGCCTTCCATCTTATGCTCATCACTCTGCTCCCTCCACTCACAGTGGCTCGTCCCCATCCCCTTCACAAACTACTGTTGGTGCAAGAGCCACCTCCTCTGCAGCTGTTGCTGCCTTTTGTCCTCCCAAATGATTCACCCTCTATATTTATCCATTTGTCCCCTGAGTGTGTCTTTGCTCTGGGCAGGATGGAAGAAAAACTCACATGGAATTATTTGAAGCACCCTGTTTTTCTTCATGTTTGCCGGCAAGTTGCCTGTTCTCATCTTGTCATTCTGGATTTTGATTGAAGTTAGTTTCTGCATGGGGGACAATAAAATCAACCTATAACTTTCAAATGACCAAAAGAAGCCAAGACCATAACAGTCAAAACGCCCCACACCAGTCCAAGCCAATCGCCCCAAGCCTGCCCAGGCCCCGTGCCAATCCAAGCCAACTGCCAAGTCTGAGTGAGCTGCCTTGAGCCAGCAATTCCCAGCCACTGGGATATGCACCAGAATAAGGAGTTCACGCTTTCACCACTGGCATGCTAGACCATCCCTCCCCTCCTTTAAATAATGAGCCTTGATGTGGGTCTCTGCATGATGCCACTGCCTATGTCTCACTGTATGCAGCTGTGCACACTATATTCTGCAATCACAGAATATTAGGGTTGGAAGAGACCTCAGAAGGTCATCTAGTCCAATCCCCTGCTCAAAGCAGGACCAACCGCAACTAAATTAATGGAGCTGTCAGATCTACGACCCCCTTCTGTACTCTCATAAGGATGGTCAGGAGACCTGGCTCAATTCCTGGCTCTGCCAAAGATTCCCAATGTGGCCTTAGGCCAGTCACTTCATCTCTGTGTGCCCCAGTGACCCATCTATCAGAGAGGGATATTAACAGTTCCCTACTGCTGATCTCTGCAAGACAGAGACACTACAGTGATGGGGGCCATAAAACTGGCTAGACAGAGAGAACACACTCTACTTTATCATCAAGTCCCCAGCCCTGTCTCCTCCTGTCAAATTCTGGTTGTTGAGCTGGGAACTAGCAGTGGGAAGGCAGGGGGCACAAGGAGCTCATGTCAAGAATCAGAGAGTGTTTTGGCTTTGAAAAAGGACTCCTTCCTGTCAGGAGTCCCAGGCCACACTTCTCAGCTGACGGCTGCTTTCCCTAATCTTTGGGCTGGCATTCCCCTACAGGACTCCTCCAAACCCTCAAACCAGCTGGCTTCCAGGTGTCACTTACAGAGAAACTGCACTGGTTACTACAAACACACTCCAGCGAAATGTTCCTGCTGGGGAAAGGGCCTTGGAACGAAGGGCCCCCTTTTATTCGATATTTAAGGAACAAACAGATCATCCAAACTCTTTGTGCCAGTGGAGGGGCTGTTCCCTCTGCAGGCACTGCCTAGTATTTTGTCGAGTCTGGCTGTCACTCTGCCTGGAGAACCTGCTGTCTCAGGATGGGACTGGATGCAACTTTCATGAGTCACTTGTCCTGGTTTCTCTTTGCAAGGGCACTGAGCCAGCATGGTTTTGACAAACCCACCTTGAACTCCTCCTCTAACCCATTGCTGCTGGTCCCGGGCACTTTGTTGTAGATTTTCTGGAGGTGGCTCTCTAGTGAGGTCACTTCTAGCTCTGTGTCTCCATACAGATAGTGCTCCAGAAGTGCTTGGTATATAAACACATATTGCATCTGAAAGGGAAGGATGAAGTTACAGGAAGAGACGGCAGCTTCCATACCATGCTCTGAACCCATTCAGCTCCCTGTCTTTCAGCTGAGTGCAATCTAGGAGAGCGTGTGTGGGAAGGGTGGAAGCCCAAAGTCCAGGCACCAACATCAGCACAACCACTGAGCAAACTGGACACATTAAAGTCAATGGGAACTTTCCCCCCATCTGGGACAGGATCAAACTCTTATAACATGTTCTCAGTGACCAGCTACAGAGTGGGGCCATGGGCTGGCAGATCAGGAGATGCTCATGGCTGAAGGAAACAAGGTGGGGGAACAAGGGCAGACCTAGGATGCATGGAACAATGAAGAGTGGCTCAGAGAGGAAGCTGCCTGGAGAGGACTGGTGTTCACATGCAGGCTTCCCCTGTCCATGGAGAGTGGGAAAGGCCACATGCTCTGTTTAAATGGCTGAGCATGGCTGCTGCTACTGAATGTCCAGAGCTGGACTCCCAAACACTGATGCATCCCAAATCAGATGCTACTTTTTAGAACATTGGCCTTGTCCTCACTGTGCCTCAGTGTCACTGTTTGTAAAATGGGGATGGTGATACCTGCCTGCCACACAGGCTTAGTTAAGGTTTGCGAAGGGCATGGGGAGCTTTGCATGAAGGGTGCTATAGAACAGCGGTGTGCAAACTGTGGGGCGTGCCCCCTATGGGGGCGCAGAGGGATGTTTGGGAGGCCAAGCAGCGAAGTCGGGCGATTCATGCCAGCCCCCACAAGGGGCATGGAGGAAGCACCTCAGCAGGCCACCCTGCCTGTGGGTCAGTGTGCTCCGCCTAGTTCTACTCCCAGCAGCCTCCACCCCCGAGACATGCCTTCCCCCACCCTGAAAACCCGAAGGGGGAGGGGCAGGTATTGGCCCTGCCCTAGCAGTGCAGCCTGGCTGCAAGACAGAAGCAGCCTGCTGCTGAGGAAGCCTTGGCTGTGTAGTAATGGGGGTGTGTGTGTGTGTGTGTGTGCGTGCGCATGTGCACGGACAGATTCCATTACTGGTAAGGGGGGCATGACTGGAAAAGTGTGTGCACCACTGCTACAGAGGGCAAAGTGTTATCAGCCATGCTCCAGTAATGGGTGGAAGCTGGAAAGTACTGTGGTCTGGAGGAATGAATGGAGGTTCTGGGAGTCAGTAGATCTGCCTCTTACTTCTGTGCATCCTTGGGCAAATCACCTCACCTGTCTGTACTTCAGTGCCCTTTCTGTAAAATGGAGGTGAGATTGACCCACCTCACAGGGGTGCTGCAACCGATTAGCTGCTGTCTGCAGTGTCCTGAGTGTGGGAAGTGCTATGTAAGTGCCCAGAGTCACAGAGCCCCTCTCCAGCCCCTTGGAGTGGACTTACATCGGTCTGTACCATCTGGCAGCGCTGAGCCCGGATCCGGCTCACAAAACCGTACACATCCACCTTCCTCTCTGCATGCATCATGTCCAGCATGGCATCAATGACGATAAAAGTGCCTGTGCGTCCTACCCCGGCGCTGTAACATCAGAGGAACAAGCAGTCAGTGCAGCTGGCATTGGAGTATGGCCCCTTCCACGGCCCCACGCCTGCTCAGGGAAGGTTAGCTGCTGCACAAAGCAACAGAAAGAGCCAAGAGGCTACAACAACTCACCCTAGACAGCAGGCAGCTCAATCCATTCCAGACAAGAAAGAAGAAGGGAGCTCGAACTTGTACCCAACTACAACAGGGGCTATTCTAGGGTCCAAAGGCTACAGCTGAGACAGACATTTCTAGACTCCAACAATCCCACCCCCTGGGACTCAGAGCGCATGAGAGCACAGAGCAGGCCACAGTGAACCCCGGAGTCGACTCAGACTGATAGCGTCTTGAAGGCCTGCCTGTGGATGTTGCCTGGCTGTCCTCTGCCCCCAGCTTCCTTCCAGCCTGCCCTCTCCCTTACAGGGGTAGGCCCATGGCAGCCAGCCACTCTGACAGGCCAGAGCCCAGCTCCATCACTCCTCTCTCTGGCTCTGGCCATGCTTTGGGTTCCTGTTCTCAGTGCTCAGCTCTCAATGTATCAAGGGAGAGATGAGCCCAAGGGAAGGTCAGGCTTGTGGGAACTTTTCATGGAAGAGTATGTAGAGCTGGAGAGGCTCAGGGTGGATCCTTGCACTAGTTCCAACACGTTTGAGTCTTGTCAGGGAGCCTGAGGGAGACGCATGGAGTACCATGCACTAGTGTGTGTGTGTGTGTGTGTGTGTGCGCGCACGTGCATCCTGCAAGAGGGATTTGCCCAACATTCTCAGTCACATCATCTCTAGCTCACCCTGTTACACTGGCTGCATATTCTACTGCCACACTCCTCTCTAGAGGTGGCTGCATATCAGTTCCGCTGGGTCTTTATAGTTTGTGAAGGGTAAAGGGGCTACAGAAGTGAACAGCATTACAGACAGCATTGTCTCATGGCCAGAGCAGGGGAATGTGAGTCAGGAGAGCTGGGTCCAACTGCTGGTTCTGCCACTCACTTGCCACCATGACCCTGAGCAAGTCAAGGTGCCTGGCTGGCTCCCACCCTCCCTGGCAGTGCTCTAGAACAGGGGTGTGTGGAAGCTATATATCAAATATGGTGGATATTACCCCAGGCAAGCTCTGCAGCTTCTTTGTTATTCCAGGTAGAGAGAGAGCCTGGAGCTCCTTGCTTTGCCTGGGATCCACTCCAGTAAGGGTTAAAGCCCAAATCTCAAATGCTGGATGCTGGAATGTTATAGCCTGCTGTGATATTACCCCCTGGTGGCTGTGTCCACAGAGCAGCCAAGTGAGCTGTTACTACTACTCCTGCTAGCCACAGGCCATCCTCTTTGGTCACATGGCTCACGCGAGGCCTGTGCTTTTGGAGGTGAAAGGGCAGGGCTCTAATCCCAGCTCCCCGTGCATGTGATTTATGTATAACTATGGCTGTTGCTTGCACTCATGCAGTGAATCCAGGACCCCCTCTGTCTGCCCCTGGCAACCTTCTGCAGGAGATAGAACAGGTTTCTCTGGATAACCCCCAAGAGCCGTCAGACAGAGATACATGGAGGAGGGAGGGAGGGCGGGCTCTCTGGGAGATGTGGCCCTGGACTCACCTGCAGTGAACGACTATCGCTCCTGCATACTGGGGGTTACACATCTTCACCTTCTTCAGGAACTTCAGCATCCCGATAGGGGTGAAGGGGACCCCAAAGTCAGGCCAACTGGTGAAGTGGAACTGGGTCACCAGGCGCTGAGGCTTTTTGTTTGTGACATCACCTACCTGTGGGGAGAGCACATGCCTTGGTTACTGTCAGACACTCAGCTTCATTACCTTCCCCCAGGGACTGAGAGCAGAGAGGAGCTTCCAGTCCAGGGTTCAGGCAGCCCTAAAGTTCAGTGGGGTTGGAACTGGTTTTGGGATTCAGAGTTGGTTCTAAAGGCCTGATGGCTGAAAATCAGGTGTTGCACCCTACTAATGCCCCAAACTCCAAGGCTAGGAAATCTCAAGGAACTGCTCAGCTTATACCTCAGCATTTCTAAAATCCTAGGACCAGAGTCTCAGCTGCACTGAAGTCAGTGGAGGTAGACCAATCTCTTCTAGCTGAGGCTGTCTCTCCTGATGTTTACTGAGGGAGGGGGCAGAAACTAGATGGGCCCCACAATTCCTCTAAGGCCTTTTGGAGCCTGCAGTTGTCCTGTAGTGAATTCTCAATAAGGTGGTGCCAATGGAGACTCCAAACGCAGAGCCCAACGTCTGGAGTGGTCAGGAATCCTGCTGACTGCTTGGCTACCACCCCAGGAATTTCACTTTGCGTTTCAAGCTGAATCAAACCAGGTCAAAGCTGCTGCGTTTCACTCCTACACAACCTGAAGGCACAGAGTGACCCAGTATTCTCCAGAGTGGCTCACTTAGCAGGACTTAAGATTCATAATGGGGCACATTTTCACTGTTCCAATTCCACTGTAAATGTTTCACACCGCTCTCCTGTTAACATCTGTCCTAACTGTATAAAGGGGAGAGAGGCACCAAGCACAGAAAGGATGAGCCTGTGGTCAGTGCACTGGACTGGGACTCAGGAGATCCAAGATCAATTCCCAGCTCTGCCACAGACTGCTTGTGTGACACTGGACAAGTTACTTACTTTCTGTGCCGCAGTGCCCCATAATAGCACTGCCCTGCCCCACTGGGGGATTGTGAGCATAAACTCCATTAGTGATCATGAGGTGTTCAGATTCTATAGCAAGTGAGGCCATAGAAATAGAGGGAAAAAATAACTGCAGCTTTGGATTCCATCTCAGCTCCTGAGATGTCTGACATTTTGCTAAGCGCACACAGCTACATGCTCCCTAACAAGAGAGTGAGGGCCCAGGTGCAAAAATACACAAACAAATGCATGACTGTAGCAGCGTGTACACACTGGGAAACTGCATGCACAAGGAGGATATTTAGGCCCTTACTGGCCTATTCGGGTACACACCTGCCGCACTTCCACATGCAACTGTGGTAACTGCACATGTAAAACTGTGTATGCTAAGTATTAAAGCAACACTGGCCCATCCTCAGATCCTCAGCTGGTGTAAATCCGTATATCTCCAATGGCGCCAACAGAGTGATGCAGATTTACACCAGCTGAGGAGGTGGCCTTAAATAACTAAGCTGAGTTAAGTGCAAAAAGCTATGGTGAAAACGGAGTGAGGACTCTAGTTATGTCACTCTCAAAACTCAGGGCACAATTAATAACACAAGAAGTGTATAATTTTTACCATGACCGTGTCCTTCAAAGAGGCACACAAACCGTCCCAACCTGCAGATCCTGAGCGAGAACATGTCCCTAGGGGACACTGTGAAAGTTTGGGGCTTTGTAGTGAGTCAGACAATCCTCGCTACAGGCAGGAGCACCTTAATTCTTTCCTGCTTTCTGTGACGGAAAGCAGTGAGGGTAGTGGGGAAGCGAAGGGGAGTAAGTGAACTATGGTACCTGTTGAATGCAGAACTTTCGCACTGTGTAGTCAACCAAGACAGTCACATCCTCCACAGACACCCGGATGTTTCCATAAGTCCAGCAGCCCTGATCTGGCCAGTATTGAGCACATTTGCACTGGAGAGAAATAACACGAAAGCAAGGCAAGGAATTATTTCAGGGAAGTTCTCTGGCCTCTGTTATACAAGAGGTCAGACTAGAGGATCATAGTGGTCCCTTCTGGTCTTGGAATCTATGAAAGCCCAGTGTCTAGAGACCCAAGGATGAGCCTAGTAAAAGTACCTGGGAATTGCCATCTTGGATTAGCAGTGACACTGGACCAGCAGTGACACTGCAATAACACAGTGTGGAACTGGGCCCTATGAGTTATACTTGCAGACCCCAACACATGGATAACCCAAGCTAATGTGCAGCTCTTTGTCCCTCTCTAGTGGCAGGGTCATATATAAAAGTGTAAAAGTTTACTACTGTCTGCAGGCTAATGGATGGGGTCTTTTAGTGCAAGCAGTAGAGGCTTATGCTTTTAGATCCAGAAGTCCCATGTTCAATCTCACAGACAGCCCTTCTAGTGGCTTTGTTCCCATGGGCACCTACAAGTGAAGTAACCGCTTGCCTAGCTGCCCAGTTTTCATGTGCTTGTCCAGGGTGTGGCAAGCCCAGGAATTCCCCATGCCTCCATTCACCATCACAGCAGGGTAAATGTGTCCATGTGGGTAGTATTCCCTGACATTCACCTCTTTTCTCTCTTTCAGGTTAGTCACCATGACTATTGTCGCTGTGTTCTGCTCCCAAATCATTCTCCAGAAATCATTCACTGTTTCTTCTTTTGGTCCTAAAAAGACAAAGACCAAACACAGGTATTACGCACTGGAAGGGCACGTCATCCAGCCAGTGCCAGATTTTCTCCTAGTAAAAACCAGCAGGGAGAGGCACATACAGAGTTGGTAATGACTGTGCAACAATGTAATAGGTTTTCCACTTTTTCCCACTAAGTGGCAGCAAAGGGCATTCAAATTCCTCTAATATATTGCTGTATTTTTAAAAGGGACTGGATACATTTTATGACCAGTAATTACATTTGTAGCAATGCAAGCTAAGATAAATGTGAGGGGGAAACTGAGGCACAGATCAATGAAATGACTTGCCCAAGGTCACAAAGGGAATCTGTGGCAGAGCCAGAAACAAAACCTAGGAATCCTGATCGCCAGTCCTGTGCTTTAACTGCAAGATCTTCCTTAAATTTGATCCTCATTAGTAGAGCCCTGCGCCAATACAAAATTTATACCTGCATCCAATCTGCGATCCGCAAAAATGGTCCACGGATGCGGATATCTGCGGCTATAAAGCGGATATTTGCAGATTTGCAGGGCTCTCTCATAAGAGTCATTACTGACTGCCCACCAGACAAGCTGCTGAACTGTACCTAAACATCATGACTCAAACTCCAGGCTATGGCTGGGCAACACACAGCACAGGCTTTGCCATCCCTTATGCTGGGCTAGCTGAATGGCAGGCCCATCCTCTAACATTACTTAGCTGTAAGACTGCTCCAAGTTACAACAGTTGCCACCGGCCCATGGGGTTGTTACAGCAGGTGGTGATCAGCAGCTTGTAGGGAAGCCCCCTATGTCAGTAGCAGGGATAAAGGGTGATGGGTAGGGTAGGAGCTGCGACACTCTCTACACCACGAGAGCTGCCTCCTTTACTGGCATGATCCTCCCATGGCTTTAGGGCCACAGTCTGCTGGGCACGCAGCAAAGTGGTTAGTACCACATACAATGCTGCAAATCCACCAGTGCCAAGGAGGTACAGATGGTGCACAACCCCGCTCTAGAGTGGCTTGTGGGGGTGGGAGATCAGCAGGGTTTGGCAAGATTTGAGAAACTCGCCCACCTGTTAGTCTCCAACACTCCTCCCCCTGTCATGAAGGAAAAGTCTCACCATAGTGAATGTTGCAACTAAGTTTTTCTCTGTTGATACACCATTGTCTACTGATGTACAAAAGGAGTGGAGATTAGACCAAATAAGCCTGAAACTGTCTTCACATCAGAGGATTCCTGTATTTTTATTATGAGATTTAACTGAGATTCCAATAGCTTATACCAGAAAGGGTTACAGGCCTATATGAATCACAACAGCCCGGCAATTACACTAGCAGGGACATGGGGTTGTAAGTACTGTGACAGGGTCAGGCCAGATGGCTACAGGAGAGTGATAGAAGGCAGCTATATTAGCCCCAGGTTAAGTAGGTCCCTTTTCCCTGGGTAAAGTGACAAGGAAGGTTCTAGAACAACCAGAAACTTTCAGGAAACAATTAAGGCAGACAGGCTGATTAGAACACCTGCAGCCAATCAAGAAGCTGTTAGAATCAATTAAGGCAGGCTAATCAGGGCACCTGGGTTTAAAAAGGAGCTCACTTCAGTTTGCGATGCATGTGCAAGGAGCTGGGAGCGAGAAGGCGTACTACTGGAAGACTGAGAAGTACAAGCATTATCAGTCACCAGGAGGGAGGTCCTGTGGTGAGAATAAAGAAGGTGTTGGGAGGAGGCCATGGGGAAGTAGCCCAGGGAGTTGTAGCTGTCACGCAGCTGTTACAGGAGCCACTGCAGACAGCTGCAATCCACAGGGCCCTGGGCTGGAACCCGGAGTAGAGGGCGGGCCCGGGTTCCCCCAATCCCTCCATCCCCCACAACTCCCTACTTGATACCAGAGGAGTTGAGCTGTGGGTTCACGAAAACCGCCAAACTGAGGGCTGCCATGAATCTCCAAGGTGAGCAAATCTGCCAATAAGTGCAAGACCCACAAAGGTAGAGGAGGAACTTTGTCACAGTACCCATGATCCTCATACTTCAGGGCACAAGGTGACCACCAGCTGAGGTCAAGAAGGGACTGTCTTGACTTCCTCCCTAAGATCTAGTACTGCAGAGATAGGTTCCTGGAGTTCAATACCTTCCTTTGACACATCCAGCACTGAACTTGTACATGGGCTTACAATTTCATAGATCAGGGAAGAATTACCCCATCAGCTTGATGCTGTCTTGACACAGTAACTAGAGATTTTACCTTGTGCAGCAATAAACTTGTTTTTTTCTTGGTACCCCTGCAGAGACACAAAACGAGAAAGGAACATCACAATGAAAGAGCAGCCCTCCTCCAAGACAAAGCTGGGTGCCTCTCAGCCTCCCTCTAGCACTGTGCCCTGTGTTCACATCAGCAAACATACAAGGATGCCCTTCACTGTGCATTCTGAGAGCACACAGCATCGCGCTCTCAACTCTGCTGACCCTTGTATTAGTGCTGCAGAGTGACCTGTTAATCCCAGCTCTCAGAGTTGAAGAAAATCTTTCCCCATTAGCAGCAATCACCATGCAGTTTCAGTTGCATATGGTGTTCTTCATTTTCTTCTCATCCAGCTGTAAGCTGTTAAAAAGCAGTTAATGTGTTGCACCCCAGAGATGGCTGCAGTCCCATGGTGGGTGAAGTGATCCATATTTATAATGCAAAAACTTTCATCTTGAAGGATCCTATAGCATTTTACAAACTCTCTCTGCCCTAACCTAATCTCTCCTAAAATTGCAAACTAAACTGGGAATCCTTTGGGATGACAAGTGGTATTACAAACATTATACATTATTCCACCAGTAGATGGTGCTTGGCTTTATACGTGGAATGGGTCAGCAGCTGGAAGTGCTCTGTTATAGCAGCCTGTGGCTGGGTGTGCTTCTAGCAGAAAGTGCAGAGAAAGGCTTTTGGAATCCCTGACCCCATGCATAAGCAGACCTGCTAAGAATGCAGTACAGCAGAGTGTACAGGAGACCAAGAATCATGACGTGTTACCAAGTGGTTAATAAACTGAGCTGACATTCACTTACTCCACTGCTGACCTGCCCACTCTTCCCAACAACCAGTCCAATTCCCAAACCCATCAGCATGGGCCCAGCAAGCTCTGGTTGAAGAAATGGTGCCCGAGCCAGGCAAGGACCATGACCAGAGGATCCCCTCCCTGAAGGAAGCACAGTCTGGCCTTGTATGATCCAGGGAGTCATTGAATTTGCCCATCAAATGGCCTGAAATAAGTAATTTCCCCCAAAGCACAGGCATAGTGATGTGTGATAACCTCACAGCTGAGCTCAGATACCACAGTCTGAGCACCACTCAGCGCTCATACAAGTCAGCAGATACCCTGCAGGCTCCTGGCTAGAGTGTTTAAAGGGTTCTTTGCTTTTCTTGTTGATGCCAATTTGTATTTTGGAGAGAATAAAATGGATTTCATGTTTTGAACACCATTCCTACATCGCCTTGCTTTTCTTTTGGTGCATTAATACTCTATTTAAAATACGTGGAGTACATATTGCTCCTCTTAGTAGTTATTATTGCTGCTATTAATTATCTGCATTATGTTAGCACCAATAGGTCCCAAATGATTTGGGGCTCTGTTGGGCTAGGTGCTGTACATTTACATTGTAAAACAGTCGCTTCCCTGAAAAATCTACCATCTAGACAGACAAACAGTGGGAGAAAATAAAGTATTGTTATCTCCATTATACAGATGGGAAACTGGGCACAGATTAAATGACTTGCTCAAGGTCACATAGAAAGTCAGTGGCAGAGAGAGCAATTGAACCCAAATCTCCTGAGTCCCAGGCCAGTGTCCTACCCACAAGATCATCCCTCTTCTCTCTAGTAACACTCATTTGCGTAATGATTATGCTTTATTATTTAAAGGGAAACTGAGCTCTGGGAGTAACTCTATAGACAGGACTCTGGATTAACTGCTCACTCAATGACCTGTCACAGAAAGGGAAGCATTTCATGCATCAAAACATATCTGTCAAGGAAATGGGGCTGCAAACTCAACCTGACATCTGAAAATCAAGCTATGTTTTTTCTATCCGCATCACCATGTTTCACTAGCAAAAGCCATGATCTCCTTATCTCATCTGAGTCAACAGCAAAACTTCCATTGACTCTAATGGGAGCAGAGCAGGCCCAAAGGTGCTGTAAGCAGAATTTAGCTGGCCAGCTGGTTGGTTTTTCATGCACTTTGTTCCCGATCCAGCAAGCCCTTTGGCTGCATGGCTTCCCTTGGCTACAAAGGGAGCTCTGAACATGGAGGGATTGCAGGACTGAGTCCTCAGTAATTTATAGATTTTAAATGCCAGATGGGACCATGAGATCATCTAGTCTGACTTCCTGAATAACACAGGCCAGAGAACTTCACTCATTTACCTCTGCATTGAGCCCAGTAATTGGTTGCTTGACTAAATCGTGTCTTTCAGAAAGGCATCCAGTCTTGATTTGAAGACATCAAAATATGGAGAATCCACCACTTCCCCGGGGAGTTTGTTCCAATGGTTGATCACCTTCACTTAAAATTTGTCTTTCAACCAGGGATGACCACAAAGCCCTTTCCAAACATTAAAGCTAAGCTCCACAACATCGCAGTGAGTTAGGTGTTATCGATGGGGAAACAAGAGAGACGTGACCAAGGTCACACAGCAGATTAGCGGCAGCGCCAGGAACAGTGGTGTTGGCTCTCAGCCCCTTGCTCTAAGACCACATTCCCTTTGTGGATGTAAGAGGCAGAACAGAACACAGCTCCCTCTCCCATAGCTGTATTGACGCTACAGCACTCACAACACCATCACAACGCTTGGCCAGTGAACTAAGCAGACTTGAGTCAGAGAGGAAGAGAGAGAGGCAGTACCAAGGGGCCATTTCTTAGCAGTCCCTTTCCTGACTGTAACCACACTCCACGTAAGGCACATGCCTAATGGCTAGCCTCACTCCAAGTGAAACAGGCCATCACAGGACCAGGTACCCTTCAAACCAATCAGTAACAAAGTCCATGCCAGAACTTACATTAATGAAGGAGGCGTTAATGTAATCAGAATCCGGGACACCTTCGATGGGAGTCAGATGAACCCTGGAATGATCATCTAGAGAAAAATCAAAACTATGCATTAAAAACTAAATAGATGTTAATGAACTTCTATATCCAGGGGAAGCTGATTATCTAATTGGTGCTTCTGGTAGAGGAAGCCTTTGGCTGGATAGGTTCCCAAGGTTTCACTTCACTGCATTTGTTGAAAGCTTTATGCACTGAAATCATCATGTACTTAAGCCTAGAGATGTGATAAATTCTGCAGAGCGTATAAACTCAAGAGGGTTCCATGCCCAGTGCTCATCCAACCCTCAACCATGCAAATACATTCTCTCTCTTCAGTTACATTCAGGCAATTGAGAGTTCTTGGCCTCCTGTCCAGTTTAATTTTGTATCTTCCTCACCCTCCCACCATGACCTGTGCTCTAGCTATTGCCTATGGTGTACACCTGCATCCTTCCAGGCTATAACTTGAGCAGTTTAGCACGTGTTAAAAGGCAGTTGGCCTGGTCTACACTAGACTTTTCAAATGTGTTAGCTAGCGTGTGTTAGCTAAGAAGTGCAAACATCACACTTTAAATCCTAGTCTAGACAAGCTCTAGGAGTGAGAGGGGAGTTCACTCTCCAGGACCCATTCTATCTTTGTCACTAGGGGCTTTACAACAACATGGACACCTGTCCAACAGAAACTGGCCTGAGTCTTTCCGGCTTGGGCTACAGCTGCAGGGAGCTCTTTCTACTATGTATTAACTGGACCTAGATCGGATGAAGCAGCCTGCACAGTGGTGGGAACCAACCTCACCTCTCCTGTTGCTTTAACTCAACCCCTTGTATGTGGTTTCCTGTTAGTTAGCAATCGCTGCTCAGCAGGCCTGTTACACGCCCCACTTCCGTCCACCACAGCCATACAGAATGGAGAAAAAGGTCAACAGCAGCAGTGTCAGGCGCATTTGGCTACACCACCCACACAAGCCTCAATGAAGCTGCACTGGGAGCAAATACATACAGGGCAAAATGTTCACATATCTGTTCTTCTCTTTGTTTTCCTCCTTGGAGGCAGCTTCGCATGTGGCCTGGATGGGGCATGCTGGGAGAGCCTGTAAGGGCAGAAGAAATGAGATTTCCTGTTATACTTCCACTGTACGCAGGGCTGGGGAAGAGCATGTCATTGTAGTAAACACAAACCAATCAGCAATTCTATACAGTGATGAGCCCTGCTGTATCTTGAGGGTCTTTCATCCAAGATCTCAAAGGTGGTAAATAGCCTCTCATTTGGGGGAAAATGAGGCATAGAGGTTACATGATTCACCTAAGATGACACAATGGAAAAGACACAAATGACAACTGGAAGAGCTAGGAATAGGACCCAGGAGTCCTGGCTCCCAGACCCCTGCTCTAACTTCTAGGCAAACTCTGCTCCCTCCCTCCTCTCCCTGTCAATGTGAAATGCTCAAGGCTCATCTTCCTGTGCCCTTCAGAGAAGCAGGCTAGATCAGGAGAAGAGTGGGAGGGGGTACATAGAGCAAAGGGGCAGCACATGCTCCTGTAACAGCAAAGGGATCATGGGAAACAGCCAGGGCTCAGCTTAGTGCAACTCTGCTCTGTTGAGCTCTTACATGGGTACAGTGGGAGGCCCTTAGAAAGGATGGCAAGGGGAAGCCCCCTTACACTTGAGGCTCACAGTCCTCCACCATCTCCCCATCCCTTCTCCCAAAGCCAGAGGCACAAATGAGCTATTAGGGTTTCATAGTTCCAATAATGCTGAGTCCCTTTTGTGAAGTGCTTTAGGATCTGTAGATACTCTCTTGCTACTGCAGCATGGCAGGACAGCATGTCTCTGCTAGCACCATTCACAGAAGCAATTCATTTCTGAACACAGACATCTCAAGATGGAAAATGGTTAATGAAAAATGAGCCTGTCTAGATGGAGGGGAAGGCGATGGAATAGAGGCTCAGATAACTGTTTATACAAGCTCAGGCCTCCTTGCAGGGAGAAAATCTTCACCTAACACAGGGGTGGCCAACCTTAGCCTAAGAAGGAGCCAGAATTTACCAATGTACATTGCCAAAGAGCCACAGTAATATGTCAGCAGCCCCCCATCAGCTCCCCTGCCCTGCTCCTGGCGCCTCCCACCCACCGGCAGCCCTGCTGCAGCACCTCCCCCTCCCTCCCAATCAACTGTTTTGTGGTGTGCAGGAGGCTCTGGTGGGGAGGAGCGAGGGCACGGCAGGCTCAGGGAGGGGACGGGAAGGGGTGGAGTGGGGGCAGGGCCTGTGGCAGAACCAGGAGTTGAGCAGTGAGCACCCCCCAGCACATTGGAAAGTTAGCGTCTGTAGCTCCAGCCCCAGAGTTGGTGCCTAGACAAGGAGCCGCATATTAACGTCTGAAGAGCCGCATGTGGCTCTGGAGCCACAGACTGGCCACCCTGACCTAACATGAAATAAGGTGCTATATTATCCAGAAACACAAGGTGGCAGCAAATCCTCCTCCAACGCAAACCAGACCATCCCATCAGCACATCCGAGACAGGGTAGGTGCAGCTCGGCTCTTTTCCCGTTACCTCAGGTTGACAGATCCCAAATGCCACCAGTGATACATCAGACTGAATTAGGGTTTGGAGCTGGCTGGTCACCCCATAACCCATTAGTCACCCCCACCCCGTATCAGACAGGTGGAACATTCTATGGTGCCATGAGCCAATACTGGGCACCATAGAATGCAGGGGCTATGGACTTTTCTTCTTTAAAAAATAGTCAAGTGAATTGAATATTGATTCAGAGATAGCAGCCTGACAGCCCTGGAAAGTAACATCATCTTTCCACAGAGCACAAACAGCAACTGAGCAAGCTTCCCCCACGCTGCCCTGCCAATTCACTCCAACCCTGACCTGGATAGACCCCTTCCCAGTTGTCACAGGGGATTCATTCTCCACAGCCCATGCAGTCCTGGGCCTCTCTGGCAAGATGGCCAGTTGGAGCTAAATGTGCTAATGCTGTGTTGCAGACCAACTGAGACCTGCTAAGTTGTTCCGTGCAAGTCACCAAATAGGCAGCAGAGGGTGACAACTTTCAATCACAGTAGATCAGATATGATCACAATGTGAATTCGTCCACAACTGGGGGAAGTAGCAGGTATTTAAGATTGAGGGGAGGAAGAGTTGGGTTTCTCAGCATTGGTGATCGTATGTAGCCCACTAGCTCAGTGTCTTCCTCTACTGGCTGGTGTTACGTCTTCCTCTACTGGCTGTTCACACAAGAGGATAAGAACCCACTGCTGCTACCAACTAAAGAGTTATTCCTTTAGCTCAAGAGATAGAGGCCTGTGCTTTAGGGATAGAAGTCCAGGGTGCAATTCACATTTCATCAGAAATGATCCCAAAGAAGTTTACTGACTACACTAATACTCAATTACTGAAATGCAGCCACTTCTGTGGTGCAAGGCAGCAACCAGCTGGCTCAACAGCAGCTGGGAGAGGGGAAATTTTTGGCTAGGGCACAAGGCATTTTGGTGGGTTTGTCTAACAGTAAGGTATTGTAATTCTACAGGCCTGTGTATCCTGGGGAAAACTGGACCGAAATTCTGCAACTCAGTGTTGAAAATCTTGTAGCAGTTCTCGAAGATTTTCTTTATTAATCATGACAATGGAGAATCCATGCAATACAGCAGCTCCTAAGCAATTTATTTTTATACTTAATTCAGTTATTTTCCTTTGCCCCCTACATTATTAATTTTCAGCATGCCACAGATTTTTCTATTGGCAAGGTTTAACTGCATCAGTGGTGTTGTCACGGAAAGCTACAGGTTTTGCCACTGCACATGGGACAGCTGAGTGCAGGCACTTCGGGAGGCATGGGAGACAATTTGGGATTGTGAGAAGCCCAGTACCTGGATATGTCAGCAGAAATGACTGGTGACGAAAGTGGTAGCAGTGCTGATGTTTCAATTGTCACCATTAGGTTTCTGAGTTAACACTACATTGAAATAATTAGGATAGTTTCTTTCTCACTTACAGCTCCTGTTTTTGGCAGTCTGTACACTCTGGAGGGCAACACTGCACTGTTTTAACATCCATGTCATGTTTTTAAAGTTCTCTTTGCAGCCATAAAGACTAGAAAAACTAAGCTTATATTTTAGAGCCCAGTTCCACAGTGATGGAACCACGGCATACACAGGGTCTTGTCTACAGCACCTTCTATTTGAGATTAAGAACATAAGACTGACCACACTGGGTCCATCTAGCCCAGTGTCCTGTCTTCCAACAGTGGCCAGTGCCAGATGCTTCAGAGGGAATGAACAGAACAGGACAATTATCGAGCGATCCATCTACTGTCGCCCAGTCCCAGTTTCTGGCAGTCAGTCTCTAAATATTTTCTAAACAATAGTGAATTAAGCCTCATTCACTTCTGTGGGGTACAGTGGGTGTTCTTATCTCTGCTTTGCAGGTGGATACACAGAAACACAGAAGGCTGAAGGGACTAGTCCAAGGTCACTCAGAGTCAGGGGGCAGAGTTGGGAATAGACTCCACATCTGCTCACTCCCAGTCCCACGGTCTAATCACTAGACATGGCTTGCTTTCCGTTAGTTCTCTACAGGCCCAGATAATATGGAATCCCACTTGTGATGCTCCAGGGCCAGCTCTTCTGAAGCTGGACTCCTATTACTGGAAACAGAGACCTATTCATTATCTTGTCTTATCAGCACAATTACACTTCTTCATTCATGTAATCATCCCATCATGGCTAACACTGAACAGTGCTGCAAATGGTACAGAGAAGGAGGAACCCCCAATGGAAATACAATTATTGTCAAGCCCTGGGTTTAAATAAATAATGCAGGGACTTATTTTAACAAAGGAAACAGGAAGATGCAGGGAAAGAGGGAGTGAAGGAATCTGGAGGGGGCTCAAGCAGCAGGTCAAGTTGGGGAAAGCTGGCAGCCCTGTTGATCCAGAGCAGCTGGGCGGGTGGACGACAGCCACATAAACAGGGTACTCTTTCAAACACACAGAGGGAAGGACACCCTCTTCTCTGTTTCTGACCCATGTTGCCCAGCCAGAAATGTATCAACCTACTTGTTCCTTAAAAAACTGGTTGGTGTGTCTGTGCACCACTGCCGCCTGCTGGATAAGATCAGACTGCCCCACTGTATGTCATAGGCCCTATACCTCCAACAGCTACCCTTTTAGCTCAAGCAGTTGGGGCCTGTGCTAAGGAGACAGGAAGATGAGAATTCTATCCTTGTAACTGTGAAGTTCTGGGTGGCCTTGGCATGCAGATAGCAACAACTGTGAAGTTCCTAACGGGCGATAGATTGGTTACAATATTGTAACCACATCTAACATTGCTTGCTTTGCAGAGCTACAGAGAAACTGTCTTGATTAGCTTGAGAGGTGAATGGCAATCTGCTACAGTAAGTACTTCTACCAGGTAAACAAAACACCCCTTTCATTGTTCAACCCAGTGCAATCCCCTGGCGTGACTGAACAGCGTTCAGAAGAGAGGGATTAACAAAGCACTCACGTTGAATTCTTCCCGGAAGAGCTTATTGTCGTCTGCCATTCGTCGGTTAATCTCCTCTTCCAATTTATCCACAGGTAGTGGCGGGTACTTCCTGTTGGTGCTGGGAGATCGGGCAAGCAGTGGCATGCTCTGAGGCTCTGCAATATCACACGCGCTATTACAACTGTGTTCATTTCTCCACTGGCATCGTCCTGGCAAAGCTGAGCGAAGGGAACTCCTGTATTATGTTTGATAAATTTTCAGGACAACTTTGCATCTCTGACAGAATGATAGTTATCCTTTGCTCCTTCTACAGGATCGGCCATGCAAGGATGTCCCATTGCTTTGCAAACGTTAACCAAGTAACTCTTTCAACATCCCTGTGGGGTGGGTATTATTGTCCCCATTTTAAAGAACTACAACAGAGTACAATCAAGGCTAAATTTTCAAGCCTGGATACCTGAAGTTAAGTCACTCATACTATGGCCTTGCCTATGTGGGAAAGTTTTATCAGTCATACTACACACTCTACTTTTACAACTCTCCCACATGGAAACACGCACTCTGGTAGAAGAGTAGCTTTTTTTGGTTAAGTAGAAACTGTTTTCCAAGCAACATTAGCTAAGCCAAAAAAAGGCCCTCACATCAGAGTAAGAGTGGCCACATGGGGGTTATATCTGTGTAAGCATAGCAATTTAAATTCACAGCTTAGTTTATACCAGTATAAGTTTCTTATACAGACGAGACCTTAAGCATCAAAATAAACAGAGGCTGATTTTTAGGCTTAATGTGATACTGAAAGGTATTCTGATACCATGCAGATGCACTTAAGTTCAAGGACCTAAACAGAATTCAGAGGCGCAGAGCACACATTACAGCTCTTATTTAGGTGACCACTTCAGGCACCCAACTGTGTAACTTTTGGCCCAAAGTCACAAAGCAAGTCAACCGCAGAGAAAGGAAGGGAAGCCAGGTGTCATGACTCTCAGTCATGTGCCTTAAAGGGAACTTGCAATGGACTTTTAAAATTGGGCTTGTACCCTTTTTTTGACACCTTAGGATGGAAAAAAATAAGCGCTGAAGATTTTTAAAAATAAAACAGGGTGTGTTTTTTCTGAATTTTTTTTAGATCAGAAATGTCAGAAATGTCTAAGCTGGTCTCCCCTGGTTTTGCTGGATGACCTCCTGAAAGGTCTCTCAGAGGTTTATCCAGCTCTTACCCTTGAATTGAAGCAGTAGGAGCTGTTGGAACTTTAACAAAGATGTCTTTTCTCCAAAATGTTGGTCACAGGACTTAAACAGGTATTAACAAAACTGAAGAGGAATTTTCAACTGTCTGATTATTATAGGTGGTCATATATTTTCCACTGGAATGTTTTTTTCAAGGGAAAACACCTTTTCAACTAAATGGAAATTTTTGCAAAACAAGTTTGATTTTGTCAAAAAAAACCAAAAAAAAAACCAAAAAAAAAACCAAACACCCTTTTTTTGTTTAATGAAAACCTAAAAAATTAAAAGAAAGTTTTAAATTGAAAATAGAAAAAAATTGCTTTTCAAGAAAATATTTCATGAGAGAAAAAAAATCACTGTACTGCTTGTAAATCTCTTCCCCCCTCAGTTGTCTAGCTTTCTGCCTATTGATATTTGTGGTGCCATAATGTCACTATTTCTCCAGTCACCTCAGTCTTGGGTTTGTACAGTGTCTAGTCCAACGGGGTCCAGATCTTGGGCGGGGGCCTCCAGACTCTACTGTAACCGTGCCACCGCCACCACCACCCTTTCAGGCCTTCCATACATCATAAACAAGCGAAAAGGCGGATAAGATCAATTTTCCCCCCCATTGCAGCTTGCCACAAAATTACTTCTCAAACTGATGTTTGAGAAATGAGGGTGTCCTTTCTAACTCAGGATAGCCTATATTCTCGCACTCAGCTCCTATGTAAGGTGATGCCAGATATCACTTTTGTCCTAAACCTGAAAAGACGTAGACAATTATTATTGTTATTTGTGCTGCAGTAGTACCTCGGAGACCGCAGGCTTACCTTTATGCACTGAGTAGTCCTATTGAAGTCAATAAGACTATTCACAGTGTGTAAAGTTAAGCTCGAGCATCAGTCTTTGCAGTATCAAATCTGCAAAGTGTGTAGAGCTGCTTGAAATTATTTCAAATAAAAAAAGATTAGTGCAAAAGAGCCTTTTTAAAAAAAAGGCTCATGAAAATATTTTGATTTTCTTGACATCTTCTGGTTTTCAATTTTCCCATTTTGGGTTTTGTTCTCATTTAGGGGAGAGTTACTGCTAATTTTGATCAGTTGGTTTAGGCAGAGAGTTGTGTTTTTTTAAATTTTTTTTTAAAACGTTCAGTTTATTTCAAAACTTGAGAAACGTCATCTTGGGTAAACGATTCCATGCAAAACTTTGGAAAATCAACCATTTCAATTTTGCAAACAAGCAGAATGAAACCATCTCAGAGCTGATCAAAATTTAAAAAAAAAAAAATTCTGTGAAAACGTGTGCATGCATATTTTTCAGTGCCCAAACTTTTACCCAACTGAGGGCTGCATAGACAACTTCCTAGGAGCCTGAAGACTGCACCTAACTACCATAAAATGAACAGACTGCTGCCATTGATTCTTCATATGGAGGTGTAGTCAACTAACCCACAGGCTCCAGCAGGCAATGCGACACCTTGAGTCAAACAGCCTTCCAGGGGTATTTGGTGCAGGGATGGCTCAGAAGGAACAAATATTTAGCTTTTCTTTGGAGGATTCCCATGCAACAGCTAACCAGCTAAGCTCGGTTTAGCTGCAGCCTAGCACAATGAGGAATAGTGGAAGTATAGCTACATTTTATAAACAAATTCATCTCTACAATACATGGAAACCAACACATTTTTTCAACCTAGTAGAAAAGGGGACAATGTAATTTACTCCAAAAACTGCGGGACAGCTGTACCAGTTTAAATGAAAACTACAAGAGGTGCTACACTTAGTACCATTATATATAGATTATAAACCCAGAAGAGACCATTGTGATCATCTAGTTTGACCTACTGTATAACACAGGCCAGAGAACTTCCCTGAATTAATTCCTGTTTGAACTAGAGCAAGTTCTTTTAGAAAAACGTTTCACCTTGATTTAAAAATTGCTAGTGACAGAGAATCCACCACAACCTTTGATAGGTTGTTCCAATAGTTAATTACTCTCACTGTTAAACGTTTGCAGCCTATTTCTAAGTCTGAATGTTTCTAGCTTCAACTTCCAGGCAGTGTTTCTTGTTATACTTTTGTTTGCTAGATTGGCAAGCATTCTATTATCAAGTTTCTGCTCCCCATGTAGATACCTGTAGATTGATCAAGTCATTTCTCAACCTTCTCTGTGTTAAGCTAACAAATGAGCTCCTTGAGTCTTTTATAACGAACCCAGCAAGATTTGAACTCAGGACTTTCAGTTGTAACAGCCCGAGTCCCTACCGCTTGAGCTTATGGAAAATGTCACCAATTGAGCAGCTGAAGCAAACTCATTAACCCGTTATATGAACTAGTCCCTAGAGGAAGATAAAATCCAAATTCTCTCTGGGATGGGCAGGGGTGGGGAATCAGAGAATGGAAGGCAAAGATTCACCTGTGTCATCTGTTCGGCCATTGGACAAGCGAAATGAGTTGGAATGGCTCCCAGCTTGCTTGTATTTCTTAAACCTAATGAAGGAGAGAGTTCAGAAAATCAGAAGCTGCCCATCCAAGGAGATCAGCTAAGATTGATTTATTTGGGTGAGAAATATGCCCAAGTTTCACTATGTGTTTCTTCTCCCCCATGCTGCTCAACAACTTTTAATCTTGGAGTCACAGTTATTTTGAGGTTTCTTATAAATAACAATACTACCTCATCCAGTCCTGAGTACTTTACATCTTTGAAGGAATTTATTGGGGTCATACAGGTTGTAACTTAGGACAGAATTTGGATGTAAGATTCACTGTCCCCATGCACTGTAGGAAGTAGGATTTTCCTTATTTTACACACAAGGAAAGAGAGGCCAAGGTCAGAGAGTGTGTCAGTGGCAGAACTAAGATTAACATTGGGGAGTTCCTGGCTCCCGATTTGGTGCTCAGACCACTAGTTCACGTATCTAGTCATTAACAGCACAACCCAGAAGCAGGGCTCTGTTCCCATTCACAGAGTGACCTCCATATTCACAGTGCGGCCTCTTCAGGCATACATCTGTTATTACCAAGCTTCAGAACAGCTGTCTTGGGGATCTGTACCATAGTTGAGCAGACACTTGTGGCATCTGGTAGGAAATGGCTGAGCAAATTTGCTTCTGCAGAAGTCAGCTGACAATGCCTGTTGACCCCACTGGAGGCCAGAAGCCCCAGTGCTGAGAACAGCTGAGAAGCTGCAGCATTTCCCTTTCTGAAACCTTCATGAATTCACCATCACACGCTCATTAACATCACATGCGCTTAGATACTATGGTGTAGGAGCTATAGAAAACCCTAACACAGACACACATCTAATCTTCAACCAGCTGAGATTCAAAGGATTCTAGAAGCTTAATGAAGAGGTGAGTGAGAATGACAGGCATTAAGAACGGAGTACCCCAGAAGTATATGTTCTGTGGCCTGATTCAGCAAAGCACTTAAATACATGCTTAAATTAATTCCTATTCAACAAAATATTTAGTTCAAGCACATGTTTAAGTCCCATTGGCTTAGGGCTTGGCTACACTTACATTTTATAGCACTCTAACTTGCTGGCTCAGGGGTGTGAAAAACCACCCCCCTGAGTGCAGCAAGTCTGAGCGCTTTTAAGCGCTAGTGTGGACAGGCTCCCAGCACTCTGAGCTAATCCCCTTGTGGGCTAATGAGCTAATCCCCTCATGCGCGACCACACTCGCACTTCAGAGTGCTGTTGTGGGAGCGCTTTGAAGTTTCCAGTGTAGCCATGCCCTTAGGGTTGACTACTTTGCTGAATCCAGGCCTATAAGTGGCGGGAAAGAGAGAGGTTACTGACATTGCTTTATAAGAGCTAACAGTTGTCTGAAGTTCCATGTGGCCAGGGCCCAAATCATGCTTATGCTGAAATCAAAGGCAAAACTCCCATTTACTTCCATCGGGGCTGCACTGGGCCCAAGCCAAGAGATGAAGGGAATTTTCCCATCACTAAAGGAAACTGCTTTTTTTTTTTAAAATCGACTAAGCATTCCGGTAATTAAATAAAATGTTTACTGGAGGTGAACACACACTCACTCCAAGTTGACCTCCCAGTCGGACAGCAAACCACTGATAATTACTCTGAGTCCAGTCTTTCAACCAACTGTACACCTAGTAATTTCATGTCGACATTTTCCTAATTTGCTTATGAAAATGTCATGTGGCACTGTGTTAAAAGCCTTATTAATATCAAAATACATCATGTCTACAGCATCTTTCAGGTTGAAGGATTCCAAACCTTTTTCCAGGTCAGAGAGACCACTTCACACACCGATTAAATGCACTCACCTCTAGTGCAGAATGGGGCCACTGTTTCAAGGCCTGATGCAGAACTCATTGAAGTCAATAGAAAGACTCCCACTGGCTTCAATAGGCTTTGAATCAAGGTTGAAGTGACAAAAAAAAAAATAATTTCCAGCTCTAAATGCAGAGGGATTTTAGTTAGTGAGTATAGTTACCCAAAACAGAATTTGATCTGTAGCACCCTTACCTTTGCAAAAAGTATCAACAGACTTTTAATGGCACAAGGAGTCAGGACCTATAATCTCAAAGAATCCATCTTTAGTAGCACAGCACCTCCTACCTTTATGATGAGGATTTGCTTTACACTGATCCAGAGGGAAAAGCGTCACATACCCAATTACTAGCACACTACCTGCACAGTCCTTGGAGGTCTCCCTTCTAAATACTGGCTAAGCCAACCCTGCTTAGCTTAGGAAACAGAACAAAAGGCCCAAGATAGCATAGCTGCAAGCCATCTGCTTAATACTGTGTGTTAATTAGCTTAAGGAGACTGAAAACATGTCACTAATGTCCCATAACGGAAGTGAGTGTTAAGTGTTTCTTACCTTAACATGTACAGCACAATAATTATAAATACTATGACTAGCAGGGAAGATAGGGCCACCATTACAGCTATAATTGGAGTCTCATCTGAAACAAAAAAGTAGAATCAAACAAAAAGAATCAGCAGTTATCTTAAAACATCCAGTTACATCATTTTACAGGCCAGATCACTCTACAATTTTTGGTCTAAAGACGATCAAATTGTTTAATAACGATACCTTGTCAAGTTACGCATGATAGAAACACATATTGCATACTTCAGCATTATTGATCACTTACCGAGTGCCCCAAACTGATATCCTATTTTACACTCTAAAGGCATGATTCTGTGCACCCTCATCTTCCTTGAAAAATCCTTTACTGCAGGATCTGACCCTAGGAATGGAACTATTTTAGGGATATTTCACACAGTGGAATGTCTCCCTTTCCTCTACATCAGGGGTGGACAAAATATGGCCCACAGGCCGGATCTGGCCCATCTAACATTTCTGTCCAGCCCGCCAGGCTCTTTGGCTTCTCCCTCGCGATCTGCTGGCCGCTAAAAGTCCCGCGATGCAGCGGGGCACTCAGGCAGGTTGCCTACCTGCTGTGGCCCCACGCTGCTCCCGGAAGCAGCCGGCTGCTGCTGGCAGGTTACTGCGCATCCCTGGAAAGCAGCTCCGTGTGCTGACCCCACTCCCAGCACCGTCCTCACAGCTCCCATTGGCCGAAAACTGGCCAATGGGAGCTGCGGTGGTGGTGCTTGCAGGCAGTGCACAGAGACCCGCTGCCCCCTCCCCCCAAGGGGCACGCAGAGACGTGCCAGCAGCAGCTGCTTCCGGAAGCAGCATGGGGCCATGGCATGCAGGCAGCCTACCTGAGCCCTGCTGCGCTGCAGGCCAGGAGCCACCTGTGGTAAGTGCCTCCCAGCCAGAGCCTGCACCTCGCACCCCCTCCCGCACCCCAACCCCCTGCCCCAGGTCAGAACCCCTTCCTGTATCAAACTCCCTCACTCTCTCCTGCACCCTCAGCACTCTGTACCCAGCCCAGAGCTCCCTCCTGCACCCAAACTCCCTCCCGGACCCCCCTCCTGCACCCCAATCCCCTGTCCCAGGCAGGAGCCCCCATCCTGCACCAAACTCGCTCCCAGAGCCCACACCCCTCACCTGCACCTCAACACTCCGCACCAGCCCGAAGCTCGCTGCTGCACCAAAACTCCCCTCCCCACACCCCCTCCATTAATTAATATAGTAGAAATACGCAGCCTGTGATGACGTACCAAAATTCATGGAGTGGCCCCCTTGCAAAAATTATTGCTCACCATGGTTCTACATGTATTAGAGGTATGATGGGCACAAGCCACTATGTTGGAATCCACATCCAAAGTTTAGTGGCATCATGGTTTTGATTCAGGGCCCATCTCCCTCTCCTATGTACTGAGAGGGCAATATGAACAAAACAAACCCCTGACCTGGACACTTCTGAAGTAGGAGGGTTAAAATCCAGATCCAAATCCAAAATTTCCCAGAGTGCAAGGTGATTAAATTTAGCATCAATTTCAGCCCATCACAGAGAGCGGGGTGAGTGGCAAACTCAGAGGTGGGTTTTGGTTCACATCTCTATTTCTCTCTCCCTAGAAATATTTAATTTATTGAGAATGAGATTCTAGGCAAGCCACTGGATATGCTGTAGCACTTAACACTTGTAGTTTATTAGCTAAAACTTTAATAAAACTGTTTAACTGTTAGCTCTCTCTCTCTCTCTCACACACACACACACACACACTCACATTTTCTTTTCTCGGGCAGGAAATGTGCAATTCCTTTGCAAATTCACTGCAGATTAACATATACAAAATGCTCTCGTCCTTTGAAACATGCAACAGGTTTTACAAATGAGGTGCTTTCAGCTGGCCATTGAGAGCTGCCAAACTGGTTGCTGATGCTAGTGACCTATATGGAGAGAGAGGGGGAGCCAGGAAAAGTCAAGCAGACAGTGAAGTAGCCCTGAAGGGCACATGCTGTGCATTTGTAATGAGCTGGAGCAAGCAGGGATGCCAACGATAACATCTGGTGGCATTTTCAGGGGCATTCACAGTCGGCTTTGGCTATGCGTATGGGGTTACCTTCTCCTCTCTCTCAACAAGCATTTAGCAATCACTAACCCGTGCAAGACATGGTCACAAGAAGCACACTCCCTATGTTAACTCATCATGAAACGCTAGCTCAGAGGACCTGATCTACTATCGTGAAAGCCAGTGTGAGTTTTGCCATGGACTTCACTGAGAGCAGCAGCAGGTTCACACAGCATGCAACATCTGTCTGGTATTGCAGGGGGAGAGAAACAGTTAGGGGGCTCTCCATTTTGTTTCCTGCTTGGGGTTTTCTAGGTGGGCCAGGCAGTGGGACCACAGTTAACGGCCACAGTAGAAAAGCTCTAACTCATCAGGCCAGAAGTGTCAAAAGTAAATCTGCGAAAAAACCCAAGCTTCCTGCATCCTGCTGCTAGCTGTGCCCCCTTTCAAAGCCGCTGCCTATTAATCATGCCTCACACCAATCACCCGCCAACAGCGGCGGGAAGGGTTTGCTTGAGGGCAGTGGTTTTCAAACCTTTTTTCATTTGCGGACCCATAAAAAATTTCAAATGGAGGTGCGGATCCCTTTGGAAATCAGACATAGCCTGCAGATACCCAGGGATCTGCAGACAGCAGCTTGAAAACTACTGCTCTAGGGAATCATTAGCTTGGGCTCTTTATTTGGGCTGCATTTCCAGTGAATGCAAGTGCAATGAACCAATAACAATAATACTTAATGCTTGCTGGCATGGGGAGACAAAGGGGATTGCAAGCTGGTCCATAGTTAAGACCAGGGCCGGCTCTACAGTTTTTGCCGCCCCAAGCACTGAAAAAAACAGCCTCTGCAGACGGCAAAGGGGAGAAGCGGCCGCCGATTTGCCACTGCGGACGGCAAAGGGGAGAAGCTGCCACCGATTTGCCACTGCAGTGGGCGGCGCAGAGAAGCTGCCGCCGAATTGCTGTCGCAGCCGGAGGGACTGCCGCCCCTTTCTAACTGCCGCCCCACGCACCTGCTTGGAACGCTGGTGCCTGGAGCTGGCCCTGGTTAAGACTATAGCTAGCTCCTCTTTGTGGGCTGGATCTTGTTCCCGCTAATGTCAACAGAAGTCATTCCATTGACATTCGCAGCAGCTGCATCAGATAATAAAATTCCTGGACGCTCTCACTCTCTCTCACACCTCACCTCTAAGAACCCTACAAAGAAGTTGAATCTCCTGAAATTCTGCACACTGTATCCCCTCATGGGAAGTTTAGTAAATATCAAAGCAGGACTTTTAAAGTGACGGTGTTCTGAAAATGCGCCTTTAGTTGATGCTTGGAAAAGTAGAGGTTGTTTATTCTGGACCAGCAGATAGATCAGTGGAACTGACTAAAGAGACCTGGATTCTATTCCCGCCTCGGCCACTGGCCTGCTGGGTGACCTTAGGCAAGTCACTTCGTCTCCCATGTCTCAGTTTCCCCATCTGTAAAATGGAGATAATGATACTTTGTAAGTCACTCTATAAGAGCTAGATATTATTAAATTATATCCCTAAAATGGTTGGCCAAGATACTCATTGGCCTTGCTGAGGCAAGGGGCCTTTTACTGGTTTTGAGAGGGTTGGGGCTGGGGTTGTTAAGTGCATACAGAAAAAGGTTTATGAACATAAGCTGAATTCAGCTGGTAGACTGAGCCAGATGGGGCAGGGTGGGGGGTAGGTGACGGGCCAGGGCCTGGACTTCAGAATAGGAGACTAAAGGGAAATGTGAAGAGGCACAAATCTGGGAAAGGACATGATACAGAAGGCAGTGTGACCAACTCTTATGATTTTATCACAAGTCGCACAATAGCTGGTTCTTTTTTCTTAAAGCCCCAGCTCCCAGAGTCATGTGATTATGTGAGCATATCCGCTTTCATTTAAAAATTAATTTCTAGCCCTCATGGTTGCAGAGAAAAGCTTGAAAATGTGACCTGAGTGCACCCTAATGGCTCAGAAACCAAAAGGCAAAGAAAACAAACCATATACATAAAATAAATAAAATGTCCTGATATTTAAACCAATCTTATGGTTTTTGAACATGTAGGGTTGGCAATATTATGGGAGGGACATGAACCAGGGGAGGGAGCTGGAGAGCGGGGTGAGGGTGCACACATGGAGTAGTGCCCTGTGGGCTCTGGGGAGGCAGGAGGAGGAGGAAGGGCAATGGTGAGACATGGAGGGGTGATTCAGGGCACGCGGGGACCTCTGGAGGACAAAAGGGAGTTAGCATGGAATAGGGCAGGGGAGAAAAGGCACAGAAGGTGGATGCAGGACCATGGAGGCATAGAGGGTGTGCGCGCACAGGGGCCCTGGGCAGACAGAGGGGCCCAGCAAAGGGCCAAGTGCTTAAAATTCACTATTTGGATAGAAGCCTTCCCACTGCCCCCTCCATTCCTTCCCGCAATTCACCTCTCACATATCTCATGGTCACACATCCCTCCTATGGCCTTGCTAGTCTCTGCAGCAAGACAGCCTTGATCTGGTGGGTCTCAAAAGTTCCTGTGAGAGCAGGGCTCCCCTTCTGCACACCTTCTAAATCCACAAAGGAGTTCAAACTTTGGGGCTCATTTAAAAATAGACAGTGAAATTCCTGCACAAAAAACTTAGCTAAAATTGAAAGTGGGTTTCAGTGGAATCCAATTAACACCCAAAACACAGTGGTGTTATTAATTATTCACATTACAATAGAACCTAGAAGTTACAACTGAGATATGGGCCCTATTGCAAGGATGGTCCAATGGGGACTTGGGGAGACTTGGTTCAACTCTCTGCTCTGCCCTAGATTTTCTGAGAGACCTTGGGCATGTCACTTATTTATCCGAACCTCAGGTTCCCCAGTATAAGTACTTCCCTATTCTGAGAGCATTGTGAGGATATATATACTACAGAGCGTTGAGGATATATATACTAAAGAGTGAGGCCCTAATTATTATGGTAACGGGGGGCATATAATTACCTCAGATAGTGCTAGGCACTGTACATATATATGTAAAAACAGTGCTTGTCCCAAAGAACTCACCATGTAATTAGACATGAAAGACAGCACAGAGAAATGAAGGGCCAGATTTTCAAGGGAGATCAGCACACTGGTTTCTCCCATGACTGGTCAAAGGTCTTACACAGTCTGTGGCAGAGCCATGAATACCTCAGTCTCAGAACTGTGCCTTAATCACAAAGCCAACCACACTTCTTAAACATTGTCAAGAGGCTGCAGAAATGCATGCTGCTAACCTTGTTTGGTTCCCTTCAGTTTTCTTTACAATCAAATTTGGAGGAAAAAGAAATCAGAATAAAAACAACTCAAGATAAACCAAAAAGAGTTTCAGAGTAGCAGCCGTGTTAGTCTGTATTTGCCAAAAGAAAAGGAGTACTTGTGGCACCTTAGAGACTAACAAATTTATTTGAGCGTAAGCTTTCGTGAGCTACAGCTCAGATGAAGTGAGCTGTAGCTCACGAAAGCTTAAGCTCAAATAAATTTATTAGTCTCTAAGGTGCCACAAGTACTCCTTTTCTTTTTGCAAAAAGAGTTTGTTCATAAAAGCCCAGTGAAAAAGTAAATCACAAAGCAAGGAGCTCAAAGATTCCACCCACTGCTATGTGCTCGTTGCTTTTTCAACACCCTAAACCAGCAACAGACAGTGTGGTTGGGTGGGGTGTGGGAATAGGGAAAATAAATCAGGTGTGTTCTGTTTGGATATTTTAGTTTAAAAGGCCATATTGACTTTAGAAATCAGCACAGGCCAAAAGAGGCCAAAGTCAACAGCAACCCATCACTGTCAAGAAATCCCATGGAGGGGGAAGGGGGGAAAAAAGGCAAGAGTCATTGAGGCTGTCTTGTTAAGTCATTTTTATTGGCTCCATCCCTCACTTAGTCTAATACAGTCTCCCTGTTGGCGTGAGCCGCTAGACTCATCAGCATTTGTGTTTGGGGTTTGTAAATGCAAAATGAATGCGCACACACGCAAAAATGTGTGCACATCATCTACAGACATTATTACAAGGATTGCAACAGTTACAGTAAACGTGCACACAGCTGAGTGAAAATCTCCCCAAAGCAGAGGGCCAACATAGGGCTAAGGCAGCAATTAAATCCACCCAGTTGGGAACAGCTGATTCACAATTCCCAGATTTCCGTGGGACATGTGGGATTTACTCATGGCATTTTGCAGGTGCAAACTTCAACTCCATCATGGAAAATTTACCTCACATTAGCAAGTTTCTTTCATTTTTAGCTATTATTTGCATTACAACAGAGCCACATGAAATCGGGGCATCATCATGCTAGGTGCTGTATATGCACTAGTTAGAGACAGTCTCTTCCCCAAAGAGTTTACAGTCTAAATAGATAAGCCAAAGGATGAGAGAAAGGAAAGATCATTATATCCATTTTACAGATGGGAAGGGGAGACTCAGAAATTAAGTAACTTGCCCAAGGTCACACAGTGAATTTGTGACAGAGTCGGGAATTGAACCCAGATTTTTCCAGGCCAGTGCCTTGACCACAAACCTATCCTTCCTCCAATCAAGGTGTTGCAGATAAGGAATTTTAGAGGCAGTTTATGTTGACAGTTCTTTCAAATGCACAAGAGGAACTAGTGTCTACCTCAGTGGTATCCTTGAAACTTGCAAGCGTGGGCCATATTCACTCCGAGGGTAAATCCACCTGTTCTACGGAATTACAGTACCTCCAGGGATGTATTTGGCTCACTGGTTTTAATTCACTAATTTCTAATTAAATAACTGATTTAACAATCATAGTGCCAGGAAAGAGATTAAAAGTCTTCATGCTCTTATTTTCTTTTAGAGTCTAAAAGCCCTCTCTGCTTTTATGGCTCAGCATATTCAGATTCCCTGTCCGATCATGATTCAATCTATAAAAATATACAGGGCTAACAAAGAAAAGCTATTAGCATCCTATTAAACAAGGGTGTATTGATATAAAGCTTCATTTGGGAGTGTTGACTAATAAACAGGTTTGCATTCAGTGTTTTCTGGAATTCCTGCTGACATTTCATAGCAGACACGTCAATCAGAAGAGATGGAAATCAGATAAGTGCTCTGCCCAACAGTGGAAAAACATGGTGCAAAATCTGGGAGGGGACCAGTTCTAGATCACAGCTTTAGAAACCTAGCAGAGCATGCATGAATACGCATGCACAGTTTTTTGCCCTGATTCCTAGCTGGCTGCAGATGGGCATTCCAAACTGCAGCTACCACAAGGTTCCTCAGGACTTGGGGGCAGCAGCGGAAACAATTTTGTTATTAACAACAACTACTACAGTCCCTGGAACTGGCAGAAATGGGGAGAAGGAAAGGATGGAGCCCCAAAAAACCACAGAGGGTCTTAGATGATTAACCCACTTCCTTTGAAGTGGATCTGGCTAGGACAATATTCTCTGTACACGGCTTCCACGCTCTCAAGTATCATCCTTAAGTTCTAAGGCAGTGGTCCCCAAGCTGTGGGGCACGCCCCCCTAGAGGGGCCATGGAGGAACGTTCAGGGGAGCACAGCGGGGCCCTGGTCAGCCCCTATTAGGGGTGGGGAGGGAGCACCACCTAGCCCTGCTCTGCCCCCAGCTCCGCTCCAGCCCTGCCCCCAGCCCCAGCTGTGTCTCCGAGCTCCTGGCCGCAGCTCTAGCCATGACCGCAGCCTTGTTCCTAACCGCAGCCCCTGCCCTGCTCCCAGCCCTGGCCCCTGACGATGGCTCCCAGAGGGGCGTGAAAAAAGTGAAAAAGTTTGTGGATCACTGTTCTAAGTAGTATACAGAGGGACTCATAACCAGCTTCTCTTTTCTTCTCCTTCCTTGCTCCCAACTCCCTGCCATAGGCCATCACACACATTACTTTCTTTCCAACCACAAGCCACATGACCTCCCAACTACGTCCCTCCACCCATTACCGGCCTCATCTCTCCATTGGCTCCATGCCAGATGTTCCTAGCTCCTTCCTGGACTGCTCTCCTGATGATCTGCCTTTCCCAGGCTGTAGCACGACCCTGCAGCATGCGTGCATGCACACAAAAATATTTACATATAGGTATTAGGGCTGTCGATTAATTGCAACTAACTCACGTGATTAATTCAAAAAAATTAATTGTGATTAATCGCAGTTTTAATTGCACTGTTAAACAGGAGACAACCAATGGAAATTAAATATTTTGAATGTTTTTCTACATTTTCATATATATCTTGTATTCTGTGTTGTAATTGAAATCAAAGTGTATATTTTGATTACAAATATTCGCACTGTAAAAATGATAAACAGAAGAAATAGTATTTTTCAATTCACCTCATACAAGTACTGTAGTGCAATCTCTTTGTCCTGAAAGTGCAACTTACAAATGCAGATTGTTACATAACTGCACTAAAAAACAAAATGTAAAACTTCAGAGGCTACAAGTCCACTCAGTCCTACTTCTTGTTCAGCCAATTGCTAAGACAAACAAGTTTGTTTACATTTACAGGAGATAATGTTGCCCTCTTCTTATTTACAATGTCACCAGAAAGTGAGAACAGGCATTTGCATAGCATTTTTGTAGCTGGCATTGCAAGGTATTTACATGCCAGATATGATAAACATTCATATGCATCTTCATGCTTTGGCCACCATTCCAGAGGACATGCTTCCATGCTGATGACAGTTGTTAAAAAAAATAATGCGTTAATTAAATTTTTGACAGAACTCCTTGGGGGAGAATTGTATGTCCCCTGCTGTTTTACCCACATTCCGCCATATATTTCATGTTATAGCAGTCTCGGATGATGACCCAGCACATGTTCATTTTAAGAACACTTTCACTTCAGATTTCACAGAACTCAGAGAAGGTACCAAAGTGAGATTTCTAAAGATAGCTACAGCACTCATCACAAGATTTAAGAATCTGAAGTGCCTTCCAAAATCTGAGAGGGATAAGGTAGGGAGCATGCTTTCAGAAGTCTTAAAAGAGCAACACTCCAACATGTAAACTACAGAACCAGAACCACCAACAAAGAAAATCAACCATCTACTGGTGGTGTCTGACTCAGATGATGAAAATGAACATGCGCCGGTCCGCACTGCTTTTGACGGTTTTGAAGCAGAACCCGTCATCAACATGGACACATGTCCCTGGAATGGTGGTTGAAGCATGCAGGGACATATGAATCTTTAGCGCATCTGGCATATAAATATCTTGTGACACCGGCTACAACAGTGACATGAGAATGTCTGTTCTCAATTTCAGGTGACCTTGTAAACAAGAAACAGGCAGCATTATCTCCTGTAAATGTAAACAAACTTGTCTGGCTGAACAAGAAGTAGGACTGAGTGGACTTGCAAGCTCTAAAATTTTACATTGTTTTATTTTTGAACGCAGTATTTTTGTACATAATTCTATATTTGTAAGTTCAACTTTCATGATGAAGAGATTGCATTACAATACTTGTCTTTGGTGAATTGAAAAATACTATTTCTTTTGTCTTTTTACAGTACGAACACTTGTAATAAAAAATAAATATAAAGTGAGCACTGTATACTTTGTACTCTGCGTTGTAACTGAAATCAATGTATTTGAAAACACAGAAAACACCCAAAAATACTTAAATAAATGGTATTATATTATTAACAGTGCAATTAATCGCGATTAATTTTTTTAATCGCTTGACAGCCCTAATAGGTACGTGCATGCTGCATAGTTGGGATCTGAAGCGGAACTTCCCCATAGCCAACAGCATTTGGATCAGGCCTAATCTCTATATTTACAGTACCAGGAAAGCAACAGTGAGATGGGAGTGTGGTCTAATGGATGAAGCACTGTTCTCCATGTCTCCCTATATGTACATAATGTCCTCCCTGAACTGATCCATAGGGCCAAGTTCCTTCTCCTCCATATTTCTCAATGCTCACCTCTGCTGAGATACCTGCAAGAAACTAGAGGTGAGGAGCAAGCAGCTGAGGGGCAACTGGAATAGGCTGATACTCACAACAACCAAAGAGTACCAACATATACTGTAAGATACTATATTTGTTATTGCATATTTCTCCCAAACTGTTTACATGTTGCTCATCTTCTTAGATCGTCAGCCCCAGGGTACAGGAATAAATTTGGAGGTTGCTTACTACAATGGGCCTCCTGTAAATTCTGGATTACTAGGAATTTTTAATAAAATTCAGCAATATCTATGAAAAACAATATTTTGCAATTATATAATGCTTCTCATCCCAAGATCTCAAAGCACTTTACTTGTATTATTTAAGCCTCAGTACACCCTTATACAGTAGAGATGTATTTCCATTCTACAGATGGGAAAATGGAGGCACAGAGGCTTTTTCATCTGTTGTCGTCTTTATCTGGAGACTGGATGTCTTTCCAGAAGATACGGTTTAATCAAACTCAAGTTACTGGGCTCAATACAGGAGTTAGAAGAGGAAATGACTTGTTTGGTGTTATACAGGAGGTAAACCTTGATAATAGGGTCATTTCTGACCTTAAAATTTATACGTCTAGCTGACACAGTGAGCCAGACGTGAACTGATCTCCTGAAGAACTCAGGAGTTTTGACTTCCAGTCCTTTGCCCCAACTACTGGATAATATATCTATCTTTGTACATATTGTAATGAACTGGTATGTGTGTGTGTGCACGCACATGTGTCTACAAATGCACCCCTCCCCCCCACACACTATCTTCTGCTGGATGGAATCAGAACTGATCAACTTTGTATCATAGTCCCTATATTGCTTTCACCTAAAGGAGATTCTCCTCTAGATTAACTGCTTTTGGAACAGGTGGTTCCGGGTCTAGTCCTGAGGAAGTTCTGAATGGCCCTGTTGTGTGCAATGTAGTGAAAATGCTATAAAACCAAGATCTGGTACGATATACACATTTTCATTCTGAAAATACCATATTTAAAGAAACAAATCAAAGAACAAAGGCATTAATTCTCTGGCATAATCCATCAAGCTCAACTCTCCCTGTGTTCTGCAGTAATGAATCTTACAGTAGCACTTGGAATTCCAAACTACAGCCATCTGAGGATTAAAAAACGAACAGAGAAACCAAATTCTTTCAGGTTTCTAGGAACATATCTTACACAGACACTGCTACAGGTGTACATATGAAAGAGAGAGAGAGAGAGACACACACACACACACACACACAGAGTGTATAAGTAAAATTAAAGGGTTATTTGATTTTTATATAATAGCCCTAAATAATAAGTAGCCAAAGTGTGATTTATTCTCTGACATTTACCATCTTGCACCACTCCTCTTGAAAGTTTAATGATCACCGGGGGGGGGGAGGGGGGGGAAAATACAGAACATTTTCACTCACTTTCAGTGAAAGCTCCTTTATCTTGCTTGCATAAGAGACATCACTAGAAATTTGTTAAGGGGGATAAGTTTTGAAGTGTCATTAAAGATATTGTTAAAGATATTGCTGTAACTTTCTTTACAAGCGTACCAGCAATTTCCCTCTTCCTGATACTAGATACATTTTTTTAAAGTAAGTAGCTCCCAAAGGGCATTTGCCCTGACTTAAAAGAAGACAAACTATATTTGCTCAAAGCCTTCACTTCCCTATAAACTCTTCATAATGTTTGCTCACAATGCTCCTTACATTTAAAGGAAAACTCCAGTGTAATTTCAAAGATGCTCTATTCATAACACGCCTGATCCTGCAGCAACCAGTCCTGATGAAGTCAGCTAACGAGCCTGATTTTAATCTCTGTCATGGTTTCACAGTGTCATAACATCGCTGAAGTCAATGGAACTATTTAATGTACACATCATTGTAAAAGAAACCAAACCAGGTCCAAGGGGAGCTCTTGCATGAGTAAATAATGTAGGTTCAGGCACCACAACTAGAGTATCTAGACACAAAGAAGAGTAAAATCAGAATGAAAATATGAGGCCTGATCTGCAGCAGGTATAAATCAGTGTAACTCACTGACTTCAATGGAGTTACAGTGATTTACACCAACAGAAGATCTGGTTCACAGGATAAAATTCTGCTCTCAGGTACCCTAGTGCAACCTCACAGAGGGCAAAAAAATTAGGTTCAGGCAATAAAAATGTTTTGTTGTATCGAATGGGAACAAAAGTTCATGACACTTAAAAAAAACAAAACAAAAAAAGCGCAACTCAAAAAACATGGGTGTTCCTTTAAATATCCCCCTTGCATTACTGAAAACACTAACAGCTTTCCCTTGTACCTGAGAACCAGGCAATGAAATTGACCAGCTTAGTTTAACTATCCAAGCCAGTGAAGTGCAAAAAATAAACTAACAGCAGCAGAGATAAAAAGTAAATCACATTTTTGCAATTTTTTGTTTCAGCATCTGCAGGTGTGAGAGGGCACTGAACAATGCACATGCTGTGCTGGAGGTAGGGGAACTGTGCAGAAAGTTTCCATAGGTGTACAGCCAAATTTTAAAATGAATTCAGTTGGTCTGTATCCCTTTTGTTTTCACTTTCTGAGAATGTTCTAGCAAACATGTTTATTGACAAGAACATCTGCAGAAACAGAGTATCTAACTAGTTATTTACACTGTGCATAGAATCATGAGAGTTGCAAATCTAACCAAATTAACTGGAGCACCTTGTAACCTAATCTAGCTGAAACACTGAACAGAGTATTGCTAAAATATCTGCAGAAAGCTAATTTCAAAGTACAGAAAACCAAACTAAAAAGACCAATGGTCTGCTCCGGTCTGGCAATTCCTATATTTCTGAATTAATTTGTAATTGTGAATATTCCAGAGGGAAACCTGAGTGTCTAAACTAAACTCAACCAATCACATGACAGAAACAGACCAAATGACCTATCATTATAATCAAAACAGCTGGAATTTTGATTTGCTGGCAGATCTGCTCATGAACAAGAATTATTCACAGGAATTATTTGGCAAATAATTTTGAAAAATGAACACATTAGGGGAAATCATGATTAACAGGCAATTCCCAAGCAGAAAAGGAGGGGTAAATTCTTCAAATAGCTCCCATAGATACAAATTATTTACCCAGATCTATGGAGGTTCTAATGCCAGATTTTTTAAAAGAGTTTGGCACCCCCAATAGAAGCACTTTTTTCAAAAGAATTTAACATCCACAGGTGCCAGACAGGGGCCAGATTTTCTACAGAGCCCAAACACATTAGAATCATAGAATATCAGGGCTGGAAGTGACCTCAGGAGGTCATCTAGTCCAACCCCCTGCTCAAAGCAGGACGAATCCCCAACTAAATCATCCCAGCCAGGGCTTTGTCAAGCCTGACCTTAAACCAGTAAGGAAGGAGATTCCACCACCTCCCTAGGTAACGCATTCCAGTGCTCCTAGTGAAAAAGTTTTTCCTAATATCCACCCTAAACCTCCCTCACTGCAACTTGAGACCATTACTTCTTGTTCTGTCATCTGCTATCACTGAGAACAGTCTAGATCAATCCATGCTCTCTATAAATATATCAGAGGGATAAATACTGGGGAGGGAGAGGAATTATTTAAGCTCAGTACCAATGTGGACACAAGAACAAATGGATATAAACTGGCCATCAGGAAGTTTAGACTTGAAATTAGACGAAGGTTTCTAACCATCAGAGGAGTGAAGTTCTGGAACAGCCTTCCAAGGGAAGCAGTGGGGGCAAAAGACCTATCTGGCTTCAAGATTAAGCTTGATAAGTTTATGGAGGAGATGGTATGATGGGATAACATGATTTTGGCAATTAACTGATCTTTAACTATTCACGGTAAATAGGCGCAATGGCCTGTGATGGGATGGGATCTGAGTTACTACAGAGAATTCTTTCCTGGGTATCTGGATGGTGAATCTTGCCAACATGCTCAGGGTTCAGCTGATTGCCATATTTGGGGTCAGGAAGGAATTTTCCTCCAGGGCAGATGGAAGAGGCCCTGGGGGCTTTTTGCCTTCCTCTGCAGTATGGGGCACAGGTCACTTGCTGGAGGATTCTCTGCACCTTGAAGTCTTTAACCATGATTTGAGGACTTCAATAGCTCAGACGTAGGTGAGAGGTTTATTGCAGGAGTGTGTGGCTGAGATTCTGTGGCCTGCGTTGTGCAGAAGGTCAGACTAGATGATCATAATGGTCCCTTCTGACCTTAATGTCTATGAGTCTTTGGAACCCCTTTCAGGTAGTTGAAAGCAGCTATCAAATCCCCCCTCATTCTTCTCTTCTGCAGATTAAATAATCCCAGTTCCCTCAGCCTCTCCTCATAAATCATGTGCTCCAGCCCCCTAATCATTTTTGTTGCCCTCTGCTGGACTCTTTCCACTTTTCCACATCCTTCTTGTAGTGTGGAGCCCAAAACTGAACACAATACTCCAGATGAGGCCTCACCAATGTCGAATAGAGGGGAATGATCACATCCCTCGATCTGCTGGCCATGCTCCTACTTATACAGCCCAAAATGCCATTAGCCTTCTTGGCAACAAGGGCACACTGTTGACTCATAACCAGCTTCTCGTCCACTGTAATCCCTAAGTCCTTTTCTGCAGAACTGCTGCCTAGCCACTTGGTCCCTAGTCTGTAGCGGTGCATAGGATTCTTCCGTCCTAAGTGCAGGACTCTGCACTTGTCCTTGTTGAACCTCATCAGATTTCTTTTGGCCCAATCCTCTCATTTGTCTAGGTCCCTCTGTATCCTATCCCTATCCTCCAGCATATCTACCATTCCTCTCAGTTTAGTGTCAATTGCAAACTTGCTTAGGGTGCAATCCATGCCATCCTGCAGATCATTAAGGAATATATTGAACAAATCCAGCCCCAGGACCGATCTTTGGGGCACTCCACTTGATACCGGCTGCCAAACAGACATGGAGCCATTGATCACCACCCGTTGAGCATGACAATTTCGCTAGCTAGCTATCCACCTTACAGTCCATTCATCCAGCCCATACTTCTTTAACTTGCTTGCAAGTATACTGTGAGAGCCCGTATCAAAAACTTTGCTAAAGTCAAGGAATAACACGTCCACTGCTTTCCCCTCATCCACAGAGCCAGTTATCTCGTCATAGAAGGCAATTAGGTTAGTCAGGCATGGCTTGCTCTTGATGAATCCATGCTGACTGTTCCTGATCACTTTCCTTTCCTCTAAGGGTTTCAAAATTGATTCCTTGAGGACCTGCTCCATGATTTCAGGTGAGGCTGACTGGCCTGATCCCCCTCCTTCCCTTTTTTAAAGATGGGCACTACATTAGCCTTTTTCCAGTCATCCGGGACCTCCCCTGATCACCATGCGTTTTCAAAGATAATGGCCAATGGCTCTGCTATCACATCCGCCAACTCCTTTAGAACCCTCAGATGCAGTGCATCTGGCCCCATGGACTTGTGCTCGTCCAGCTTTTCTAAATAGTCACGAACCACTTCTTTCTCCACAGAGGGCTGCTCACCTCCTCCCCATACTGTGCTGCCCAGTGCAATAGTCTGGGAGCTGACCTTGTTCGTGAAGAAAGAGGCAAAAAAAGCATTGAGTACATTAGCTTTTTCCATATCCTCTGTCACTAGGTTGCCTCCCCCATTCAGTAAGGGGCCCACACTTTCCTTGACCTTCTTCTTGTTGCTAACATACCTGAAGAAACCCTTCTTGTTACTCTTAACATCCCTTGCTAGCTGCAACTCCAAGTGTGATTTGGCCTTCCTGATTTCACTCCTGCATGCCCGAGCAATATTTTTATACTCTTCCCTGGTCATTTGTCCAGTCTTCCACTTCTTGGAAGCTTCTTTTTTGTGTTTAAGATATCATTAGGCAGAAAGCACTTTCAAAAATCTGATCAGAATGGTCACATGGGGAGCTTCTGGGTGGCTGAATACTTCTGAAAATCTGGACCTCACTTGGATATCTAAATGGAAGCTGAGCTCATCTAGTCCAATAATAGGTGCTGAGCTCTTGAAAAACTGGCCCCTGAGCACTTTAAATATCCTGCCCCTAAGAACGCATTCTGTTCTTTCAAACACTATTAAAAAAATCCCAAAGCACCGCTGGTGACGCTTAGCAGAGGAATACACAGTATACGGACATAACATGGCAAGGAGATGTGAACTTCTCACCTCTTCTGTCCGGATCAGAATCACCTGCACAACAAAAAAGAACAAAACATGAATATCTTAGCCACACAGAAATACAAATTGTAAGAAGAACTGGGGGGGAAGGGTGTTAGAAATTGAGACCGAACAATATTGTGACACAATTAACCCTTGTGTTTTTAGTGCCTGCCTCACAGTATTTGGTTCTTCTTTTGACTCCCTGTCTCCTGGAGTGCTGTGATTACATGAGAACCTCAGCTTTCATTTCAATTAAAAAAATAAAATAAAATAAAATACATTTTTAGCTGTTCTGGTTGTGGAGAAAAATTTGAAAACATGAGCTGAGTGAGCCCTAATGTCTCAGAAACCAAATAAAATAACTGCAACTTCCCCCCCCCAAATCTCATGATATTTAAACTGATCTTATGTTTTTGAGACCTGACTCATGATTTTTGAACAGTTGGGGCTGGTATTACTAGAAACAGACCACTCATCAGGTCCAGGAAGGATGGGCAGACAAAGGTTTCAATGGCTACTGAAATGGACTATAAAAAATAAACTGAGAAGAACTCAAGGTTATTTTGTATAAAAATATAATATGCAGTGGCAAACAGAACAGGAGTAAAACTAGCACACAAGACTGAGGAAATTCTTAAGGCAAAGAAATCACTTGTTTGTAAACAGTGGAAGTATGACAAATACCATTTTCAAATGGAATTCAAGCTTTTTATTACATTCTAATACATGCTGGCTTGTAGCACTGAGAACCCTGTTCACTTTTATTGCCACTTAAGCTCACACTGGGGTCTCAGCACATTATAAGCAAATGGCCCCCTTTAAAGAGAGTCCTGTACTTGTCCCATTAGCTTTGCCTAGTGAAGGAGGAAGCAAAAAGTGCTGCCAGACAGGAAGATGAATCCAGAGATCACAGTCAGGCTGAGCAAACTCTGAAATGGGGGCTGCTGCTATGTAAAATCTGAGCTCTGTTTGCACCATCCAAGGCTCAGTGAGAAAGACAAGAGCCCCCTAAGAATGTGACTGCACGTAGCTACCCACTGGGCATAATTCTACACCAGTGCAACAGAGAACAGTGGCCATGTGCGTGCGTTCATGCATGCATCTAAAGACTATGGGTCAGATCCTCAGCTAGTGTAAATCAGAATAGTTCCATTGCCTTTAATGGGGTGATGCCAATTTTTATCAGCCGAGGACCTGATCCAATAAAGAAGCTGGGTCCAAGAATTCCAGGAATGGCTACGCTGCAAGACACACACTTGTAAGACAAAGCACTGTAGGGAACAGCTATGGACTGGCAGGGGATGGACCAGATGTGACCTAATAGGTCTCTCTCAGCCTCTAACTTCTGTGATCCTTGTTTGTGTTTTTCTTACTTGTAGTATCTCCTGATAAGTCAGCAGCAGCACAAAACAATTGTCTTCCTTAAAACATTGTGACATGCACATGGCATATGGGCTGGAGGAGGTGGGGAGAGGAAAAGGAGGCGAGGGATGAACAGGTACTGCTTCCAAAACATAAAAGAACCAAATCATTCACTGAACACAAAGTTCAAAGCCTAAAATAAATGGAAAGGGCTTTGGAGATTTAAAGTGCATTTCTCTCAGAGTTTCCAGCTTTTACAAAGCTAGCTTCTTTTGAACATTCATGCTAGGGAAAAAGCCCACCCCCATCTCCTTCCACAGACCCACTTCCCTCCTGGGAATGGCAAGGCAGACACCTGGGACCAGTGAGGAAGCTTGAGTAAAAAAAAGGTAGAACCAACCATTCAGAAACAAGGCTCACACTTTACCATACAAATCCATTTATAAATAGTTTACAAAGAGTTGATAAACTACTAGATGTAGTTAATTGATTGTTACTGAGTCCATCAGGCTGCTTATAACCATGGCTTATGATCCGCTCTAAACACTTTTTAGTGAGGCGCTTATAACAATTGATAACACATGCTACTTGTGTCTGTAACATGCATATAACATTTATCAGTCATTTATTAACCCTTTATAAAATATATATTAATGGTACCTTAATATGAAGAATGATCGAAACAAGGGTTCAGTTAAAACCAGTCAGGCCCTAGGATAGAGAGTGAGTGTCTAATGGTAAGCGCTTACCTGGGCCTTTTGACGGCTCACCTAGAGAAAGCAAAACAAACCATAATGTGTGTCAGTGACTGAACCCTTACTCCTTTCACCAGACATTGTTATTCCAATCCCCAGCACTTCCATAGCCCTTTCCATCTGTGGATCACAAAGCGCTTGAAACCCTCCTGTGTGGCAGAGTGATTTCCCCCACTTTATATAATCATAGATTTTAACACCAGAAAGGACAACTATGGCCATCTAGTCAGACCCACAGCATAACAGGACTGAGAATCTCCCCCAACAGGAAGTATTCTCCTCATTATACAGATGGGAAACTGAAGCACAGATTGACGAAATGATCCCAAGATTACACAGCAGGTTAGAGCTAGGAATAGAATTCAGGTCTTTTGCCCCCCAGGCCAGTGCCTTAGCCACTGAACCACAGAGTCTCTCAGGTTACACAAAGAATCTGCGGCACAGAAATCAAGGGCCACATTTGTAAAAGTGGCCTTTACTGTAAGCTCTCTGGAGCAGGGACTGCCATTGTGTTATTCGCTTGTTCAGTACCCACTGTTAGGGGGCCCTGATCCCTTTCCTGGGCAATTCCTTCTTGGATCCCATTCAGAACGGTGGCCTAGATCATCAGCTCTTTGGGGCAGGGACCGTGTTTTTCATATGTGTTTGTATGATGCCCAGTATGAGGAGTCCCTGCTCCCTGACTGGGGTCCTTAGGTGCTATCAAAATCTAAATACATAGTGATAATATCTGCCCTTTGGACCACTAAAGCACTTCAGCTGAGCAGGATCCCAGTGATTTTTTTTTCTTGCTTATGTGTTCTTTTAAAGAATGACTTCGCAACCCTTGGGACTAGGTATCACCAGACACTTTTTACAGATGAGGAAAGAGACAGTGGTAATGTGACTGGCCCAAAACCTGTGGCAGAAATGGGACTAGAAATCAGGACTCCTGGCATCCCAGTCCTGTGCCTTAGCCACATACCATTGTTCTTCCCTGGACACAGCCTGGGTTTCATTTCCCTGTCTTCTAAGTATAAGGGCCAGATCATCTGCTGGTGTAAGTCAACTTTGCTCCATTCATTTCAATGGAGAGGGGCCAGTCTACACCAGCTGGGGAGCTGGCCCTAAAAAGTTTACTTCTGGTTTCCAAATGTTCTCAGTAAACAGAAGAAAGAATAAAGCCAGGTATTAAAGGGGCGAGGGGCCTGGAGCACAGGGAAGAAGAGGAAGGAATGAAAAGTGTCCTTGCCATACCTGAAGTGACAATGGTTTCTGGAGAAGTTACTGCCACAGTGATGTTCCCCATTGCAGGCACTGTCTTTATGTCTTGTGAAGCGGTTTGTGCAGCAGAAGACGTCGTGCTGGGTGGACTGGAGGTGGACCCAGGTGCAGGCACAGTTGTCCTCATGGTACGGGTTTCATTACCCGGCAAGCTGACAGTGATGTGCGGAGGGAGCTCTGGGGCTTGCGTGGTAGTAAGCCCAGGCGCCATGGTAGGTACCGTCACTGGAGAGCTAGCATTCAGACTGTTTGGATTAGTGCCCTTTCTGCCATCTGGCTCTGATGTAGGGGCTTTCACGGAATGCTTGGTGGAGGTGTGCTCTACGGACGGTGGCACTGGAAGTAACAAAGCACAAGATAACCTCCAATGTCCTTTTATTCCTTCCCCTCCCCAACACTGGGGCAGCTGAACCTGGGAACACCCAATGGGACCAATTCTCCTCTGACTTTACTTCAGTGCAACTCCATTGACTTCAGTCAAATAACAATGGTGTGAAAGGAGAATTAGGCCCTGCATCTGAACCGCAGGAGTTCAGTGATTGGTAGGTGTCTGATCCAGCTCCCATTGAAATCCCTGAGAGTCTTTCCAGTGGCTTCAATGGGAGCTGGGTCTGGCTCTAGACAACCAGCGATATGTGACAATCTCAATCCTTCCCATTCATTCTCAACCATAGATTATTTAAAAGGCAGGTTTTCAGTATTAAATACAGCTGACCTCAACTTCATTTGACATAGCAAACGTTTGTACTGAGTTAACAGAGTCCAAATATAGTTTCACTTGGCACTGTGGGAGGGTCTGAATGGAGGAAAAGATGACTTCCCACTATATTCCCTGTCATGGCAGTAAGATCAGGGGGGGATATTGCCAACAGGAAGGCACAAAGGCCACCAATGCCTATCATCCACAATTGCAGGATTTTGGTCAGGTGGGATGTGCCCACTAAAAAAATGCTTCAGGGTAATGCAGCGAATGCCTCAGGGTTCCAGCCAGCACACTGTGGGATAAAACTTCCCTCCTGTCCCCATCAGGCAATCAGGATTGTCCACCTGAATGGAATCAATGAACCAAGGATTATAAAGAATTTGCATAAACCCTGCTGATACAGTATCTGTGTATTCCTAAAGCACCTATTTCCTGGCATGCACTGGCAGTGATAGGTGTATCCAGTGCACATACCTTGACGCAATCTCAGTATCTATAAACACATACTAGACTTAGGGTCCGGAAAGGAAGAATTTTTCAGTTGGACCACTGGTAAGATTGGTTAATCAGCATATAGGGCTTGCTTAGCCTTGGGGAATTGCATAGTCAGACTTCACTGATACATTACACTGGTGCAAATCCTTAATATAAACACACGGCACTGGTGCACAATGGGGCCTGCACCAATGTATCTTATCCCAGTAGGTCGCTGGGTATGTCGCACTAATGCAAGCTCCATCTTGCATCACATGTACACTTGGGATTTGCACTACTGTAGCTACATCAGTGCAAAAAAACCAGTCCCACAGTATGGAGATGGCTTTAGATCCTGCAGTGATAAGGGCAATATAAGAGCAGATGTTTTAGACAGATATTATCCCCTGCCTTTGCTACCTTAACTATGAGCATGACTAATTAAAAAAAACAAACACACACACAATAAGTGAGGATCTTCGATGTTTGCAGGCCCAGCATTATCTTCTAGCAGACACCATATACTGATCATCTTTACCATCTGCACCTCCTGTCAGACACTTCTTCATGGCAGGTAATTAAGGGGATGAGGGCAATAAATCACTAAGGATCTGAGGATCTCCTCATTCAATCCCAACTACTGTTTACAACCAGAAGGAGAGGAAGCGATGAACATGTCTCACCTGAGGTAGTGACATGCGCACCTAGACACATCAGGCCACTTCCAAGCAAGAGGACAAAGAACCACGAATCCATGTTGACCTAGGAAAGAAAGTGAACATGCTGTATTAGAGCTCCTGTGGCATTTCCCCATATCAGCTGAATCACAGGGTGCATTACCAACCACTACTCACTCCCACATCCAGGAGGATAGAAGACTGAGATGGAAAAGTCCTACTACTAAGGTCAGTTAGTCCATCTCTCTGCCCCATCACATACAGGGAACATGTGTAGGATTGCACTCCACAGAATAGTCTCCCCAGCTTTGTCCAACACAGTTATCTATAACACTTTGCTCTTATATAAAGCTTTTCCCTAGTAGAGCTTAAGCAGCTTAACAAAAGGAAATATCATTACTCCTATTTTACTGGTGGGGAAACTGAGGAACAGAGCGGTGTCTAAGGTCACCCTGCTAGCTGGCAAAGGAACAGAACCCAAGTCTCTTGAATCCCAGTCCAGTGCAGTGTCCACTAAGTTACATTGCTTCTCACTGAGGCTTCTGAACTAGAGACTAGTAAATTCAGTAAATTGCATTTTAATCCGTTTGGGTTTTGCACCTGATGTTTGATGTCGGTACAAATTAATCTAAAAGCACAATTCAATTGGCTCATGGAAGTCAGAGATGGAGAGGACCTACTAGATCCCATTTAGTTAATCAGTTTCCATTGCAGGGTAATTCCCTGTAGTACATGCTATTGGCAATTGTCCAGTTTAATTTTCAATGTCTCCTGGGACAAAGTTTCCACCGCTTCCCTTAACTGACAGACCGTTCTACTGATTAAGCCATCTCATTGCCAGAGAAGGTTTTACTCTTGACATTCAGCCTATTTTTTCCCTTCTCCTATGACATCAGTTCTCACTGTATTTATTTTGTTCTGTTTCAATCTGGGCCCATCCCAAGCTCTGGGCGCCCAGACAACACTGAAGTCATAATCACGCTAGAAACAATGTCCAAAATACAAGGTCCTCCCAGCCCCACTCAAACTGGGACTTGTACCACCCACTCAGCCCTCTTTCCCACAGAAAGCCTTGCAGAAATCAAACTTGCAGGATGACTAAAGGTCAACAAACCCAGGCTCTCCTGGACCAACGGGGGAACTTAGTTCTAGAGACAAGGGCCCTTCACTGAAGTCACCCTGCTGCCAGCCCCTTCTGATTAAACTGTGGATTGCTAGCTTGAGCACATCAAGTGATCTGAACTACTCTGGTATCACACAGGGAAGAAGTTGTCTCTGCGAACTGGTCTGCCCTAGTGAGAGCAAATTGCTTAGAAAACATTGCATCCACACATAAGAACGTTCCCCAAATGGCTTCATAACCAGTTAGAACAGCCAGCCTTCCAGAAGGTTTAATAACTGGTTAAAGCTTAGCCAGTTCAGTCTGAAACAGTTTAGTGCCAGCATGAACAGAGGCAAGCTGAAATGATTCAACTGGTCATCTTGCAACTTCTCCCAGAATGCACTGCTTCTGGAAGCCAAGCCAGGAACTGTGGGATAGCTACCCAGAAAACAATGGTTTAGGCTAGGGCTAACGTGGGTGCATTCAACTGGTTCAGGCATGGATAATGCATATACACTGAACTGCTTGTGCTGAAACTGGTTTAGTACCTAGTTTAATTCTCTATTGTAGGGAAGGCTTCAAAAATTCTGAACCTAAACCTTTTAAGGCTTTTAGGGTTACAACCAACTCCTTCACATGTAACCGTAAACCAGTGCAGATCCTGGAGCACAGATATAAAGCAAGAAGCATCACATGCTCAGTACAACTGTTCTAGTTATATCTTCTCCCTTGAGCCTCCTAGAAGCATCCAGATTCCCTGGATTTACACCAAGATCATGCGAAACTATAGGATTTTAATGCAAAAATCACACAGCAAAGCAATTTCATTCCAGAGCAGAGATGGTCCTAAGCCATTGTTTGTGTAGAGATCCTAACTTTCCCAAACTTTTGGGGGCTGGAGTGAGGCTTTTGTCTCAGGCCTCTCTGTACTTTAAAGGTTTGTGAATGTGAGCAAACTTCACCATAAACCATGCAAGCTTCCATCCTTCAAGGAAACCAAAAGCAGGAAAGCCTCACCTGGTGTCAGGTTGCATCACAAAGACTTTTTTCACTACTGCCATCTCAAGCACAATCATTTACTTTTCTCAGTATGAATTACTAGTCTGCGACGGATCACAAGTAATGAAGACAGAGCAGAAGGAACACAAAATCATAGAAAAATGTAGGGCTGGAAGGCACCTCAAGAAGTCATCTAGTCTAGCTCTCTGCGCTGAGGCCACCTGACAGGTGTTTGTTCAACCTGTTCTTAAAAAGCGTCCAATGATGGGGATTCCACAACCTCCCTTGGAAACCTATTCCAGTATTTAACTATCCTTACAGTTTGAAAGTTTTTCCTAATATCTAACCTAAATCTCCTTTGCTGTAGAGGAAGCCCATTATTTCTGGTCCTACCTTCAACGGATATGGACAACCACTGATCAGAGTCCTCTTTAGAACAATCCTTAACATATTTGAAGACTTATCAGGTTGCCGTTCAGTGTCTTCTTTTCTCAAGACTAAACAGGCCTGGTTTTTAACCTTTCCTCATAGGTCAGGTTTTCTAAACTTTTTATCATTTTTGTTGTTCTCCTCTGGATTCTCTCCAATTTGTTCACATATTTCCTGAAGTGTAGCACCCAGAACTGGATAGAGTACGCCAACTGAGGCCTCACCAGTGCTGGTTAAAGTGTGACAATTACCTCTTAACTCTTACATACACTCCTGTTAATACACTGCAACATGATATTTGCCTTTTTTGCAGCTGTAACACAGTGTTGACTCATATTCAGTTTGTGATCCACTATAACACCGCCCATCCTTCTAAGTAGTTCTTTTGTCTAGCCAGTTTTTCACATTTTGTAGTTATGCATTTGATTTTTCCTTCCTAAGTGAAGTACTTTGCCCTTATCTTTATTGAATTTCATCTTGTTGAATTCAGACCAATTATCCAATTTGTCACGGTCATTTTGAATTCTAATCCTATGCTCCAAAGTGCTTGAAACCCCTCCACAGCTTTGTTTTATCTCTAAGTTTTATAAGCATAATCTCCACTCTGTTATCCAAGTCATTAACGAAAATACTGAATAGTACCAGACACAGAACCAACCATTGCGGGACCCCACTAGACATGTTCTCCTAGTCTGACAACGAACTATTGATAACTACTTTGAGTGTGGTCTTTGAACCAGTTGTGCATCCACCCTGTATTAATTTAACGTAGACCACATTTCCTTAGCTTGCTTATGAGAATGTCATGTGGGACTGTGTCAAAAGCCTTACTAAAATCAAGATATATCATGTCTACTGCTTCTCCCCATTCACTCAGCCAGTGACCCTGTCCAAGAATTAAGGTAGGTTGGTTTGACATGGGTTGTTCTTGACAAATCCATGCTGTGAAATTAGCCTCAACTTTACACCTCCACCCATACACTAGTGTGCCTCTCCGCAGAAGAGCGCATACATGGCTGCTAAAATTCAACACAGGTTTGGCCAGAAGGGCAGACCCCCACATGCCATAATCATTCAGCTGCTGGAAAATGGTTTCTCCAAACACTTATTAAGAAGTATATGATTAAAGATCAGGGGCAGTCAAAAGGACCCCAGCAGGGCAACTTGTGAGCTCTGGAGTTTTCAGATTGCAAGGTATGAGGTTCCTCCACCAGATAATCTGAGGAGGTGCTTATTCTGTGCAAATAAGATAGGGAAGTCTCTCTCCTCTCCCCAACCTTTCATTTTTAAAACACATTTGGGATTTACTCGCATACGCCAACACTGGATTTAGAGTAACATTTTGTATAAAGATGAACAGATGAGTCACTGTATCTGGGAAGCTTCCTATTCACACTGAAACAACACCACTTAGTACTCACATGGCACTTCTGCTCTTTAAGTCTCTCTATGCAACCCATATCTGACTGATCAATGGAAAATGTGTATACTGCACCTCCCATCACCACTTCTTATTTCAACAGAAAGGCATTTTGGACTGTTCCCAATTTCCATCAAACTGGATGCCTTCTTATTGCATGCCTAAGCATACTGCATGGAGGAACAAAGGCATTATTTGCCCAACAACAGGTTTCAGAGTAGCAGCCGTGTTAGTCTGTATCCGCAAAAAGAAAAGGAGTACTTGTGGCACCTTGGAGACTAACAGATTTATTTGAGCATAAGCTTTCGTGATCCATAAATCTCAAAGGGCTTTCCATATTATCCCCATCTTATAGATGGGGAAACTGAGGTACAGAGAGGTGAAATTTTGTCTGAAGTCAGAAAGAATCAGAAATAGAACCCAGGAGTCCTGAATCCAAGCATAGTATCCTATCCACTGGATTAGGCTGCCTCCTCCTGTGGTAGAATGAGGTTCATAGGGCACGTCTTTTTTTTTTTTTTTTTTTTGGATTCCTCACTAACTGAAGACAGGGATGAAATCAGACTGCACAATGACAGCAAAGAGAATGCTCTCCATACATAGCCATTATCACTGTATTGATGAGGGCTACAGGAACTTACATCAAAGACACATAACAATTCCTGGAACGGCCCTGTGGGCAATTGCTAGAAAGGCCATTAGAAGAAGACAAAATGATGTAAGTCTCTCCTTGCCTGTACAGTTGAGTTGGCTAACACGTCTTGGACATGATTTAGGATTACATCAGTTGTAATGCAGCTGTCTGCTTTAACAGCCCCCTTGAGATATGTTTAAAAAAAAGTTAGTTGATTCTCAAGCAGATTGCACAGGGAGGAGAAGGGTTCAGAAATGCTCAGAGAGATCATTGAATAGAAGGCTTGGGAGCTGCTAATGTCATCAAGTATCACCTGCCAAAGCTGTTTCACCACCTTAAAAAATGATCCACAGTGCAGAGCAACAAAGAGCACCCCATGTAGTATGAGACCTTTACAAGTCAGTCTTTTCCCTGAGAGAATCTCTCCCATCCTGTTATTTAAATAAGTCCTTTCCCCAAATGCAGTATAAATAAATGACAGGGCTGTGCTGAGTTCTTAACGTAAAAGGCCTCATGCATCCTTCCCCAAAGCTAGAGCAATCTGAGCCTCCCCTCCCCCACTCCTCTGCCTTCTGCTGATTCGGAAACAGAGAGGAAATACTTGTAACGTTATCAACATAAACACAGCTCTTGGCTGGCTGCAACATCCTGTGTGCTTCACAGAAAAACACCCTGACGTCATGTCTCTGGATCCACCAGAGAAAAAGGACCCGACTGTAAGATGGCTTTCGCCAGACCTCCGCAATGAGTTTTAGCAAGACTGTGCAGGAGCGGGGGATGTGAGGAAAGCGACAGGGAGAACTGTACCAGCTGAAAATTTCCAAATGGTTAACGTTCTCAGCTTTGTAATGAGGCTTTAAAAAATTATGAAATATTTTCATAATTTACATTAGATAACAGCCGTGTGCATTTAAAGAGCCAGACTCATGAATGGAGAGTATGCAGGGAATACCACCTCCCTTACAGTGTTCTACAGTAAAGCTTACAATAGCACTACTGCAGTTTGAAGCTATAGAATACAGGGAGTGGTGGAGGGAAGCAGATACTGACATCCCTCAAAAATATCTTTATGAGGCACCACATGGCTCACATGAATGGTAACAGGATACAGAGCTGCTCAGCCATAGGTCAGCAAATGAAATGCAGCCCAGGGACACTATCACTTTCATGTATCTCCTATACATAACTCCTACTGAGCTCCATAGCAATTATCCATATCCTACAGGGGGAGAACAGAGCCCCTGTAAGTAGCCGTGATCACAGATTGCTACCATCAGACACTTGTTCATTAGCATGGCACACATGTCCATCCCATTATGAGAGGCACCATGGTCAACTGAGTAGGACACTGGCCTGAGAATCAGGAGATCTGGGTTCTACTCCCAGCCTTGCCTAACCTACTGTGTGACTTTCGGTGAGTCACTGTTTCTCCTCCCACCCTTTGTCTGACTTGCCTATTTAGACTGCAAGCTCTGTGGGGCAGTTTGTACAGTGCCTAGCACAATGGGGCCCACATCTCAATTGGCTTTCATAGGTGCTGCAATAATATACACTGTTGGCACTCAGTGGAGAGGCTGCAGGAAAGAATGCCTACAGAGAAACCCACCTCTTCAGCCCTAGAAGCAGGTAATCTGGAGGAGAGAAGAGGTGTAATACTAAGGGTGTTGTCAGAGCAAGCTTCTCCACGCTATCAAGTTCACTAGCACTAAAATGCCTGTAGAAAAAAGCCTCTAGAATCTATTTTACTCCAAGTAAATACAACCACCATTATTAAGGACTTCAAATCTGATCAGCCAGGTGCTGAGCCACTCCAGCAAGTTGCTGGGGTGCCCTCAGCTCCCACTGACATCAGCAGGAACTGAGGGTAGTCAAGTATTTTACAGGAGGTGGTCAGCAGTTTGTAGGATGGGGCCCTTTATGAGGCAACTTTATTTCTCTCTCTCTCTGTTTCCTAATGCCACATTGAAAGCTCCAGAAGCCTTTGCACTTTGGATTTCACTATTATTTTTCCCTAAAAAAACCAAAACAAAGTAGCAACCTCCTCACTGTCATAAAAGCAAGAGATTTTTGCAATTTTTCATTTTTATTTTAAATCCTATGGTGCATTTTTTGGGTACATTAATATGGATTGACTAACTCCCTGTGTAGGTCTCTGCAGCTTAGACTAAGCCTTTGATGTGTCACCAAACATCATTCCCCCCTCCTCACCCTTCACATTCCACAGTAAATAGAAAGGATGAGTAATCACAACAATTATTTGCCCTTTCCTAAAGTTCACTTCATTTTATTTTTGCTTTTGTAGAAGCTGTCCATGCAAGTGACAGCAAATACAGCACATGCTACATGGAGAGGAAGGATGGGCTTGTGGTTAAGGCACCGGGCAGGAACTCAAGATCTGGCTTCAATTTCTGGTTCTGCTACAAATTTCCTGCATGATCTTGGGCAAGTCACAATCTTTCTGCACCTCTGTCTGCTATCTGTACAACACCACTTCCTTTCTCTTGCCAAATTATATTGTAAGTTTCTTTGGGCCTATCTCATACTATGTGTACGCATGGCACCTAATACAATGGGACCCTAATTTTCCCTGGATCTGTGAAAGCAACAGGAATTATTATTTACTTGTACTACATTAAAACATAGCAACCCCCAACTGAAGTCCGTATTCCATTGTGCTAGGCACTGTACGGACACATAGTAAAGCCTACCCCTGATCTGAATAGCTTACACTATAAATAGGTAAGATGGATAAAAGGCCAAAGGGGGAACAGGCAAAAAAGTCAGAGACTAGTCCATAGTCATAGAGCAGTTCAGCAGCAGAGCAGAGTTTAGAACCCATATCTCTCATATCTTCATCCAGTGCCCTAACCGCTGGTCACACTGCCTCCCAATAATAATAATACATAAGCATTACATGGTATAAAACTCCAGCTGCCAAGGGCCATGCCCCAAATGCAGAAAATTATCTGTAATGGACCACGATTAGGGAAGGAATGTTGCTCCATGACTAGACCTGGAAACAAGAATGTTATTGTTCTCTCTCTAGCTCTGCCATAGGAAGTGACAACAGCCTTTGTCTCAGTTTCTCCAACTATAAATGGGCACGTCAATATTATTTGTTTATTCCCAAGATGCTGTGCAAGGTTTAATTCATTCATTAAAGTTTGTAAGGGCCTTTAAGACCACAGATGTAAGGTTCTATATGTGTAATATACTCTATTTTGGGACCTTCAGGAGTATCCTTGCAGATAAATGCCAGTCTGCAGAGCCACAGAAGCAGAGAATAGGGTCTGGGGGACACAGTTAACATCCTGCATTTAGTGGGACATTACTACATTGCACATTACGTAGTACCGTAGGAGCCCCATCACAAGCTCCAGATTCACTGGTCCTCCCTGACAATCAGTATCCAATAAGTGCTAATGCATACTTCAGTTTGACAAATCGGTGTAATGAAAATGCTCAAGTAATCATTACATCCAGTTCACTGGTCACATCAGAGACCTCACTGAGTATGAGGCAGAATCATCACAACGTGGAGATGATGATAGGCAGACATGAAGCTACTCTGAAAAAACAATATTTCTTGAGCCCTCTCCATGAGTGGGGTCACAAAATGCATAGCATTAATAAATGAACCTCATAATAGCCTTGTGGGTAGGGAAATATTACTAAGCCATTTAACAGATGTGGAAATTTGAGCATCAGAAGTTCAGGACATTTAAAAACAAACAAATGGGGTTTTTGTTTAGGTGCCTAAATATAGACAGCCAAATCCATATTTAGGACCATTAAGATAAGTGGCACTGAGGGTACTCCGGAACTTTGTAGAGCCAGTGCTTGCACTGTCTTGACGCCTATTAATTAGCCAGCTTTTATTTCATTTAACATGACACAAATTAAAGGGATTAAAAGCTGGTTCACTGATATGTCTCATAATGTAATTGTAAATAGGGAATCATAGTTGAACAGATTTGTTTCTAGTAGAGTCCCACAGTAATTGGTTCTTGTACTATTTGACATTTTCATTAATGATGTGGAAGAAAAAATAATCACCGATAAAATTTGCAGATTATACAAAAACTGGGGGAGTGGTAAATAATGAAGAGGACAGGACACTGATACAGAGTTATCTGGCTCACTTGGTAAGCTGGACGCAAGCAAACAATATGGGTTTTAATATGGCTGAATGTAAATATATGCATCTAGGAACAAAGAATGTAGGCCATACTTTCAGGATTGGAGGACTGTACTCTGGGAAGCAGTGTCTCTGAAAGAGATTTGGGAGTCGTGGTGGATAATCAGTTGAACATGAGCTCCCAGTGCGATGCTGCGGCCAAAAGGGCAAATGCGATCCTTGTATGCATAAACAGGGCACTATCACGTAAAAGTAAAGAGGTTATTTTACCCCAGCATTTGGCACAGATGCAACCTGCTGTACCAAGTCTGGTGCCTACAATTCAAGAAGGATGTTGATTCACTGGAGAGGGTTCAGAAAAGAGTCACAAGGATGATTAAAGGATCAAAAAATTTGCCTTATAGTAACACTAACAGACTCAGGAGCTCAATCTATTTATCTTACCAAAGAGAAGGTTCAGGGGCAACGTAATTACAGCATGGAAGTACAGTAAAAGCTGTTTTATCCAGCACATTGGGGGAAATGGGGGGTGCCAGTAAGTGAAAAATGCCAGTTAACTAAGAGGGAGGGAGTTTGGGTACAGAAGGGTGATTGGGGCACCAATCTAGGTACTTATACGGTCCCAATTACTATGCTGTAGTACTCAAGATCTTCCTTCTAAGGAGTGCCATATAACTGAGCAACCAATAAAGTTTAAGCATCAGGATAGCCATCATGCCTCAACTTTAAAACAAGTGTTAGAGGATACCGTGCACATTTGACATCTTTCAAATCCCATTACAGAAGCTAAGCTCCGATTAGAAGGCACTCTGTCTCAGTCTCTCATGTAAAGGATGCTTAATTGTGGCTCTTGACTACACTGAAATCTATGCTAAACACCGTTATGATAACAGGAAGAAAGCGGTTTGCCCCCTAGAACAGCTTTGTTAAGAAAGCACAGTGTACACAAGGAATAATAATTTACCTGATACAGTGCAGCAACCACATGATAATTTCCTCCCAGTTGCCACAGCAACACTTCTAGTATACCAAAGATTGCTAATGACAAAACTGGAAAATCAGAGACTGCTAGTTAAGATAGATTCTAGTTCTCTCAAGGCTCCACATTAACTGAACTACAATAGTAAGCACAAGAAATGGCAGGTCAGAAAGTAACATTTGTGTGTGATAATTACAGACGAAATTCAGGTCACTCCTAAGGGAAACCATCTTTTGCAAGGATGCTTTTTCAGTGGTAGTTGACCTGGACGGTAAGAGCACTCATCCATTTTAATGTCTTTATTTCTTCTCCTATTTAAAAGGAAGTCAACATTTTTGGAGAAGCATTGTCTTTCTCCTTTAGAAGATTTCAATATAAGCAATAGCTAAGGACAGCATATGAAAGGGTGGTCTAGTGGAAAGGCACAGGACTAGTGAGACTGGGTTCAACTCCCAGCTCATTCAAGACTTCCTGTGTGATCTTGGGCAAGTCGCTTCATCTATCCATGCCTCAGTTCCCCAGCTGTAAAATGGGATACTGCTTTGCAAAGGAGGTTGTGAGCATAAATCCATTAATGATGTGAGGGCTCATATACTATGGCTATGAGGGCCGTATATTTAACTTGAAAGATAGAAGTGCAGGTTTGTTACTAAACTATACATTAGTCACTTGTAACTTCCCAGGGATAGCCATTTGAGCTAAAGGTGTCTGAGGGAGGCCAGGGCCTGAAAGTTTTTCCCTTTCCTATTATTCTCTTATTTAACTGCAAAGTAGTTTGGGCTATAGTTTGTATGGAATACTTCATACAGAAGAATGTTGGTTGAGACCAGTGATCCTGCCAGGCATGAACATTTCACATGCATGCTAGGAGTTCATTACTGGAACCTGGCAAATATTGCCACAAATTAGTTAACTCACACAGCTATGGGGATAGAGGTTCCTCTGCTTTACAACATTTACAATACCTTATTTTTCCAAATCTCACTGGACTGCAAATATGATTAAAGCTGTCTGACATTTCCCCAACTCTGACTAAGTACAGGAAGAGACAAATCCCACAAGAAACACCTGCAGGGGACAGTGAGGGAGAGGGCTGATTGCTACCGCAAAGGCATTACAGAAAAGGTGGATAAACAAGTTCCCCAAACCTTAACATTTTGATAGCGGCTAATGAAATTCTGTTGTTGGGAAATGACAGACCAGGCAGTTCTCTGACCCCACTGTCAGCCCTGCCTAACACATGACAGCTAAGTTATATTCACTTGGGCCAAATTCTCCACTCACTCCTTATTTACACTAGTGTGAGTGAGTACTGAGTCAGAGAGCCACCGTTCCAAACTAATCTTGAAGCCTGGCAACCAAAGAAGTCACCCAAGTTTAATATTTAAAATGAAAGGCAAACATGTAAAAGAGATGCATAGATATCATAGCCAGATCACAGAGTGCGCCAAGTGTGTGCATACACCCAGCCACCAAATCTTTATACAGTATACATGGATCACATCATCCATCCCTGAAATGCAGCTGTCTATGGAGTGGATAGTGGCAACCATTTAACAGTGTACAGCAACATTACCCCAAGATCTAGATTGTAGCATTTATACCACTGCTCTACATGGGGTAGGTAGAGATGCACTACTCCACGAGAAGTGCTACCACAATGGTGCTTTAGGAAAGTATGATCTCTCCCAGGGCTGCACCATGTACATGGTATGGCGTGTGTGAGCAATCTACCCCAAGCTTTATAACAGAACAGGTTGCTCCCCGGTGGGCTGGTGTGGAGGAGGGGGTTATGGCCCCATGTCCTTCCTCCATTTCAGTAAGTTACTCCACAGGGAGAGCAGAAGCTAAGCAGTCCCAGCATCTCCCAGAGCACAGGGACCACAACATGGGAAGCCCTCACAAGAAATGGCGAAGAGTTCTTGTGTGCCATGCCCCCTACCTCAGGTGTTAGCATGAGGGCCACTCAGATTTTGGTCCCAAGTATTTGGAACAAAAAGCGTGGGAGAATACTGTATCCAGCTGAAACTACAGGGGGAGTTTTAGGCAAGTGTAACGTAACTAAATAAACTAGGACGCACAGATGGAGCAGCACATGAGAGCAATCTACAGATCTAGAGATCCCAGAGCAGAAGTCTGATGTCCTTGTACTGATTTTCTTCCACCAACAGAACATTAAATAGGATATCATTAAGCCTCTCTGTCTGAAACATTGCACCATTTTAGCTTATACCTGGAAAAGTTGATTTGAAGCAGGTATCGTGAAGCAGGGGTAACCTGGGAAGCCAGATTGTGTAACAGCCATGTGACACCCCACTTTAAAAAAAAAAAAAATACTGGAAGTGTGACAATCAGAAGAATTTCTAGGATACTGATCTTTGCTTCCTAGCCCCCATTACCTGACATGGCTCAGGGTCACAAAAGATTAACAATACCCTGTCCCATGACAAACTCAACACTCACGGACTCCAGTGGCTACTGTTAGACTGCATTTCATTTCAATCAGTTTTCAGGAGACCCTGCCCCAAGGTTGCCCAAATTTTCCCCATCTGAGAGGCATGCTGGTAACTTGCTAGAAGCCAGAGGGATACAACTAGTTTGCTTAGACATTGAGCACATCACTGGTGCCATCACCTAGGACATAAAGATGCAGCCCACCAGAGATTGCACCTGGAGTTTGGATCAAGCTAGTGCATTGCATGCTGAGATGCAGGCAGTAATGGCTACAATGACCCCAGATCACACTTCACCACCTTAAAAAATGCCTGAGTCCCTGCATATTAGATTAACAGAAGTAAAGTAAAGTGAGGAAAACTATATACAGCCACTATTGACTGTACAACTGTGCTCTCACCACTGGACAAATAGAGAGGACTTTAGACATGGACCAAACGTTAAAGACAACCACTGGCATAGAACAGCTCCTGTCAGAATATCATCTACCAAAGGACTCTGCAGGGCAGAACCATCCCATCCACTCCCCCAGCTTGCTATCAGCAAACAAAAGGACCGTGAGCTTGTATCCTGCTCTTAATTTCTAAAGCCCGGTCTCTCTGCCTGGATATGTGCAGTGGAGTCAGCTTTTACAACATGCATCTGTTTTTCCACAAAGGACAAAGGAGACCCAAACTTCCGCACCTTTTCTTTTTTCATGACTGGAACAACTGATTACAGTGCCAGGGCTTTTTTTGGTGGTCGTTTTTTAAAGGCGGGTCTAGACAATGCTTCCCATTTACTGTGAAGGAAAAAAACCCGATGATGAGATGATGAGAAAGGAGGCAAAACCTGTCAGCCTCACTTTAACATAACAGGCATCTTTTAGAGATCTAAAGCCATGTGGAAATCCACTAAACCAACAGTAACTATTCAATTATCAGTTGACAATTAATCAATGGTGCTGTTATTGATTACTAATGAGCAATCCAATTTGCACCCAACCACTGACTGTAGTAGCACATCGGATTAATGACAATTAGGCTAATTAGTTTGTATTAAAGTAACAGCTCTTTTCTCTGCAGTCTAGCTACTTCACATCAACTATAGTGTGTTACAGAAGAAATGGTGCAGTGCTTTCAGTATAGGAGGGTCATATATGTACTATCTTGGGGTGCTCTAGTGAAGGAGCAGCAACAGTGCGACGTCAGACCGTAAACTCTTCTGGACAAGGAATGTGTTTTCCTATGTGGCAGCACACCCTGGGATTCTCAAATATTTCCCTAGCATGAAGCATATCTTAACAGAGATTGTCATGTGGACAAACTCCTCTCCCACTCATGATTGCATAGACCATCTCCCCTTCCATTCACAATCACATACTATCCCCGCAGTAATAACATACATAGGAAAGTAAAACTGAGGAAGTATTTAACATTGTTCATTGTCTCAGTGTGATTTAGCAGCTGGGAACAAGGCCAAGAGCCAGCATCATGTGATCGGACAGCACACGGACCACAGTTTAGGAACCAGGTGGCCCAACAAAACGGGGCTCCAAACCTAAATGAATTCTTTAGGGGGCTGCCACAATACAAACAGTAAGTAAATAATAATCCTACTGAAAACAGCGTGCTTCAGCTGTAAGTACAGAAGGAAGTAAAAGTTTTAACCTTTTACTAGGCTTAGTATGAGGCTTTGGTGTGATCACATCTGGAGTGTCTGGGAAATTTGTTAATAAGAAGATACGGACAAACTACAGGAAGGTTAGAGAAGAGCCACAGAAATCACTGAAGAGGGAGGACTGAGTTTTGAGGAAAGACTGAAGGTTTGTCCACATATGGAGTTATTGCTGTAAAGCTATTTGTGAATAAATCCATGAGTGGTCACTCTTATGGAATAAGAGTGCCCCTTTCTGGTTTAGCTTAATCCAAAATTGGATTAAGTTAATGCAGAAATAGCCACTCTTATTCTGCAATAAGAGTGTCCACCCATGAGAGTTATTTAAGAATAAGTATTACTCTTTAATATCCACACCCTTCCATATTCCAAAACAACTTTCATGTGTAGACGAGCCCTCAAAGAGTTAATATGTAGTGTTTGGCTAAGAAATTAGCAGTGAGGATATTGGGATACAGTAACAGGCTATGAATATATGAAGGGTGAAACACCTCAGAGGCTGTGGAATTACTTAGGATGGAAAAAGGGACAGATGTAGAAGTAATAGGATGAGATTAAAAAGAGGAATATGACAAAGCTTCCTGACAGCCAAATGTAGTAGACTGTGGAACAGTCTCCCATGTGACATGGAGCCGACCCCTTTCAGCTGCGACGTTGAAGACAAGACTCTACAAAACATTCACTAAGGAACAAACTTGCATGTGCAGGGAGCAAAGATGGAGGTTCTAGTAGGAATTTACCTCTCCCTGATCTCTGTGTTTACTCATATTGCCTGCATATTGTCAACTGATTATGAATTCATTTCCTTTCTTCTTTCTCAAGTCAGGTGACATGACTCATGATGACAGCAAATGGAATCTGTTTCAGCAGCAGACCAAAGTATGCTGCATTGATCTGCCAAGCAATCTGGGCCATTTCATTCTGCCTCCTGCCCCATTATAAAGGTGAACTCTGAGAAAACTCAAGATAGATTCAGAAAGATATAGAAGTTAGGGATGGAAACACTCTGCAAGGTCGCTCAGCCTATCACTCCTCATCAAGGTAAAATATACTCCACAGAAAAGACAGAGCAGACTAGACTCCTCAATTTTCCTTCTGTGGCTCATCTCCCACTTAATGAGTTTCCCCATTAATCTCCTCTCCCCTGCTCAAGAGACAGCTACACTACAGCACAAGACCTGCAAACTCATTCAAGACCACAGCAATGGTTTGGAGTGACCAGCAGAAGAGACAATGGGACAAGCAATGCTTTTTCCTCACACCTACCATCTGAGGTTAAGACCAGCACCTCTTACCCTCCCAGAATTACAGCCTGGAAAAAGACTATTCACATATACAAATCATCTTTCTCATCCAGCTCATCTTTCTGACAATGCGGGATTGTTACCGTAAACTCAGATTAGGAAATAATCCTATTCTCTGGCAGCCTGAGACAGCCAAATATCAAGCATTTGCATGGAGTGGAGGGGTAAAATTAGAACGAAAACCACAGTGAATTTTTACACAGTTACTGATGTAAATGTAAGCTCCCCTTTGACATGATATATGGAATATCTGTCCTACAGGAGACATTTATTAGAGAAAACAGCTTCAACTGTAGATATAAGCAGGGTCTCATACTGACCAGGGTCTCATTTCACCACCCAATCTGAGCAAGGTGCACAGGTAAATGTTCAGCACGACCGATGTTGCAACCACATGCGGTATCTTTGGGGATCTTATTGTAAAAAATTTATGAATGTTCTGTGTCTTGTTGCATGTTTGGGATTGTATTCTACTCCATTGGGGAGGGTTACCACAGTTCCTCCAGGGACTAAAGACTGTAGGAGTGATTACTGCAGTCCCTGGCATTGTACATGGTTCCAGAGAAGTACCACCCCATTTTGATTCAGCAAACTGATGTGACCTTTTGTCCAAGGGACCCAATCCTGCCAAAAGGCTGGAAAGATGGGAATTTGCCAGGGTCTCCATAGGACTGACTGGTAAAGCATTTAGATCCTGTTCTTGTTTTATGTTTTTTCTGTATGCTTTTGTCCTTAATGTACTCTGCTTTGGAAGAGCTATTTGGTTGTTGTGAAATACTGTCCTTAGAGAGAAAGCAAAGAGTAGGGCTGGACATATGTCAAACCTGCTTAGGGAGAATCACAGTGAGTACAAGGTCACTGCAGGTTAAAACACTGGGTCAGGAGGGAGTGGGATGCACGTCCCTGCCCAGAAAGAGGTGACTTCTAGAGCCCTCAGAGGGCATTCCTGGGGCAGACCACAGGGAAAAGGCAAAGGTGCAGTTACCTTGAAACTGTGACAATCAGCTCAGAAGGTGAAAAACAAGTTCAATTTTTAAGTTTTTTTCAGTTAACCTATATAAGAAGATGCAACAAAATTCCTGGATCTTTGTGCCAGATTCTGAATTCATTTACCCTTATGTAAGTCTGGAATAACTGCACTGACCTCACAAAGAACCTGCAGCCCCACTGACTTTAAGAAAAACCGTAAGTACTCAGAAGTTCTGGAAAAAAAAAAAAAAAAGGGCTGCTTATTTAAATGCCTAAGATATGAATTCAGATGACTAACTTTAAGCACCCACATTTGAAAACACTGCCAATAATTCTTACCCTGTTTCCACCTGCCACCAAGAAGGCTGAGTTTAACGATGATGTTTTCAACTGGGACTTCTACATCAGCATTTCAGCTGTTCAAGGCATAGTAACAAATAGTGATTCCCGCAACAGAATAAAGATATGAAGGGACTCAAAACAGAAAACTGTTGCTAGGGTTTACAACCAGTGATTTTTGGCACAACTCAACCGATGAGTATTTCAATTTCACCACATATTAAAAATGTGATACAATTGGGATTGAAAAGGGGGAAAATGTCTGTCATTCTATCCTGTAGTATTTCTTCCACAAGGATGTCATTTAAAATTGTAATATTCTGTAACAGGCTTTAAATTGAAGTGAACTTCTGGAGCAGGCTGTCATTTTCAGTCGGTGTCACATTATTTAACCCCACACTGCATTGCTTCAATCTCTAGCGTCAGGCAAACCATACTTGGGACTCGCATCATGTGTTTGCAAGGTTGGGAAGAGGACCAGGATCAAAATCAGTGGGGTTAAAAGTTCAGTAGACTTCAGGGTACAGAGCAGTAAAGGGTGTGTGTTTATTTTTATTATAGAAACTAGGAAAAGAGGAGAAAAGCAGCCCAAGCGAGCTGGGTAGGAGAGCTGTGCAATACTCACGGGAGTAAATATAGGAAGTAAGAGGTGCATCCTTTGTCTAGTTCTGTACCTCTGTTACTTACAGAGCTCCCTGAACCCTCATATTCACTGATATCTCTACGGAATTCTCTCACGATTGCACTAGTACAAGTGCAGCTCCACCAATCCTAACAACATTGCGAGCGCTCGGACAGACCATCCTGTTGTCTAGATATGTTGCAAATGGAGTTCACTGACACTGTGATTAATAAGACACGAAGACTGCAGTAGTGTTCCCAGCATTGCCAGTTATGGTAGAGCTGCACTGATGTTATGACAACAGTGGAAGAACTTGAGAATGTCATGAGCCAAAGTCTTCACCGGCATAAATGGCCAAAGCACCACTGAATTCATTGGAGCTGTACCCATTTACGCCTGCAGAGAATCTGGTCCCCTGAATGCACACACAGCCAAAGTGTGCTAGGTACTTCAGTTTCAGACCCATAATCTCAAAGCAATCCCCAGCCCAAACCATGGCCGTTTGCCTTTCAAACTGAAACCAAGAAAAACCACAGAATCCTATCTGGTTTCTGCATTCTGGGTTTGTACAAAACTAGTAGCTAAGGAAGTTGCACCTGCCCTGCTTTTGGGTTTCCAAAATGGAAATCCCAACCTCTTCTTCAACTCTGACAGAATAGAACTGAATTTGGCCTTATTTTCCTCCATATTTTGAGAACCTCAACGCTTTCTGCAAGAAGGACCTTTATACTGTTGGGACAATAATGCTATAGGCCAATGGGTAGCCACAGTGCCTTCAGCAATAGCTCACAAGCATCTGAAACTACTTGGCTGAGAGAGGGAACATTGGGTAAGACAGTGTGGGATCTTTCACTTTCTCCTGGACAGTTCAAGTGAATAGATCCCATTGGTGTGGAAGTCCCACCTGGATACCACATTGCACGGTTAGCAATAAGGTGAGCCAAAATTCTGGTGTGGAACTTGTGAAAAATGGGCAGGACTTGTAGCAATCCCCCAAATAAACCAGTGTGGATAAAAATTGGTTTGGTTTTTTTTAATGGTTTTTTTTTTTTATTTTGTCATTTAAAAGTAACTTAGACGGTTTCATTTTCAGGAGAGACTTAGGTAAGTAAGAATGTAAACTCGTCACTTTTGCCTAGGCATATTTGAAAATTTTCCCAAGTTGACCTGAAATCACTTTAATTCATTGACTAAAGTTAATCCCTTTATTCCTTTAATAAATCATTTAGTTCTAAATGTAAAACATGTTTTGATAAGAAAAGTTTATGTATCCAAAATATTTAAGATTTTAATAAAAATTAATTATATATGCTGTTGTGTGTTTAATTAAATCCCAGTCAAAATCCTCATAAGCATAAATCTAGTAAATAAGCAATATGATTCACCATTTTCTAAAATACTAAAAATGTACAAGAAACTGAAAATATTAAACTATAATTGCTTAAATAAAATGTATATATTTATGGCGTACCTTCCTAATAGCAAAAAGATGTACCAAATTAGAAAGGATCTGTTTAGTTGTAAACCAACATGTTTTAACGGTTCTATTAACCGCTGAGAACACACCTTTCTTTAGAAAATAAAAGACGTACAACTGGGAAAGTCGATTAAAATCAATTATTTAAATCTGCCTGTTTGATAGTTTATTTCAGGGTCAATATGATTTAAAACAATCCACCCTGAAATAAACTATCAAATAGGCAGATTCCCTGTTTACAGCATTCCTTAAATGCTGTATCCTTACAGACTCCAGGGGCTCAAGCACAATACATGCATATACACGATAACCAGGTCCAAGCTCAGAGCATTTGGCAGGTTTTCAGTTTCACTCAAGACACCCAAGGGTCTTCTCATCATGACAGCCAGGTAATGCAGTCAGATATCCATCTAGAGAGACTTTTGTTTGAAAGTTGTAGATCCTTTCAATTTGTCCACAATAGACACAAATTATCTGTGAGATTTTCTAAATGGCTTAGTCCCATCCTGCTAAAAGGGAAAAGCCTTTCTGACATCAAGTGTGTGCAATACCGTGTCCTCCATATTCAGGTGTGCTTTAGGGAAGAAACCTGGGAGATGAATAGGCTGGTTAATGTGGAACTCAGAGGACAACTTGGTTAAAAGTCTGGGGTGTGATTGTAAGGGATGTGTGACTCCCCAAGGCAACGGACACACCAGGTGTACCTGTTACTTATTGGGATAGCCTGCAAGCATGACAGCATTTAAAACTGGGCGAACCGGACATGCACTCCCAGCAATCCAAAGCTCCCAGGAGGGGAGAACAACTGAAAGGACAACAGTCCTTAACAAGAAAGAAAAAAAAAAAATTAAAACTACTACCGCCACCACCACCAAATATTATCATTAAAAAAACTAAACTACTAAGTCTACTGACAAAAGGAACACAGCTGAGATGAGATCAATTTGGACACTGCTAAGCTTTAATTTCAGGCCCAAGCGGGTGAGACGGAAAGGAGGGTGGTTCATCTATGCAGCCCTCTATAGCCACAGTGCTGCGCATGAGGCCGGACAGAACACATACACAGGCTGAACACACTGCTATCTAAAATCTCCAATCAAAGGCATCTGAAGCACACGTGCACCCTGACATGGAGCACCCATGGGAGCACTAGGAATAATATGCTGCTTCTTGGAGTATTTCACAGAGGGGGACCTGAAGCAGTGAGCGATTACGTTATTTACCCAAACAATTCACTTACCCAAATAAACAACAGGCTGAATCTGAAGCAGAGTCAGGAATTGAACCCCAATCTCCTGAGTCGCAGCCCACTACATTCCTGGGACATGGATACTCATCCAAAAGGAACTGGTCTAACACTTTTCTAACATACATCACAGAGGCCATCAAAATGATAGCTTGGACTGGTAGTAACCAAAAATAACTGGCGGCGAACTGATGACCTACCATTGTACCCCATAACTAGTTCCCTGAGCTCAAAAGCTTACAAACATCATAATTCCTATATAAAAGCAATGTCCTGAGCCTAACAGTCTTGAGTATCTTTTAAAGGGATTAATGCTGGAAGTAGTTGTTCCACCAAAAACATCCATTTCCACTATCTCCCTCTCTGGGAATATAATACACAGAAGATTCTTCAGTGTTGCCGTTAAATATGAGACTCCCCTAACCAGGGATTAAATGGTACAGGAGATTAGTGACAAGAAAGCAACAAAGGGAGCTTTTTGTAGTTGCAGTACAGACACAAGACAGCTGATGTTGCTAAAGCCCAACATTGTATGTGTGTGCATAGTGGCCAAGTGTAATGACCTAATCTCACTTTGGCTGCCTGAAATCCAGTCTGCTCTAGGTCAGGGGATAAATCCTCCCCTGATTTACCTCCATACCTATGCAACTGCACCACGGTCAGGGGTGTGAATCCAGGCTGAATTAATCCCCTAACCCTTGTATGAAACTGGACTGATGGTAGGATATAGCTTTACATGCTCTGGGGGGATGAGCCCAGCACCAGTTGTTCCATTTATACATTAATTGGTATTGCATTAACCAATCTCCCAGAGTAGTAGTTCTCAAGATGGGCTCCACAGGCAACTGATGGGCTCCCGACCACTCCTGAGTGGTCCTCAAAGCAGCTTCTGTCACAATGGGGAAATGTGTCAGTCTCCAAGCCCTGCTGTTTCTTGTTAGATGAAGCTCAGTCCAGAACCTATGTAGTGTCTCCAGAGGCCTTGTTTTTAAAACCAGCTACAGTAACTCCTCACTTAAAGTAGTACCTGTTAACGTTGTTTAGTTGTTACATTGCTGATCAATTAGAGAACACGCTCGTTTAAAGTTGTGCAATATTCCCTTATAACATCGTTTGGCAGCCGCCTGCTTTATCCACTGCTTGCAGAAAGAGCAGCCCATTGCAGCTAGCTGGTAGGGACTTGGAACCAGAGTGGACCGGCAGCCCCCGCTGTCAGCTCCCCGCTCCCCTAAGTTCCCTGTGCAGCAGTCGCACAGCAGGCTATCAACTGCTGGCAGTTCAGCTGTCCCTCCCCCCACTACCATGTGCTGCTCCTGTCCTCTGCCTTGGAGCTGCTCCCCGAGCTTCCTGCTTGCTGTGCGGGGGGGGAGGGGTGCGCCCTAATGTCAGGGTGTCTGTCCCCCTCCCCCTTGCTTCTGCACCCCGCTTACCCCATCTCCACAGAGCAGGTGGGGTCACAAGACAAGGCTCCCGATGGAGGGAGCTTTCTGGCAGCAGCTGTGGGCTTAGATTAACTTAACAAGGCAGCGTACTTTAGAGTGGGTCAGCGTACTTAAAGGGGAAATGTGCATCTCTCTCTCTCTCTCTCTCACACACACACACACACACACACACACACACAGTGTGTGTGTGTGTGTCTGCCATGCTGTCTCCCCTCCCTCCATTCCTGCCGCCTTGTAGAGTGTAAGGCTACATTAACAACGCGTTAACCCTTGAGCGTTCAGCCAATTGCTAGTTCATCATTTAGCAGTAAGGCATTCCCTGGGAAATATCCCACCCTCTGACTTCACCACCTCAACCAAGCTTTTGTCTGGCAAAAAAAAAATTTCCCTGGAACCTAACCCCCCTTATTTACATTAATTCTTATGGGGAAATTGGATTCGCTTAACATCGTTTTGCTTAAAGTCTCATTTTTCAGGAACATAACTACTGCGTTAAGTGAGGAGTTACAGAACATTAAACTCAAAAAACACTTCACACCTGTGCAGCCGCTTCAAAATCTCTCGGTGGGGGTATCTTCTGTGAAATTGCAACCACAATGAAATTTGCAGATAAGACCAAAATAAGAAGGGGGGGGGGGGGAGGGGGAACAACATAGTGCCTAATATTAAGTGACCTGGAGAGATCAGGGCTGAAAATAGTGAGGAGTCCTGCATGTGGAAAGTGGCAATATTCAACACATACAAAATGAGAGGGATGTAACCAAGTAGTTGTATTCACCAGACTAACATTGATTTAATCATGTCTTCTTAATACTGTCCTCATGTTATTTTTTCCTGAGACAGCCAAATCTTACCAAAGTAATGGCCTCAGGTAAAATTTTCAAAAGCACCTAAGCCTCATTTTCAAAAATGAAAGACACTAAATCCCACTGACTTTCAATAAGATTTAGGCTTCTAAGCGCCCAAGTCATTTTTGAAAATGGGACTTCGGCTCCAAAATCACTTTTGAAATGTTACCCCTAATTTCAATTTCCATGGATTTCAATAGGAGAAAGCCCCAGCTCTAAAGTCCAGAAGACTGGTTGTAGCACTTGGGCTGATGTTTTCCCTCCAAGTCTAAAGTATTGCCCTACAGCAGCTTCCAGAAAGTGTTTATGATTAATGAGTGTTAACTCTCTCGCTACAACAGTGTGAGCAAAATAAATGTACAAGAGAGTGTTGACTATTTCATTTAAAAAAATCTTCCAAGAAACACCATCTGGAAACATTCATCACTGCTTTATTATAGACCGTGACCCAAGGTTTAACCCACCTCATTGAGCTATCAGTACGGAGCATCTGACAGGATATTTACTCTAGGATCCAGGTCCTCTATCCTAATGAGTTAAGGGAGGGAATGGGCAAAGGCAAACCAAAGCTGTACAGGGACCAAGGGAAATATTTGGCATGAATACTAAACACTTGGAGTTGTTCTCAGGCTGGATCTTCACTGTGCAGTTAGCTTGAGTTACCTACACGCAAGTTAGCCTGGCTTGAGTGAGAGCAATCACACTGTAAAACAAGCACTGGAACCACACAGTGACTGCATGAGCAGCACAGAGCGTTTGGTTTGGCAGAACAGAGTAACTGCATCCCTCTACATCACTAGCTTAGGCAGCAGCAATCAAGCTTCCACCCATGATTCCCAAGAGGCCAGCCTGCTCTAGCTTAAGCGACACCTACTTTGAGCTAGAGATTTGTGTGCACGCCTGTGAGTTAGGGTAGAGGAAACACTCAAGTTATACCTCAAACTAACACTGCAATAATGACAAGCCCTTAGTCAAGGCAATAGTATTTTCCTAATTGAATTTATCACTGACCGAAAGGTGCCAGTATTGACAGCTCCCGAGACAGAAGTTTGGTATGCACAGAGGAGTTTTAGTGCACGTAAAAGCAGTGTAGGCTTCCCCACACCCATCCTACAAATGACTGCCCTTTAGGGATGAAAGGGTATTTCAGTCCATTCAATCCTTGACCTCTGTTGAGACTGCCACCAGGAACCAGTTGCAATGGTAGATTCTGAGATATCTATTAGGAACTGGATGGAGAAATCCTTTCATTTGAGCCAGATTCCTTTCACATAACTACCAAATGGCCATCAGATGGGAACGACTCAATCATTACCAACCTGGGCTGGATTCGACCTAGTGACCTTGAAGCAAAGATTCAATGATCCATCTCCACAGCCAGCCAGCCAGTTCTTCCCATTCTGTCAACTGGATTTAGATACACTACAGAATAGCCTTTACACTCATCCTCCCTGTACTATCTAGGCACGGAAACATGACAATTAGGGTATGTCTACAGTTCAGTCAGACACCCCCAGCTGGTCCATGCCAGCTGATTCAGGTTTACGGGCTTAAGGCTAATGGGCTGTTTAACTGCAGTGTAGATGTTCAGGCTTGCGACGCAGCCCAAGCTCTGGGATCCTCCCACCTCGCAAGTTCCTAAAGCCTGGGCTCCAGCCTGACCCCAAACATCTAAAGTGCAATTGAACAGCCTCTTAGCCCAAGCCCCGCAAGCCTGAGTCAGGTGGCATGGGCCAGCTGTAGGTTTTTAATTGCAGTGTAGACATATCCTTAGAGCTAGCTTTGAAGACTTAAGTGCTATACCCCAGTAACCATTTTGCATGCTTCCATTACCTTTTTCTTCCCCCTGCCCCCCCGCACCCCATACTCCCAAGAAGTAATTTCTGGGGCTGATTAAAAAAACAAAACAATTTCATACTTAGGAAGATCTTGCCCCCTGCTTTGCGCTCAATTTGAGACAGTCTATGGGGATTATACAGGCATGCACAAGCAGAGGGAGTGTAGGGAAGATCCTTTATTCTTCACAGAGCCCATGGCAAGTCTGGCAGTCACAAGAGTCAAAACTCATGAAAGACCCTTTTATACCAGGGTGAATGTGAAATACAGAGGGGAAAAGTGTGTGTCAGATGACCCTGTTTAAGATGCAGCTATTACCAAAAGGCTTTAACTCCTCTTATACTGGATTACCCTTTTGAAAGCTGCCAATTTGACATCAGCAAGTGATTTCACTTGCTAAATGTTGCCAGGTTTCACTGTCCAGATTCTGAACAGCTGTGCTTTTAACCATACAGGAGATTTAGCCCTGGTTTTTCAAAGCTGAATCTACAGGAAAAAAAATCATAAAGCTATCAGATTTTTTATCAGAGTTACTGGGAGGAACTTCACTTAAGACACCTTTAATTTCTTCTCAGGTTAACTTGCTCAATAGAGGTGAGGGAAACACAGGTTCCATTAATCTGCATGCTTTTCCTGGTCAGTTCTTTCCTATTAAAACAGAGATGGGACTGAACTGGAACAGTACACTGCCTACCCCTTGCAGAGGTTCCGATCCCAAAATGGATCTGAGCTTTTTACCTTGGGCCCCATCTCTAATTAGACAGCGAAACACCACATTTGCCACTCATTCACACTAGCCATCATATTTAAGAGTTAGCTGGTCAAAGCAGACCTTTCACCTTTAGATTGCCAGCCGACACAATCGTGACTGAAGTCCATTACCATATGAAGGCTTCTCGGTGGGTTATGTGGACGGAGTCTGTTATCTCCATTCTGTTTTTATTGGGCAGCACCCCCATTGCTAACTCCACTATAGTTGGCACCCTTGGACCCAATCATGCGCAGTGCTGAAAAGCACTCAACTCCAGGTGGGCCTTCAATTGGCAAAGAGACTGCACTCAACCTTGCTGGATCAGATTCCTTATTGGGAGCCTCAGTTGAAACAAGGACTGATTGAGTCATTGAGACTGATTTTACTTATTGCTAGAGATGTAGCAACAGGGTATTGTGGGGTTGGGGCAAGCTTGTGTAACCACCTGGCATGTTGTTCCTGGTTCTATGGGGAGAGAGAACTTCACGTATAGGAACAAAAGGAGACGCAAATAAGTCTATAGAATAGAAAAGGCCCCACTGTTCCATGAAAAGTTCAACAAATATACAGGGGAATATGGGACCCTCTTCAACTACAGGGGCATAGTGCAATCAAACCATACACCCTCCCACCCACCTAAAATGGTTGGAAAGTAGAGACCACAATGAGCAGAGTCCAGTAAATTCAGTAGATTGTACTGCAGAGTGAGGGTAGAGTTTGAGGCCCGTGTATAGAAAGACAGCTTATGGGGAGATTATCTCAGGTAGGTTTCACGCCTTCATTTTTTTTGTTTTGGTTTATTTTATGAAAATATACACTAAAGGAAAGCACAAGATCCAGCATAAGGGGGAAAAACAAACCACAACAAAACAAAACAAAAAAACCACCCCTAGTAAATGGTAGTACATAAATTGGCTGACATAACTCACTAACCTCTCTCCCCTCCCATGCTCATGGAGCCTGAACAATAGTGTAATTTCACATATCACCTCTCTGTGGCAGGGACTGTCTTTTTATCATATGTACACACGGGGCCTTAGTCCAGGACTGGAGATACTAGGCACTACCAAGATACAAATAAGTCAATCACATTTACCAGAGCCCAATATGTTGAACTTCGTCCTTCCCAGTCACTATTCCATTTTCTTTAAATAAATTATTATTCCTGTAATATATTGCACTAACCTCTGTCTGGTTGAAGATAGACTTTCATGCAAGTTTAAAATTACAGCTGTGCATGTATGAAGAGAGACAAGGTAGATGAAATAATATCTTTTACTGGACCAACTTCTGCTGGGGAGAGAGAGAGAGAAAGAAGCTTTCGACCTACACAGAGTATTTCCTCAGGTCTGGTAAAGGTACTCAGGGCATCACACCTAGCTATAAGTCAAACAGATAGTTTAGCATGCGACCCTGAGTAGCTTTCCCAGACCTGAGAAAAGGCTCTGTGTAGCTTGAAAGCTTGTCTCACTCACCACCAGAAGTTGGTCCAATAAAAGATGTTACCTCACCCAGCTTGTCTCTCTAACATCTTGGCACTGACACAGATACAAAAACACTGCATATATATGAAGAGCACATGCGCACATGTGATTTTTGTCTGGCTAAGCTACCATCTCTAATTAAAACGAAGGACTCTCTTGAAGATAAAATGACAGGCTATCTTCACAGTCCCTCTTGATCTGCCTGTCAATCTGCAGATATTTAGTGATCGCTATACCTGGCATGATTCAGATTCCCTCCATTAGCTTTCCCTTCATCTCCTGGGACATCTGGGTCCATTGCTGGTGTCTGTCTCCCTTCCCCCGCCCCTTTTTTTTTAAAAAATATACCAAGGTCGAATTACTCTCTTGATAAATTGCCATCGCTACTGCCACCTTAGAGCTCCTGCTGCTGACTCCTAATCTGCTCTTCCATTAGAGATGTATTTGAAACATTTCTCATTTATCTAGTCCAGTTGCTTAGCTTCCCTCAGTTCTCACTTCCTCGCTTTATCTGTCTTTTCCAGACCAGGGTTTTCCCCTGATCTTGGTGACAATTTTAACACTCTCAGAAAATGCAGGATGTGTGGAGTAAAGTCTTCAAGTCTGCACTCCGTATACAGCTTGCAGTGAAAGCTCCTCTCCCCTCACATGTCCCAGCAATGTGCCCCAACACTAAGTAGAACAGATCACCTCTAGGGTTGAGAGGAAAGCTGAATCTCCATGATCCAATTACCCTGTACCTCTCTGCTGTGGTAACCATTAGTGCCATAGGGAATAATCTGTGCTAGCAACTGGATTCTAGCTAATAGCATTTCACATCACAGGTCAACAACTTCCAGCTAGCACATATCACACTCAGAGCATGTCTATGCTACAAACTTTTGCCGACACATGCTATGTTGGCATAAAGCCACCTCAGTCAATATGATGCTTACCTGTGTGCATACTTGGCTCCTGGCATTGGCACTGAGCATATTCACCAGGTGTCTCACCACAAGTATTCAGAGTGGTGCACCATGAGTAGGTATCTCAGTGCGCAACTCACCACCATCTCGCATGCAGTCTTTTGGGAAGTTTTAGTAATACTGAGTGAGGCAGAAATGAGTCACATGCAGGGGTGACTGGGAGTAAGGGGTCAACTTCCCAGCAAGCAACTTTCGCCATCCCATAATGTTCACGCCTCTTAAGACATCTCAAAAACCCACCTGGCCCTGTTGCTATCTGCCATCTCTGCCAGAAGTATGGAGCCCGCACAGCTCTGCACTATTGTCATGAGCATTGCAAGCACAGGACGCACAATCCTCCAGTATTTGCAGAGCCACAAGAACTGAATCAGCAGGGAACTTGATGACTTTGTGGAGGACAGAGTGCTGTGGGACACAGTCAACACCAATTCAGGGTTGGTGGTGGTGTTCATGGAGTAGATGCAGATGGTGGAGTGCCACTTCTGGGCTCGAGAAACAAGCACTGACTGGTATGATCACATCATAATGCAGTTTTGGGATCGCAAGCAATGGTTGAAGAACTTTTCGGATGCACAAGGCCACAGTCCTGGAATGTGTGTGCCAAGTTCACCCCAGCCCTCTTGCACAGGTACACCAAAATGAGAGCTGTGCTGACTGTGGAAAAGCAAGTGGTGATCATTCTATGTAAACGTGCAATACCGGATTGCTACAATTAGTGGGTAGTTATGTTGGAGTAGGAAAAGGCAGAGGCAGAGGCAGAGGCAGTTATCATGCAAGTGTCCAAGGCCATTAATCATCTCCTGCTATGCAGGAGTGAGAGTCTAGGCAACGTGCAGGACAGAGTGGATGGATTTGCAGCAGTCAGGCTCCCAAACTGGTGAGGCAACAGACAGCACTCATAACCCTATTTTGGCACCAGACCATCTTGCCATAGAGACCAGCAGCAGAAAAGGCTACTCTTCCGTCGTTATGCAAGCGCTGGTGGATCACCAAGGACACTTCACTGTCAAAAGTGTTGGCTGGTCAAGGAAGATATATGACATTCGCAACTTTAAGAACACAGGACTGTTCAGAAAGCTACAAGCAGAGACTTTCTTTCCCAACTGGTGGGTTAACATCGGTAATGTTGAAATGCAAATAGGGATCCCAGCGGACCCAGACTACTCTTTGTTCATAAAGCCATATATGACCATCTCAACAAACCCAAGGAAAGATTCAACTACCAGCTCAGCAGGTGCAGAATGACAGCTGAATGTGCTTTTGGTAGACTGAGGGGACACTGACATTGTTTACTCACAAGATTGGATCCCAACGGAAAAAACATTCCAATGGTCATAGCTGCCTCCTATGTCCCACATAATATCTGTGAAGCAAAAGGGGAAAGTTGCTGCCGGGGTGGAGGTAGAGCAGCTGTTTGCGGAGTCTGAGCAGCAAGATGGGAGCTTTATGCGGAATATATGGCTCAGGGAGGTTTTGAAAGAGCACTTTAACAGTGAGCTACAGTAATGAACTGTGATGGATTGTGCTCTACCTGGCCCTGCTGTTTTGGGGCCCGTTAGAAACCATGCAGTGTTTCTTGTACATCTATGACTATAACTCTGTCAATGCACCTATTAATTTTGTGGCGCTTGCTGTATATTTATAATTATTACACTTTGTCACTGATCCTGTGAGTTGTATCACAGTGAACAACAAGAAGAAAATGAGTGCTTTAGGGTATTACTAGACTTTCTGCAATATATGTTGGGAACTAATTAAGATGAATGATTATCCAAACAATAGAAGTTTATTGAGTAAAAAAAAAAAAAACACTGCAAAAATACTCTGTGCAAGTTAAAAGCAAATATATTAAAAACAATGAATTTATGGAACAAAACTTAACAAGGGGAAAGAACATTCATGTTCATTTTAGCTAAACATACAGCAACTGTGGCTCTTACAGGTCAGCGTATGTGAAGCTGTGGTTGTCAATCTTTCCAGTGTGGAGTGGAGGGGTAGAGATAGGGATGCAGCCCCTGATGCCACAACAAATTTTGAGGGACAGTGTACAGAGGTGCTATAATGGAGTCCTCCATGGACTGTAAAGAAATGCAAGGCTGTTGAACCTGTACATCCATGAGAGTCTTCAGCATCTGTGTTTGCTGTCACAGAAGCCCCATTATATCATGGTGCATCTACCTCTCTATTTCCTGCTGGAGCTCCTGGGCTTTTCCCCCGTCCACTCTTTCCTTCTCTTTCCTTCTCCGTAAGTCTGAAATATTCACCCTCCAGGCTCTCTGCTCACAGCCTGATGCAGCACTGACTTGCAGGATCTTGCTGAAGATGTCATCCCAATCCTCTTCTTTCTTCTCCCCACCTGGCTCAGGCGCTCCACAGGCATGGTGGGGGAATGCTTCAACACCACAATGACAGCAGCTACAGATAATACCAACAGAGGTACCATTGTCAATATAGTCATAACAGAAAGTAAAACCTAAGATCAGAACTCCCTTCCCTTGCTCCCCTAAAGTTTTACACACAACACGCTTATTGACACTTCTGCTTCAGAGTGGTTGTGCATAGCATGACTCAGCACCAGAAATGGTCAGTATGGCCTCTCAGGGGTGAGAGAAACGAGGAGGGAATTGCTCAGTTGCATGAATATAGGGCATTGGCACTGAATACTGGCACCATTTTCCCCCAGGCAGTGGTGATTTTAGCGGATTTCTCACTTCTGAGGGTGACAAAGGCACAGAAAGCACAGCTGCTGCTGGCACCCCAAAGCCATCCGGACCTGCATGCCACTAGCCCAGGGATGGGAAAACTATGGCCCGCGGGCCAGATCCAGCCCCTCAGGGCTTTGGCTCCCGTGGTGCTGCAGGCCCCGCACTGCTCTCAGAAGCGATCGGTACCATGTCCCTGCGGCCCCTGGGGAGCAGAGGGCTCCGGGCGTTGCCCTTACCTCCAGGCAGCACCCGCCGCAGCTCCCATTGGCCAGGAATGGGGAACTGCGGCCAACAGGAGCTTCAGGGGAGGTACCTGGAGGCGTGGCAAGGGCAGCGCGTGGAGCCCTTTGCTCCCCTTCCCCCCCGGGGCCACACAGGGACGTGGTTCCGGCCGCTTCCCAGAGTGGAGTGGACTGGCGTGGCATAGGGCCAGGGTAGGCAGGGAGCGTGGCGTGGCCCCAATGCGTGCCACTGCCACCCTGGAGCCGCTTTAGGTAAGCTGCGCCGGGCCAGAGCCCGAACCCCTCCTGCACCCCCCCCCCCCCAACTTCCTGCCCTGAGCCCCATCGCACCCCGCACCCATCCTGCACCCCAACCCTCTGCCCTGAGCTCCCTCCCGCAGTCTGCACCCCTCCTGCACCCCACACCTCTCCTCTGCCCCAATCCCTTTCTCCCTTGCCCTGAGCCCGTTCCTGCACACCGCACACCCAGCACTCCCTCCCGCACCCCAATCCCCTGCCCTGCATACAATTTCCCTAGCCAGATGTGGGCCTCGGCCCAAAAAGTTTGCCCACCCCTGCACTAGCCTGTTTACTATGATAGCGTCCTGCTGAAGTTATTGCTGACTGGTATGGGAAAGTGGCCTAATGTGGAGGAAGAAATAAGCCCACCATCCCTAGAAATCTTTGGGAGAGGATTGCAGAGTACCTCCCATTAAAGTTTTATCGAGATCTCTCAGGAGGATTCAAGGGACATATCTGTGTAGATAAACAAGCTGCCCCGCCTTCCCCCACACCCCTCTGCCTACCTCCACAGATAACCTCTTGTTGTACCACTGCCTCTTCTAGTATAATTAAATTAAATTAATGAAAAAAGTCAACAGCTGTGTCCTGTTAAGTTGGGGGTACCATCAGTACATCATTGTAATGGGAAATACATTTACACACTTACCCAAGATTCCTTCCATGCATCAGGCTTGTCCATGCTCGACTGCTGGGACTGACTGGACTGTAGTAGAATCTCAAACAGGTCCTGGCTTGCAGCATAGCTTGACCACTCGGCTGCATGTCCCCCCAGTCACATCACTCATCCTCCTCACTGTTCACTGAGGAGGCCTGTGACTTGTGCTCCTCAGAGGTATCCATGGTGGCCTACGGGGTGGTGAGTCTCTGCCAAGTGTGGCATGCAGCTCTCATAAGAGGCAGATCTGTGGCTAGGCACTGGATCGACTGCAGGCCTCCCTGGCCTTCTGATATGCCTGCTGCAGTTCCTTTGCATGGGGGATGCAGAAGAAGGGGTACGACAGGAATCAATAGTAGTGCTGTGTGAAAGCAATCTGCTCATAAATGTCCACAGTTAGCCTGGAGCTGGGCCTACATAGTCTCTGCGCTTCCCCACAGGCCCAGGAGATCCAATATCTCCTGTCTACTGCAGTCCAGAACCCATGTGGAGCATGTAGCTGGCTTGGGCAGCTGCGCACAACAATGGAGAGCTCCTAGGGTATGTTCATCAAACTGGACAATCAGTAAATGGCATTTCAAAAAAATTCATGGGGCTTTAAAGGGGGGCTTTCAGTCTAGGTGACAGTGGAGTTCATAACTGTGACCAGAGTGGCCAATGTCCGGCATTGTGGGACAGGTGCTGGAGGACTGTCGGGGTGATCCATAGATAATATAGTGTCTACACTCATGATGCATTGCTCGGAGTACAACCACCATGGTTCAACTCTGTTTGGGGAGGTGGTGTTACTGCGTCGCTGTAACAGGGTGTTTATGTGGTTGGGAGACAAATTTCAGTGCTGACACATGCACAACTAGGTCAACGCAAGGCTAGCTTACATCAACCTGACTTTGTACTGTAAACCAGGCCTCATACTCGAATCAGTGATACAGGTCTAAGCCCACATCCATCCACCATGCAACATTTTGCTATTTCATTCCCCTCCTTTCCCGTCCTGATTCTCTTTTGCATTTCCGCACTCATCCACAAGCTCTTATAGCAGCAGAACATCTAGTGGAACTTTGCTGTGCTATTATTACCGTGGTGTTCAGAGGTCCCAGTGAGAGCCAAGCCCTACTGTGCCGGGCACGGTTTACATACTTAGTCCCAGTCCCAAAGAATTTATAATCTAAATAGACAAGATGTATGAGTTCCAATCTAGTACTTTAATCACAAGACCATCCTTCCTCACCATATACAAGATATACTATGTTTTGTGTCTTACCAATGACCAGTTATTGTTTCAAATAAAGAGTAGCTTAGGCTAACGGCTCTACAATGTTTTCTCTAGCAGCCCCCTGATCCCTATCTAGAGTAGCGGCTTTGGAAACCCATTCATCCCCTTCCCATGCTTTCATAATGTAGAAATAGGTACAGATATCTACTGAGGAAGCTTTTGTTTGGAAGGTGGCCTCAGGTACAGAGTAAGCAGGCAGTCACCTAAAGTGCCACATCTAAGGAGACTTCAGGGTAGTATTGGGCCTGCTGTAGTCATGCACCAACAGGTCAACCCCAAATTGGCTCAACCACTTAAGTCCTCAACTCAAAAGGAGGTTTCCCCTTCTGCTCAGCTGTGCCTTTGGCTCTCCGAAGTGGCCCAGAACCCTTTAGCCCAGCTCCCCCAGATTCTCATTTTGAATACCCCTTCATCCACTGCAAAAGAATATGGGAACTACAGATGGCCAAGCAGAAATAGGTTCCTCTTTTTGGAAGAGAAAAGGTTGTAAGTTGACTGATATTGTCCCCATCTAAAAGATACTGATGCACCAGGACAAGACTTGAGCTGAACAAACATAGCTTGCTTTGCCTGGATTGTTTTTAACTTTAGTGCTGCTGAAGGGTCTTCATGTAGAAGAGGAAGGGAAATACACACAGGGGGGTAAGCAGTTAAAAGGGTGAAGCATATTCCAGCTTGCCCCTTACTTCTGCTGACCCCAGCCAGAGGACTGCTCCAAAAAGAATAACTTACTAAGCTCTAATAAAAGTGAACATATTTTTTCTTCTCCCCAGCAAGGCTGCAAAATGAAAAGCATTCATGGCATCTGATTATCCCATGTCCACTAGTGATTTCTGTGGTTCGGGAGGAAAAAGAACTAAATGTTTCCAATGTAACTTTTTCCCCTTCTTAAACCACAATCTATCCAAGGTGGTTTGTGGAGGGAAATCCACAAGAAGAAGAAAGACAGAGGGGGTTGTGGGGTGGGGGTGGTTGGTTGTAATGATATCAGTCTCATACAATACCTCACACCCTGGAGGATTCCAAAGTATTTACAAATCACAGACTTCAGTCTGTTGCTCTTTTGGATATAGGGGCAGAGAAGAGCTCTACCATGACTTTGCAGCATAAAATATTGGCATTCAAGGAGTTCCACTAACAAGGTCATGTCATACGAGCTGTTTTTTAGTAGAACTTCCCATGTAATCATGACAGTATAATATGGCCTTGAGTCAGTTTAAGTGTTCCCCCAAAGCAATATTTGTCTTGGCATCTGATTTCTGACAGTCTATTGTCCATGGGCTCAATACTTCATCCCACATGGAATTTACTTGAATCTTTTAGGTAGAGGACTGAGAAACTTTGCCCCATGTTAGTGCTGCTTCCCTTCCAAAAGCACCCATGAAACTGGCAAAGACATTTCACATCCTTCAAAGAGAGAAACAAAGTACATGAATGAATAAATAAGCAGCCCTTGCAGAAAGCTTTGTGGATGCAGAGCCCAGTTTTCAGACTTTGATCCTGGCTCCCTCTTTTCCTCTTCATTTGAATGCAGCTTTCAAGATCTCCATGCACGCAACTCCAGGTTTCAGCATTCAAATGGCACGTATGCACTTAAACAGGTTATGTGGGCACCCAACAGTAGGATCTGGACATCCTAGGCTTGGTTTACACTACAGAGTTAGGTCGATATAAAGCAGCTTACGTCAACCTAATTATGTCAGTGTCTACACTACAATGCTACTTCCACTGAAGTAAGTGGCCCGCTATACCAACATAATAATTCCACCACCACGAGAGGCGTAGCACTTATGTTGATGTAGTTAGGACGACACTGTCTATGTAGACACATTATTGACATTGGCTGTCAGCTCTGAATGGAGCCCCTCCCACCGCCGGCTCCAGTGCCGACAGCCTGAGGTGTCAGCCCAGAGCCCTCCCGATAGTTGGGGGGGGGGGGGGGAGGGGTGAGCAAGAACTGTGATTCCCTGCACCGACAGTTGAGGCTGTCAGCCCCAGGGCTGCCAGGCTCCAGCTGTCAGTGTCCCACAATGACCCACGTCAGTCAGTGGAAGCTCTCTTGGTGAGGATGCATACCACCAACAGAAGCAGCAAGTGTGGACATGAACCACCACTTTAATGACTGCGGTGGCTGTATGTCAACTTAACTTAAATCGACTTAATTCTGTAGTGTATACAAGCCCCTAGTTAAGACCCAGATCAAAAAACTAGACCCACAAAGTGCATCAGAAATAGCCACTTATTTTACTTTAATGCATGAGAATCAATTCTGACTCACCTACCCAGCCCCATAATAAGGAAGGGATGCAGGCAACTCGGCCAGAGCGCACAAAGGGTATCAGTAGTAACTCCAAGAACAGGGCCCATCTCTCCCAACTCCCAGTACAGTACTACTGGACCAAGCTGCCTCCCTAATGATGCTCATAGTTTATGTTTTTAACATTCTCAGTCTTCGACACTTGCTCTGTGCTGCTGCTTTTCTGTGCAGTGCTTTGAGATTAGTAAAAGGGGCATTACAAAGTCACAGGAATGCACCCAAGCCAAGACCTTCAATTCAGACATGTTCACAAGCAGCAGAGCCCAGATATGGCCCTGTTTTCATGTTACAGTCTATGCCAGATGGACCAGATACATTGGACAGATGCTCAGGGACGCTGGAAGCACTTTTTCTACAAAAAGCTCCCATTGGAAATGGGCACCCTTCCCACTGATGATGAAACGGTTAAAGCTAAGCCACGGTACCTCCACTCCCTCTCCTGCATGCCCCCTGCAAGCACAGTGACGTACAAGCTTTGGCGCCAACAGATGACACAGGTTGCCCAACTGACCCAGTTTGTACGAACGAGGTCAATAAGGACAAAAAATTTTATTTTCTTCCACCCACCCCCCACATTAGCCAAGGTGCATTTTTCACATTGTTCACATCACTTTACAATCATATACAGCCTCATCCGACCCATTTACAAAGTGTTTAGGTCATATATAGTTAGTGGTCTTGGAGGGAGAATGGCATTCACCATGGCCTGAAAGCATAAATTTACACTGCATTGCCAAGAGGCAGCATAAATTGACTCCTCTAAACAAACTGGTTGCCAAACTTTTATCTTCCCCTCATTGTTAATTTACAATGAAACAGAAGAATTAGATGATAAAGGGCTATACAAGGCACTATTGGAAAGCTGTGCCTTAGCAACTCAATTGTGACTGTAACATCTATGCTGGCTATTACATATGACAAGGGGTTTGAAATGCCTGTGGGCCTGATTCTGATTTCACACCAATTTTATATCCATGTCATCCCCATGACCTCCCTGCAGTTATTCCTGATTTACACTGGTGAGAGAGAAAGTAGAATTTGATTCTATCTATATGAAATATTCAATAACATGTTCTGGTATGGTATGGGAAGTGACTTCTTAAGGGGCCAATGAACAACTGTTCTGTTTATATTTTCTAGTTCTTTATTCAGTCTACATTTAAAGGTCCTCAAATCAGATTTAAAGGAATCTAAAACTAGTGACACTCCACTTGGGAGACTGTATCATGATGTAAATAATGCAGCATAGAGGACAGGAATTTCAGAACATTGTTTAAAATGGTAGTAGTTTATAAACTTAAACACATTGTTTTGTAACTCCCTGAACACATGGAGAGCTGTGAATCATTGGGCCAATGATCTTGGAGAGAAAAAGCTGCAAGGTAAGAGGAAATGTCTTTCAAAATGGTTATGAAGAAATCTATCTACAAACAATACTTGAGAGTCTTAATGCTTTAAATTATTGAACAAAATTATAGGTTTGCTGCTAGGATGTAGCTAAACAGAGACACTACCATACTAGCATACCAAGACCACATCATCATGTGTAAGAAAAAGACTGGACTCCAAAAGTAACAGATTGCTTCATTAATCCCAGATGTCAAAGTTTAAAATTCCATTCTACTATTTAGTGATTTTGCCATTTGTTTACTCAGAGCATCTCTCTCATGAGACTCGGAAAACAGGCTGATCAATTTCCCCTTGGTTTCTAGTCAGTTTCACTTTCTGGCTGTCATGTACTAAAGCCAGGCAGCAATGTCTGGGTTGTAAACTCTCATGTTAATTTGCTTAAAAGGAAAAAGAAATCATGGGACTGTTTCCACTGGCCTTAAGGTTTTTACAGATCTTAAACATGGAGCCAAATTTGACTTGACAGTGTACCCCTGAATATGGAGAAATATTTAATCTTGTGCAAATGAAGAAAGAGGATTAAGATACGTTTTTCAAAACTATCTGAAACATAAATTAGGAAGTACTTCTGGATGAGAGTGGTTGTGGGGTGGAATATGAGCAGAGAACAAACAGCATCCCTTCTCTTCCTTACACCAGCGCAAGTGAGGAGGAATTCCATAGGCATCAGTGGGATTTCACCAACATAAGTGAGAAAATTCAGGCCCATGTTATTCTGGTAATTCATCTCCTTTTCTGCAGACACTAACTAGCACAGCTGTCAGAAACTTGACCTTGAAACATGTGTGTCTCATTTTCAGAATGCTCTGTCTTAACATGCCTGGACCCAAATGAGGTCCCTTGAGACCTCTCTATTTAGAATAGGAAATGAGAGATGGAAGTGCCCACTAAGTGGGTCTCAGCTTCTGGCATTCAGAAAAAGAGGAAATAAGAGGCCTATGTTAGTGCATCAATACTCACCAAAATAAAAAGGGACATTTCAGTTCTCAAACCTCTATTAAAAAAAAACAATATGCAGGTATTCAGATGTGCAATAAAATGTGAAATGGTGTGTAATGTTCCAGGAACAGACATGTTTACACACATCTTAAGTCAGACAGGAAGCGGGGGGGTCGGAATAGGGGGAGCAAGGGTGCCATGCGTCCCCCCCCCCCACTTTTTGCCGACCATAAGGGTGAGTGGTGTGGGGGAGGAGCAGAGAGGAACGAGTTGGGAGCTTTGAAGGGAAATGGTGGAGCGGAGGTGAGGGCAGGGCCACGGATCGGGTGCTGCTGGCCTGCCCCCCCACCCTACTTTTAGGGACCATCTGCCATTCCTGAAGGAAAGTCAACCCCAGCTGTCTGCAGACTGCTTTTGCTGCCTCCTATACCACTTTGGGCTACCTCCACTATACAACTGAGCCATCAGAACACTGCATTAAACTACAAGTCAGCTCCTAACTTCTGTAGGACAACTCACATGAATAAGGACTACGCAGTCACATGATTCAAAAAGGTTTCTCGGAACAAGTACACAGCAGCTGACACCATGCCCAGCAAGGTTCCAAAAAGTTAAGTGCTGGCACTCTCCCAAGCTCTGCCCACAACTCAAGCTCCACCCAACCACAATGACAAAACGAGATGCCACTCACAGTGGGCTGTGCAGATCTTCAAATGTAATAATCCCAACATACTTTGATCCACAATAGTTAGCCATGTTCATATTTAAATTACTACCACGAGGCTGCAGCTTAGCTACCCCCCTGAGAAGAATGGGATAAGCCACACCTTTCTCAGAACTCTTATTTCCAGGTGTCTGCAGACTCCAGCAGACACTGCCAGACTGGTACACCCTCTTCATATTCTGAAGGTTTTCTTAGTAAATATAAGAGCTAGGCATTTTTAAATTTAAAATTAGATTTTCGAGTAATGGAAGCAGCATCCAGAAAAAAAAAAAATCAGCCTCGCAATGAGCCACTGTGACCTATTCCAATGCAACCCCTGATACCTAATCTCTCACTGGTTACCTCACTACAATTAGCAACAATCCACATTATTTTCCAGGTTTCAGGGTGGTAGCTGTGTTAGTCTGTATCAGCAAAAATAACAAGGAGTCCTTGTGGCACTTTAGAGACGAACATTTATTTGGGCATAAGCTTTCGTGGACTAAACCTCACTTCATCAGATTCATGGAGTGGAACATACAGTAGGGAGATATAAATACACAGCATATGAAAAGATTGGAGTTGCCTTACCAAGTGGTGGTGGGTCGGGGGGTTTCAGTGCTAACGAGCCAATTCAATTTAACTTGGAAGTAGGCAATTCTCAACAGTTGACAAGGAGGAGTGGATTTATTATTATTTTCCAGGATTTTTAACAAAAGTAAACAAGAATTTATATGAAATGGAGATGGAAGACACATTTACATTATGTATTTTGCTGCCAGGAAGCATTTCTAGATTAAATTTTTCTTTTCAAAACTGAAAAGTAAGAAATCTGCAACAAACCCCACCCTCACCAATCCACATTTCACTCCCAACTACTCCTGTACCATTACCTTCTAATAGCTTAATACTGAAAAGGAACAAAATAAAAATAACTAATCAACTGCCCACATTCTGCTTTTGTTCCCCATTGAAAAAAAACAGTTACTCACTTTCTCGTAACTGTTACTCTTCGCGATGTGGTGTTCATGTCCATTCCAAGCAAGTGTGTGCGCGCCACATGCACGCCAGCCCGAAGATTTTCCCCCTAGCAGCGTCCGTAGACTTGGCCTGGGCGCCCCCTGGGGTGACGCCTAATATCAGGCCCCGCTGATCCCCCACCCCCTCAGTTCCTTCTTGCCGACTATTCCGACAGAGGGGTAGGAGGGTGGGTATTGGAATGGACATGAACACCACATCTCGAAGAACAGTTACGAGAAAGTGAGTAACCGTTTTTTCTTCGAGTGATTGTTCATGTTCATTCCAAGCAGTTGATTCACAAGCTAGAGCTCAGCGGGTGGGGTCAGAGTTATCCACAGAAAAGAGCACGGCTCTCCCAAAAGCCGCATCGTCCCTGAACTGTTGTGTAATTGCATAGTGCAACGTAAATGTATATATCGAGGACCACGTAGCTGCCCTGCAAATTTCCTGAATAGGGACTTGTGCCAGGAATGCCGCAGAGGAGGCCTGGGCCCTGGTAGAGTGAGCGGTTATCTGCAGAGTGGGCTCCTTTGCCAGGGTATAGCACTCCCTAATGCAGGACGTTATCCATGACAATATGTGTTGATAGGATACCGGGAGGCCCTTCATTCTGTCCGCCACAGCTATGAAGAGTTGGACGGACTTCCGGAACGACTTAGTTCTCTCTATGTAGAGGCCTAAGGCCCTACGCGAATCCAGTGAGTGCAGCCTGCGCTCCCTATCGGAGGAGTGCGGTTTGGGATAAAACCCTGGGAGGAAGATGTCCTGGGTCATGTGAAAATGGGAGACGACCTTCAGGAGAAAAGCCGGATGAGGACTGAGCTGGACCTTATCCTTATGAAAAATTGTGCAAGGGGGCTCAGAAGTGAGGGCCCTGAGCTCCGAAACCCGTCGAGCCAAGGTAATTGCCACGAGGACCACGACCTTGAATGAGAGATATAAAAGGGAGCAGGTGGCCAGAGATTCAAATGGCGGGCCTGTAAGTCTGGAGAGGACTAAATTGAGGTCCCAGGCAGGGACAGGCTGACGCATGTGTGGGAAGAGCCTGTCCAAACCCTTGAGAAAACAACTGACCATAGGGTTTGCAAAGACCGAGAGACCGTCTGAACCCGGATGGAAGGTGGAGATAGCGGCCAAGTGGACCCTTATTGATGACCCAGGACAAGTCTTGATGCTTTAGGTGAAGGAGGTAGTCCAGTATAAACGGTATGGAGGCAAGTAGCGGCGACTATGTTGCTCCGCCCAGATGGAGAACCTTTTCCACTTGGCCAGGTAAGTAGCCCTGGTGCAGGGCTTTCTACTACCCAGGAGGACTTGTCTGACCTAGTCCGAACAAAACAGCTCTGTGGCACTTAGCTATGGCGCATCCAGGCTGTAAGGTGGAGCGACTCCAGATTCGGGTGCCAGAGTCAGCCCTGGTCCTGCATGATCAGGTCGGGGAACAGCGGTAAGGTGAGTGGGGTCGCTATGGACATTTCCAGGAGCGAGGTAAACCAGTGCTGACGCAGCCACGCCGGCACCATTAGTATGACTCGGGCCTGGTCCCTGCGGATCTTGAGGAGCACCCTGTGGACTAGGGGGATGGGTGGGAAAGCATATAGCAAGCAGCCCTCCAATGAGAGAAGGAAGGCGTCCCCCATGGACCCCGAGCCGTGGCTCCCGAAAGAACAGAATGTCTGACATTTCTTGTTGCCCGGAGTGGCAAATAAGTCTATCTGGGGAGAGCCCCAGAACCGGAAGATTGAGCTCACCACGTCTGGCCAAAGGGACCACTTGTGGCCACTGAAGGGCCGGCTGAGGCTGTCCGCCAGCGTATTTCGCACCCCCAGGAGGTATGAAGCCTGCAGGTGGATCAAGTGCTCTATGCAGAAGTCCCACAGCGCAAGGGCTTCTCGGCACAGGGGAGAGGAGCGTGCACCCCCGTTTGTTGATATAGAATCATAGAATCATAGAATATCAGGGTTGGAAGGGACCCCAGAAGGTCATCTAGTCCAACCCCCTGCTCGAAGCAGGACCAAGTCCCAGTTAAATCATCCCAGCCAGGGCTTTGTCAAGCCTGACCTTAAAAACCTCTAAGGAAGGAGATTCTACCACCTCCCTAGGTAACGCATTCCAGTGTTTCACCCCCCTCTTAGTGAAAAAGTTTTTCCTAATATCCAATCTAAACCTCCCCCATTGCAACTTGAGACCATTACTCCTCGTTCTGTCATCTGCTACCATTGAGAACAGTCTAGAGCCATCCTCTTTGGAACCCCCTTTCAGGTAGTTGAAAGCAGCTATCAAATCCCCCCTCATTCTTCTCTTCTGCAGACTAAACAATCCCAGCTCCCTCAGCCTCTCCTCATAAGTCATGTGCTCTAGACCCCTAATCATTTTTGTTGCCCTTCGCTGGACTCTTTCCAATTTATCCACATCCTTCTTGTAGTGTGGGGCCCAAAACTGGACACAGTACTCCAGATGAGGCCTCACCAGTGTCGAATAGAGGGGAACGATCATGTCCCTCGATCTGCTCGCTATGCCCCTACTTATACATCCCAAAATGCCATTGGCCTTCTTGGCAACAAGGGCACACTGCTGACTCATATCCAGCTTCTCGTCCACTGTCACCCCTAGGTCCTTTTCCGCAGAACTGCTGCCTAGCCATTCGGTCCCTAGTCTGTAGCGGTGCATTGGATTCTTCCATCCTAAGTGCAGGACCCTGCACTTATCCTTATTGAACCTCATCAGATTTCTTTTGGCCCAATCCTCCAATTTATCTAGGTCCTTCTGTATCCTATCCCTCCCCTCCAGCGTATCTACCACTCCTCCCAGTTTAGTATCATCCGCAAATTTGCTGAGAGTGCAATCCACACCATCCTCCAGATCATTTATGAAGATATTGAACAAAACTGGCCCCAGGACCGACCCCTGGGGCACTCCACTTGACACCGGCTGCCAACTAGACATGGAGCCATTGATCACTACCCGTTGAGCCCGACAATCTAGCCAGCTTTCTACCCACCTTATAGTGCATTCATCCAGCCCATACTTCCTTAACTTGCTGACAAGAATACTGTGGGAGACTGTGTCAAAAGCTTTGCTAAAGTCAAGAAACAATACATCCACTGCTTTCCCTTCATCCACAGAACCAGTAATCTCATCATAAAAGGCGATTAGATTAGTCAGGCATGACCTTCCCTTGGTGAATCCATGCTGACTGTTCCTGATCACTTTCCTCTCATGTAAGTGCTTCAGGATTGATTCTTTGAGGACCTGCTCCATGATTTTTCCAGGAACTGAGGTGAGGCTGACTGGCCTGTAGTTCCCAGGATCCTCCTTCTTCCCTTTTTTAAAGATTGGCACTACATTAGCCTTTTTCCAGTCATCCGGGACTTCCCCTGTTCGCCACGAGTTTTCAAAGATAATGGCCAAGGGCTCTGCAATCACAGCCGCCAATTCCTTCAGCACTCTCGGATGCAACTCGTCCGGCCCCATGGACTTGTGCACGTCCAGCTTTTCTAAATAGTCCCTAACCACCTCTATCTCCACAGAGAGCTGGGCATCTCTTCCCCATTTTGTGATGCCCAGCGCAGCAGTCTGGGAGCTGACCTTGTTAGTGAAAACAGAGGCAAAAAAAAAAAAAAAAAAAAAAAAAAAAGCTTTGAGTACATTAGCTTTTTCCACATCCTCTGTCACTAGGTTGCCTCCCTCATTCAGTAAGGGGCCCACACTTTCCTTGGCTTTCTTCTTGTTGCCAACATACCTGAAGAAACCCTTCTTGTTACTCTTGACATCTCTTGCTAGCTGCAGCTCCAGGTGCTATTTGGCCCTCCTGATATCTTTCCTACATGCCCGAGCAATATTTTTATACTCTTCCCTGATATAAAACATCGCCAAGGTGTTGTCCGTGAGGATTGAAACACATCTGCCCATTATGTGCGTTTTGAAGCGTAGCATGTCAGACACACTGCCCTCAGCTCTTTGACACTGATGTGAAGAGTGAGGTCCACCAGAAACCAGAGGCCTTGGGTCTTGAGGTCCCCTAGGCGAGCCCCCCAACCCAGATCCGAGGCGTCTGACACCAAGGTGAGCAAGGGCTGAGGGCTGGCAAAAGGCACCCTGCGCAAACCATTCGAGGGTCGAGCCACCATAGGAGGGAGTCCAGTATCAGGCGGGGTAGGGTTATGACCCTGTCCAATGCATCTCTGGCTGGTCGGTACACCGATGCCAGCCAAGACTGGAGTGGACGCAGCCTGAGCCTGGCATGCTGCACCACGTATGTGCAGGAGGCCATGTGTCCCAGCAGCTTTAGACAGTTTCTTGCCAACATCATGGGGAACCGTCTGAGGCTCTGTATGATGTCTTGAAGTGAGCGAAACCTGGCCTCCAGGAGGTATGCCCTGGCTTGGGTAGAGTCCAGGATAACGCCTATGAACTCTATCCTCTGCACCGGGGACAGAATAGATTTCTCCTCGTTCAGGAGGAGACCTAAGTCGAGGAAGGTCCTCCTTATAAACTCGACCTGAGCCTCCACCTGGGCCCTCGAGCAACCTTTGATCAGCCAGTCATCGAGGTATGGAAAAACCTGTATCTGGCACTTGCGCAGGAATGCTGCAATGATTACCATGCATTTTGTGAATACTTGGGGGTCAGTCGACAGTCCAAACAGGAGGACGGCAAATTGGTAGTGGCCTCTGTTCACTATGAATCGGAGGTAGCGTCTGTGATGTGTGACTATTACGACATGAAAATACACGTCCTTCAAGTTGAGGGAGGAGTACCAGTCTCCTGGATCCAGTGAGGGGATAATGGAGGTTAGTGAGACCATGCACAACTTGAGAGTTTCTTTACGTACTTGTTGAGCTGATGCAGGTCCAGTATGGGTCTGAGGCCACCTTGGCCTTCGGTATGAGGAAATACTGGGAGTAGAAACCCTTGCCCCTTAGCTCCTGAGGAACCTTCTCCACTGCCCCTACCGAGAGGAGGGACTGCACCTCTTGAATTAGAGGTTGCTTGTGAGAGGGGTCCCTGAAGAGGAACGGGGAAAGGGGTGGGGGGAGAGAGAGAAGCTACAGAATTGGATGGAATATCCCCTCTCTACCGTGCGGAGCACCCATCGGTCTGAAGTAATTCGAGACCAGGCATGGCAGAAAAGGAATAGATAGGACGAAAAAGTAAGATGGGAAGGATCCAAAGGTCGTATTGGCAAGCAGTCTTCAACCGTACCCTCAAAAGGGTGGTTTAGAGCCCTGTGGGGCCCTAGGCTGGACCGAGCTTTGTCCAGAGGGAGGGCGTTGCCTCCTCCGAGTGCTCCTGTTCCGCCTACGTGGAGCATCCTGGCAGTTTTGGGGTTGGTAAGGACAAGGGGCAGGTTGAGGCCTAAAATGTCTGCGCTGGGTAGCAGGCGTGTGAAGCCCCAGTGAACGAAGGGTAGCCCTTGAGTCCTTCAAGCTGTGAAGTCTCTTATCCGTCTTCTCGGAGAAGAGAGCTACACTCTTGAAGGGAAGGTCTTGAATGGTCTGCTGGACCTTGTGGGGAAGACGAGACACCTGTAGCCAGGAGCCTCTCCTCATAACTACCCCTGTGGCCAAAGTGCGGGAGGCCGCATCCGCCGCGTCCAAGGCCGCTTGCAAAGACGCTCAGGAGACCAGTTTCTCCTCCTCCACGAGTGCAAAGAACTCCCCCAAGCTTCCTGGGGCAGATGTTCTGTAAACTTAGTGATAGACGAGCAGGTGTTATGTCCGTAGCAGCTTACTATGGCCTGCTGGTTGGCTATATGAAGTTGTAGGCCTGCTGTCGAGTAGACCTTCTGGCCAAAAAGGTCCAGTTTCTTGGCATCCCTGTTTTTAGGGGTGGAGCCTTGAAACCCTTGACGTTCTCTCTGATTAGCCATGTTGACCACCAAAGAGTCCAGAGGAGGATGGGTGTAAAGATGTTCATACCTTCTAGAGGGAACAAAGTAGCGGCGCTCGGATTTCTTGGCCATAGGTGCCAGAGAAGCAGGAGTTTGCCACAAGGTCTTAGATGTTTCAGTTATTGACCTGACAAATGGCAGTGCAACCCTGGATGGGCTGGAGGGAGACAGGATGTCTATGACAGGGTCTAAATCCTCTCCCACCTCCTCTGCCTGAATCCCCAGGCTTTGGGCAGCCCGCCTCAAAAGCTGTTGAAGAACCCAGTTGTCCTCCAAAGCTGGGGCCATCGAAGTCCCCGCGACCGCTTCATCGGGTGAGGAAGAGAGAACCGGAGGTGGGCCCGGTTCACTGCCTTCAGCACCCCTGAGGTCCCTTGGCACACGGTACTCAGGCTGCGGAGCCGGCACCTATGAAGAACTCTGCACTGCAGCTGGTGCCGGGGCAGATAAATCCGGCGGGACCGAGACCGTTGGGGTCGGTAGGGACGGAGCTGAAGCTACCACCCGTGCCATCACCTGGAGAGCTGGTGCTGGAGCTGGCTGAAGTATCGGTGCCGAAACCATGTGAGTTGGCAGGCCCACTCTGCTCAAGGGCGGTGCCGGTGCTGACAGTGGCACCAACAACGCCAAGGACACCGACACCGTTCTGGAGCGCGGACCATGGACTTGACCCTGGCTCTGATGGTATGCCCAGGGTGTCCAGAAGGGCCATTGAGCAGGCGGTTGCCACTGTTGCTGCCACGGTGCCGGGTATGGTTGGTGACTGCGCCAGGACCAGGACCTTCTGGTCCGCGGTCTGCTAGATCGCGGTCTGCTACCTCCGACTCAGAAGTCTCCGAATAAGATGACCATGGAGGTGCAGTCCCCTGGGTCGCCAACGAACAATGACTCAATTCCGGGGAGCGGTGCACTTCCTGCGTCTGTGTAGGCGGTGCCAGAGATGGAGACCGATGAGCCATCATGGTTGGCTTACCCCTGGAGCGGAACAGGGGGCATGCGGTCGCCAGAGATTTGTCCCTCCCTTCGGGGGAGGATGGCACCAGGAGGCACATCAGGTCCATTGCCACCTTGAACGCCTCCGGTGTTGATGGTGGTTGTATGTCCACCAGATGGTCCAGGGACCGAGGAGGGTTCGGACTCGAATGGACCCCGGCTGGGGTAGGAGTCGACGAAACCCTGGGTGGAAGCGAGGCAAAGGCGGTCTGTGCCGAGCCACTCACAGACAGCGCCAGCCCCTTAGGCTTCAAGGGCGGTGATCGGTCCCTCACCGGCCTCCTCTTCTTTACCGGCACCGGAGATGGAGAATGGTGCCAAACCGAGGCCGACGCCCTATGTCCCGAGTAGTGGGCGGTGCCGGTGGGCTTTAGAGTCCTTAGCTGGGCCCATTTCGCGCACCGTTGGTGCCAGAGCGCTGCGCACCGAAGAGGACATGCTCAGTGCCGCGTCGTTGGGTCCCAGGTCGGATTGCGGTCTCAGAGCCGCCTCCATGAGCAAGAGTTTTAGTCTCTGCTCTCTGTCCTTAAGGGTTCTTGGGTGGAAACCCTTGCAAATGCGGCACCTGTCCTATTGGTGAGTCTCACCAAGGCACCGCAGGCAGGACGAGTGAGGATCACTCTTGGGCATAAACTTTCCACAGGACTCACAGAGTTTAAACCCCGGAGACCCGGGAATACCTCCGAAGAGGAAACGAACTATCTAACCAAACACTGCTAACTATATGACAAGTATAACTATAGAGAAAAACTATTTACACTAAGAACAAAGACACTGCTAAGGCACTTGCTGTAAGAGTGAGCAAAGTTCCAGCTAGCCATCATGGGCGGTAAGAAGAACTGAGGGGGGGGGGGGGGGGGGGGGGGTCAGCGGGGCCTGATATTAGGCACCACCCCAGGGGGCGCCCAGGCCGACCCTACTGCTAGGGGAAAAATCTTCCGGCTGGCGTGCACACGTCGCACGCACACCTGCTTGGAATGGACATGAACAATCACTCGAAGAAGAACCCCACCTTGTCAGAACAAGTCTGTTCCTTCAGGGGTTCCCTTTTCTTAAATTAGTTCCATTACTCCTAATTATACCCCCCTATTGTGACACCCAAATCAATCCACACCTAAATACAGGGAGAGCTGGGGATCCAATTCAACAGCATTTAAGTACATGCTGAAGTCAATGAAATTTTAGCACATAATTAAAGTTAAGCATATGCTCAAGTTCCATCCTAAATGAGGACTACACTTCTGAACATGTTTTAGAAATTTCTCTCTCTCTCTCTCTCTCCTTTTAACACAGTCAGAACTATGTGATTGGTAATGTAACCAATTCCATGCCTACAGACAAATCACACTTAACATTTAAATCACACACCCTGGGAGCTGGGACTAGAACCTGGTCATTCAGCCCCCCCCGCCCCAAAGGAAAAAATACAAACAAAAACAAAAACACAGGTTTCTACCCCTGGAACAAAAGGAGAACTCCCTATTCCCTTCCCTATTCAGCAAAGGACTTAAGCACATGCTTAACCTAAAACCTATGCTTAAGACCCAATTAAGCACATGCTTAAATGCTTTGTTGACTGAGGATGAACTGCTGAATCAGGGTATGAAAGGGAAGGGGGCCTGAATCTCCCCTCTTACTCCTACAGCTGCTGCATCCAGGTCAGTGGTGAAGTACATTGGTGGAACAGTTTGCGAGGCTGCTATCCATCCTACAACTGATGTGTGGAATAGAAGAGGACTTATTGCTAACGAGGCTGGTAGTCTTTCACCAATTAGATAAAATTCACGTTGAAACACCACAATTGTTTAAAAATTTAATATTAGTTCCAGCATATCCAGATCTACAGTAAAGTCTCTGCTCTTTCTAGAGTGCTTTCTTTTTTATAAACCTCCTTTCCCTTTGTTTAACTTCCGTGCATATGTACATATTATAGCGCACAAGCTTTGCTATTGTTAAGGTGGACTGTATATAAGGTTGTATACATATATACGTGTGCACACAAAATATTTTGCACAGGAGTTTAAAATGAAGCATTCAAGGAAATAGGAAACACAAAGTAGAAAGGAAAGTTGGGACAGGAAAATGCAGCTGGTCTCTCCTCAATGTGTCTTGTGCTTTTAGCTGTTAGGTACAGCAAGAAGTCAATTACACAGCAGTCAGCAGCTTTGGAGTCACAGCCAGCATATCCACCAAGCACAATGCCCACCCCAAATCATTTGTTGCTAAGTGGTGGGAGTGAAGGGGTACCGAGATCCAACAAGCAAGTACAAATGGCTTGGCAAGAACTCTCCTCTCTGAACTTTTCAGTATTGAATTTCATTAATCCTTTATGCTCTTACAAGCACCGTAATGGGTAATATCCATGAAGCCTGAGACCTATTTGAGCATCCCCTCTCAAAAAGGATAAAGAAACAGAAAGAGGCCTAGAGAAGGGCAATGGAAATATCAGTGGTGTGGAAAGACTTCCATGTAAGGTGAGATTAGAAAGGTTAGGCTGTTTAATTTGGAGAATTAAAGAAGGGACATTAGAGAAAGATAAAATAATGAAAGATATTGAAAAGGTCCATCAGACTCTCCCTCCTCCTCATGATATGAGAACAAGAGGATATTCAATAAAGGCAACAAATTTAAAACCAATCCATGGAAATATACTTTTCTTTAAATATAACGTGCCCATTAAACTCGTAGCCTTGAGATCTCATTTAGGCTAAGATCTTAAAAGGATTCAGGAAAGGATTAGACATTTATATGGACAATATCATCCACACTTTCCTGGCATACAAAATTTAGAAGGGATATAAATCCTCATACTTCAGGATATAAGCTGATGGGGGTCAGGAAGAAACTTCCCCTGTGGGCAAGTTAATACATAATTGTTTGGTATGGGGTTTCTCGGACTTTCCTCTGAAGCAGCTGGGCCTGTGACTTGCCCTGAAAAATAGATCATTGGTTGGCCTTTATATTATGGGGCTGATCATTATTTGTTTTGCAGTTGTGTTTAGATGTCCCAACCAATATTCAGGGTCCCATTACAAACACATAGTAAGAGACTGTCCCATGCCCCAAATACAATCTAAACAAATAGACAAGATAGGCAAACAGTAGGATAAAGTATTATTAACCTCCATTTATAGATGAGGAACTGAGGCACAGAGATGAAGGATGAGATTTTCAAAGGTATTTAGGTGCCTAAGATGCAAACAGATGCTTAAGGTGCTTTTGAAAATCCCACCAGCAAGTTAGGTGCATAACACCCACTGATTTCAATAGGAGTTAGGCGCCTAACCTTTAAGCACTACTGGTCTTTTTCCCCTTCCAATTTTCATCAAAATCAATACAGTTCTGCTCACTGACACCTAGAATATTCCTGGACTTTTGGAATTGATTGGATGTGGTGTTCACAAGTTCATGTTACAAACAGAGAAATGCCATCAAGTAGAGTGAAGAACTTACTTTGCTCAGTAAACAAGTTTCCAAATGTTTTCCTCACACAGATCACTTCTTCAGATAAACAACATTTCCTCTCCCAACCTGCCCCACACCTACAGTACCCTGCAGCAACAAGAGAGCTCAGTGACATGAAAAGGTAATTTTAGGACCTGATCAAGGACATGGGTGTAAACAAAGTGGTTTAAAAGTGATGGGTGCAGTCAGTTATTACTTATTTCACATCTGGGCTGTGTATTCCCCCTCCCTGGGTGTGGGACTTCGTGTTTATTTGCAATGAATCTCCCCATAGTGCCTGTAGCCTCCACCACACTCTCTCTCTCCAGAGCATGTTGCGTGCGGATGCTTCTTTGGGCTTGCTTTTGCACAGCAAGGTGGAACACCAATTGGATTGTTCCCTTGTGGGGCACCAGCCATACACTGTGCAAAGAGAGGGGGTTGTTTGTTTTTAAGTAGCTTACTCAGTTAAAGAGCCTCTGGAAACAGAGGATTCTGGACTGAGCTACAACTACCAGGAAGCAGCACTTCTTGAAAATGTGTGCAACTCCTCCATGGAGCATTTGGAAGCATTCCCTGAGCCATTGCAAGAGAACCTTCAGGATAAAATAATGATCTCCAATGCCATCTTGCTCATGAGCTTATGGTCCTACAATCATGTGGGAAACACTGGGGCAAAGGCACCATGTGGGAAACACTGGGGCAAAGGCACTTGACTGGCAGATCATCATTGTTTATAGCACAATCACACCCATAGGCCCCAACCAGATCAGTGCCACGTAAGTGCTGTGCAGACTAGTAAGAAATAGTTCCTGCTATGAAAGCTCACAACCTGAATTTGTTCTGTCTCAGTCATGAAGCATGATACACCTCTTATTATGATGAAGAGCCTCACAAAGGAATGGAGTGTTTAAAAAGGACACCAGTGCAAATCCTTTCAGGACTTGTATGGTTCCCCCCCAAAATGGTCATGGTTCAGGACCAGGAAAAAAAAAAGTTAATTTCATATATTTTTTTTAAAAAAGTTGTTGTTCCATGTCTGTGTCCCCGAGACCAGAGGCCTTGGCAGACCAACGAGTAAAAGGAAATAGTTGTAAATAATGCCGCTTTGCACTACGACACTTCAGAGTCATGGAGACTTCTTGATGTTCCTTTGTCTATGGTGACATTTAGCTATGTGCAGAAGGACAGCACAAGGTCTATGCCGCATTTCATTATGATTTGTATTATCATAGCACCTACGAGCCTTAGTTATAGACCACACCCTGTTGTGCTAAGTGCTATACAAACAGAACAAAGTCACATTTTAAGCCCTTAAAACAGGCTGGCAAAATAAGTGGGCCTTGAGTGGTACACTGGCATTCTACATTAGGGTGAATTTCACATTCGAGAATAGGGCTTTTACAGCACTCTACTCCACAGTTGGTCATTCCCCACCCCCTTATTGCTACAGACACTTAATATACAGGACTTGGTCTGAAATCCTTTGGAGATTAAAATCATACATTATACAGTGAAAACTATTTTAAACAACCACCCTAGGGACCAACAAAAACAGTGCCCAGCAGAGATGATCTTTAATTAAAGGTCAAATAAAACTGTGTTTCATACCTTGGGGGAAATGCTTGAAAACAGTCACTGCAAAAGAGAAAGTGTTCAGCCTATCAGAGGTTCCACCATCTATGTCGTCTTCCCAAGAGACTCATTTGGGGTCTGATTCAGAGTACACTGAAGTCACTAGAAAGATTCACTGAATTAAATCAGGTTTGGGTCAGGCTTTTTGGCTGGCACTCTGGAAATACAACAGCCTTTGAAGAGTTAATAGATTCCCCTTTGAAGCGAAGTAGCATAATTTCCACCACCGTCCACACAGAAAGAGCTTTTTCTCCAAGGAGCTTACTCGAGATCAGTAGAGTTTGTTGGGGTTTTTTGGTTTTGTGCCTATGGATATTTTTAAGCCTCCCTGCTTGACATTAGCTGGCAATTTCAGTGTTACAGACCACACCTGTGCAGAGATGAGCCCAGTGGGAACTTGGATGACCCACTGAAGCCCAACAGCCTCCTGTGGGCTAGGCTAGCAGCTGTAGAGTGGAAGATTCGTTACATGTGATCAGTCATTTGTGGGGGAAATTTGCATTATGCACAATATGTGGCTGAGCTTTCATCTAGCAGATGTAAACCTCCCCATCAACTTGAATTCAGTAGGGGAAGCAGCAGTAGAAAAAATGGAGTTGGGTGCTTTTCCTGTAACAAGCATCATCATGAAACTTTGCTTTCCATGTTTCCCTCCACAGTGAAGCAACTAGGGGCCTTTCCTTTCTTTGACTCTAAGTATTAAAAAGGTGGTGTGAGAGCAATAAACTAGTCTGAAGCTTGCAGCTAGTACCTACTCAGCTGAAGGCAGCTATTCATTAATAGTTGAGAGGTTATTTATCACCTGGATTTAGATCATAATCTGGAGAGGATTTTTGTTTTATTTTTATGAAGGAGCTTGGTCTAGTAATTGGAATAAGGCACGCGGAAGCAGGGAATTATTTTCATAGCTTTGCTGCAGAAAGTGCAGGAGCTGCATATGTTGCCGATTCAGTACACGTCATGCTTCTTTTTGAGTTGTTACTGATTCAGTGGTATTTGGGGTGCTATGCTGTGGGAAGTGCTGTCTTCCAGATTTCATGCAGTTCTAAATTATGCAACCTTCCTAACCTTGCATTAAACACAGAATTTTGAATTTAAGGCATTGGACTCCAACTCCTTCTGATATTTCACTTTCAAATTCCTTTATTCCCAGTCACAGCTGTTATCACAATCCTCCCTGTGATTCAGACCTATAAACAAGGAATTATTTTTGACTCCTCCCTCTGCTTCAAACGTCCAGGCTATGTCCAGTGCCTGGCACTCCTCCCCGCCCCTCGCGCCTGAACATTTCTAAATTCAGACCTTTTATCTATGCTCACGACTAGAACTCTTGACCAGGCCCTCAACTTCCACCTTGATCACTACAACATGCTCCTCTCCTTAGCAGCTTCTAGGGTATTCTTCCCAGCCTCTTGCCACCCCAGTTCTAAATACCTCCACCAACTCCCCTTTTCCACTGCTTCTTGTCCTCACCTTCCCCTTCACAGCTCTGCCCCTTCTCTTATCCATTCTTTTTTCTTACTGACTTGCTCTCCCTGAATTGATCTGCCACTACCCTTTCCTCCTCCTCTTCCTCCAAGTCTTTCCTCCAGACTCATTTCTACTATGATGCCTACAAAGAAATAGGAAACTAATAGTGGCTACAGACAGGACCAATGGGGACACTAACTGTACATTCTTTTTAAATTGCTTGTATGATTTATCCCTTTCCTACATCTTTTTCTAGGACTTTATCCTACATGTTTGGAATGAATTTAGCAAAGCAGTTCTCAATTTTTTCCATACCAGAACCCCACACTCAACTAGCTGGAATCTAGCTGAGACCCCCTTCCATTTAGCAACATGGAAAGGGAAAGATGGCTGCAGCTCTCCCCCACCTCTTCTGGGCATCTATTTGTGACCTGGCTAAACTGAGAACCCTTGGCCTAGCACGTTGTGTATGCTACTATAATCCAAATACATACTATTTACAAATATAGTAAAGACTGTAGTATAGAAATCTAGATAAATACATGATCTGCTAAATGATTTTAAGCTGCAAAGAGATCTTCCTCATCACTTGTGCCTGTTCTAGGAAAGCTCAGACAACTAGTTTATTTGCCAAAAGTATCAGAGACAGGCTAGTTATTTGGTTAACAGATACAAATCTTTCACAGCAGCTACAATTAAAAAACCCCAACAACCTTAAATCTCCACACAGCTATTCAAGTAGCAAAGCAGTCTGAGCTGGACAGACAGCAAAACCAGTAACAATTTGCCAAACTTGAAAAAGAAGAAAACTAGCTTAGGAACTGTTAACAGACAGCATGACTGCTTCAAGTTGTTACCATAAGACCTCCCATGGCAAGAAGAAATAACTCCCAGTCAAACACCAGAGCATTACACTAAATGCACCAGATGTTGAAAAATTCATATCCTAAGAGATGATGCATGCCCAGTCAAAGACACAAGGTGTAATAAATGCACAAAATATGGACATTTTGCAGTTGTTTGCAGCACTAAAGCAGTCACAGAGTTGATTCATATTACAGACAATCAAGAGCCATTATTTCTTTGATCTATCACATGTGATGACAGAGCCTGCCTGGACAGTTAAAGTAATTCATGAAAAACTATTGACTTTAAAATAGACTCCGGAGTGGATATCACAAGTCATCTCAGAAGGGACTTACAATAACCTACAACCCCTTCTGAAGTCACTTGACACAGCTCTGACTAGAGCTGGAGATATTCTGAACTGCAAGAGCCACTTAACCACAGAAACAACTTACAAAGACAAAGCTACGCATTCAGAGTGTAAGCAACCAAAATATCAGCAACAAGATAAGCCTACTGAGAAAGGCTGAAGAACACTGAATATTTGATGATATTGGACTTTTGAACGGAGATCCAGTACAAATAAACTTTAGACAATGCTGAACCATACAGCATACAAACACCTTTACCAGACAGACTTGGCAAGAGACTAGCTGCAGATTTATGGGAATTCAGGGGACATTACCCAGTCACAGTGGACTATTTTTCCAGGTAGACAGAAACTATGTACTTGAAAGACATGTCATGGTGTTATCAAGAAACTGAAGTACATTTTTTCTTATTTTGGTAGCGACTAATGATGGACAACAGACCACAATTCACTGCTGCAGAATTTAAGACATTCTGGACGAAATACGATTTTGACCATATTACTAGCAGCCCACCTTACCCACAAGCGAATGGAGAGACAGAGAGCAGGAAGAGCCATTTCTTGATCTTCTGAGGTACACATCAGCACCAGTAGTAGCTAACAGATATAGTCCAGCATGACTTCTGGCTATTAGCCAGGATGGGCAGGGATGGTGTCCCTAGCCTCTGTTTGCTAAAAGCTGGAAATGGGTGACGGGATGGATCGCTTGATTACTACCTGTTCTGTTCATTTCCTCTGGGGCACCTGGTATTGGCCACTGTCGGAACACAGGATATCGGGCTAGATGGACCTTTGGTCTGACTGAGTATGGCTGTTCTTATGTTCCTGATGGGGAAAACAACTCAGAACTACTGTTCCCGCTTTGGAAAAGAATCTCTCTGCAAAGTGGCCAGATACAAAGAGAGTAGCCAAATCAGATAAAAAGGCAAAAAGAGCTTACAAACACTTTTACAACAGACTACTGCCAAGTCTAGAGCCTGGTCACTCCATTTGTATCAAATTGGATGGAGAAAAAGGATGTTGGAAAGAAACTCCAGCTGTTGGAAAGAAAAATAATTTAATAACCAGATCATATGCAATTGAGACTGATAGTGGAGAGTTCAACAGAAGCCATCAACACTACAGTTTGTGCTTCAGAAAGAACTAATAGAGCAAACTCTACAGATCATAGACGCAGAACAAGAAGATGACTCAAGGATTCCAAACTGACCACAGCCACCTGAAAAAGTTGTTACGCATTTAGTTTGTGTAATTAGAAAATCAGTATGATTCAGACACTTAGACTGATCCGTACCGAATATCAAAGATAAAGTGATAGTACGAATTCTGTAAAGGATAGGAATGTACAACATAAAGCAGAGGTTCACAAACTGTGGGTCACCCCCCTGGCAGGACACAGGGGAATGTTCAGGCGGGGTCGGGGGAGAGCAGTGATCCCAGGCCAGCCCCCATGAGGAGCAGGAAGGGAGCGCCACCCAGACCTGCCCCAGCTCTGCTCTGACCCCTCCCCTCAGCTGCAGCCCTGGTCCCCGGCCCCACACCTGGCCCAGTCCCCAGCCTCGGCACAGCTCTACACCCAGCTGAAGGCCCAGCTGCTGGCCCCCACTGCAGCTCAGCTGCTGCTCTGCTCTTGGCCGCAGACCCAGTTGCTGGCCCCCAGCGCAGCCCAGCTGTAGCTCTGCTCCTGCCCCTGACCTCGACCCTTGGCCATGGCTCTGGCTGTAGACTGACCTGCAGCTGCATCCTCAGACTTACCGCCTTTACACCAGTCCGTGTCCCCCCGCCATGGGAGCTGTAGCCCAACTCTAGGCAGGGGTGAAGGAGCAGACAGGGTAAAGGGAGGGCATGACCCCCAAAAATTTGGGGATCACTGACAAAGGGAGTGATGCAATAGAATGTTAATCTGTATTATGCAAAAAGAAAAGGAGTACTTGTGGCACCTTAGAGACTAACCAATTTATTTGAGCATAGCTTTCGTGAGCTACAGCTCACTTCATCGGATGCATTCGATGAAGTGAGCTGTAGCTCACGAAAGCTTATGCTCAAATAAATTGGTTAGTCTCTAAGGTGCCACAAGTACTCCTTTTCTTTTTGCGAATACAGATTAACAGCTGCTACTCTAAAACCAATCTGTATTATACTGTTCAGCCACTAGGTGGCACTGTGTGTCACATACCTTATTTAAATTAACCTCAGCCATACCACCAGCAGAACATTAAAGCTAGAGTGCCCAACCTACAGCCCATGGGCTGTACAAGGCCAATCAGAGCATTTCTTAAGGCCTACAGCCTGCTTCAGAACAATATATTAACGACCGATGCATTAGCATTTTGTTGTCATTTTTACATCATTTTAGGTTACAAGTGTGTAAACAGACAATACTGTACACACGAACACCCTAGCTAAATACACACCAAACAAGCTGAACTTAAAGCCCTCCAACCTACTGTGTACAATACTTGAATTCACAGAATCAGGTCCTCAGTTATCTTTTAAACTCACACAGTAACTCATTTATGGAATCTATATAGGTTCCTGCACTATCCAGCTGCCAAATCAGTTGCAAGGTATCAGTTCTTTGTGAATGTATTTCAAAATCGTAGGTCCTGGAAACTGCCTTGGGGATCTCCAAGAACAACAGCTGGAACTGGAGGGATCACAGATGTTCTGTGATCAGATATGCAGCACTTGCACATACTCCAGGTAACCTACAGGAATGCAATACAATGCCAAAGAGTTTTCCCAATCACCAAGACCTTCTGCCGCACAATCTACTGCCAACATTACTAATTTCAAGGAGCTAATTGTCAGAGACAAGGCAGAAGGTGAATTTGTTTATATAAACAGCTCAAGGTATTGCTAACAGGTCCCAGCATGCTTCCTGGCACGGTCTGTACGAACTGTGTCTTATTTAACTATACAAACACCAGTGAATCGAGAAAGCAGGACATCGGTGCACTGTGTTTAATGCCAGTGCTATGTGAAACAGTTACCATGAAAATCAAAACCTAGATGTTTATAAATGCACAAGAAAGATCAGATTTTGCAAGAGTCTTGTGAAATGTGGCTATTTTGCTAGAAAATTCATTTAAGTGAAAGACATTTAAGACTTAAAAATAGTCCTTTTTCCTAATTTTGTGCATACAGCATAGGATTTTCAAAAGAGTTTAAGTGATTTAGGAGCACAAACGCCCATGATTTTCAGTGTGACTTGTTTTCTTTTACTTTTGCAAATACCGCCTTTGGTCAGTTTGCGGTAAGTTTGCATCCTCCAAAAACTTGAGTCTGATTTTCAAAGAGGCTGAGAGCCTGAGCTCCCATTGGTTTTTACTGGAGTAATAGGAACTAAGCCCTTTCGGAAATCAGGCCCTATTTATTTCACAGAATTAAATGTAAAACCTGCAAAACCACACAGCTATAAATGTCTGGATTGTGAAATGGCCCGGAACAAAAGGGGGAAATGTGCCTCACCCTCCCTCCTCCCTGGCATCTTTTAAAAAAAACAAACACAAAACGAAGACATTTTTGAACATTCTAATTTTATAGTATAAACTGTAGATTTATAGAATCATAGGACTGGAAGATACCTCGAGAGGTCATCTAGTCCAGTGCCCTGCACTCATGGCAGGACTAAGTATTCTCTAGACAATCCCGACAGGTGTTTGTCTAACCTGCTCTTACAAATCTCCAATGGTGGAGATTCCACAACCTCCCTAGGCAATTTATTCCAGTGCTTAACTACTCTCATAGTTAGGAAGTTTTTCCTAATGTCCAACCTAAACTGCCTTTGCTGCAATTTAAGCCCGTTGCTTCTTGTCCTATCCTTTGATGTTAAGGAGAACAACTTTCCTCCCTCCTCCTTGAAAACTGTTATGTCCCCTCTCAGTCTTCTCTTCTCCAGACTAAACAAACCCAATTTTTTTCAATCTTCCCTCATAGGTCATGTTTTCTAGACTTTTAATCCTTTTTATTGCTCTTCTCTGGACTTTCTCCAATTTGTCCACACCTTTCCTGAAATGTGTCACCCAGAACTGAACACAATACTCCAGATGAGTCCTTGTCAGCACGGAGTAGAGCGGAAGAATTACTTGTTGTGTCTTGCTTACAACACTCCTGCTAATACATCCCAGAATGATGATTTTTTTTTTTTGCACAAAAGTGAGACACAGTTGACGCATATTTAGCTTGTGATCTATTATGACCCTTAGATCCCTTTCTGCAGTACTCCTTCCAAGGCAGTAATTTTCCATTTTGTATGTGTGCAAATGATTGTTCCTTCGTAAGTGGAGTACTTTGCACTTGTCCTTATTGAATTTCATCCTATTTGCTTCAGACCATTTCTCCAGTTTTGTCCAGATCATTTTGAATTTTAACCCTAGCCTCCAAAGCACTTGCAACCCTTCCCAGCTTGGTATCATCCACAAATTTTGTAAGTGTACTCTCCATGCCATTATCTAAATCGCTGATGAAGTTATTGAACAGAACTGATCCCTGAGGGACCCCTCTGGCTATGCTCTTCCAGCTTGACTGTGAATTGCTGATAACTACTCTCTGGGAACGGTTTTCCAACCAGTTATGCACCCACCATACACTAGCACCATCTAGGTTATATTTCCCTAGTTTATGAGAAGGTCATGGAGAAAGCATCAAAAGTCTTAGTAAAGTCAAGATATAGCACATGTACCGCTTCCCCCCATCCACAAGTCTTGTTATTACTCTGTCAAAGAAAGCTACTAGGTTGGTTTGACACCATTTGTCTTTAACAAATTGGTGCTGTTACTCATCACCTTATTATCGTCTAGGTGTCTGCAAACTGATTGATTATTTGCTCCATTATCTTTCCAGGTCCTGAAGTTAAGTTGACTGGTCTATAATTCCCCAGATTGCCCTTGCTTCCATTTTTATAGATGTGAACTATACATGCCATTTTCCAGTCTCCTGAAATTTCTACCGTCTTCCATGAGGTAAGTGGGGATGTAGGATACCGGGAGGAAGCACGAGCAGGAGAACGTGAACGGGGAGGGCTCCTGCCTCATACTAAGAAAGCAGGACAAACAGTAAGTTATCTCAAGTGCCTATACACAAATACAAGAAGCCTGGGAAACAAGCAGGGAGAACTGGAAGTCCTGGCACAGTCAAGGAATTATGATGTGATTGGAACAACAGAGACTTGGTGGGATAACTCACATGACTGGAGTACTGTCATGGATGGATATAAACTGTTCAAGAAGGACAGGCAGGGCAGAAAAGGTGGGGGAGTTGCATTGTATGTAAGGGAGCAGTATGACTGTTCAGAGCTCTGGTATGAAACTGCAGAAAAACCTGAGAGCCTCTGGATTAAGTTTAGAAGCATGAGCAACAAGGGTGATGTTGTGGTGGGAGTTTGCTATAGACCACTGGACCAGGGGGATGAGGTAGACGAGGCTTTCTTCCGGCAACTCACAGAAGTTACTAGATCGCACGCCCTGGCTCTCATGGGAGACTCCAATCACCCTGATATCTGCTGGGAGAGCAATACAGTGGTGCACAGACAATCCAGGAAGTTTTTGGAAAGCACAGAGGACAATTTCCTGGTGCAAGTGCTGGAGGAACCAACTAGGGGCAGAGCTCTTCTTGACCGGCTGCTCACAAACCGGGAAGAATTATTAGGGGAAGCTAAAGTGGATGGGAACCTGGGAGGCAGTGACCATGAGATGGTTGAGTTCAGGATCCTGACACAGGGAAGAAAGGAGAGCAGCAGAATATGGACCCTGGACTTCAGAAAAGCAGACTTTGACAACCTCAGGGAACTGATGGGCAGGATCCCCTGGGAGAATAACATGAGGGGGAAAGGAGTCCAGGAGAGCTGGCTGTATTTTAAAGAATCCTTTGTGAGGTTACAGGGACAAACCATCCTGATGTGTAGAAAGAACAGTAAATATGGCAGGCGACCAGCTTGGCTTAACAGTGAAATCCTTGCTGATCTTAAACACAAAAAAGAAGCTTACAAGAAGTGGAAGATTGGAGAAATGACCAGGGAGGAGTATAAAAATATTGCTCGGGCATGCAGGAGTGAAATCAGGAAGGCCAAATCACACTTGGAGGTGCAGCTAGCAAGAGATGTTCAGAGTGACAAGAAGGGTTTCTTCAGGTATGTTAGCAACAAGAAGAAAGTCAAGGAAAGTGTGGGCCCCTTACTGAATGAGGGAGGCAACCTAGTGACAGAGGATGTGGAAAAAGTTAATGTACTCAATGCTTTTTTTGCCTCTGTCTTCACGAACAAGGTCAGCTCCCAGACTGCTGCACTGGGCAGCACAGCATGGGGAGGAGGTGAACAGCCCTTTGTGGAGAAACAAGTGGTTCGGGATTATTTAGAAAAGCTGGACGAGCAAAAGTCCATGGGGCCGGATGCGCTGCACCCGAGAGTGCTAAAGGAGCTGGTGGATGTGATTGCACAGCCATTGGCCATTATCTTTGAAAGCTCATGGTGATCGGGGGAGGTCCCAGATGACTGGAAAAAGGCTAATGTAGTGCCCATCTTTAAAAAAGGGAAGGAGGAGGATCCTGGGAACTACAGGCCAGTCAGCCTCACCTCAGTCCGTGGAAAAATCATGGAGCAGGTCCTCAAGGAATCAATTCTGAAGCACTTAGAGGAGAGAAAAGTGATCAGGAACAGTCAGCATGGATTCACCAAGGGCAAGTCATGCCTGACTAATCTAATTGCCTTCTATGATGAGATAACTGGCTCTGGGGATGAGGGGAAAGCCGTGCACGTGTTGTTGCTTGACTTTAGCAAAGCTTTTGACACCGTCTCCCACAGTATTCTTGCCAGCAAGTTAAAGAAGTATGGGCTGGATGAATGGACTATAAGGTGGCTAGAAAGTTGGCTAGATTGTCAGGCTCAATGGGTAGTGATCAATGGCTCCATGTCTACTTGCCAGCCAGTATCAAGTGGAGTGCCCCAAAGGTTGGTCCTCGGGCCGGTTTTGTTCAATATCTTCATTAATGATCTGGAGGATGGTGTGGATTGCACCCGCAGCAAGTTTGCAGATGACACTAAACTGGGAGGAGAGATAGATACGCTGGAGGGTAGGGATAGGATACAGAGGGACCTAGACAAATTAGAGAATTGGGCCAAAAGAAATCTGATGAGGTTCAACAAGGATAAGTGCAGAGTTCTGCACTTAGGACGGAAGAATCCCATGCACCGCTACAGACTAGGGACCGAATGGCTAGGCAGCAGTTCTGTAGAGAAGGACCTTGGGGTTACAGTGGACGAGAAGCTGGATATGAGTCAACAGTGTGCCCTTGTTGCCAAGAAGGCCAATGGCATTTTGGGATGTATAAGTAGGGGCATTGCCAGCAGGTCGAGGGACGAGATTGTTCCCCTCTAGTCGACATTGGTGGGGCCTCATCTGGACTACTGTGTCCAGTTTTGGGCCCCACACTACAAGAAGGATGTGGAAAAATTGTAACGAGTCCAGCGGAGGGCAACAAAAATGATTAGGGGACTGGAACACATGACTTATGAGGAGAGGCTGAGGGAACTGGGATTGTTTAGTCTGCAGAAGAGAAGAATGAGGGGGGATTTGATAGCTGCTTTCAACAACCTGAAAGGGGGTTCCAAAGAGGATGGATCTAGACTGTTCTCAGTGGCAGCATATGACAGAACAAGGAGTACTGGTCTCAAGTTGCAGTGGGGAAGGTTTAGGTTGGATATTAGAAAAAACTTTTTCACTAGGAGGGTGGTGAAGCACTGGAATGCGTTACCTAGGGAGGTGGTGGAATCTCCTTCCTTAGAAGTTTTTAAGGTCAGGCTTGACAAAGCCCTGGCTGGGATGATTTAGTTGGGGATTGGTCCTGCTTTGAGCAGGGGGTTGGATTAGATGACCTCCTGAGGTCCCTTCCAACCCTGATATTCTATGACTTTTCGAAGATAATCACTAATGGCGCCGATATCTTCTCAGTCAGCTCCTTGAGTATTCTAGGATGTATTTCATCAGGCCCTGGTGACTTGAAGACATCTAACTTGTTTAAAGAAAAGGAGTACTTGTGGCACCTTAGAGACTAACCAATTTATTTGAGCATAAGCTTTCGTGAGCTACAGCTCACTTCATCGGATGCAAAAAGCTTATGCTCAAATAAATTGGTTAGTCTCTAAGGTGCCACAAGTACTCCTTTTCTTTTTGCGAATACAGACTAACATGGCTGTTACTCTGTAACTTGTTTAAGTAATTTTTAACTTGTTCTTTCCCTGTTTTAGTCTCTGATCCTACCTCGTTTTTACTGGTATTCACTATGTTAGACGTTCAATCACTACTAACCTTTTTGGTGAAAACAAACAAAAGTCATTTAGCACTTCTGACATTACTATATTTTCTATTATTTTTTCCTCCCTCATTGAGTAGCAGGGCTACTCTGTCCTTGGTGTTCCTCTTGCTTCTAATATATTTGTAGAATGTTTTCTTGTTACCCTTTGTGCGTCTAGCTAGTTTAATCTCGTTTTGTGCCTTGACCTTTCTAATTTTGTCCCTACATACTTGTATTATTGGTTTATATTTATCCTTTGTAATCTGACCTAGTTTCCACTTTTTGTAGGACTCTTTTTTGAGTTTCAGATCATTGAAGAGCTCCTGGTTAAGCCAGGCTGGTCTCTTGCTATACTTCCTATCTTTCCTATGCAGAGAGACAGTTTGCTCTTGTGCCCTTAATACTGTCTCTTTCAAAAACTGCCAACTCTCGAACTGTTTTTCCCTTAGACTTACTTCCCATGTGATGTTACCTACTATCTCCCTGAGTTTTCTAAAGTCTGCCTTCTTGAAATCCATCATCTTTATTGTGCTGTTTTCCCTCCTACCATTCTTTAGAATCATGAACTCTACAATTTCATGATCACTTTCACCTAAACTGACTTCCACTTTCAAATTCTCAACCAGTTCCTCCTTATTTATCAAAATCAAATCTACAACAGCCTCTCCCGTGTACCTTTCTCTACCTTCTGAAATAAAAAATGGTCTCCAATACATTCCAAGAATATGTGATAATCTGGGCCCTGCTGTGTTATTTCCCCAACAGATATCTGGCTAGTTGAAGTCCCCCATCACCAGAACACTGCAAATCCGCAGATATGCACTTTATATCTTCATCTGCGGATGAAGATATCTGCCAGCCATTTTTGTGGATAGCGGATGGATGCAGATCCAAATTTTATATCTAAAGCCCTACAAATCTGCAGATATCTGCTTTATATCCGCAGGTATCTGGTGATCATTTTTGCAGACTGCGGATCAGATGTGGATTCAAATTTTGTATCCATGCAGGGCTCTACCCATCACCACCAAGTCCTGTGGTTTGGATGATTTTGTTACTTGTTTATAAAAAGCCTCATCCACCTCTTCTTCCTGGTTAGGTGGTCTGCAGTAAACCCCTATCATGACAGCACCCTTGTTTTTTATCCCTTTTATCCTTACCCAGAGATTTTCAACAAGTCTGTCTCCCATTCCCATCTCAACCTCAGTCCAAGGTATATATTTTTAATATATAATGCAACACCTCCCTTTTTTCTCTGTCCTTCCTGAGCAAGCTGTACCCTTCTATACCAATATTTCAGTCATGCGTATTATCCCACCAAGTCTCTGTGATGCCAACTATGCCATAGCTGTGTTTATTAACTAGCATTTCAAGTTCTTCAGGCTTATTCCCCATACTTCTCACATTAGTATACAGACATCTAAGATGCTGATTGGAGTTTCCCCCTTATGTTCTCTCCTCTCTCCCTTATCCCTGGTATAACAGCCCATGTTACTCCCAGATTCCGACTCTTCTCCCAGTCTCCATGTTTGTTTAAAAGGTCTTTTAAAAGGCACTCTTAAAATTGGCTTTTGGAAAGGTCCTAATGGCTGATACTCGGATGCTTCTGCAGATTACTTAGAGCCTTGATTAAAAATACTAGTACAGGTTATTATCTGCATATCCATGTCAAAGCTGATTCTCAAGTGCTAACCACATGTCAGAAGAGTGGCAGTAGACAACCTTCTTTCATGTCATGTGGGAGTGCCCCAAAGACAGATCTGTTCGGAGATAAAGGAGTTCACAATCCCTGAATGAAGCATTCCTTACCCAAATAAGCAATCTACCTGCCGGCTGTAATCACCATGAGGTAAAGTTCTTTTCATCACCATGAGGAGGCCAAATCTGTTTCATTTGAACAAGGAATACTTTTTCTTCAGCGTGCAAGCATGTTATGAACAGACTGTCTTGAGACACTCCTGGGCTGCAGGGCAACATGTCTACCACCACTTTTTAATATGGCAAATTGTTCTACGCTGCGTGCAGTCTCCTCTTAAGGAGACTAGTCTATTTGGCACCTATTTGGCCCCCATTACATTAGCAGCCAAGTGCTGCATAATCTTTAAGGTATTTATCCTCAACATCCCTGAGGTAGGCCAGTGCTATTATACCCATTTTCCAAATGGGGACATGGAGATCCAGAGAGACAAAGTGATTTGCCCAAGGTCCACAGGCAGCCTGTAGTAGGACAGGGAACTGAACCTGGATCTCCCAGGTCCCAAGCTAGCACCCAAACCGCTGGACCATTCTCTCTCTGAGTCACTGGCCTTAATGTTAGTACTGTAGAGGGAGCAAGACACAGAGGGTATGTCTACACTGCAATTAAAAACCCACAGCTAGCCCAAGCCAGCTGACTCAGGTTGTGGCCTCAGGGCTGCCTAATTGCAGTGCAGACTTTCATGCTCAGCCAAAGCCTGAGCTCCAGGACCCTTGGACCTCAAAGGGTCCTAGAGGTCGGGCTCCAGCCCAAGCCCAGAAGTCTATGCTGCAGCTAAACAGCCCCGCAGCCCGAGTAAGCTGGCACAGGCCAGCTACAGGTGTCTAACTGCAATGCAGACATACCCCCCAGGATACTTCTATCCTGCAGTCAGCTGACTCGGGCTCACAAGGCTCAGGCTGTAGGGCTAAAAATTGCAGTTTAGATGTTCAGGTTTGGGCTCCAGCTCAGGCCCTGAGACCCAGTGAGGAGTCCAGCCCGAATGTCTATACTGTGATTTTTATCCCCATAGCCCGAATCCATTGACCCAGGCTCAGACACAATGACACAGGTTTTTACTGTGATATAGACATACCCTCAGGGCCTGAGTCTCATTTACACAACGGCCACTTTTCACTGTTCTGCTGAAAGTGAACTAAGCAGAAAGATAATCAACAAAAATTAAAATAATAGGACATTGTTGGCAGTATTGTTGTAGCTGTTTGGTCCCACATATAAGGGAATATCTTTTATTGGACCAACTTCTGTTGGTGAGAGAGAAGCTAGAGATCCGTGTAGCTTATCTCTTTCGCCAACAGAAATTGGTATAATAAAGGATAGCACCTCACCCACCTTGTCTCTCTAGAAATCATAAATGAGAGAGGGGAAGAGCATCGATTTCCTCCTGCACAGAAGCCAGCATAAGAATAATTCCCTTCAGTCTGTTTTCCAGACTTTTGTCCAGTCTGGTTTTAAATACATCAAACAGAGTTGAGGTTTTCAACACTTCCTTTGACAGCTTACCAGATCATACTAGACATGAAAATCAACATTAATCTCAAACCACCACCTTGCCACCCACTGCCTCCCATTTGCTCAGTATATCTACACGTACATTTTTATTCAGAAGCATTAACACAACTATAAATTCTAATGTAGACACGACACCAAAACATTTGTTCCAGGGCAGACGTTAGACTACTGGTTATATTTAATGCTGAAGCCTAGATTATACAGTCCTGTTAGTTAACAGTTCTCAAAATAAACACCTCTGTGTTGACATCACTCCTGTTTACAACAACTTATTCTAGCTCTCTCCCCAACCCTAGTGTCATTAATGAGAATAGATAAGCCACTGAAGAAGCTTCATTCAGCTCTCTTCTTGCTCCTATATTTCTCAGATTGTACAATACTGTATTTGATTCTTATGGCAAGTTGTAAAAATAGGGGGCAGTCTCCTTGTCAAAGTCAACCTTTCAGATGATGAACATGCGATTAGTTGATATGAACCTGTAGCACTTGTTTAAGCCAGACATCCACTCATTCTTTTCTTCTTTGTGTCTAGCCATGGAGGCGAAAAGTGTTATAACCAGTTTATTCAATCCCCTGGCTTCAGTTTAAATTTCACCATAACTTGCGTCTATGTTAAAGCTGAGCTGAACCAAGAATTTGATAAACAGGCTTTATGATTTTGTGTGTGTGAGAAAGAAACCTTTGGGTCTAGGTGACCTTTTCCTATTTATGAGGATGTTTCATTATTCGTAATTATTCACTGAACAACTTGGATCAACAGTTTTCAGCCTATGGCTTGCGTGAAAAATTCAGCTACTTGCTATTTGGTAGTTAACGTGTGTTAAACTAGTAATTTTACAAAAATAAAATGCCTCTAAAGGAATACTGGGGTATTTGCATCAAGCAACTGACAAGAGTTAAGCATCACAGATTCATAAACATTAAGGCCGAAAGGGACCACAATATGGTCATCTAGCGCAACCGCCTATGTAACTCAGGCCATATAATTTCATCCAGTAATTCCTGCAGTGTAGGGAATCACTCCATCCAGCTATGTAATTGAGCACTATTGCAAACCAAACATAACTGTGGAAGAGGTTAAAGGAATGAGAGGTGTATCTGAATATCTCCATGTGTACCTATGGTACTGTCTATACCAGAGAACCCCCTTGATTGTAGCTACTGACTAGTATTTTATCTAACTTAATAAAAAAAAAAGACTACCTCTCCCAAGAGGCAGGATAACCACATGGGCTTTAACATGGCATCTTCTGGACACTGCTTGAACCATATACAGACTCATCTTATGGATGCTCAGATACTATGGAGCATGGCATGAATGCCTATAAGATGTTCATTTTGTGAAAGGAATCATCCATGCAAATTCCTTCTCAAGTACATTCCACACAGCTCTTATCCTAAGCCAAACAAGCCCAAATACATTTAAGATCCACACACCTACTGTAAATCATTTGCTCGTCAGAACATGAATTTCCATCTCTTCCCCCAACTACCAACCAGTGAGCTAACACTACCGACGAAACTCACTGTTTCCATTGGTGTTACCAAAAGACAGCACCCATTTTACAGCATGCAGCTTTCTTGCACTGGCGAAGAATGGACACACTGGATCAAATGTTCATTTAAGATACATTCTTGCAGTCAACTGGACTGCATGCATGCAAGAGGGCAAAATACAGCCCACAATGCGGCACTGTGCCTTAAGGCATGTATGCAAGACTTCATGGAGCAATCTCACTTCCATGTACCTCTGGACAGGAATGATGTTAAATTGGTGGGAATTTAGAGGCGGATCACCACTCTGAAGGCAATGGAAGTCTTTCCGTGGACAACAGAGTAAGTTGTGTTGGGCCTTTAGAGAAAGGCAAAAAAAGATGAATGAGGCTGGACTTAAATAATATGTCTAGAGTGATAAAGCAACGCATAAGAGACAAAAATTAATAACTAACTACACGTTTGGATTTGGAGGGTGTGAACTGCAAGTGGGTATGGGAGAGGGAGGGGAGCCTTCATGTAGGGTGTTCAATGGGGGGGATAACTAGGAGTTGTAAGATGAAATTGAGCAAGGAAACATTTAGACTGAACAACAGGAAAAAATTACCTAATGGTGAAATCTCTTAGGCTCTGGAACATTCAGCCAAGGAAAACTAGAGCATAAAAGGAGATTCTGTAAGATATTTCTTTATTGACAGAAGGACAATGACCTAAGAGGTCTCTCCTGTGCATAACTAACATTGTTTCTATGATCGCAGTCTAATGTCTGCAACATAACATCATGACATATTGTGCTGCCCGTCTCAATCATTTCCTTCTAGTTATGGCCATGTGAGCTGCACATGACAAAGGGGATCAGAAGAAAGGATGCCAAAGAAGGTAGGTAATGATACAAACCATGAATGAAAGGAAGGATGGCTAACTGGAAACCTAGAGAACAAATCTGGATTTAATATTCCTGCCCACACCACATACCTACACCCATACACATACCACCACCCATGCATGGAACATCCTGCCTACATCCAGAATATCCTACTCACAAGTAGACAACCCCCCTCCCCCCGTTAATTTCCTCTTGGACTCTTCATGGAGTAAAGTACTACTCAAGATGAATAGGGGTGTCAGTTTCTAGCCCTCTGTCTTGCACAGTGCCAAACAGTATCAGTGAATCCTAATATCATGAAAAAAGTTCTAAACTACTATATTTGGTATAGTTTTTTGACTGGCAATTCATATTTCTAATCTCACTACAGTATTTCACATTTGCTTTTTTTTTTAGTGGATTATTTGCAGAGAACTTAATATAAAATTGGTGGTCAGCAGAACACTGCTGGAGTGATGGCCAACACACACAAGGTAATTCTCGCTGTCTCTACAATAGTTCCAGTACAGCTCCACCAGACGGTTGGAACAGCAGGAGAACTAATGTAGAACAGGAAGTGCAGCTAGAACAGGCAGCGTGGATAGAGCACTACCATGAAAATCAGGAAACCTGGGTTCTCCTCCCAGCTCTACCAGCGAACCCTCTGTCTGTTTTCCCTCCTGCCCCTTGTCTTGTCTAATTCAACAAGAAACTCCTCAGGGCAGGGACCGGCTTGTGCAAAGCCTGGGACAAATCAACTCTTTCAGTGCTACCATAATAGAAATAATGAGTAGTGTAGTGGTGTTTTACTGTTATGATACCTAATTCTGCACAGATCGTGGCAGTGAAAGTGCACTGTCTACATAAACATTCCGTTTTTGCTACCAGTGGAAGAATGGAAACACAGGAAGCTTTCTGAAAAGTGTAAATATAGACAAGACACAAATTACTACAGTGATGAGTGTCACAAAAATACCTATAAATAAATGCCAGGCCTGAGTACGTTTATATTTGCTTTTCAAATCTTTGCCCAGTACATTCATGTTTTCAGCAAAACAAGAATCCTTCTGTATCTAATTAATCAGCAGTTGCAACACTTCTGTACCGACCATGGCATCTGGGGACAGACTAGCTGACCACAGCACTTCAATATGATGGAAATAGACTAATAAAATATATTCTACTTAGTGGCTCAAAATGACAAGTAAGAACCTGAATTGCAAACTCAACCACTTAGTTTCAAGAGAACAAAAATTACTGTACCGAGCTCTTCAAATAAAAGTTTTTACAATTTAAAGAGCTTCTTATTATCCTTAAGGAAGACAATAGTATTTTTTCCATTGTGTATGTTCCAGGTTATTCTTAAAATGCAAGACAATTTTTTCTCCATTTAAAGGGACATTCCTAAGAACAAGTTAGTACTTGAGCAGTGTCCCAATACCACCTTTGATTATTAGTAAATTTTAAATAAAGCAAGGACTATAATTTGCCTTCTAAATCCCAAGGCCTGCTTCAAGAAGAGGGGAAATTGGGTGATGCCAAAACAAGTGACTCTTTCCCTTACCTTAATCATCGTAAGCACATCATCCATCCGTTAAGTCCTTAGGATCCCATACAGGTTCTTCTAAGTGTGTCCCCTGCAAGCAAACAAACAAAAACAAAAAATGAAGACTTTGAATTCAACAAACTATACAATTACAAACATTTTTAGGAAAGATATGAAAGAGCAAAACACTTTCAACTGCCTTCAGCAAATCACTTCCACTTCACTTTATCTCTATCTAGAACATACCCGATGTTATTGTACAACTATAAAGAGACCCTGAGAGAGAAAAAAAACAATATATGGACACATCTTTAAATTCCACTGAAATATGATGGACATAACCTCACCGTGTTTCCAGTCTCTTATATGGTAGTAAGCATGCACAGGGGATAATTTGGCCTTAAAATGAGCAAATCAGTATGAAAGCAGTCTGTAGGAGATATGGTCCACACTAGGGATCGGGTGGGGGTGATTACTTTTTGAGTTCAAATCAGTCTCAGAAGAGTCACCCCTTTCTTGCTGTTGATGAAAACCAAGACTGAGGCTAAATCACCAAGCAGGACACTATGACGTATGCAATTTTTCACGGAGCATCAGTTTCGGGAACATCCTTCAGGAAACTGTACCAGAGACACACACGCACCCCAACCCCAACCCTCCTACTCCATCTCATCTAGTCCTGAAACACGTGTCCCAGCTGAGTCTTCATTACTATGTGACCTACCAAGTCTGCGCATGAGTCCCATCTTATGTACGGCCTGGGCAAAAGCAGAATGTCTTCAGTAGCCTACAATGACATTCATGGGACAGAGGGGTGTCTCTATGTCAGATCAGAACTGGCTTTGGGTGTGCAGGACACCCTTATTTGACTAGTAGGAGAGGTTGTTTCTTGGCTGGTCTCTTGGATTTGTAGCACAATGCCAAATTTAATCTGAGGCTAGTGCTGCTGTTTGAGCAGAATGACCCGGGGGGGGGGGGGGAGAGTTGGAAGAAAGGAGGGAGGGAAGGAAATGACAGAGAGACAGTGAAGGGAATAACTTGACTGTGACCTTCATCTGAAAGAGAGCTGGGCTCAAGACCCAGCACATTAGGGTGACCATATTTCTTAAAGTAAATATGGGATGGCCCAGGGCTCACCTGAGCTGCTCCCTTCCCTTGCCTTCCCTTCCCCGCTCCCACCCCCACAAGCTCAGGGCTCGCCAGAGCCACCCTCCTCACACCACCCAGGGCTAGGGCTGGCCTGCAGCTGGGGCCGACCTGCTGAGCTCAGTGCTGCCTGCAGTGGGGCTGGGGTTGACCCCTCCCCAAGGTCCACACCACCAGAGCCCTGTGCCACCCACAGCTGGGGCTGACCTGCTGAGCTCCACGCCACCTGGGGGGAGGGATGGGGAGGGGTGGGGGCGTCAGCTCTGAAGGAAGCGCTGCCTGCCAGCAGCAAACTTCTCCACTCTCCTGCTGACAGGCAATGCTGCCTTCAGCTGACCCCCGGACAGCAGCCGCCACTCTCTGCTCTGCCCTGCGGCCAGGACAAATGCTCAGTTTTGGCAAAAAAGGTAGAAATGGCCAGAACAGAGCTAAAAAGGGGGACTGTCCTGGCCAAAACACTACATATGGTCATCCTAAGCACACTAGTCATTCTGTGAAGGAAGTAGAGGACTGGCACGAGGAAGAGGCAGTCACCTCTCCATAGTCAGGCTTGAGACCAGCTTTCCACTCTAAGGCCTCACTTGACCTCCCTCTAATTGACATTTCATTGACAAAGTCATTTCAGCTTCACATTTTGCATGGAAAAAGTCTATACACAAGAGACAGGGTTTCAGTTTTATTATTTTTTGGGGCGTGGAGGAGTTGAGTGTGGGAGAGAGGCAGGTACAAGAGACAGCAAACCTGAGGTGATTCTGAAAAGCCATTTCCAAGATACAGAACTCCATTTAAAAAAAAAAAAAAAAAAGGTTCTTGACATATTTTGAAAATTCTTCCAACGCTTCTTTGCCAAGTCTGGCCTTACACTATTCTCATAACTTCTAAGAAGTGGAATACTCGAGAGATCTAAGGGGAGATTTTCAAAAAGGCATGAACTGCCTTTGAAAAACCTGCCCTTTACAACTGTGGCCAGTTCTGACAAAGTGAAAGCTATACTGGGGACATTGATCTCTGGTCCAGTATGGACCTCTTGATAGCCCATGAGGCTCTCATGGATTTTTAAATGGCTCCAAATGACTCAAGCACCTAAATTACCATTTTCTAAAAAAGCATGTAGAACTAACTTTTTTCCTTACAAAGAGAGCCACAAAAAATGTAAAGCAGTCACTAGCAAAAGAATTCCCATACTTTACAATGTTTGAAATTTCACCTTTTCTCTGCATTCCCTTTAATTTTGATTGCTAGTTTTGTTTTATAACACTGTTTTTGTAAATAGGTGTTTTTACCTGTAAGTAATTGATATGTACTCTCAACTTCGGTATTTTTTGTCTGGAAATATACTCTAAACTCAGCAGGAAAGATAGATAACTCATAAGATGTTAACAAGAAACACTGTCCACCAAAACTAAAACATTGTATTTCCACACAGAGGCCCCAACCCAAACCCACATTAACAGTGAAATCAGTATCACAGGCAGAATGCAGGAACTCGGACATCAAGGCCCAGTTGTATTTCATTGCCATCTGGCTTAGAATAGGATAATTTTTTATTTTCTAAATTTTCAGCGCTCTATTCTTGAAATGCCTTTAGTTTGCTATTAAAATGTATTGTAAATAGGGGTGCCGACTAATCGCAGTTAACTCGTGATTAATTAAAAAAATTAATCGCCATTAATCACAGTTTTAATTGCATTGTTAAACAATAGAATACCAACTGAAATGTATTAAATATTTTGGATGTTTTTCTACATTTTCAAATATATTGATTTCAATTACAACACAGAATATCAAGTGTACACTTCTCACTTTATATTATTTTTTATTACAAATATTTGCACTGTAAAAACGATAAACAAAAGAAACAGCATTTTTTAGTTCACCTCACACAAGTACTATAATGCAATCTCCATGCATAAAGGGACATAAACGGACATATCAATCTTTAGCACATCTGGCATGTAAATATCTTGCAATGCCAGCTACAACAGTGCCATAAGAACTGACTGTTCTCACTTTCAGGTGACATTGTGAACAAGAAGTGGGCGGCATTATCTCCTGCAAATATAAACAAACTTGATTGGCTGAACAAGAAATAGGACTGAGTGGACTTGCAGACTTTAAAATTTTCATTGTTGTATTTTTAAATGCAGGGTTTTTTTGTATATAATTCTACATTTGTAAGTTCAACTTTCATGATAAAGAGATTGCACTACAGTACTTGTATTAGGCGAACTGAAAAAAAAAAGACAGTTACCTTTTCCGTAACTGGTGTTCTTCGAGATGTGTTGCTTATATCTATTCCACAACAGATGTGAATGCTCGCCACATGCATCAGTGCCGGAAGTATTTCCCCTAGCAGTACCCGTAGAGGGGGAGCGCCCCCCGTGACCCCTGCAGTGGCGCCTGCCTGGCGTGGTATAAGGGGATCTGTGTGCTCTCCCCGACTCGTCAGTTCCTTCTTGCAGGACAACTCCGACAGAGGGGAAGGAGGGCGGGATGTGGAATAGATATGAGCAACACATCTGTAAGAACACCAGTTACGAAAAAGGTAACTGTCTTTTCTTCTTCGAGTGATTGCTCATGTGTATTCAACAACAGGTGATTCCAGGCTACATCTGTTGGAGTTGGGTAGGAGTTCACAAGTTCCCAGGACGGAGGACAGCCCTGCCGAACCCGGCGTCATCCCTGGTTTGGGGGATGATCGCATAGTGCGAGACAAAACGTGTGAACCGCAGAACACATGGCAGCCCCACGAATCTCCTGGATGGGGAGGTGGGCCACGAAGGCAGCCAACGAGGCCTGCACCTGAGTCGAGTGTGCCCTCACAATGGGCTGCAGGGGGACACCCGCCAGCTCATAACAGGAACAGATGCACAAAGTGATCCGACTGGAAAGCCGCTGAGTGGGAATCGGCTGGCTCCTCATGCGCTCAGCCGAGGCGATGAACAGTTACGAGGACTTTCTGAACAGCTTGGTCCACTCGAGATAGAAAGCCAGAGCCTGCTGCACATCAAGTGTGTGGAGACGGCGCCCCTCATTGGACGCATGAGGCTTGGGGCAGAGACGGTGGCTCAGAGGTCAGGGCCCCGAGCTCTGAGACTCGCCTGGCCGACGTGATTGCAACCAGGAAGGCCACCTTCCATGAGAGGTGACACCAGGAGCACGTGGCCAGTGGTTCCAACGGGGGCCCCGTTAAAGCACCAACACCATGTTTACGTCCCACTGCGGGACCGGGGGTCTAGAATATGGAAAGAGATGGTGTAAACCCTTAAGGAACCGGCTACTCATAGCATGGGAAAATACCGTGTGCCCTTGCACCGGCCGATAGAAGGTGCACCTTGACTTACGAGGGGACAGGCCCTGGCCCTCAGGTGAAGGAAGTAATCAAGGATAAACTGGATTGGGGCGGCCACAGAGGAGACACCCTGGTCCGCCGCCCACCTATAAAACCGGGATGACTTCGTCAAATAAGCGCGGCAAGTGGAGGGACGTCTACTTTCGAGGAGGACACGCTGAACCTATTCTGAGCACGTCCTTTCTTCTCCACCTTACCACTGAGCAGCCACGCCGTGAGGTGAAGAGCCGCTAGGTTGGGATGGAGGAGTCGGCGCTGGTCCTGAGAGAGCAGGTCCGAGCAGAGTGGCAGCGGCCACAGCGGAGCTACCGCCAGGCCCGTGAGGGTCCCGTACCAATGCTGCCTGGGCAATAAGGAGGACCTGGGCCTTGTCCATCTTTATCTTCTCCAGGACCCTGCTGATTAGAGGGAATGGGGGGAAAGCGTAGAGAAGTCGGCCCGACCAGGACAGGAGACAACACCCCTCCCCCGACCGCCCCTGGAGCAGAACCAGGGGCATCGCCGGTTCTGCCAAGTCGCGAATAAGTCCACCTGGGGAGTTCCCCACCTTCGGAAGAGCCGGTGGGCCACTTCCGGGTGGAGGGACCACTTGTGTTGCGAGGAAAAGTCCCTGCTCAAGTGATCTGCCCTCTCATTCCCGGCGCCCGGTAGGTGGAAGGCCTTCAGGCGGATGCCATGGGCTATACAGAAGTCCCACAGCCAGAGGGCTTCGTGGCAGAGGGCAGAGGATCGGGCCCTGCCTTACCTGTTGATATAGAACATTGAGGCCATGTTGCCCGGAAGGACCCTGACTACCTTGTGCTCCAGGTGCGAGCAGAAGGCCATGCACACCAGCTGCACAGCCCTGAGCTCCTTGACGTTTATACGTAGGGTCAGGTTTTAAGCCGACTACAGGCCTTGGGTATGAAAGTTCCCCACATGGGCCCCCCAACCGAGGTCCGACACATTGGACACCGGCTCCAACAACGGGGCCCTGTCCCTGAATGGGACACCTTGGAGCATGTTGTTTGGGGCAGACCATCTCCGTAGGGAGGCGATCACAGAGTCCTGCATGGTGAGGACCTTGTCCATCCTGTCTGTGGCCTGGGAGAACTTCAAGGCCAACCAGAGCTGGAAGGGCCTCATCCTGAGTCTGGCGTGACGGACCACATATGTGCATGCCGACATGTGATCCAAGAGTTGTAGGCAAACCCTGGCTGTTGTCACCGGGAACCTTGTGACCGAGCCGATGAGATCTGTCAGGGTCTCAAATCTGTCTGGCAGGAGAGAGGCCCTGGCCGACACTGCGTCCAAGAGTGCCCCGATAAACTCTATGCATTGGACCGGGACTAACGTGGACTTGATGTTGTTTACCAACAGACCCAAGGCGGTACACATGGACAGGAGGAGCGGACCCACGACAGCAAGAGACCGGCAATTGACACCCGGGGCTGCGATGTCTTGGCGGAGACTTGGAGCGGGAGTCTCAGCGGAAATGGCATTGACGACTGTTCCGTGACCAACTGGACGAGGACTGTTGGCGATGCCTGCCACAGTCCCGTCGATATTCGCTCCTGGAGGACGAGCAGTGCTGAGAGTCCCGGCCGGACGGAACCCAGACAGTCTGGTCGGCATCAAGGGTGATCCACATGGACTCTGCCCAGTGAACAGCGTCGGGAACGTACCCTCGAAAGAGACCAGTACCAGGCTGGAGGCGACTGCGGAGATCCCAGGGGCGGCTTACCTCTGGAGCGTGGGGCCAACATCGGTGATGCTCCGGGCACCGGCACAGACATAACATCCCAGGCCGCCTGGAGGGCTCCGGGTGTGGACGGCATCCGGATATCTGGAGAGGCCTGTTCCAAAGGGGCTGGGCTACTCCGCTCAACATGAGACGGAGGCCTGGGGCCCGGCGGGGATCGAGGACTGCCCGACATGGGCCTAGCCTCTGTCCCAGACTTCCCTCGGTGCCGCTGTGAAGAGGGAGTCTTTCTGGCCCTGTGAATGGGGAGCGGTGTCAATTGGTCGATGGCACCAAAGGGTCGCCACGTACCGATGCCGCGGTGCCAGATACCGGTTGGGAGCGGCGTGCCGGAGTGGGGGTCAGCGCCGACTCCATCAGGATGGCCCAGAGCCTAATGTCCCTTTCTCTTTTGGTCCAAAGCTTAAACAACTTGCAAATCTTGCACCTTTCGCTGATATGGGTTTCTCCCAAACAGCGCAAACAGTCTGCGTGCGGGTGACTTCTTAGCATAGAACGCCTACAAGAGCCGCACGACTTAAACCCCAGGGTGCGGGGCATGCCCTGTCCCGGGATCACTGACTAACTAAACTAACTAACTAAACAGCTAACTAACTACCTACAGGTACTAACGAACAGTTCTGGGGACGAGCTACAGCAAAGCTGGAGCAGAGCAGTTCCGACGCACCTTCACTGGTGGCAAGAAGGAACTGAGGGTGGGTGGAGCACGCAGCTCCCCTTATACCGCACCAGGCAGGCGCCACTCTAGGGGTTGCAGGGGGTGCTCCCCCCCCATGGGTACTGCTAGGGGAAAAATTTCCGGCACCGGTGCACGTGGTGAGCATGCACACCAATTGTGGAATACACATAAGCAATCACTCGAAGAAGAAGATTATTTCTTTTGTTTTTTTACAATGAAAATATTTGTAATAAAAAATCAATATAAAGTGAGCACTGTACATTTCGTATTCTGTGTTATAACTGAAATCAACATACTTGATAATGTAGACAAGATCCAAAAATATTTAAATACATGATATTCTATTATTAACATTGCGATTTATCGTGTGATGAATCACAATTAATGTTTTTAATCGCTTGACAGCCCTAATTGTAAATATTACTCAAATAATAAATAATTGATTTAGCAAAGGTCTACACATTGGAGGCACTTGGATTTTAGTGGATTCTGTTTTTGTTTCCCCTTTCTTGCAAGAGCAAGAAGTTCTGGAAGAGCTGTGTAGGGGCCTTAAATTCATTCTTCATATGGAGTGTGTCAGCATTTCTTAGATAGTTCTTAAACTAGGCTCTGAGAGAGAGGTACTGTTTGAAGTCCTTATGGGTGTTCAGCACTTAACACAATGGAGCCCTGACCCTGTCTCTCAACACTACCTGAATATACACAAAGTCACACACACACACAAAGTCTGAACAAGTCAAAATAGAATAAAGGCATCCCCACTTCTGGCCTGGGCTTTAGCCACAAGAACATCCTTACTTTCCTTTTAATAAACTTCAACCATTGCTTAACCTTAGATTCAGCTCTATTTGGCCATACAGGGCTCTAGACACTGTATAGCACTGATAGAGTGAATAGTGTTCCTTGGGTTAGAGCCATATAGGACCACCTCAGAGTTAATCTCTGTTTACACACAGCTAAGTTTCTATTAAAGGCCTATGTAGGCAGGATCACATGTTCCGCTCCGTGCCCCACTGGGTTCTTCTGATTGATGCAAGATTGCTTGAAACAGATAGGAACAGTGTTTAACTCTAGGATCCATCACCAAAGCATTACCACCTCGTCCAATTACATCTAGGTATTTGAGGAAACTGTTCCATATACTGGTTTTTATTTTCATGTCTGTCCTAAAACCCAGAGGGCCACAGAAGCCAAAAAGCAAAATACATCTGTCACCTAAAGTTTTGATGACCACATCTCACCGGTAGGGGTCTACCAATTTCACAGCCATGAAAAATGTGTCACGGACTGTGAAATCAGCCCTTCCCCATTAATTCTGATCTCCCCTGCTGCTGGGAGCCCAGGCTCCTAACTGTTAGTCCGGACAGCTGGGGAGGGACAGGAGTTGTCCTTCCCCTGCATGGCTGCTCTTGGTGGGGAGATCAGACCCACCTCCAGAGGCAGTGCAGAAATGAGGGTGATACACCCTTACTTTTACGCTGCAGCAGCCTGGAAGCTGGGCTCTGTGCTTCCGTCCCCCTTCCCCCATGGCTTTTGCTCCCCCAGCTCCTCTGGGCTGGGGGCTTCTGCTCCCAGTGGCTGCAGCTGGGGCAACCCGGGCTCTGGGTTTCTGCGCCCCCCACCTCAGGACTCCGGCCACGGCTCTTCGCACAGAGCTTAGGGGCTTCCTCCCCCGGCGGCTCCTGGGACTGGGGGCTTTTGCTCCCGCCAGCTGCAGCCAGGGCAGCCCAGACTCAAGGCCTATCCCCCGCTCCAGCCAGGGCTTGCAGGCAGCCCAGGCTTTGGGCTTCTGTTCTCCGCTGCTCCGGCCGGGTTAACCTGGGAGCCGGACTACTGCCCCCCACTCCTCCCTTCTTCATGGCTCCTGCTGAGGCTCCGGGCTTCCTCCCTCAGCAGCTCCGGCCCGGGTTTGGGGCTTCTGCTCCTGCCAGCTGCAGCCAGGGCAGCCCGGGCTTCCGCACTGCCACCCCCCAGGCCGAGGCAACCCAGGCTCCGGGCTTCCATCCCCCAGGGCTTCTACTGGGACTGGGGCACCCAGCCTTAATCTTTAACTGACCTGGCTAGCAGCATGGGGCAGATCCTGCCCACCTCTAGGAACCTCCACTAACTACAGGAAGCTCAGAGCTGCAGCCTAGGCAGCACAGAAGTGAGGGTCGCAATCTTGGGTACCCCCCCACAACAACCCATTTTGGGTCAGGACCCCCATGGTTACAACACTGAAATTTCAAATGTAAACTTCTGAAATCGTGAAATTGACCAATTTAGAAAGTCTCTGGCCATTAAATTGACCAGAATGGACCATGAATTTGGTAGGGCCCTTCTCATTGGTATTGCTACACATGCAGAAGTCAAACAAAAAAACCCTAGATCCAAACCCCTCTGAACACTAGATTAGATTTAATTCTGCAGTTCAGATCTCTAACAGAAGCTAGTTGAAATTTGCAGACTTTTTTTTTAAATAAAAGATTTTGATATTTCACACACCAAACAAACCCCACCCTCCATTTTTCAACCACTATTCCTCTCTTTAGTAGCTCCCTCTCTCTCAGTATAGAAGGATCACCAGCACAAAAGCTCAGATGTATTGCCTCAAACCTCTTTTACAGTCATGCCAACTAGCTTATGAGAAAAGTATCCAGATCCCTAGAGAAACTGTGGCACAAGGAAGAACTGTGACAGGAAGAGAGTTTAAGGGCCTGATTCAAGGCCCATTGAGCCAATGGAAAGATTTCCATGGACTTCAGTGGCCACTGGATTGGGCCCCAAGTTCAGATAGTTGTTGAAGTCACATGAACAACCAGGGGCAGAACTGAGACTAGAACTCACTAGTCTGACTCCTAATCCTCTGTTCTAGTCCTTGGACTCAATGCCCTCCCTACTTCCTTTTGACAGGTGTTAAATACTGGATTGTGTAGATATGTCCCAAGATATCAACGTAAATGTATATTTAACATATGCTAACACTGCTATATACACCAAGAAGTTCATACATCCAGACCTGTCCTTGGAGTTTAAATTCATATGGCCTGTGCATACAAAAAAATGTGTTTGCAACTGAAGTTTATACAGCAGTATTGAAAGAGATAGGAATGTATGTTCTACATTCAATTTAGTAAGCACCAGCCAACCGTACAAGTATTTTCACTGGCTGCCTTGCTAGGATCGGACTGACACAGTGTGCCTACAATGTAATCCGATTGCCAGATAATCTTACAAAAATGCAATATCCTGAGGATATGAATATAATGCAATCTTGCCATGGAGCAGTCAGCTGACTTTGATAAGCCATGTTGTATTGAGGTCACTGGGCTGCAGACGTGATCTAATTAGGCCTTCCTTGTCATTTGTATATTTGGATGGCGGCATTCTTAAGTGAGTGAATTTGTATACTGTTGGGGGGCATACAAGACACCAAGAGAGGGGCCTCAACTACAATGAGGGGTGTAAGCCTTCTGTTGTTGTAAACCTGGTCAGCTCTATCTGCATTTGCAATGTTGGGAGTGCTAGCACAGACGAGGCTCAAGTGTTTGGACCCTCTAGACATCACAGTAGTAGAGAGCTGCCCAGAGGGCTCAGGAGGATAAAAAAAAATTGCTTATATGGAGACACACTGTGCTATAGAGGTTGATCATTTGTAAAATGAGGAAGATAATTTTCATCCAAAAACCAAACATGAATGCAAGGTACGCTTTACAAACAAGGGCACTATTATCCCCATTTTACGGATAGAAAAGGTGAGAGATATTAAGGCTAGGATTTTCAAAAGAGCCTAAAGGTGTGAGGCCTCCAATGTCCACTGAATTTCAATGGAAGTCATGCTCAACTTCAGTAGGAACCTTCCGAAAAAATCACAGCCAAAGACACTAAGACAAACCTAAGCGTAAGCCAAGATCTCAGGACCAGTCAGCATCACAACCAAAGTAGGACTCGGGAGTTCAGACTACCAGTCCCATGCACCAAGCCATACTGCTTTAGTCATGACCTACCTCACTGGGATGTAGTGAGACTTTCACGCATGCTGTAAGTCTCCATGATTCATGGATCAAAAGGCGTTGTGTGCAAGGGCAGTTTTGTAACTGAGTTAGGGCAGCTACCATCAAGTTCCCACGAATGCATAGAGAGATTTCTCCCCTGCAATACCTGCACTTTGAAAGATTGGAGCGAGAAGGGAAAACAAAAAACAAAAAAAATCTATCCCATGTGTTAATCCATTTTTCAGAAAGATAAGAGGCAAAAAAAAGTGTAATGGTAAAAAGTCACAGTACAGTGTTATATAGGGCTGGCCTTAACTACAAGCAACAGCTTGGGATCCTGTGTACTCCAGAGATCATGGGCATTGGCCCCATCTCCCCTACCCAACAGCAAGAGCAGAGGGCAATGTGTTGGGTGGGAACTCACCCCTCAGCCCCCCTTTTTTCTGGCAACGGAGGTATCACTCCTTCCAAACCCACCACCACAGAGTTTAGGGCCCAAAGATTAGAACTTAAGAGACAGTCTTATATTCATACAGGCCAAGAAAACTATTGTCTAGTTGTTTGTGTTTAGGGCTGGGGGTCAAACTCCTGATTTCTAGTCCTTATTTGTATTATATTAGCATCTAGAGGCTCCAATCAAGATCAGGGTCCCATTGTGCTGGGCACTGTACTGACACATAAGAGACAGTCCCTGCTCCAAAGAGCTTACAAGTCTGTAAGTAAATAACACAAAGGGAGGGAGCAGAAATGAAATCACTCACCCAAGGTAACAGGTCAGTGGCAGAGCTGGGAACAGGTCTCCAGACTCCCAGCCCAATGCCCAGCCACTAGACCATACTGCTTCTGGTTCTGAAACAATCTCATTGTGTAATCACAACCCTTCTGTATGTTTGTTAATATGTACCTAGGTCCCAGAGGTGCCAATGAGAGGATTCACATTTGGAAAGTGCTTTGATGAGACTTTAAAAATACATATTCGCCATTATTGTTGTAATGCTTAATACAGCTGAGTCTTGATGCACCTCCAATATAACAAACCGCAGTAGACAGTTAGTGGTGTTGCACTGAAAAGCTATTTTTATTTCATCCAGGGATGAATTAGGTGACCTACAGCTATAGGTTTGTCCCTCTCTCTTATTAAAATAATTTTAAAACAGGTATTAGTTGGCTAAATGGGACCAAATCCCACCTCCTGTGTAATCCACCTGAAAGCCAAAAGCATCAGGGCAAATTAAAGCTGCCTTTAATCCTTACAAATCTCAGTATATTTTATCCTTCGTTGCTCCTGCCCCCAGTTATTATTCCTGATGGACGGACACCTGTTCACGCTGCTGGTATTTCAGTGTCTTCCATCAGGAAAGACGGATGAAAGTGACATGAAGGGTAATATGCTCATGACATAAGAAACTGATCTCTTGGGGCGTGTCACAAATATAAAGGGAAGGGTAAAAACCTTTATGTATGCAGTAACATAAAATCCCTCCTGGCCAGAGGTACAGAATCACTTTACCTATAAGGGGTTAAGAAGTTCAAATAACCTGGTTGGCACCTGACCAAAAGAACCAATAAGGAAAGAAGATACTTTCGACTCTGGGGGGCGGGAGAGGTTTTGTTTGTGCTCTCTTTGTCTGTTCCCTCTCTGGAGAGGGAGGGAGGGAGAGAGACCAACCAAGCAGGTAAACCATTTCTTGAAAAGATACACCTAAAATTACAGACATTTTAAGTAAAGGCAAGGAAATGCATTAGATTATCTTTTGTTTTAGCTTGTGAATTTTCCCTATGCTAAGAGGGAGTTTTATTCCTGTTTTTTGTAACTTTGAAGCTAGGCCTAGAGGGGAATCCTCTAGGTTTTAAATCTTTTTATTTACCCTGTAAAGTTACCTTCCATACTGATTTTGCAGGTGTAATTCTTTATTTTTAAAAAAAGTAATTCTTCATTTAAGAACCTGATTGATTTTCAGTGTCCTAAAAACTCAGGGGTTTGGTCAGTGCTCACTTTGTAACCAACTGGTTAGTATATTATTCTCAAGCCTCCCCAGGAAAGGGGATGAAGGGGGTTTAGGGGAATATTTTGGGGGAAACAGGGACTCCAAGTGGTCCTTTTTCCTAGATTTTTGTCGAAATCACTTGGTGGTGGCAGCAATACCGTCCAAGGACAAGGAAAGGATTTGTGCCTTGGGGAAGTTTTAACATAAGCTGGTAGAAATACGCTTAGGGGGTCTTTCAGGCGGGTCCGAACATCTGTACCCCAGAGATCAGAGTGGGGAGGGAACCCTGACAGGGCGTGATTTCCTGTAGACAGCAGCAGCATAGATTTCCACTCCTGTTTTCCAATCAGCTAGTGACTAGTTCAGATTACTTGTTGCTGCCACAATACCACTGAATAGGTTGAATAAATTCAGCATTAAACTATATCCATGTGTATCAACATGCATAAACTAGGTCCACTTGTACATAAATTAGGCAGAGTTATTATGCTAATTTAAACAGCATGACTGTACCACGTCTATGTTTGCAGTCTGCTATGATCCTCTGGGACAGCACTGTAAGCAAGTTGTTACATCTGAATAGGACGACTTTCTACTGGCAATCTGCCACAGTTCTCACAGGTAAGCATTGCAAATGAGCCCTTACATATTCCCCCAAAGCAAACTATTAATAGAGAAGAATGGGTAAGGGGACTATTTAGAATTACTGTCACTCCACGTTAACTCTGTTGGAAATTACTCCCCTCCTCCTATCTTTCTCCTGAGCAGTAATAAATCTAAAAAACTCTTCTCCTAAATCCCCAACCATAAATCCTATAAAACATGCAGAATCATCCAGGTCAGGCCATTATCCTGTATGACCCTTTCTACCTCCCTTTCTCTTCTAGGAGCTAGCGAACAGGAGCAGCAAACAGGGGAGTTCTGTGAGGGAGTGCAGGAGGCAGATACACCTAACACACTAAACTTAGACCAATAATCTCCCCTCCCTCCCCCCAAACCCTGCAAGAGTAAAAAATAACGGTACGAAGGGTGATTTAAGTGATAGGTTACATACCACAGCTAGTAGTTCTGCAATTTCATGTTAGAGTTCCTTCAGAAATATCATCTGATCTTGGTGATTTATTGCTGTTTAACTTATCACTTTGTTCCAAAACTTCCTCTATCTACACCTCAATCTGGAACAGTTCCTCAGATCTGTCACCTAAAAAACTATGGCTCAGGTGTGGGGATCTCCACATTCAAAGAATTAGGGCTTGTCTACACAGGCAATTTACAGCGCTACAACTTTCTCGCTCAGCGATGTGAAAAAACACCGAGTGCAGCAAGTTTCAGTGCTGTAAAGTGCCAGTGTAAACAGTGCCCCAGCGCTGGGAGCTACGCCCCTCGTGGAGGTGGGTTTTTTAGAGCACCGGGAGAGCTCTCTCCCAGTGCTGCGCCGTGCACTGCTGCACACAAGCCACGTTAAAGCACTGCTGCGGCAGCGCTTTAGCATTGCCAGTGTAGACTAGCCCTTAGTCTATTTAATCATGAATGCTATAGAGAAAGTGAATGGGGAAGTGTTATTAATTCCTTCACATAACACAAGAACCAGTGGTCACCCACTGAAATTAATAGGCAGCAGGTTTAACACAGACATAAGGAAGTACTTTTTCACACAAAGCATAGTCAACCTGTGGAACTTGTTCCCATGGGTTGTTGTGAAGGATAAAAGTATAACTGGGTTAAAAAAAAAAAAAAAAAAGAAATACGCTCATGGAGAATAGGTCCATCAATGGCTATTAGCCAAGCTGGTCAGGGATGCAACCCCATCTGTGGGTGTCCTAAAACTTCCAACTGCCAAAAGATGGGACTGGACAACAGGAAGGATCACTAGAAACTGCCCTGTTCTGTTCATTCCCTCTGAAGCATCTGGCACTGGCCACTGTCAGACAGGATATGGGCTAGATGGAGCCTTAGTCAGACCAAGAATGGCCATTCTTATAGTCTTTCTTATAGGCCACAATCCCGCAAACACTTATGCATGTGAAAAACTGTGTATGAGAGGTCCAACTAACTTCCTGTAGCGCTGTGCTCTTTCCTATGTGAGCCCTTATGTGAGTGAAAACATCCCATCAAAATCCATTAAGCTACTCACACCTTTACCCCTTCAAATTATTTAATTGTTTGTATCATGGCAGTGTCGAGAGGCCCAACCTGTCTGGGTGTGGTGTTGTGCCACAGTTCCTCCTCTTCAAGGGCCACCTCAATAAAGACTCAAACAACTCTGAATTTTACAACAAAGTGGCCTCTCCTGGAGTTTCATTTATTATGAAACAACCCCTTGCACTTGTACTTGGGCTTCTCCTGTCCTTTCAGACCTGTTACAGAGTCAATAGTCCTAAATGACACCCTGCAAAAGGGTCTGGAAAACACTGTATTGGGGCTTCACCTCACATCCCTAAGCCTGGATCCCTGCTAATCTTGTTCCTGCCCCAGTTCACCACAATCCCTTTGGCTCTCCCAAAGCTCACACTAGACCTTTGGCCACTGCTCTCTCTCCAGGCAACTAGCCTGCTATTCTCAGTGGAAAGCCCAAGTCTCTCCTAGTCCCTGACCCCTCTCTCAGAATAAACCTAGAACACAGCTCTGTATAGTTTCCCCATACTTCATCACAAGAATATCTTTGCATTAAATGCAACCAGATGTGGCCCTTCTACTGGCCTGAAGACTGAGTCTGTCCACCACATTTTTCAGACTTGTCCAAAGTCATGGGTCCACCAACCTCACAACAAAATCCATGGCCACAAATTTGGTAAACTCCCCTTTCCTAGGTCTCATCTATTCTTAAAAGTTGGTTCAGATTAAGGCAGGATGTGAATTTAAAGCACAAAACTATATATATTTTATATACAAGCCCTTATACACATTTGGGCCTGATCTTGCAAGCTCCAATGCACAAAGTTCCCATCATTACTCGGTCTTCAAATACAGATTACTACCAAGAAATCCTGCCAGTTTCTGCAGCAAGAATTTTAGGCTGTTATTTTCATGTTTTGTTTTGGGTTGTTTTTTTTAAAAAAAGTCTCTCTCTCCTCAGAGCTGATATGAAAGCACATTCACAGAACCCAAATTACAAGAGCCCTAATCTCAAAGTCTGATATCAACAGCCTTTCCTCAGGCAGTTTCAGGCAATATAATTTGCATGATTTAGTCAATTGATGGTTTCAGCTTTCTCAGAAGCCTCTAATTTCCTGTACAATCTCCTTTGTACAGAGACTGCAAATCTGGGGCAGGAAAGTCAAGCAGCTCTTCAGGAAGCAGAGTCAAGAAACACAAACTCCAGCCAGGGATTTCTAAAAATGGCTATAGCTTCTGACAGCAATAGGATGTTCTTCATTCCTGTGCACAGATGTTTTACATGGATCTTAAGCTTAAAAATATAAATATGACATTGTTGTGCCTGGATATTGTGCCTTTCACCTATAGGTCACCAATTTAAGTCTACAGCATGTCAGTACTGATCAAAAACCATCACTTCTTGAGGGCTATTTGTTGGCCTGTATGAAGTAACATGATTGTTCAGCTCCAGTTCCTAGGGGACAGATACCACGTAAGAATGGCCATACTGGGTCAGACCAAAAGTCCATCTAGCCCAGTATCCTGTCTTCCAACAGTGGCCAATGCCAGGCGCTTCAGAGGGAACAAACAGAACAGGTAAGCATCAAGTGATCCATCCCATCGCCCATTCCCAGCTTCTGGCAAACAGAGGCTAGGGACAATGTCCCTGCCTATCCTGGCTAATAATCATTGATGGACCTATCCTCCATGAACTTATCTAGTTTCACTACAATTGGCATTAAGTCAAACCTTTTTGGTCAGCCTTAGCCCAAAAGGACAGGAATGTAGGACCTGGTCCTACTCCCACTTAAGTCAATGACAGAACTCCCACTGAACTATAATGGTACAGATTTAGGCCTGTAGTGGCTATTAAGGCTGAACCCTCTAGAACTGGATTAATGTACATTAGCAGGGAGCAGCTTTGCACTTCTGCCCCTCATGCTGTACCATTTCTGAGCATGAAAGAAAGATTTTAGTCTCCAGACTTGTCAATCCAGCTCCAACACTAAATTCACTATTAATAATATACATTATTGCAAAATAAAGGACACACAATTAATATTTGTTTTTTAAAAAACCTGTTGCTCCAAGCAGTTTTATAAATATACAAATACATATCCATCAGATATCACTTTTGGTCACCTGCAAGCCAGTTACATGTGGATAAATCAGCCAACTGAGCCATGGAGTCCCTCAAGTGACAGTTTTAAAGGGTGGGATATTGCATCCATTCAGTCATACTGAAAATGTGGGCTTTACCTCCCCTTCTTAGGGGTAGGCAATAGCTTGCTCAGGACTATGGACCCAGAAGGTAAGGTCATCCCCACTTCACAAAGGCAGAGTTTGTGTTTAAGATTTTCAAACATGGTTTCCCAAAGTTGAGCCCCCAAATCCACATATAAGCTCCTAAATAAACTGTTCCCACTGAAGTCAATGGATCTCAACATTTCAATTCAGGACAAGATTGCTTTGAGTGCCTAACTTTAGACAAACAAGTATGAACACTTTGGCTGAAGTGACTTGCTCAAGATCACACAGGAAATCAATGAACAAGCTTGGAATAAGAACCCAGTCTGAGTGCTAGCCCAGGGCTTTAACCAAAAGGCCACCCCTTCCTTGGGAGCCCACCATATCATATATATTACAGGCACAACCCCTGGAATTCCACAGCACCCTGGGCCACATTTTTACAGACAAGATATGAGCATTTTGCCATAGATGTCAATATTTGTGCTGGTGGGTTACTGCAGGTTAAAACCAGTGGGACACATGTTGGTAGCAGTATCCCAGGAAGGCTGGGCAATGAATACTACTCGGCAGTCATTGGAATTCTGTAACCTTTGAATTCATAATGTTATGTCCAGATATGTGGATTGAAGCAAGACCTGTCAAGGAATGGAAAAAGTCTACCATAGAGATGTGGCTCCAGATGTTGCATGGAGTGGTGGGTTTCCACTTTAATCCTCCTCCTCCTCATCTTCCCTCATTATTAAGGAAGACAGAGCACCAGGGGGACTTGGGGTCAGGGGTAGGCTACTAACCAGCAGGGAATCATAATAAGCAGTCTGAGAGCCTCAAAAGCCATGTCTGAGTATAAACGTGCATTGGTTTAGTTAAACTGGTGCAAAAAACCTCTTTGTGGACTTTATTTTTTACGTGACTTATTTTGGTTTAGCTTAGACCTGTTCTGGAGGAACTGCCCGACAGAGGTGGTTTGGGAACAAATTGATGAATTAATGTCTAATTAATAAATTAATTAGTAATAAGTTCCCTGAACTACATGGTATTCACCCAAGAGGTCTGAAGCACCTCATATATGAAATAGCAAAACTAATTGTGGTATATAACCTATCACTTAAATCAGCCTCTATACCACATGACTGGAGGATAGCTAATATGATGCCAATTTCTTTTTAAAAGGCACCAGAGGCAATCCTGGCAATTACAGGCCAGTAACCCTAACTTCATACTAGGCAAGTTGGTTGAAACTATAGTAGAGAACAGAATCATCAGATACACAGATGGACAAGATACTTTGTGGAAGAGTCAACATTGATTTTGTAAAGGAAAAGTCATGCCTCACCAATTTATAAAAGTTCTTTGAGGGGGTCAACAAGCATGTGGACAAGGGTAATCCAGCTGATACAATATATTTGGACCTTCAGAAAGCCTTTCATAAGGTCCCCCACCAAGGGCTCTGAAGCAAAGTGAGCAGTTATGGACTAAGAGGGAAGATCCTCTTATGGATCAGTAACTTGTTATAAGATAGGAAACAAAGGATAGATATAAAGAGGTCAGTTATCACAATGGAGAGAGGTGAACAGCAGGTCGCCGGGGATCTATACTAGAACCTGTGCTGATCAACATATTCATAAATGATCTGGAAAAGGGATATCACTAAACTGCAACAAAACAGAAGATAAAAGTCAGTGTTGATAAGTGCAAAGTAATGCACACTGGAAAACATAATCCCAACTATACATACAAAATAATGATGGGGTCTAAATTAGCTGTTACCACTGAGGAAAGATATTGGAGTCATTGTGCATAGTTCTCTGAAAGCATCTGTTCAATGTGCAGGGGCAGTCAAAAAAGCTAACAATGTTAGGAACCATTAGGAAAGGAAAAGAAGATGAAAAATGTGTCAATGCCACTACATAAATCTACTCCTTGAATACTGTGTGCAGTTCTGGTCTCCCCATCCCCAAAAAAGGTATATTAGAATAGGAAAAGGTACAGAGAAGGGCAATAAGTATGATTACGGGGACTAGCTTCCATATTAGGAGAGATTAAAAAACCTTGGATTGGTCATTTTAGAAAATATACAACTATGGGGATATATGACAGAGGTCTATCAAATCCATGAATGGTGTGGTGAAAGTGAAATGTGAAGGGGTAAACAACACAAGTAGTAGGGATCACCCAATTAAATTAATTGGCATCAGGTTTAAAACAAATAAGGAAGTAATTCTTCACGCAATGCACAGTCAACCTATGGAAGGCATTGCCTGGCGATGTTGTGAATGCCAAAAGTATAACTGGGTTCAAAAAAGAATTAGCTAAGTTCATGGAGGAGTGGCTACTAGCCAAGATGGTCAGTCTTATAGTCTGGGCATCCCTAAACCTCTGACTGCCAGAAGCTGGAACTGACCAGGGATGGCTCACTTGATAACTGCCCTGTTCTGTTCATACCCTGTGAAATATCTGGCACTGGTCACTCTCAGCAGACAGGATACTGGGCTAGATGGACCACTGGTCTGACCTACTGTGACACAGAAGCCCATTTATGGTTCATGACTCTGTGTTAGCAACTCTTGTCAGGTCTGACATACACTATACCTCACACATTTGTGTCATTTATTCAAAAGGTGGCATGTAATATACTGTTTGAAATCTAACAACACACTGCTCATTAATGTTATAGTTTCCTTCTCTGGCCAGCAAGGTCATCAGGCAGGGACAATGAAGGTCCATTTACATATTAGGTAGGCAAAGCTATCAAGCTAATAAGCAGGGAAGAGAAACTTCATCTGGGATAGAAAACCAGGGGGTCTGAACCTCATGTGATAAGCAATTGAATCAACTGATTGTATATAACATTAATTATAAAAGTATATTAATTGAGGCATCTTATGAAAGCTTATGACACTGGTGATAATACATACACCTCACAATGATATTAAACACCATATGAGGAATTATAGATATACATAATATTATGCTTTCCAGTCTGTGACCAAACAAAGAGAAAGAGGCTTTCCCCCAGACAGGAGGGAAGGCAGCTACCTACCTGTCTCTAATGAAATAAGCAGGGTGTGACCAGAAACAATGAAAACTATTTACATAGAAATCAGCAAGGGGATGGGAAGACCACAGGAAGAGAAGGATAGCATGAGGTCATCCTGCCTCTTGAAACAAGGCCATTGAACTTTGGAAGATATAAACAAGGACAGAGGCCATCTTTGGCATCCATCACGAGACAGACACAAGGGGCTAAAGGTCTTATAAGTTGATAAAGATGGGTCCTTCAACCATTGGGTGGGGGGCTGAAGTCTCTGGAAACTGAATATAGGTGATAAACCTGCTTAGACAAAGATCTTTCACCTAGCAGAGAACGGAAACCAGCCACTTGTGCTTCTATGGAAGATCCTGACAGAGGTGGTCAGCTATGTCTGAGAAGAAAGATTGATGAAGATAACCATCTTGAACACAGCTTGTTCCTTGCCAAATTAAGTTTTAGATGCATGTTTTCACTTTTGTTTACTTTGTAACCATTTAACTTTATTCCTATTACTTGGCATCACTTAACCTATGTCCTACTGTTAATAAATTTATTTTTTAACTCAGTGCTGCATTTGAAGGGAGAGATGTATTTACCCTAGTTGGGTTCATAAGATTGTGTTTTTGTTTCTTTAAAGGAGCAACAAACCTTATTTCTCTGACCTGTCTAGGAGAGAGCTAGACACTTCACGGCACATGGTTTGGGGGAAATTCAGGACTGGGAGTGTGTTGGGGTCACCCTGTTGGTTGTAACAAAGGCTGGTGGAAGCCACAGTGGGGCTGTAGGGCTATAGACAGGACGCTGGGGTCAGAGCTGCTGAACCAGGGCTGTCTAGCACACAGAAATGTAGGGCATGACCTGCGTGCTTGAAGGCTGGCTGTGAGTGTCCCAGGCTAAAAGCTACAGCAGAAAAGCACTGTCAGGCACCCAGGGTTGAGGGGAAGTGGCAACAATTCCTTACTGGTATGGACGGCACTCCAAACCCAGCAACACCCAGTATGGCCATTCTTACATTCTTATGACCTAAGCTTATTTTGGTTTAGTTTTTCTTCAGAGTGGCCAGAAAGGAATTTGCACCAGTTTAAACTCACCCTTTTAGTTAAACTGGTACAACTCTATGTAAACAATGCCAAAAATAGCCATTCCCTTTGTGACTACTATTACCTGTTATCAAGATTTCTTAAAAACACATTAGCAATGAAAGGGTTAACGTACATTGCCAGCTTTCTAGAAATCCAAGCAGGCATTTTAAATTCAGGATGATGGGAATTTTCTGCTCATCACCCATTCAGGCTGTTGTCAGCATCATTACAAGTAACAGTCTTCCTCACCTAAGTCAGTGGGGAACTGCACATTCTCTCTATACTGGGAACACACAATAAAATACCAACCAGTCAAGTACAGTGGGGAAGAGAAAGACACTGCAAAAGTCTCTGTATTAGCACTAGCTTACAGAAAGCCAAGTTCAGGCTCATTTGCACCTGTGTAGCTCACACCTTTAAAGCTACACAACTGTGTAACCCTGTAATGTAGACACACTGAACTGGTATAAAATATAACTAACACTGGTGCAGTTCAGCCTGGTTTCAAAACAAGGCTTGGTTGCACTGGTGCTAACCACTCTTTTCAGGAATGCAATACCTCTGCACTAGACATTTGCTCTGGTGCAGCTTATGTCAGTATAGCTACTCTAGTTCAGAAAATTCCTGCGTAGACTAGTTGTCCTCACAGCAGATTCTACCACCCTTTAAATACTATTAAGTTGGAGTAAGGTGGAGGGGTATTCTATACTCCTTTTCCCACATCCAAAACAGATTTGAGGATGCAGAAAAGTATAGGGTCCTGATGGCATTTTGGTGGAGTCCTATTTACTTGGACATCAGAGATCCACTGACACTTTCCAGAAAACCAGGGCATTTACTTATGTCCTTAACTAAAGTTTCCTTTCCCATTCCCTATTGTAGGGCATGTCCACCCAGCTGTCATCCTGCACCCCAGAAGAGCTTCCCATGACAGTGGTCTTATATAAGACAAAAAATAATGCTATTTTCAAATTCATAGACTTTCAAGCCAGAAAGGACCTTTAGATCATCTAGTTAGACTTAATGTATAACAATCCATGGGTTGAAATTCTGTGTATTGAGGTGAATAACTTGGGTTTGAGCAACATCTTCCAGAAAGGCATTCAGTCTTTAACCGAAGAGCTCAAAACATAGAGAATCCACCACTTCCCTTGGTAGTTTGTTCCAGTGGTTAGTCATCCTCCTGTTAATGTGCATCTTATTTCTAATTTGAGCCTAGCTTTAACTTCCAGCCACTCGTTCTTGTTATGTCCAATTCCGCAAGATTAAGGAGTCCTTTAGTACCCGGTATTTGATCTGTGTGAAGGAACTCCTACACCATAAACACATCACCTCTCAATCTTCTTTTTGATAGGATAAACACAATGAGCTCTTTCATTCTCTCACTGTAAGGCATTTTCTCCAGCCCTCAAATCATTTGTGTAGCACTTTTTTGCACCCTCTCCATATTTTTCAACATCTTTCTTAAAATGTGGACACCAGAACTGGACACTGTATTTCAGTATTGCTCTCACCAATTCCATGTACAGAGGCAATGTCAGTTCACTAATCCTATACTCACTACTCCCCTGTTTATATAGTGAAGAATTGCATTAGCTCTTTTTACCCCAGCTTAGCACTGGGACCTCATATTTGGGTGTTTGTCTGTTATGATCCCTAAATCTTTTGCTGTGCCACTGTTTTTTGGTTTTTATATAGCACTGCTCAACCTCTTATTTCAAAATGCTTTACAAAAAGATAAGTAAGAATCATTTGTTTTTGACAGACAGGGAAACAGACACACAGATATTAAGGGACTTCCCTGGGGTCACAGGAGCAGATGTGAGACTAGGACCTAAAATTCTCCAGACTCCCAGTCTCGTGCCCTGTTCTTTGGGCCATGCTGATGGACAGTGTGTGGACAGCTTTAGGGATGAAAGGTATAATGCTATTAAATGGGGAGGACGACACGTGCACATACACAGGAAGAGAACAGCATTATGACTCTGACTGAAGAATTTTTCTGTATTGTGCTCTTTGACGTATCTACTGTGAAGCTGTGACATAAAGGAACAGAAATCTGTTTCTGCAGATCATCACATGATGATGAGTCAGTTGCTGCCCCAAGCCTGGCTATTAGCCTCATAAAAGCCTTGCAACGGGATGCATTTAATGAAGAACAGTAGCCACTCTGCCTCCAACCAGGAAAGCACTTCAGAGTCACACTTTAATGAATGAACATGATATGTGCGAGGCTCTTAAGTGGCATAACTGTTCTGCTAGCTGGATACATGATACCTCAAAGGCTGGCTTGCTCTTTAAAGCATCATTTGTGTTAATGTGTCAAGTTCATTAGAGTAATCAGCAACAATGGGGTCAAAAAAATAGCCTGGCAAGAGAGATTTAGATCTCTAACTCCTCTTAAAAACCTGAGCTCCAGGAGTGCTTTTCTGAATATCCTCTACGCTTCACAGGGCTTAGTTAAACAGGAGAAAAATTTACAAGGGGAGGCAATGTGATCTAGTGAATAGGACACTGTACTGGGAGTCGGAAACCTATGTTCTTTTCCTGCCTCCGCCACTGATCTGCTATATGATCTAAGTCAGAAGCACAATGAGGAACTGTTTCCCTTCCACCCATTGTCTGTCTTGTCTAGTTAGATTATAAAGCCTTTGGGGTAGGGACTCTCTCACACTATGTGCACAAATAATAACTACTAGGGAATAAAACTGTAGGGCTTAGTCCTGCCTGCATCGAAGCCAACAGTAAAGCTTCCATTGATTTCAAGGCTGCAGGATCAGGCAACTGCAGCAACTCGGGCTCAAACTGAATTTTGCTCACACAATCCTATGTAAAACCATAATAATTTAGCCAGGAGACAAAACCTTCTGATCTCTTCTCAATTTAGGGTATTTACAGCCAATAAAGATGGGGTGCTGGCATGAATTGCCTGGAGCTTCTCTATTGTTGGTTCATGAGTGGCTGGGAGAAGCATTCATGTAACTCAGTTGAGTGTGTCCCTGCCTGTGGATGTCTATGTAAGTGCACTGCCTGTCAGAGGTTTGTGGCTTGATACAGCATCACAGTAGGAGAAGGATACCTCAGGTTGGTGGGACAGAGGGCTCAGTGGCTTACAGTCCAGGTTGCACCCAGGGCACCCTGTCAGAGCGCCATCTATCACCACACCACAGTAAGGGAAAAACCCCATCGTGGTGAAACCATCCACTAGGTCCTGCACATTGCCCATAGTCACTATCCTTCTTAGCAGAAGTTGATGCATGGCCCTGCAAACTTGGATCACAACAGCTCCCACAGTGGATTTGCCAACTCCAAATTGATTCCCCACTGACAGGTAGCAGCCTAGTTTTGCAAGCTTCCATGGTGCGACAGCCACTTGCAACTCCACTGTCAGAGCAGGACTCATTTTAGTGTTGCTGTGCTTCAGGATTGGGGAAAGCTCTTCACAAAGTTCCTGGAAAGTGGCCTTCCGCATTCGGAAGTTCTGCAGCCACTACTCGTCATCCCATAACTGTATAACAATGCAATCCCACCAGTTCCACCAACTGTTTCCCAGGACAAGAAACGGTGCTCCACCATGTTTAGCTGCTGCGCAACTGCCAGCAGCAACCGGGAATTGTTTCATTCTATGACTTGCAGCAGGGCTACTTGAAGGACATCACAATGGTCCGCACATTGGCGCCTGTCTCGGCTCTGGAAATACTGCAGGATAAGGCATGAGGTGTTTGTAATGGCCACAACAAGATTGCACAGCTAAGCTGGGTCCATGATCCTCAGGCCACGGCGTATGTGCCGCTAAGCCAGGCTTTTGAATAAAGGCATGAAAAAATTGATTGTTTGCCCCTGACATCAGGATAGGGAGGGAGGGGGGAAACTCCATCATGGTAGGTCAAAGTCACGTTCCTGTTCCTCCCTGAGACAATGTTTTGGCCCCATGAGGCATTGAAGCCCTTACCAAAACCCCCTGCGGCTAGTTGCATTGTTGGATAGCTACCCACAGCGTACTACTCTCTGCACAGATGCAAGCACTGCTGGCAAGGATGCACTCCACAGACACAATGGGCATCATGTGGACACGCTCAACCAATTTAATTACCGCAGTAGCTTGATGTCGACTTAAATTAAGTCAACTTAACTTCGTAGCGTAAACATGCCCTCAAGAGAGTTGGCAGTTTTTCAAAAAGACAGTATTAAGGGCACAAACTATCCCACTGAATAGGAAAGATAGGAAGCATAGCAAGAGATTAGTATGTCTTAACCATGAGATCTTCAATGATCTGAAACTTAAAAAGAGAGACCTACAAAAAGTGGAAACATTTGAATACAAACACACACAGGGACAAAATTAGAAAGGCCAAGGCACAAAATGAGATTAAATTAGCTAGAGACGGAGTATCAAGAAAACATTTTACAAATACACTAGAAGCAAGAGGAAGACCAAGGATAGGGTAGGCCTCTTACACAAAGAGGGGGTAGAAACAACAACATAGAAATGGCAAAAGTGCTAAATGACTTTTTAGTTTTGGTTTTCACCAAAAAGGTTAGTAACGACTGAACATCTAACATAGTGAATGCCAGTGAAAATGAGGTAGGATCAGAGGCTAAAATAGGAAAGAACAAGTTGAAATTTACTTAGACAAGTTTGGTGTCTTCAAGTCACCAGGGCCTAATGAAATACATCCTAGAATACTCAAGGAGCTGACTGAGTAGATATCGGAGCCATTAGCAATTATCTTCAAAAAGTCATGGAAGACAGGAGAGATTCTACAGGACCGGAAAAGGGCAAATAAAGTGCACATCTATTAAAAGGGAAACAAGGACAACCCAGGGAATTACAGACCCGTGAGCTTAACTTCAGTACCCGGACACATAATGGAGCAAATAATTAAGCAATCACTTTGCAAACACCTAGAAGATAATAAGGTGATAAGTAACAGTCAGCACGGATTTGTCAAGAACAAATTGTGTCAAGACAACCTAAAGCTTGCTTTGACAGGGTAACAAACCTTGTGGATAGGGGGGAAGGGATACATGTGCTGTATCTCAGCTTTAGTAAGGTTTTTGATACTGTCTCACATGACCTTCTCAGAAACAAAAACTAGTGAACTACAATCTAGATGGAGCTACTATAAAGCAGATACATAAGTGGTTGGAAAACTGTTCCCAGAGAGTAATCATCAGTGGTTCACAGTCAAGCTGGAAGGGTATATCCAGAGGGGTCCCACAGGGTTCAGTTCTTGCCCAGTTCTGTTCAATATCCCTGCCCTGAGAAACCTACAATCTAAGCAATTGTTCAATTCAACCAACTGACATCTCTTCAATTAGAACTGAAGAGGGATCAAGTCAAGATCTATTGTGAGTACACCCAACATCATAGTTTAATAACTAATACCCAGAGTGCCAGATCCTCAGCTGATGTAAGTCTGCATAGTTCCATGAATTTAAACGGAGCTACACTTATTTACATAATCTGAAGATCTAGACCAAAGTGTCCCTAAAATACAAGCCAGCAGAATGTGCACACGCATAGCAGAGAGGGCCTTGGAAACACGAGTAGGATAATTTCCATGAGACAACCAATCTCTGCCACTGCTGCCCAGCAACAGTGAAAATTACTGGAGCCTGGTGAGTCTCAGCCTTGAAAATGCTCATTTCATTCTTTGCAGCAAAAGTGGAAGTCTCCATGTTCTTCTACATTACACTAACTCAGAAGCAAAGGCAAAGATCTCGTCCTGTGCTGCTTGGAGTGGAACGGGAGAAAGAAAAAAGTGTCTTCTTCACTGTCCCAGCAGCAGAAGGTTAATGCACTGACGTTGGCTTCTACTTCTCGAAGATTGCAGGGCAGCAATGGCATGAAGCATATGACAATCTAGTCAGTAGTGCTCCTGAGGCGATCTCTATTGTTTTCTGAGCAATGGTAGAAAAGCGGTCCAGGGCCCAATTAACAGCAGCAGTAGGGGTCAAGGTGGATAAAATCAATGATTTTTTTAAAAAAATCAGTTTTTTTTTATTTAAAATCAGATTTTTTTGATAAAATGCTTTTGGAGGAAAAACCTACCTAAAGATAGTTTTAATTAAGATACATTATAGCTCAAAGATATCTCATCATGGAATAGGGATTATAAATTCTAATTCTATAGTATGAGACAATATATTCATGTAATGTTTAGGAAAAGTTTTGTAAATGAGTTCCATTACTAGGGACTCAATTTTCTGTAGAGATTGTTTAGGTTAATCTTTCTATCTACCCAATGGGACTCAGTGCTCAGTCTAGAAGATACCATCAGAGATGCTTAGTTTTGCAGTTCTCAAACTGTGAATTTGTGTCTCCAGAGGTATCATGCTTGCTAACAGCAAAAATGTTTTTAAATATGTAAATAATATATAGAAGTGAGAAATAACAGACCTCAACTCTACTGTCCCTCTGCAAATTTGTGTACAGAGTCAATGCCTTACCTCTCTCTAAAAGTGCAAAGTTTCAAAAAGTTCAGTGAAGAGAAGATCGTTGGGGGCGGAATAGATCTAGACAATGAGAAGAAGTCTGGAGATGAATGTGGGAAGCGAGGGACATATGCTTGTTTTGTTAAAATATCATATGTTTGCTGTTGAAGAAAAAATCTGGAATACTTGATGTTGTTTTAGTTAAAAAACCACAATTTAAATGTCTGTCTGGTGATGTTCTCCTCCTAATACAGCATGGCAAGAAAATCCTCCGAATATTAATCATTAACCTGTTGAATTGGAGACAGTTCACCTCCCAGTGACTTCATAAATATCTGCTTCAATTACCTTTGGTAAATGAAATAACCAATCATTCATTTTTTGATATAGCTGTAAAACTAAACTGAAAAGTTTTCAAAATAAATCACTGTTTAAAAATGTCTATAGTGTGTACCTTCTAAAAATGAAACCTACATCTATCTCGAATTTGTGAAGAATATGTATGTATTAAGGTTATAACAACAAGAATGCACTTTTATGTAGAAAACCATGATTAAATTGAGTCCTCCTGACTAGTGATTTAAATCAAATCCACCCTGGGTGGGGCAGTAAAAAAAAAGAATATGGGACAGCAGTGGTTAAAATAGTTTGAAACTGGAAGATCTCACTGCACCAGCCAACCAGTTGGGGGTGGGGGGGGGAGAAGAGAGGAGAGGAGAGAGGCAGGGTGTTGTTCCTCCAAGCCAAGAGAGAGGGGGCCCACCTTCTTACCACTCTGGGGGACTGACCAGAGAGCTCTGGCCACAACACTGGACCCTTCCCAGACAACAGATTCAGCGTATCTTCAGGTTTCAAAGTAGCAGCTATGTTAGTCTGTATCCGCAAAAAGAAAAGGAGGACTTGTGGCACCTTAGAGACTAACAAATTTATTTGAGCATAAGCTTTCATGAGCTACAGCTGTTGCTCACAAAAGCTTATGCTCAAATAAATTTGTTAGTCTAAGGTGCCACAAGTACTCCTTTTCTTTTAGCATATCTTCAGATCTTCTGCTGTGGGTTTCTTTTGTATTCTAATCTCATCCTTCAGCCATTCACCCAGAGCCCTCACCACACCACTCTTCTGTATCCAGAATCCATCTTTCTCCTTCCCCCTTTCCCTATCCCCACTGGCTCCATCCTCCTTTCTTGGTTACCTCAACAGTTCCCACCAACTCTACCTGCTCCTCTTTCCCTCTCCATCCTGATCTCTACCCTCGTGCTCCCCAGCACAAGTCTAAGCGCAGTGGGCCTCAAGTGCCAGGAGCAACCAATCTCATTCTGCCCCTGTGCCTTTACCCTGAACCATCCTTCTGTGGCAAGGAGTGCTGCTTAAGAATTGGACTTTTTAGCCACTCGAGACACTGTAGCATGACACATAGTAACTGAATTGTTTTGGTGCCTACACCACCATTTTTTGATATGGACATCTCTAAGATACAGCCTTTTCTATCCATCCAGGCTGCTGAAAATCAGCATCATGATTACTGCAATATCTGTCTCTCTGGGGGCCTTGAAAAATACATATATATACACACATACACACACAGTCTTATCCGACTCATATCCATTTAGAATGCGCTACAAAAGATTTTTCCTAGCCCACTACTTTGACCATGTCACCTCTCTTTGAAACCCTCTACTGTCCTCTATCCTCTGCTCTAGCGCCTCAAACAGAAACTGCTCAACTTCACTTTCAAGGCCATGCACAGCCTATCACCACCCTTCCATTCATCTCTCATTGAATAACGAGAGATTGACTCCCACCTCCAATGAGCCCATGATACCAGTCTCCATCACCCACTTGTTCCATTTTCAAACACACACCTTTGTGCTTTCTCCCATGCTACCTCTTTTGCTTAAGAAGAATGCTCCCTGTAAACATCCACAAAGCAGCCTCATTATCCTCTTTGAAATCTCCTTAAATCTTTGCAGTGATGCTTACAAATCATGTGACAATGGTTAGGCTGCTGATGTGCTGAGGCCACTCCCCATCATACTGGCCAACTGTCTCATTGTTTCCCTCTTTACTGCAACTCTGTATCCATCTATTATTATTTCATATTATATTTGGATTCTAAGCTGTTAGGGGCAGGGATCTTTCTTTATCCTGTATTTGTACAGCATGTAGCACAATCGGGTCCTAGTGCATGAATGGGGCTGCTAGATTAGGGTGGGCAAATTACGGCCCATGAGCCATTTTAAGCTGCTCTGCAGCTCCTGTTAGGGAGCTGAGACCGCACCACACGGCTCAGCCCCGCTCCCAGAAGCTGCGGCATGTCCCTGCTCTGGTTCCTACGTGCTCCAATGGCCCCCTCTGGAGCTCCAATGGGAGCTGCAGGGGCGGTTCCTGTGGATGGGGCAGCATGCAGAGCCGCCTGGCCACGCCTCCACATAGGAGCCAGAGAAGGGACATGCCACTGCTTCCGGGAGCCACTTGAGTTAAGCGCTGCTCGAAGCCTGCACCCCAGAGCCTCTCCCCACACCCCAACCCCCTGCCCCAGCCATGATCCCCCTCCCGCTCTCCAAACCCCTCGATCCCAGCCCGGAGCACCCTCCTGCACCCCAAGCCTCTTATCCCCAGCCCAGAGCCCACACCTGGAATCTGCACCCCTTCCCGCACCGCTGCCCCAGCCCTGATCCCCCTCCTGCCCTCCAAACCCCTCGATCCCATCCCAGAGCACCCTCCTACACCCCAAAAGCCTCATCCCCAGCCCCACCCTCTGGGTCAAAAAGTTTGCCCACCCCTGTGCTAGATGCTATGGCGGTGATAATGCATCAATTGCTTGTTGAAGAAATACCAAAGGTTTCTCCATTCCTGCTTGCAGTAGGAGATGTACACTCCAGCTTTACAACATGGAAGCTGCGGTATAGCTGAGAAAGTCATATTTGTCAGGTTCTGGAAAGCTGTTTACCAAGGAAGAGCCACAAGCTATGTGGTAGATGGGTAAGAGCACACAAACTACAATGATTGCTTGGTGAAAAAAAGAGGAGGAAGAAACCTACAATGGATCCTTGTTCGCATTGTAACTGCCTGACTGGATAATTTAATTAACTGTATTTGAGTGGGCTCAGGAGAGAGAGTGTAGCTAGAGTCTCAGGTTCCTTCAAACCTCTTTCTAGGAACAGGTGTTAGTCAGACTAGTGCAAGGGAGATGGAGAGAATCCTGGAGGTTAGAGAGAGAAGAGACCTATTAGATCATCCAATCCATCCTGCTGCCAGTGCAGATGGTTCCCTCTAATCTATATTTGATGGTGTTTTGTCCAGCACAGATTTTTTTAAGTATCCAAAACAATAGTTTCCACCACTTCCTTTGGGAGACCATTCAACAGCCAAATAGGTCTCCCTGCCAACAGCCATTTTTCCAGAGTCACCCCGCAGATTCATCTGTATCCTTCTCACAGTGAGATGTTCTAGTTTGAACGCAGTATAGTAACTCCCCACTTAACATCCTGATGCTTAACGTTGTTTCAATCTTACATCCCTGCTCAATTACAGAACATGCTCCATTTAAAGTTGTGCAATACTGTGCTATAATGCCATTTGGCTGCCTGCTTTGTCCACAGCTGGCAGATCCACTATCAGCTCCCCTTACTGCCCCCCCCGACACACACAGCGCCTCCCACCCACTGGCAGACCCCACAGATCAGCGCCTTCCCCCTCCTCCCCCCACCTCCTGCCTGTGGCAATCAGCTGGCTTGCAGCGTTCAGGAGGGAGGGTGAAGGAGCGAGGACTCGGCATGCAGGCTCCCCCTCCCGCCGGCCTCCCGAACGCCTCAAGCCAGCTGATTGCCGCGGGCAGGAGGCCGGGGGGAGAAGGAGAGAGGACATGGTGTGCGGAGTAACGGGGGGGGGGGGGGGGGGGAGGAGGAAGAGAAGCAGGTTACGGGTGGGGGGCCTGAGGGAAGGGGTGGAGTGGGCGGGCCGAGGGTTGAGCCCCCCGCCCCTGGTGCTTGCAGAGTAGGGAAAGCTGCTGCTGCGCAATGTGCTTCTCCTAGCCTATAGCACCTTCAGTCTCCTTGCCTGCCTCACTATCTCCAGTGCCAGTGGCTGTGCCTGTGTGGGGTAAGTCAGGGGCACCTCCCAACTATAGTACTGTATGGCAAAAAAAAAAAAAAGTTTCCTGGAACCTAATCCCCCCATTTACATTCATTCTTACGGGGAAATTGGATTAGCTTAACATCATTTCACTTAAAGTCGCATTTTTCAGGAACGTAACTACAACGTTGAGTGAGGAGTTACTGTACCTGAATGCAGGGAGGTAACAGTCATCCCACAGCCATACAGAAAGGAATGACCACTTCTGTATCAGAGGACAAGGTGGCTGATGCATACAGGCCCCAGTATTGGCCTGTTGTGCTGGGAGTTGGGTGAAATCTCGCTGAGGTTGATGGGCATAACAGCCACCCTTCGTTTACAGCTCCTTTTGGAATACAATAGCTGAAATAGGAACCACCACTCAAAACACAAACCACATGCAAGGTGCTGTGTACGCAGACATATCCAGAAACACCACAGAAGCAGACAGAAGACGTCAAAAAGCCAAGGACGCCCAGAGAAGCACATGAAGCAGGACCCTGAGAGAAAGTGAAGAGGGTGCTTTTTGGGTAGAATACTGGAAAGCAAGCAAGCAAGGAAACTATCTCCTTTTTGATTTCTATTGTGTTCAGGGAAACAGGGTCTGTGTATATTCTTTGTAAATAAACAGGACTGCATTTAAGTAGTACATGACTATCATCATTTTCTCGTAACAGAAACAGTCTACAAGACCCTGAATACCAGCTCACCAGTTCAGTTATAAAAGGGTAACACTAGCATAAACAATGGGATGCAAATTTCCAAGGAGAGAAATTAAGAGCTGGTATTTCTGTTGAACCAAGACTGAATAATGGAGGTGCTCACAGAAATCTAAAATAGCCAAAAGAAATTAACACAAGACCAAAAGGAATTGACGACATGACCTAAAACAGCAGATCGAGGCTTCACAAAAAATAATTTAAGCAAAATCTGGAGGTTTTTGAGAAAAGGCTGAGAGGTTACATGCAGGCAGAGTTGAAAACTTCTGAGTGGCAACTATAGTGTGTGTCCAGGCAGATTAGGAAGCCCAGCTGCACCGCTCCCAGGTTGGAATGGCAAGACATATTGCTAAGGTGACCAGCAACTCACCTGTCAGGGACCAGAAGGTTTTCCACAAAATAGGGAGACCCCAAGAGCTTCAGTCAACTTGGAATCTGTTAATAGATATTAGTTGCAGCAAGTACCTAAAGAGCTGAAACGTCAACTTAAGAAGGAAGTGGGTCACAAACCACAGTGGAAGTCAGCCACCTAGACGTAGAACTGAGCAAGCCAAAGGACTTAGGTAAGACCAAACATTTGCGACACTTTTCTACCCAGTTTGTGAACACACACGTCCACAGGGGAGGGATCAGGCTGTCCCAGCTCAAATAATGCTAAACTCCAGTATTTTTGAGTGAGGGGAAAAAAAAACAAAACAAAAAACACTCCCTGAGGGGAGTATTTAGTTCAGTTCAGCATCATAGCTGAAATGAATGGCTGGAAAGGTGGACAGAAACGAGGGTTTCTAGCAGCCAACTTGAGTGGCACAGCTCTGACGGCAAGCCAGAACTTCCCCACAGAAAAGAGACAGTTATCCAGATCTGGACCAGGTCCTTAATATGTGCTTTGAGCTAGCCATCAATCTGAGCCAATCAGGGGACAGCTAAAAGCTAGAAGTAGACAGAAAGAAGAAACCGCACCTGAACTGACATAGGAGACCTGGGTTCCTGGCATATCCAGACACTAATGAGGACTGCCCCCCGGCAGGCAGGGCCACCCAGAACGCAGGGGCTTTAGGGCCCTGGCCTGCAGCTCTAAAGCCCCTTTTGGAATCCGGCCCTGAGAGCACGGGCCGGAGGACTCAGGAGGAGCAGGGGCAGTTACGCAGCCAGCGGCCGGAGGGAAGCGGCGCTTTCCCCTTCAAAGTGCGGCTCCTCTCCGGCTGGCTTTGAAGGGGAAGTGCCGCTTCTTTCCGACAGCTGGCTGCGCGGCTGCCCCTGCTCCTCCACAGGCCAGAGGACTCAGGGCCGCCCGTCCCCCTTTTTTTTCCCCTCTCTCCTTCCAGCGGCACTCCTCCTGCCACGTTGCCCTTTTGCTACGGCGGCACTCCTCCTGCTGCGCCCTCCAATCGATCATCTTGCGCACCCCACTTTGGAGACCACTGCTCTAGACAGCAGATTTCCCAGAAACAACAGACTTTCTTCAGGGCTTCACTGAGCAAGTACCCTCCCGGGTAACTGGAAAGAAACCTGGCAGGAAGAGGGAAAGCTCCAGTGAGATTTGGATGGGAGTAAAATCAATTTGGATTGGTGATGTGAAAATGTTTTGACAGAAAGACATAATATGTAAATAGTTAAGCTTGTATCATTTGTTATTTGCAAGTTATTTCTTCTCTTTGTTTGAGATGTCTGACTCCCTGTATGACTATTTTGGACTCAGATGATGGGTGAAGCTGAGATGGGGGTAATAGCTGCCCTTTATTCAGGATAAAGGTTAGAAACAGTTAAGCTCCTTTTGGAGTAAGAGATTAAACAGGGCCCATTACTCAAACATAGAACCCACATGCAAGATTGGTCAGAAACCAACCATGTGGGTGCAGGGTTTTGGCTGGGTATTGTTTTGATGCAGCTGGAAGGGCATGTGCGCACACATGCATGTACATCCATGCAGAGCCAGCCAGAAACACTACAGAAGCAGACAGAAGGTGGCAGAAAAAGCCAAGGACACCCAGAGGAGCACTTGTAGTGTGCCCCTGAGAGAAAGATAAGAGCTCCCTGAGCGGAGTGATGGCTGGAAAAAGTGGTTTGCAATACTGAGTAAGGAATCTCCTGCTTGAGTCCTACTGTGTTTAGGGAAAAGACAGTTACCTTTTCCGTAACTGGTGTTCTTCGAGATGTGTTGTTCATGTCTATTCCACAATAGGTGTGCATGCTCACCATGTCCACCGGTGCAAGAAGTTTTTCCCCTAGCAGTACCCGTAGAGGGGGAGCACCCCCCGCAACCCCTGGAGTGGCGCATGCCTGGCACGGTATAAGGAGAGCTGCACGCTCCCCCCACTCTCAGTTCCTTCTTGCCAGACAACTCCGACAGAGGGGAAGGAGGGCGGGATGTGGAATAGACATGAGCAACACATCTCTAAGAACACCAGTTACGGAAACGGTAACAGTCTTTTCTCCTTCGAGTGATTGCTCATGTGTATTCCACAATAGATGATTCCAAGCTATATCTGTTGGAGGTGGGTAGGAGTTCACAAATTACTGGGACGGAGTACGGCCCCACCAAACCTGGTGCCATCCCTGGTTTGGGAAACAGTCGCATAGTGCGAGGTGAACGTGTGAACCGTAGAACACATGGCGGCCCCACAAATGTCCTGGAATGGGATGTGGGCCATGAAGGCAGCAGACGAGGCCTGCACCTGAGGCGAGTGTGCCCTCACAATGGGTGGCAGGGGGACACCCACCAGCTCATAACAGGAGCGGACGCACGAAGTGATCCAATTGGAAAGCCGCTGAGTGGACATCGGCTGACCCCTCGCGTGCTCAGCCGAGGTGATGAACAGTTGCGAGAACTTTCTGAACAGCTTGGTCCACTCGAGGTAGAAAGCCAGAGCCCGCCACACAACGAGCGTGTGGAGACAGCGCTCCTCACTGAACGTGTGAGGCTTGGGGCAGAGGACCAGTAGATGTTCTGACCCATGTGGTGGGTGGAGACCACCTTTGGGAGAAACGCAGGGTGTGGGCGAAGCTGGACCTTGTCCTTATGAAAAGACTGTGTCCGGCGGGTCAGAGGTCAGGGCCCTGAGCTCTGAGTCTCACCTGGCCGACATGATTGCAACCAGGAAGGCCACCTTCCATGAGAGGTGACACCAGGAGCACGTGGCCAGCAGTTCCAACGCCGGCTCCATGAGACTAGCCAACACCAGGTTTAGATCTCACTGTGGGCCTGGGGGTCTAGATTATGGAAAAAGATGGTGCAAACTCTTAAGGAACTGGCCAGTCATAGCATGGGAAAATACCGTGCGCCCTTGCACCAGCGGATGGAAGGCTGATATGGCTGCCAGGTGCACCTTGACTGATGAGGGCACCAGGTCCTGGGCCCTCAGGTGGAGGAGGTAATCAAGAATAAGCTGGATCAGGGCGGCCACCAGGGAGACACCCTGGTCTGCCGCCCACCTAGAGAAATGGGACCACTTCGCCAAATAAGAGCGGCAAGTGGAGGGATGTCTACTTTCAAGGAGGACATGCTGAACCTGTTCTGAGCACGTCCTTTCCTCTCCGCTTAACCACTGAGCAGCCACACCGTGAGGTGAAGAACCACTAGGTTGGGATGGAGGAGGCAGCCCTGGTCCTGAGAAAGCAGGTCCGGGCAGAGTGGCAATGGCCACAGCGGAGCTATCGCCAGGCCCGTGAGGGTCCCGTACCAATGCTGCCTGGGCCACGCCAGGGCAATAAGGATGATCCGGGCCTTGTCCATCTTTATCTTCTCCAGGACCCTGCTGATTAGAGGGAATGGGGGGAAGGCGTAGAGAAGTCGGCCTGACCAGGACAGGAAAAAGCCATCGGAGACAACACCCCTCCCCAGACCCACCCCCCGTCCCCCCCCGCTGGAGCAGAACCGGAGGAATTGCCGGTTCTGCCGAGTCGCGAATAGGTCCACCTGGGGAGTTCCCCACCTTCGGAAGAGCCGGTGGGCCACTTCCGGGTGGAGGGACCACTCGTGTTGCGAGGAAAAGTCCCTGCTCAAGCGATCCACCCTCTCATTCCGGGCGCCCGGTAGGTGGAAGGCCTTCAGGCAGATGCCATGGGCTATACAGAAGTCCCACAGCCGGAGGGCTTCGTAGCAGAGGATCGGGCCCCACCTTACCTGTTGATATAGAACATCGAGGCCAGGTTGTCCGGAAGGACCCTGACTACCTTGTCCTCCAGGTGCGAGCAGAAGGCCATGCACACCAGCTGCACAGCCCTGAGCTCCTTGACGTTTATACGTAGGGTCAGGTTTTGAGCCGACTACAGGCCTTGGGTATGAAAGTTCCCCACATGGGCCCCCCAACCGAGGTCCGACGCATTGGACACCGGCTCCAACAATGGGGCCCTGTCCCTGAATGGGACACCTTGGAGCATGTTGTTTGAGGCGGACCACCACCGTAGGGAGGTGATCACAGAGTCCAGCACGGTCAGGAGCTTGTCCATCCTGACTGTGGCCTGGGAGAACTTCAAGGCCAACCAGAGCTGGAAGGGCCGCATCCTGAGTCTGGTGTGATGGACAATGTATGTGCATGCCGACATGTGATCCAAGAGTTGTAGGCAAACCCTGGCTGTTGTCACCGGGAACCTTGTGACCGAGTCGATGAGATCTTTCAGGGTCTCAAATCTGTCTGGCAGGAGAGAGGCCCTGGCCGACACTGCGTCCAGGAGCGCCCCGATAAACTCTATGCGTTGGACTGGGACTAACGTGGACTTGGTGTTATTTACCAACAGGCCGAAGGCGGTGCATGTGGACAGGAGGAGCGCCACGTGATCCCTCACCTGCAACCGGGAGGTGCCCTTGACAAACCAATCATCCAGATAGGGAAATGTCTCGACTCACCACCATCTGAGGTAGGCCACTATCACCGACATGCATTTTGTGAACACCCTGGGGGCAGGGGACAGACCAAAACAGGAGGACCGTGAATTGGTAATGATTCTGTCACACCACAAAACGGAGGAAGCGCCTGGGCCCCTCGAATATGTGGATGTGGAAGTACTCGTCCTAGATCGAGGGCAGCGTACCAGTCCCTGGGATCCAGGGAGGGGATGATGGAGGCCAGGAAAACCATGCAGAACTTGAGTTTCACCATGTACTGATTCCGACCTTGCAGGTCCAGGATGGGCCTGAGCCCCCCTTTGGCCTTCGGGATAAGGAAACAACAGGAGTAATACCCCTTGCCCATGAACTCCTCGGGCACCACCTCTATCACTCCTAGTCCTAGGAGCCGCCCTACCTCCTGCTCGAGCAGAGCTTCGTGCGAGGGGTCCCCCAAGAGGGACTGGGACAAGGGGTGGTTGGGCAGGCAGGAAGTAAACTGGAGCACGTAACCCCAGGAGATGGTGTTGAGGACCCATGGGTCCAAGGTTAGCCGTGACCACTCTGGGAGGAAAGCACATTGGAGAAGTTGGAGAAGGGAAGCTTTATTGGATCCCTGGGGAGGACTGGCGGGGTGCCCCTGAGCGTCCAGTCAAAAACGCCTTTTCCCCGCCTGCTTGCTCTTGGAAGACCCAGGCTGGGGGGCAGGCCGAAACTGCCTCTGAGGGTGTCTTATAGTCTCGCTGCTTCTTATGGGCGGCCTCATACTTCGGGAGGGCGGCCTGGGCAGGAGTCTGCTGTGGCTTGAACTTAGGTTTTGCCGGAGCCAGGACACAGAGGCCCGGAGTCTGGAGGCTCATGCGGGAGCCTTTCATGCCATGCAGCCTTTTATCTGTTTCCTCCGTAAACAGCTTTCCCGTCAAACAGGAGATTCTGCATGGAAGATTGCGCCTTGCTGGACAGCCCCGAGAGCAGGAGCCATGACGCCCGTCTCATGGACGCCGCGGAGGCCATGGATCATGCGGCCGTGTCCGCAGCATCCGAGGCTGCCTACAGGGATGCCCTAGCGGCCGCTGCCCCTTCCTCCACTAGCGCTTTGAACTCCTTCCTATCGTGCTCCTGGAGGGAGTCCTCAAACTTGGGCAGGGAGCCCCACAGATTGAATTCGTACCGGCCCAGGAGGACCTGATGGTTTACCACTTGTAACTGGAAGCTCGAAGACCAATACATTTTCCTTCCGAAAGAGTCCAGTCTCCAAGAGTCTTTGTTCTTTGGGGTTGGGGCTGGCTGACCCTGCCGTTCCCTGTGGTTGACCGACTCGACCACCAGGGAGTTGGGCGCCGGGTGGGTATACAAGTACTCATGCCCCTTACTGGGTACGAAGTATTTGCATTCTGCCTTCTTAGAGATAGGGGCTAATGAGTCCACTGTTTGCCATGGGGCATTTGAAATCTTAGCCACCCCTTCATGGAGATGCAAGGCCACCCTACCCGGTGCTGACGGGGACAGCACATTAAACAGGGAGTCTGAGGGCTCCTCCATCTACTCTGCTTGGAGGTGCAGGCTTGCTGCCACCTTCTTTAAGAGTTCTTGGTGGGCCCTGAAGTCTTCCTGCGGGGCGGAGGGGGGTGGGGCTGTAATCGCCTCCTCCGGGCGGGGCGAGGAGACCAGTGCAGTGCTCTGGGTGTCGTCCGGCACCGGAGGGTCCACCACCTGGTGCCAAGGACGTACGTCCCACAGACTCCTTTCTCAGGGGATCTGGAGAGGGAGGCCAATGGTGCCTCCGAATCTCCGGCCTCCGAGCAGGCTTCCACCAGGGGCCACAGTGCCCACCGGTACCAGTGTGTACTTTCTTTGTAAATGAACAGGACTGCATATGAGCAGCACCTGACCTCATCAATTTAGCCTCCTACCAGAAACTAGGCCTCAATGCCCATATCAAAAGGAGTCATAGGCCCTTTACCCTGCCATATCATTCTGTAGACTCCTCTCCACTGTTGCCTCTAAGTCTCTGTCAGTACTCTGCCTCCCACTGAATGCTGCGTTTCTGATTACTTTTCCTCAAAAGTATTTGTTTGGATTTTTCCAAGCCGCATCTCACTGTTATTTCCAATTTCTCTAAAACCACCACCTAGCTCAAACATGGAGCTTTTAATCTCCCAATCACTTTGCAAAGAAACTCTGTGGTTATTACCCCCATCTATAAAATGGGGAAACTGTGATATAGAAGGTGAAATGACTTGCCTAAGATGACCCAACAGGCCAGGGGAAGAGCTGGCAATGGAATCCAGGTCTCCCATATCCCGGTCCAGTGCCATATCCATTAGAACACAGGGGCTGTAGTTTTCATGTCCCTTTCCATTCTCATTAGCTAGGTACTTGCATGGCCGTCATCACTGTAATATCAGAGTTTCTCCCAATTTCATTAAACAAACCTCTCCTCTCCCCTGACCTCCCATGCAGTTTAAAGATTGGGATTTTTTACCCCATTCATGGACTTATCAATGGTGTGTGAGGTTTGTGGCATTCATAACTCCAAATTCAGTATGATCCGTGAATCTCTTTTACAGGTCTGTTTATTAACAATCACCATGTTAAATAAGCCTGCACCTAACACTAAGCTTAGAGGCACCTCACTAGACACCTCCCTCAAAGCTGATAAAATGCAGCCTAGCATTACTCTTTGCTTACCGTCCTTCAGGAGGTTTTTAAGCTCATCAAATTTCTCTTTAGCAATCTGAATTCATTTTGAGTGCAATTTTTGGTGAGATGCTGTCAAATGTTTTCCTGAAATCCATACACAGCACCTATTGCTTTCTCCTCCCACATGAATTTAATAACTCTGCCAAAAAGAATCATTGGAATTTGTTCCAAACTTTTTTTCTTAAAGCCTGCGCTGGTTAGTATTCAAGGTTCCATTTTCTCTTAGGTACTTGGTAATTTTTCCCCACAAGAGGGAATACTGCTCTTCTCTATCACTGCATAAATCTCAGTTTAACAGGTTTTAATTTGTGGGGTCTCTTTTCAGCCTCTCTTTTCTGAATATAAAAAACCTGCCCCTTTTCCACTACCCCTCTGATATCCTCTCTGTTAGCCTCTGGAAACCCCACACAATACAACATGGTTATTTGGTACAGCATCTGTTATACAGATACAAAATGCTTTAAACTATCACAGAAAGAGAGCAAACAAAGTACTACAGGCCAGGGGGAAAAGAGGAGGTTTAATAATAAAATAAGAATACAATCTAACGCTTATGTAGTAGATCTCAAAACACTTTACAAAAGGCAGCCAATATCATTTATCCACATTTTACCAATGAGGAAATTGAGACACAGAGAGGTTAAGTGACTTTCCTAAGGTCACCCAGCAGGCCAGTACCAGCTGGCAATAAAACCCAGGTCTGGGTCACAGTCCTGAGCTCTTTCCACTAGGTCAGACAGCCTCTCTGTAAGGCAAGAATCAATAAGGTGAAGAGATATTAGAAAAACTGTTCCAGATGCAGCAGAAGGCTGTTGCAGGCACAACAGAGTTAGTATAAAGGGGCAGAAAGGACTGAAGAGCTAAATGAGCTGAGGGAACACGGAGAGGAGCAGATAGAGACCAGGGCCTACACAGCTCTCACTTGCACCCATTTTACATGGGTGTAACTCCAGTGACATGAGTTAAGATACTCCTTATTTACACTGGTTTTCTGGAGACCAGAGTCCGGTCTAAGATTCACAGGACAAGCAGAGCCAAGTCCATGGATATATAATTTTAAAAGGCAAAGGAAGCCAGTTATGGGACTGGTCTTGGAAATTAATGCAGAGCCAGGAGACTTTTTGCGCGCGGGGGGGGGGGGGGGGAGGAGAAGAGGTAGAGGAGAGTGACCGTTTCATTTCAGTAGGGATTGCTTTTTATGTTGTACAGAGCCTAGCTTGCTGGAACTTGTGCTGGTGTAACTGCATCTACACTAGGGGCTTTTGCTGGCACAGCTACCTCACCACACCTTTGACAGACACAGCTATGCAGTTTGTAACACAGACCTGGCCTGACAAACCCAAAGATGAGATGAGATGAAGGCATGATTGATACAGCATTGCCTCCATTTTACCTCTGCTGAAATTCTGAAGATGCAATGCTGTGGAAGAGGAGGTAGGTACATTCAAAGATAGATACGGGACAAAGTATAGGGTTCAGAATCAAGGACTATCTGATATTAATGCTCTGGTGTTTTTAAAAATAAAAACAAAAAAAAACAAGGAGTCCGGTGGCACCTTAAAGACTAACAAATTTATTTGGGCATAACCTCAGCCTGGACCAGTCCACACAAGAGATCCACTTGCTGGACACTACAGTGCAAATAAGTAATTGTCACATAACCACCACCCTATAGCGGTCAGTAGGTTTCCGGTATACTTACCTACATGCCTCCAGCTTCCATCCAGGACACATCACACGATCCACTGTCTACAGCCAAGCCTTAAGATACAACCAAATTTGTTCCAATCCCTCAGACAGACACAAACATCTACAAGATCTTTATCAATCATTCTTAAAACTACAATACCCACCTGGGGAAGTGAGGAAACAGATTGACAGAGTAAGACGGGTACCCAGAAGTCACCTACTACAGGACAGGCCCAACAAGGAAAATAACAGAACACCACTGGCCATCACGTACAGCCCCCAGCTCAAACAAGTTCAGTCTGTTGGGTTCTGTTCTCAGTTAACTAGACCAAGACGACCATGGTCAATAACTATGCTCCTCTGGCACAATTAGGGTAAAACTCAGCTGTGCAGGAGACAAAAAACTTTCCTGGAGGAGTTCATTCCAGCCCTTAAGAACTAAGGAGCATCACAAACTTCACCACCTTCTGCTCCAAGCACAAGACTCATTGTTTTGACTCGACCTCTTTAAACCATCCATAGCAACAGGTAGGAGGAGGTTTGTGTTTCTGTGGGGGGGTTTCTGTTTTTGGGTGCGTTTTTTTGAACACTTACCCACCCACACCCATCAAGGCAACTAATTCCATTGCACATGCTTCTCCCCCTGGTGAGAGAATGAAAACACAAGAGAGATGTTAGCCACAATGCCTTATGCACTCCTGAAAGGAGTTCAGATACTACTAGAGTGATGGGCAAAATCCAAGAAGCTATGCAGAACAGAATACATATCCCAGTAGATGAGATTCCTCCTAGACTTGTAGAAAATATATTTGGCCAAAAAGTTTGAAATGTAACTGGATTTATATCTTAAACGCACCCCCCACCCAACCCAACTCTGGAAGTGTGGCTACGCTAGCAACAATAATGAATTGATTGAGCTAACTAACCGTTATAAGAGGCTATAATAGGTTTATATAGCAAGAGTATAGTTCTGGGCCGTTTATCTTAGGAATAATGAAAAACAAAAATGACAAGGAAAATCAGACAGTTCATGGTATGTAGAGCTTTGCAACTCTATGACAATTTTGAAATGGAGAGGAACATCAACTAGAACCTCAAATCTAACCATCTTCTCCCAATATTTTGAGAAAGGAAGAAACTAAGACCTCAGATGCATACCAAACACCTATCGGTTAAGATTTGACGTAGGAGCCAAGATCAGAAGAGGCCTATGGACAAGAATGCTATAAAGACCCATTTATTAACACACACACACACACACACACACTTTCCAAATTTGGTTTGGATGCAACCCAAAAGGTAGAAATAAACACAAAAATGGCTGAACTGTTCAGGCTTCCCTCATTCACGGAACAGCCTGCAAGATTTTCCTTAGTTCTGTCTGAAGTTTAGAATGGATCCCAGTCAGCATAAGCCAAACAGTTACTGGAGTCTTGTGACAGTCTCCCATCTAGCTTGATGGATAAGCTACCGTCACTTATTGTGGATCCTGAAATGAAACCAAAGACCAATTTCAGAACTGCAGTCCCACCCGCAAGTGCCACAGTTGAAAACAATTATAGATGAATGTGCACTACTTTTAGCATTACACCTCACATGGCTCTCCTTGATTGCAGCAATCTATGAGCTCTCAAAATCTTTTAGTCAGAAAAGGCAGAGCTACAGCCATCAGATTCTGTTATGGGGTAAGAGCTCCCAGTTATCAAGGTCAAAATTGCAAGACTGGAAGTTGGCCTTGAGAGAGTCTTTGTAACATTTTCTTGGTCCGGCCCTAAAACGAGTTTCAGTCTGCAATTCTCTTGAAAAGGCTGCCTTTGGTATTCTGTCAGATAAACACACCACAGGACTGAGCTCTCGCTGTAAAAGCTTCAACGCCTGTGATGTTGTAGCACTTAGAGACCTCAGTGTTTGGAACCAAACCATGTCATCTAATTCCCATTATTCACCATAGACATAGTAAGGGGTATTGGCCCAAGCATTTTGTGGCATTGATAAGCAGTCCACATATCACAGCCATAGACCAATGTGGCGATGACAGCATGGTAAACATCAGTTTTTGTTTGCAGTCAGACGCCATGTTCTTTCCAAAGAAGATGGTGAAGTTTTCTGAAGGCATTGCTGGCTGCACCAAACGTGCTTCATAATGCCATCGCCAATCATTGCATCTTGTGAAATGACATTGCCTATGTAGCAAAATCTGAGAGTAACTTTGAGTGGTACATCATCAATGACACAAATGGAGGGAATGGGCCACATCCACCCTAACTGAATTGGCCTCGTTAGCACTGACCCCCCACTTGGTAATGCAACTCCTATCTTTTCACGTGCTGTATATTTATACCTGCTTTACTGTATTTTCCACTCCATGCATCTGATGAAGTGTGTTATAGCCCACAAAAGCTTTTGCCCAAATCAATTTGTTAGGTGCCACAAGGACTCCTCGTTGTTGTTACAACTGGAGTAGTTACAGTACTTCGTGGTTGACGCTGGACAATGATTTCTATCCTTTTTAGGCTAATTGCAATGCCAAAACTTTTTGCTGCATACAGAAAGCAGTCAGTGAGCAACTGAATGTTCTGAGGCTAACTGACCAATAAAGCACAATCAGCAGCAAAGTCTTCTGCAGTTTCCACGATATGCTATGCATCCGATGAAGTGAGCTGTAGCTCACGAAAGCTCATGCTCAAATAAACTGGTTAGTCTCTAAGGTGCCACAAGTACTCCTTTTCTTTTTACGAATACAGACTAACACGGCTGTTACTCTGAAACCTGTCAGCAGCAAAGAGTAATTCACAAATAACTGCCTTCATAACTTTTATCTTAGCATGCAGGCAATGTGGATTCAAGACACCTCCATCCATGTGGTATTGCATATAAAATGTCACAATGTCTCCAAACACATCAGAACAGCTGCAAAAATGATGCTAAATGATGTCTGAGCAAGAACAGTCTTATTTTATTCCACTGGGGACAACAAAGGGAGCTGAGAAGCAGCCTGGGTCAAGGACATGAACCTCCATTCCCACATGAAAAAAATTTAATATTGACAAAATGTATTGGAGCAACTGAACTTGGAAGACTGTCCACAGGCCATCTTGATTCAGAGCGTCAAAGGCCTTACTAAGATCGCCAAAAGCTACCTATAAAAGTCTTGAATCTGGCTCATAACTTTCTCCTGAATTTGCCAGAGTCCAAAGATCATGTCTGAACGTCACATCCAGGATGGAAGCCATACTGACTTTCAGGCAGTATTTTGTCTGCAAGTTGATCAGTTGGCCAGCTGAGCGTGGTCCGGGCAAGTATCTTTCCTGCAGGGGCCAAAAGCAAGATGCCGTTATCACTATCACAAGAAGTGTAATTGCCTTTCCTTTTGTAAAGATGAATAATGTTGGCATCTTTAAGTTTCTGTGGCACAAGCCTCTACTTCCTAAAATCATAATTAGAAGCCAGTGAGCTTCCTGGTCAGCTCACGGCCCCCACTTTTGAACATCTCCACAGGAATGCCACCCTGGCCCACTGCTTTACTGTTTGACATTTGCTTGACAGCTTTCCATACTTCAGACATGTTCAGTGGAATTGAGATTTGGTCTTGAATTGGAAGTTGTTTAAGATCATCAAGAGCTGATGCTGATGTGATGGACAGACAGTCCTTATTAAAATGTTCAGCCATCTTTTTAGAATTTTTCCACAATCAGTACAGCAGCACTTACTCATCTGCTTCATTCCAGAGAGGGTGATACCATTAGACTGTGGGCTGTACATGGTCTTTAGTTCATCAAAAAACCATTTGGAGTCTTTGGTTTACAAGTAATTGAAGCTGTTCGGTTTTCATTTTTCTACCAGCTATCCTTCACGTAGTAAAACTTAGCTTGCAAATTACACTTTATATGTGAATAAGCCATCTTTTTAAATAGACAACCTTTGAGTATGAAGGGCATGTATTGATGTCAGGAGTTATTTACCTCAGCATCATTTTCACCTAACGAGTCCTGATGCTTCCTCTTTACAAAGCCGAGGACTTATTTAGATGCAAACACTGTTTCCTTAAAAGATGATCAGGCAGAGTCCGTGTTTATTATGTCCTATTGAGAAAGTGTGTTTAAAACTTCAAGTTTTTAAACCTGCCTTGCGCATGTTACTTCAGATTTTAATATGTGCACATTAGGATTGGGTATTGGAAACTGACTACATCTATGCTGTTTTAATTGGAGGATCAATGTCATTTTATATCTCACAAGCCAATGATCAGACCACATGCAAATTCCCTGCATCGCACTGGCGACTTTGACATGCTGATGTCGCACTGATGTACAACATAGTCAATTAAATGCCAATGTCCAGAGTGGGTATGCATCCATGTTATTTTTCACGTTGTTGCTTGTTGAAATATCATGTTTGTGATAACTAGCTTGTTCTCCATGAACTTTGTGAGGAGTTGTGTACCATTTGAGTTCTCTTTCCCCACACCATGTTTACCAATTACTTTAGGTCAATCTTAATGATTCTGACCAATTCTGGTGTTAACGGAACCTAAGATAATTAATTTGTCATGCCAATGAGCTGACTTTATGGCTTTATCGAAGTTTTCATAAATTTTTCTTTGACATTGTCAGAACATTTCATTTTGGGTGCATAAGCACGAATGATTGTTACATGACGTGCAGATGTCCAGTAGAGGCGAAGGCCCAGGAGATCATTTATTCCTTTTAGTACACAATCAAGTGTCCAAATAGCAAAGCCCACCAGGATAGATACCCCTCTTCTGCGGACTTGCCTATCCAGCAGGTGTATCTAGCACCGACCTCTTCAAGATGGGAGTCACCTGGGAGACACATTTTACTAGGTGCAGCTATGCTGATGTTGTATTTGGCAAATCCTGTACTAAGTGAGTAACAGCACTTCTCTGAGGATACTTCTATACATGCAAGTTATAGGATGTTCTTGTATACTATCCTACCCCCTTGTTAAAAAAGTTAATTGAAGACTGGCTCAGAGTGTGCCTCTTTCCAAGGAGGAAAGCATAAAGATGATATCCTTGAGATCATACTTGTGTTCACCTGCCCCTCTGTGAAATATGGTCTAACTTGGTGCTAGCTGAAAAACCCTTGCTGACAGTCTCAACAGAAACACCAAAAAGCCTGAATGGGATATGGAGACTAAACTCACTTCTTATTTGTATTAGTAGTCCCTCCAGCCTAGTGTTGAGGCTTATTGGCAGAGGTTAGTAAGAGAAGCTTAGTAGTAGCAATCAGTGTTCCCTCTACTTTTTAGATTCATGTGCAGAATTACTTTTGTTATGTGCACCAATATGGAGGTGATGTGTGGCGGGGGTGGGGCCCAGGGGTTCGGCATGTGGGAAGGGGCTCAAAGCTGGGGCAGAGGGTTGGGGTGCAGGGGGGTGAGGGAGCTCGATGGGGGTGTGGGCTCAGGGCAAGGGCAGGGTTGGGGTGTGGGGGGTGAAGGCTCTGGGGTGCAGGAGGGGGCTCAGGACTGGAGCAGAGGACTGGAGTGTGGGAGGTGAGGGCTCTGGCTGGGAGTGAAGGCTCTGGGGTGTGGACTGCCGTGGCAGGGGGGAGGGGGGGGGCGGGAGTCCCTCAACCCTCTCACCGCAGCAGCTTAGGGCCAGGGGAGAGAGAGGCGCCTCTCTCTGGCTGGGTCAGGGGAGGGGCACCTCTCCCAGGCTACGGCAGTTTCAGTCGCGGGGAGCCGGGCTGGGCTGGGGGCACCTCTCCCCACCTGTGTGGCTCTTGATAGCCTGCTGCACGGCCGCGCAGCTTAGAGGGAAGGTAGATAGCAATAGGGTCTAGAGGCTCAAATTGAGATCATGGCCCCATTGTATTAGGCACTGTACAGACAGAGTAAGAGTCCCTGCACCAAAAAGCTAACAATGTAAAATAGACAAGACAGAGGGTGAGTAAAGGTATCATTTCCAATTTTCAGATTTGGAACTGGGGCACAGTTATATTCAGGGACTTGTCCAAGATCACACAAAAGACTGTGGCAAAGCTGCAGATCTCCCAAGTCCCAACCAGGGTGGATAACACAATATTTAAAAATAAATAAAATACGTTTTAAATAAAAATCTGCTTTTTAAATTCAAATTAAGTAATTTTTTTTAAATAAACCCATTGAAAATTAAATTTGAAATTGACAATCTATGTTAAGTCCTATGTTAAGGACTAAAATGTATAATCATTTAAATTGTAGCCATGTAATAATCATAACAGGAATTAAAGGATGACGGGGTAAGGAACTGATAGAAGAAACACAAGAAACCTATAGGCATAGATCTATAAGAATAGCTCAAGCAGTTAGCATAAGGCCTTATAGCCTGAGTAGGAGTAGTTGCTCAATTTAGTATAAGTAAACAAACTAACGGAGACCTTAAAAGTCACAAGAACAGACAAGGCTTTGTTTATTATTTTGTAATAAACACAGGTGTTGTAAACTACTGATAAGTAACAGCAAGAAGGAAGTTTGTACCAGTTTAGGGTATTTTTGGAGCGGGACATCAGCAGATGCCTAACAAGTAATCATAGTAATCCAACTAAAGTATGTGTTAACGAGTTTAACCTAATTAACGTACTAACCTATAGGATAGGGACACCCCAATATCAGGAGGGTGAGGAAGTTAATGTATGGTAAAGGAATGAAGAGATATGCATACATATTCATGAGAAACACCGAGGCCTATAAAACAGCCGATCTCAGCTACAGCCATTGGAGTTCATCATCGGCACGCCAGAGTCAGACTAGGATCTGTCTCAACCCTTAGACTCTCCCCAAGGATAGAGTGAGTATATACACATGTAATTGTGCTGGTGGCTCTGACAGCGTTATACTATCTTACTTTACTTGACTAGATTGTTTTGCTTATAGGACTAATTATTGTAATAAAACTTTTACCATTACAGAAGGTCTTCCCCCCCAGTATGAGTAGTGTTGTCCTTGCCATGCCCCACAGGGGCCCAAAGCAGTAACTTTGATAATACTGGAACTGATCTTGGGATGAGAATTTACCAAATTAATAACCAGGCAATGAAATTAAATACAAAATATATTAAGCAGTACATGTTTGCTGCCAACTTTTAAAGAAAGTCAGACTATGAACGGGAGGAAGTCCCTGGCTAAGCAACTGAAACCAGAGTTTAAGTAGTAAACCAGCTTTGGCCAGCAGCAGCCTCTTCTGCAGGTGCAGAGAGAATATTTTCTTCATTTCAATTTATTCAATTAGTTTAGCTCAATGACTAGCTCATTCAAAGTTAAGAAACCAATCTGAAGTTGAAAGTGCAGAAAAAAGTCTATTTTCCTCTTCCAGTATAGGTGTGACAGGATGAGATCTACTAGTTCTGAAACCTTGAAGGACATTGTGACCAGAAACAAATCAATTTAATTCACTCGCTATAGCTATTTCCTTTTTTATTAAATCAGTTTTAAATGCAAAACATGTTTTGATAAACTTCTCTTATGTATACCAAACATAAAATTAAAAATTAAAATTCTTTGTGCATTTTACATTGAATGGGAATTAAAATTCAAACTACAGTTTGACACAATATGCTAGAAAGAAAGAAATGCATCATTCACAATTTTTTTAACATAAAAATGTAAAAATTAAGAACCTGAATAAATGTAACTTAAGCTATATAATTTCTTACCTACGTATAGATATGGCCTATCCTCCTGGTTTGCAAAAAAAAGCACCAAATTTAGTGTAAAGATATTTAGTTGCAAATTAACACATTTTAATGGTTACCAACCAGTGAGAATCAACTGTTAGGAAACTAAGTACCACCAACACACAAAAAATTAAAATCAATTACTTAAATCAAGGTTTCCTGCTTGTTGATTTAAATCTTGATTATAACTGGTTATTTAAAAAGCTTTAAATCAATCCACCCTGCCGCAACCCAGTGAATTACCACAGACCATCCCTCCTCTCTCAGGGAAAGATTATGAACCCCTTTTGGGACTATCATGTGAATCACCACTCACCCATGGGAAGTAGCTATTCATGATTTGGTCCAGAGAGGGGAAGGGTGGTTTTATGGCTACCTAGACTTAATCTTGCACTATTGCTGCCAATGGTGTGTGTTCTGAGGATTAACAACTTCAGCACAACACCGTTCATGAACTTCATGAAAGATTTTGCTTAAAAACAAAAGCCAAGCTAAAAAGAACGATTTAAAAATTCAAATAAAGAGATTTTAAAAACATGAAACTATAGAAAAAACCACATATCTGTGGTATGAGGAGGCGGCATTAAGGTAACATATTTGGTCACAGAAATGAGATGGAAGGGACTTGTGAAGTCATCCAGACTACTACCTGATGCATGATTTGTCCCCATAGGGCACATTTCCAAACCCTGAACCCAGGAAACTTAGAACACATCACAAAAAGGAGAGAACTTCTTTCAAAACTAACCAGTAAGTTGTTACTTTCCAGCTCTGGAGCATAGCATTTCAAGCTGTATTGCCAGTTTCAAGAAAGTCATATGGCCTTCAACGCTGCAAGGTTTATTTGCTAATAGAGAGAGTCTGATCCCCTGCAAAATGGCTACATTTCCTCTCCTCTGTGCCCACAGGCCTCAGATAAAAGTCTGGAGAGACTGCAGTGTTTACATGAAACATAAATCAATTAAAACTGGTATTTAACCATTTTAAATTGGTTCTAAAAAAGTAGTAAGGAAAATACATTTTAACCTCATATCGGCTATAAGATCAGGACTCTGAAAACCTAACTTCCACTCCAATAAATTTTATGGCACAGAAGGCTACACTTGACAGATCCACAAATAACAGTGCGGGCAGAATCCTGCAGAGATCCCATTAATTCTCATAAGTTTTAACTACTGCCACTAGACAAAGCTTTTTTCAAATGCTTTCCCAGCTGTGCTCCTAAAGCAAGAACAGTGAAAGTAAATTAATGCTCATAAAGTACATTCCTCTTGCAACTCTGAGTTTTGCAGATCACTTCTATTTTATGAGCAGACTCACTTCACAAAAAAAAGTAGATTTTGTATTGTGTGCGCGCGTGTTTAGCATTCTGCATACACTCTGCCCTGGATCAGTACTATACACATTTTGATTCACAGTGAACTGAATGGGGGAGGGACAAAAGTATTATAATAAGCCACAGGCACATGGATTTTTTTTAAAACGCTCCTTTCCAAAACACTCAGAAGAAAATCCATTTTGAGAATCAAACATGATTCATTTTCTTCACCCACCACAGCCCCAGTGATTCAAGAAAGCAACTGCTACAGACAGATGCTCCTCTGAACATGTGCACTGAAAATGGTTTTAATACGAAGGTAAAAATTTAGTCACTCAACTACATTTTAGAGGTTGGCTAAAGCTCATGCATGTAAATCCAGACCCTCACAAAGTGTTTGGATGCAGGGCTTCAGCGGGAGCCCATCTGTTACATTTCACAATAGCAATGACTTGTTGCTCTGCAAGGTTTCAAATGAACTCAGGTCACTCACTTCCATATCCAGAGGTCTGCGTTACACTGACCAACGTACTTAAGAGATTTGGGCAACCAATTCCTAACCTCTGTTCAGAAAATTTTGAAAAAAGTATTGGCCTTAACCTTTTTCTGCCAGAGGTAAAGAGCATGTTTGACAGATACTTTACATGACAACGTTGTTGTAGTGGCCCAAAAGCCATTTCTGCCACTATTTTCACTTTCTCTGCAGAAAATTAGGGAAAGAATTTCATTTGAGTTCCATCTCCAGAAAGACAATACTAGGTGGAACGAGTCCTCAAGAAAAAAAAAAATCTTCGATTTTGATCCGTTGTGGCCTCATGTGGCCCTGGAGCTCCAACATGAGCTCAATTCACCTCTTTGGTGATGAATCCTGGTCAAGTGCCGCCTGAGGCACATTGCGCATACACTAAGAGGACGAGCACACGGCTAACTAACTGTGGCAGCATTTCACCCCTATCAGAACCCTAAGATGGCACTTGTTTGAATCCTATAACTGGCTTGGCACCCTTTTGTAGCAGGGACAGGACTCCCCAACTATGCTCGCTATTTGGCCATTCCTCCTCTTCCCCAGCTGTTTGTGAGGCAGGACACCCAAGAGTGCTTTATCCCTTGAGCTATTATTGTCGCTGTGCATATGCCCTCAGGGCACTATATGCCAGAGAGAGCACTATGGGATAGCTGCCCATATTTATTCAAAATGCATTAATACACAGTTATGTAGTATGGTAGATGCAGATGCGTAAACCCAGTTCAGCCAGGTTTGTGAAGCTTAAAGGCTAGGTTGGAACACAACTCAAAAAGCATCTCTCGTAACTAGGTCAGAGGGAATGTGGCATGACCTGTTTTTAAAATAAATAAATTTTTTTTTAATGTTGTGGCTATATTGCAGTCAGGGCTTTAGGCCTGAGAATTTAGGCTTAGTAAAAAGTTTAGTTTCATACAACAGCAACAGAAGTATTGCCATGATTAAAAATAATAATTCTTCATTTGGATCCAGAGCTTCACGTGGCAGTAACTGGAACACAAACACTAGAGCATTGTGCTAATGCAGGAGAGCCAGAAACTGAAATTGAAAACTGGCTGTTTGGTTTTCAGCAGAATGTGAAGCAAAAAGCAAAAAAAAACCAATCCACAAAAATTTACAGCTGGTAAAGAGCTAATCACGTTTTTCAATGTTTTAATCATTTAAAGCTTTAATGGAGACAAGAACATTTCCCCCTTTAAGTATACAGTTTAAGAGGAACTTGTTATGAAGTAGCAGCAGAAGAGAGAAATTAAGAATGTTGGGGAAGTGGGATAGATGTTTTCATGATCTATCAAACAGGAGACTGGCCTGGGACTCAGGAGACCTGGGCTAATTTATGCTCTGGGTTACGCCCACACTACCGCCCTAATGGGTGTTGCAGCAGAACATGGCCCTGTGCCATTTTCATTATCACTCTGTCTACTGAACAAGTACATTCCAGTTCTAAAATAAAAACATGAAAATGATTGTCAACAGGCACAGTAACAGCCCCACCCTACCTACACTTCAGTATTTTTATAGAAGTGTGTGTAATTGCAAGCATGTCAGACACAGGGAAACAAAAAAAAGTCAGAGCACTTGACAGGAGTAGACCATATGGGTCAAGCAATAAAAAAAGAAGTCTCAATCAGGGGGTTGGGTGATCTTAACCTTTTGTTTCCTGACCTATGAAAGGCTGTCATGGTTGGGATACTGTACACATATAGGATTTAGAGTTAGGTTTGCTGCCAGCATGCTTTGTTTGCCATTATATTTTCCCCATCACACTCTAAATTATCCACTTTCCAAACCAAACTTACTCAACTGCCTGTCAGGAATTCTGGGTAGCATCACTCAACAAGTATTTCCTGTCCTAAGAAGTCATATAGTTAGAATCACCAATAGAGGGCATTCAAAACATTATGGGGCAGACAGCTTACTCTGCTTTTATGTCAATAGATTTACTCCAGATTTACACTCAGATTCATAGATACTAAGGTCAGAAGGGACCATTATGATCATCTAGTCCGACCTCCTGCACAACGCAGGCAACAGAATTTCACCCACCCACTCCTGCGAAAAACCTCTCACCTATGTCTGAGCTACTGAAGTCCTCAAATTGTGGTTTAAAGACTTCAAGGAGCAGAGAATCCTCCAGCAAGTGACCTGTGCCCCATGCTACAGAGGAAGGCGAAAAACCTCCAGGGCCTCTTCCAATCTGCCCTGGAGGAAAATTCCTTCCCGACCCCAAATATGGCGATCAGCTAAACCCTGAGCATATGGGCATGTTTCACCAGCCAGATACTACAGAAAATTCTTTCCTGGGTAGCTCAGATCCCACCCCATCTAACATCCCATCACAGGCCATTAGGCCTATTTACCATGAATATTTAATTACGAAAATCATGTTATCCCATCATACAATCTCCTCCATAAACTTATCGAGTTTAATCTTAAAGCCAGATAGATCTTTTGCCCCCACTGCTTCCCTTGGAAGGCTATTCCAGAACTTCACTCCTCTGATGGTTAGAAACCTTCATCTAATTTCAAGTCTAAACTTCCTGGTGGCCAGTTTATATCCATTTGTTCTTCTGTCCACATTGGTACTAAGCTTAAATAATTCCTCTCCCTCTCTAGTATTTATCCCTCTGATATATTTATAGAGAGCAATCATATCTCCCCTCAACCTTCTTTTAGTTAGGCTAAACAAGCCAAGCTCCTTGAGACTCCTTTCATAAGACAAGTTTTCCATTCCTCGGATCATCCTAGTAACCTCGTGAAACAAGGCAGAATTTGGCCCTGTGTACATATATTACAATAGTAATGTCCCTGCAAGTTAAAACAACTTTCAGAAATCATCCAACAGGAGGCACAAATCTTTATTGAGATTAAATTACCTACTATACTTTCAGTTACAGATCATTCAAGCCACTATCTCACGCAGAGTTTAATCCAGGGGAATTTTGATTTTAAATCCAATAGGCCCAGAACCCAGAAAACCTCTAGCAGGAAGATTAAACATAGCATTATCTAAATCCATAAACTCTTGACCATGCAGCAGTTTATAAAAAGATTTTTTTTCCCCAGATGGGGGTATTTTGCTTGCAACAAAACAATTCTATGAGAAATTCCATCTTTCTAGATAAACAGGTTTAAGATTACAAGTCTGGCTCAGCAAATAATATTTACAAGACCTTCAGTTTGCTCCTAGTGATAAAAATAAACTTATTACCAATTTTTACAAGTTCTCCCTTTATAAAGACAGGGGAGCGAGGGGGAGTTTGCCCCAGTGAAACTGTTGCAGCTGGAATCTCCAGCTAACAAGGGCAGCAGCAACAGCTTTAGTTCAAAGTGCCTCTCCACTAGGGCGACCAGACAGCAAACGTGAAAAATCGGGACAGGGGTCGGGGGGTAATAGGAGTCTATACAAAAAAAGACCCAAAAATCAGGACTGTCCCTATAAAATCAGGACATCTGGTCACCCTACTCCCTACCACTGTAAAGTGTATTCTTATTGCTCCCATTAGAGTGCTTCTCTCATATACAGATACCATTTCAGCTCACAAAAAGAAACCCAGACTCACTTCATCAATGGCTCAAGGGAATGAAGACCGAATGGTTACAGTTTGAGGCTGGGGACCTGGCCGTCTGGAGTAGAGAAATAAGAAGACCCAGTGATGCCTCCAGCTTTAAAATGTGAAGGGTCAATCCTGTTTTTGGCATAATTTACCTCTTTCCTATCCTTACCACCACCTCTATTTTCAGTGCTAGGCACATAGATGTGGAAGCAGGATCTCTAGTTTCACAAAGAGGATTTTCTAATCGTTAGATCAGGCAAGTTGAGACTTCTGTGTTCTGTCTCCAGCTCTCCCACTAACTCCACTGACACATCTTGGACAAGTCACTTATGGTCTTCAAGTTGCAGAAAAACCAAGACTTTCAACAGAAGTACCAAGTGATCTTCAACTAAAGTTAAGGATGCTCTGTACCTTCACCCCTCTGTGTAATGCAGATAATACCATAGGGTGCACTGGCCTCTCTCTCCAGCTCAGGATGGACTGACATCATGCCCAGAGCCTAGTCATGCCCTTTTCCTCACTGTTTGTTTTATTTCTTTCACCTAAAATTGGTAAATTACACCTCAACTGTTCCTTTCCCCTAACCCTCAATGTTCTCATAAGGAAGGGGGTCTCAACCTTTTTCTTTTGAGCCCCCCCCCCCCCACAACATGCTATAAAAACTCCAAGGCCCAACAGGGGAGGGGGAGGACCCAGTGTTCTTGGCCAGGGGGCGAGGGCTCAGGCATAGGTGTAGTTTGACTTCTATTTTGGGTAAACAGGGTCCAGCAGGGCTTGAGCCAGCTCCACACATCAGGGTCCGGGGCAGGAGTGCCACCTCCACCCCGACTCACCTCAGCAGGCAACCTGCCTGTCTGGGCTATGGCACGGGGGGAGGGGGGCACCAACCAAAAACTCAAAGTTGGCAGGGGGGTTCAGCTCAAAAGTTTGAAAACTGCTCAGGATGCAGGGAGAGGGGTACCTAAGGGCTGTGTGCAGGCAGGGGGATAAGCTCAGGGTGCAGGGAGGGGGTTGCTCAGTACAGGGAGAGCTCCCCTTTAGTCCCTGCTCCTCGAGGGCTCTGCCAGCCACAGAGCCGGGTCCCCCCACCCTGGTGGCTCTTACCAGCTGCGTGAACAAGGGGGCTGGGAACTGAGGAGCACTGTATTCCCTACAGCAGGGGTGGGCAAACTATGGCCCAAGGGCCGCATCCGGCCCTTGAGACGTTTTAAGTCAGCCCCTGAGCTGCACCAAGCGGCTCGGTCCAGATCCGGCCAGGGTGCTGGGTCAGCGGCCGCACCACGCAGCTCGGTCCCACTCCAGCCGGGACACTGGGTTGGGGGCCGAGACGCATGATTCGGCCCCACTCCGGCCAGGGCGCTGGGTCAGCAGCCGCACCACGTGGCTCGGCCCTGCTCCGGCTAGGGCGCAGAGTCAGGGGCCACACCCCGAGCCTCTCCCCATGACCCAACCCCCTGCCCCAGCCCTGATCCCCCTCCCACCCTCCAAACCCCTCGGTCCCAGCCCAGAGCACCCTCCTACACCCCAAACTCATAGCCAGCCCCACCCCAGAGCCTACACCCCCTCCCGCACCCCCAACCCAAATTTTGTGAGCATTCATGGTGCTCCATACAGTTTCTATTCCCTGATGTGGCCCTTGGGCCAAAAAGTTAGCCTATAGAGGGGAAATCTGTAGGGGAGGGGGTGGGCAATCTGCTTCTGAGTCATACACAAATTGTGCCCCCCGGCCAAGCCCCTGGCAAAAGGGCTTCTTTCCAGAGCCTACCTGCTACTGGCAGCTCTTTTCCAGCCCTCTTATAGACAGTTTGTCTGCAAGACCACCTGTTCAGGGCCTGCCAGAAGATCCAACCTCCTCCCTGCAATTCTCCCCCCAACCAGGTTACTTGCTGCTTTTCTAGTCACCTGATCCCTAGCTCATCAGTCTCAGGTGAGAGGTAGCTAATAAGTCACAAGTAACACTAGACCCCAATTCCCCTTAAAAGGCCAGCCAGCCCTCCCTCCCCCCCGCCCTCCCCCCCCAAAAGATTCCTATCCCGCAGAGATGCTGGGCAACCTTAACGCTAGCATTTCCTAACTTTTGAATGCTTGACTTTGCAAATTTAACATTCTTTTAAATGTAAACTTGTGTGTGCACAATTATATATTGCATTAGATACACAGAGAACTTCAAGCACGGGACACGAACACTCTGTAAGTACTTCTGAAGTAGATAAGTACTGGGATAATGTACATTATACACATAGGAGAAGTGAGGTAGAGAGGTGAACAGAGACACTAGACAAGTCATCCTGTCCTTGGCAGCATCGTGATTTAAATGCTAGAGTTCCTGGTTCCCATTTCTGTGCTCTAACCATTAGCTGCCAGTGTTATACTCAAATACAAACTAAATATTTAAGGCTCACTTCTGAAAGGGTAGATAATTATTTTTAAAAAATTTTAATTGAAATTGGATTTTTGAGGAAAAACCCATCTAAAGATAGTTTTAATTAAGATATTTTTTGAGCTATAATGTATCTCATCATGGAATAGGGATTATAAATTCTAATTCTATAGTCTGTGAATATATTCTGATATGTTTAAGAAAAGTTTTGTAAATGAGTTCCAACAGTTCATGGATTAAGGACCCAATCTTATGGGGTTCCAGGGGCTTCTGTATAGATTATGTAAGTTAATCTTTCTATCTACCCAATGGGACTCAGTGCTCAGTCTAGAAGATACCATCAGAGATGCTTAGTTTCGCAGTTCTCAAACTGTGAATTTGTGGCTCCAGAGATAACATGCTTGTTAACAGCAAAAATGTTTTTAAATAAATAAAAATAAAATATACAGAGGTGAGAAATAACAGACCTCAACCCTATTGTCCCTCTGCAAATTTGTGTACACAAAGTCAATCCCTTACCTCTCTCTAAAAGTACAAAGTTTCAAAAAAAGTTCCATGAATAGAAGATTGTTGGGGGCAAAATAGATCTGGACAAGGAGAAACCTGGAGATAAACGTGAGAAGGGAGGGACAGGCAGTAGAAACAAAAGTGAAACCGTTTGAGCAGCATATTCCGGAAGTCTTGAGGTCTTTCTGAGTGTAGCCTTCATTGGTTTGAGATCTACCATACCATTCTCCCACTAGAAGGGAAAACCTATAATGGCAGCAGGCTGGAAGAGACCCACTTTGGGAATATTTTAATGAAGTTCCTCTACCAGTGGGTAAAACAGGCATGCGTGCAAAATGCAAACAGTGCAACAAAGAAATGCAAGGCCTGGTTGCCCGGATGAAACAACATCATGAGAAGTATTCCTTCTCAGGAGAAAGCTGCGTTGAAGATGGTCATAAACATAAAGGGAAGGATAAACACCTTTAAAATCCCTCCTGGCCAGAGGAAAAACCCTTTCACCTGTAAAGGGTTAAGAAGCTAGGATAACCTCGCTGGCACCTGACCACAATGACCAATGAGGAGACAAGATACTTTCAAAGCTGGAGGGGGGAGAAACAAAGGGTCTGGGTCTGTCTGTGTGATGCTTTTGCCGGGGACAGAACAGGAATGGAGTCTTAGAACTTAGTAAGTAATCTAGCTAGATATGTGTTAGATTCTGTTTGTTTAAATGGCTGAGAAAATAAGCTGTGCTGAATGGAATGGATATTCCTGTTTTTGTGTCTTTTTGTAACTTAAGGTTTTGCCTAGAGGATTCTCTATGTTTTGAATCTAATTACCCTATAAGGTATTTACAATCCTGATTTTAAAGAGGCAATTCTTTTTTTTACTTTTTCTTCTATTAAAATTCTTTTAAAGAAACTGAATTTTTTTTTATTGTTCTTAAGATCCAAGGGTTTGGGTCTGTGGTCACCTGTGCAAATTGGTGAGGATTTTTATCAAACCTTCCCCAGAAAAAAAGGGGGTAAGATTTGGGAGAATTTTTGGGGGGGAAAGACGTTTCCAAAGGAACTCTTTCCTAATAATAATAATACCGGTGTTAGACGTTTGGTGGTGGCAGCGAAAGTCCAAGGGCAAAGGGTAAAGTAGTTTGTATCTTGGGGAAGTTTTAACCTAAGCTGGTAAAAAGTAAGCTTAGGAGGTTTTCATGCAGGTCCCCACATCTGTACCCTAGCGTTCAGAGTGGGGAAGGAACCTTGATGAAGATGATGAAAGGAACATGTCTGAACATGTAGGAGCTTCAGGTTGGTAAACTTTTTTATTTCATACTTGTTTCTTAAGGACTGCCTTTCTTCCTTCTGGACTATTCTTGAATTCTCATGTTCGAGCAAAAAATATAGTTGTTACTCTATGGTATTTTAGATGAAGTTGTGATAAATAACTAGTTGAAATAGGCAGATCTTCCTTTTTCAATTTCACCTTTCAAGTGTCAGTGAATGCAATGAGTAATACTATATGAGCAGTATGGTAATAATAATTAAATAAATGCACTGACTAAATTTGTTTTGGAAAATCCATCCTCAACATACAGGATTCTGAAGACTAGCCATCTTCAAGATCACCATCATTTTCTATAGTTTCAGAGTTATTTGCCAATTATAGTCTTTCAGTCACATCATGTATGTCACATAGCCACAGTATACCACCTGTTGCAAAAAGAAAAAAAACACATCTCCATCATCCAGAAACAACCATAGATAAGTCTGTGATAAGAACCAGCAGATTACAAAAAGAGGTAGTTGATGAAAAAATTGCCCGGTTTGTTTATGCAACAAACTCTCCATTCTGTATGATTGAGAACCCACACTTCATTAACATGGTTCAGTCATTAAGACCAGGATACAGTCCACTCAACAGAGCAGATGTCGCAAGCAAATTGCTGGATAAAGTGTATGAAAGAGAAATTAAGCAGTGTGCAAAAGGTCGATAGGGTGAAATTGTTAACCGAAGAGCTAGTCTACACTGGCAATGATAAATCGCTGCCATGGCAGTACTTGTGTGCTCGCGGCAGACCGCTGGGAGAGAGCGTTTAAAAAAAAAAGCCACCTCCACGAGCGACACAGCTCCAGCATTGGTGCACTGTTTACACTGGCGCTTTACAGTGCTGAAACTTCCTGTGCTTGGGGGGGGGGGGGGGGGGGTTTTCATACCCCTGAGCAAGAAAGTTGCAGCGCTGTACATTGTCAGTGTAGACAAGCCCCGAGTCTTGATGTGTGGAGCAATGTCCACAATGATCCTGTTGTATGTGCTTGTGTGACAACAGAAGAAGGGAATGTCTTCCTTACAGAAACAGATACATCAGGAAATACACACACAGCGGAATATTTACAAGTAGCAGCCGTAAAAGCTATAACAAACTGAAAAAAAAAATTCAAATGTCTAGTACACAGCTTGGTCACAGACAATGCTACAAATGTATCCAAGATGAGAAGAAATTATTTAGAAGAAGAGAGTCCCAAGCTAATAACATACAGTTGCAATGCTCACTTGATGCACCTCCTAGCCAAAAACTTCAGTGTTCCAAAAAAAATAAAGGCTAATGTTGTTGAAATTGCAAAATACTGCCGTAACGACCACTTGGCAGCAGCTGCTCTGAAAAAAGTGGGAGGAACCAAGCTAACTCTCCCACAAGACCTGCGATGGAACTCAGTAGTGGACTGTTTTGAGCATGAAATCAAGAACTGGCCTAATCCGATGACAGTTTTGTGAACAAAATCATGAAAGAATAGATGGTACTGTCACAGCCAAAGTTCTCAACATTGGGCTTAAGAAAAATCTTGAACACATGCTGAGTACCCTGAAGCCTATTTCTGTAGCCTCGAACAAAATGCAGGGAAATCGCTGTTTTATGTTGTTGAAATTTGGAAGTAACTGAGTGAGATCTTAAAGAGAGAAATATGCAATGACAGTTAAATTACAAGCATTAAAAAAAATGAATGGGACAAGCACTATCTCCAGCTCATTTTCTTGCAAATATTCTCAATACTCAGTACCAGGGTTAAACCTTAACTGCTGAAGAAGAGGAGTTGGCTAGGACATGGACATCCAGCAATCATCCCTTCATAATGCCAACTACAATAAACTTCAGAGCTAAGGGTGAACCATTTAAGAAATGTGTGCTGATGATGCTTTAAAAGAAAGTCACACCTGTGAACTAGTGGAAGTCAATTAAGCACCTGGATTCAGAGACTGTTGAAGTGATAATCTCACTTAACAGCAGTAGCTTCATCTGCCAGTGTAGAAAGCATTTTCTTCCTTTGGACTAATTCGTTCCAAACTGAGAAATTGTTTGGGACCTGAAAAAGCAGGAAAGCTTGTTTTTCTTTTCCAGATTATGAACAAACAGGAAAACAAAGGTGAAGATGACTGAGTTAGCTGCAGAAGCCAATATTTTAAGTTTCTCATGTTGACCTGGAGCACACAGTCGATTTAATTTTTGTTTTTTAAAAAATATTTCATTTAACTATTTTAGTTAACAATTTTAACAAACAAACCTGATTTTAAAAAACTTGAATATTTAAATTCAAAAATTCATATGCTTGTTTTGTTAAAATATTACGTTTGCTGTTTTTTTCTTCAACAGAATACATAACATTGTTTTATTTAACTAAAACAATTTAAAGTCTGTCCAGTGATGTTCTCTTCCTGATACAGCATGGCAAGACAATCCTCCAAATATTAATGATTAACCTGTTGAACTGGAGATATTTATTAAGTCATTGGGAGGTGAACTATCTGCTTCAATTACCTTTGGTAAATGAAATAACCAAACAATCATTCATTTTCTGATATAGCTGTAAAACTAATCTGAAAAGTTTTCAAAATAAATCACTTAAAAATGTATAGGTGTACGTACACTTCTAAAAATGAAACCTACATCTGAGTTGTTAAGAATATGTATTAAGGTTATAACCACCAACAAGAATGCACTTTTATGTAGAAATCCATGATTCAATTGAGTCTTCCTGACTAGTGATTTAAATCAAATCCACCCTACCTGAAAGGCCAACATACCATCATGCACACTTTAGCAGTTCTAAAAATTAAAACATGCTACCCATGCTGTCCCTGTTCTGTTGGGGGGGGGGGGGGGGGGGGGACACGACTTCAATCTCCATGGCAGACAAACCACTGCTAAATGCATATGATCTTATTTTAAAAAACATTTTTGTTCACTATAGCTCAGACAAGTCACTCATACAAGTATACTGGAACCTCTGTGCAATGCTATTTCACCAACAGCATACAGTATCCTCTCAATACAAGCGCACAATGGTGCTCCTGGCGGTCCAGCCCTAAAGTCCTTACTTAGCCAGAACTCTGAAGTCAATGGAACATTCCTTGGCCCTATTCACAGTAGTTATGCAAGTGCATAGAAAAAAACCTGGAGCACAGACTGGCAGGAGTGATCCTTAGTGGTCACTTGTAGATCTTCACAATGCACAGGCCTCCTGATGAAATTGCCTCATCTAAAGAGTTAATAATGGACCATGGCCTAGTGTTACATCTTATCTATGCTTCCCTACACTTTGCAAGACCACTGTACATCCATACCGCTTTCTGCAGCTACCCTGCATGGGCTGACCTGTAAGTCACCATGAAAGAGTCCCGCATCCCTTGCGTTTGTAAAATACCTGCCGTTGCATTCCGCACCAGGGCAAGGGGCCATGCAAGAATTTTTCTAAAACACCACTTTATCTGAAAGCTGTTCTTGAAAGCTATTCAAGTGTGCCAAACTAAGCTAACAATTTCATTATTGTATAAAACAGAAATGCAGCCCAGGCTCTAAGGAGGCCTGGATGAAAGGCAAGGGGACAAACAATGTGGGTGTAGGAACAACAGTGAAAATAAAGAGTTTGCTCCAAGTCACATTTCAATGATTTCTGTTTGTTTGTTCTGAATTCTAAAGCCAGGGCTTCGGTCTTCAATTCAAACCTAAGCTGATTAGGCTGACAGAGCCGGGTGATGCCCTACCCCACATCTCACCTGCAAAAAATACATTTTCCAGGAAAAGTGGGAAGCTCAGGACATTAGTACAATACAGCACCTTTCCCTTCTGGATCACCAGCAACATGAACTGGGTGACCACAACAGCTTTATCTCCTTGTAGTGTCAGATTGTAAGGGGAGACTCTGGCAAACCAGTAAAGTGCCTGAAACCACTATGGCTTATTGCTAAAAGCAGCCAAGTCAGCAGGCTGTAAATTGGCCATTCAGTACTCTCAGTTTGACCAAGGCAGGAGGGGAAGGGGGTTTTTGGGTGCCACAGAGAGGGCAGCTTGACCCCGCATCCTTCCTGATAAGAATTGTGTTGAAGTTGCTGATGCATGCATCTTAGAAGAGCAGGATGTGCCCCAGGAATGTCTATTGGGGCCTCAAGACTGCAAACTCTGGAAAAACCCACACCTGGTTAATTGATAATCAGAAGGAGCCTCTTGCTTGCCCACTGGAACTGCTTGCTTAACAAGTTTTCTTTAAGGGACATATCATTCTATTACTCATGTATAAATAAGGGGGAAAAGTTTGAGGTGGGGGATTCTTCAGGACTGGACTCTCTCTCTCTGGATGCATCTTGTGTTTCCCAGCGGCAGACGGGCTGCCGCTGTGCCACTCGAGAGCCACACTCAGCTTTGGTAATTATCAAGGGTTGGGGGTGTTTTACTAACCTCTTGCGGACGTGTGTATAAGTGCTTGAGACTAAGCAAAGTTTAGCTTTAAGTGAAAGCACTTGTGTTGTCCTGTTTGTGCCAGCCATCTATAGGTCGGATGGCCGTGTCTCCCCTGATTTATTTCCTGACACCACCTCGCACAGAGTAAAAGTTACCAAGAGCTTTGGGTTGAAAGAACCCTGGGTAACAAGATCACAAGAACAAACACTGGTTGGCAATTCTACTCAAGAGGCCAAGGACTGAATGGACCACAGCAACTGAATTTCCCTCTGCCCTCCCCGCAAGTCAGGGAGGAGGCACACTAACAGGGCAGCATGGAGGAAGCTTACCAGTAGCTTCCAGTCCTATGGATAAACTGAAATCCTTTGGTATTTCAATCTGGCATCTTTCACCAGCACTTAACACTTAATTATAAAGATCATTGTTTAAATATTTATATTAAATTAATGCCCGGTGAGCGCAATAAGTGCCCCACTGTAGAGCCCTGCAGCGGGACCGGGATCCTACATGTCTCATGCTGCCATGTACTTTCGTTGCGGGTGGGCAAAAAAACCAGAGACTCTGGTAACTTGCAGGAAAACACAATTTATTTATTTATTTTAGATAAAGGTTATAATACTTAAATTTAAGTGAGGATAGAAAGATTTGATGTCTTTTTACATAGTTTAAGCAAGATGTGTTTTATTCTTTTAGTGGTAAAAATGGTCTGAATTCCATGTATAATTTATTAATCAACAGTGTTTTGTTTTAAGTAGCATGGGGAAAATCTGTCTAGTGGGATACAAGGTTTTTCTGGGTTGCAGCAGGATAAAAATGCAAGAAAACGTTGGAGCAGGTGGGAGTGGGTATTGCAGGGCCAGGTGGGAGCGGGATTAAAAAAATAGTCCTGCAGAGGGCTCTACCCACCATTGTCCTAGGTGCTATACGCATAAGAGAAACAGTCCCAGCCCCCAAAGAGTTTAGAATCTAAGAAAATATGGGCATGAGGGGGGAAGAGAATCAAATGGATTAATTTTAAGAAGTTATAAACCAGAAGTGCTGCTGTTAAATTTTCACTCATGAAATCTACCAGCCCATTTTCAGTTACAGAATTAAACTTGAACAGAATCACAGAAGAACAAAGGGCTATTCAACCTTGATGTAAACAGGTCAACTCTGGAGTTCAGTGAAGTTGCACTGATTTTATACCAACCCTCAGCAGTCTGTATTTGACAGAATACTGCACACAGAGGAGTTTGCAGGGGACAGTAAGATGGTTGGAAGTTGCCATATGGCCGGACTACTGGGAAGAAATTTTCTTCACAAGGTTTAATTGTCAGGAAGCATTAAAGTCAGTCAGGATTCAGATATAAAAGGGTTTTATACAAACAAGAAGGGAGGGGAAAAAGCCCTCACTCAAGCTTGTCTGCATTACACTTATAATTCCCCAGCAGTTGGTGGTCCCACTGGTGCAACAGTAGCAAGGGTGGTCAGTACACCCACTGTTGGAATTACCAATTTTTTTTAATTTTCCTATCGTCTAACCCAGTTCAGAGCTGGCCTAGATAAACAGTTAAAATGTTAACAGCCAATCCATACTACCATTCCTCCCACTTGTGGTAGCAAAAGTGACCTCTATTTAGAACAGTCACTTCAGTCTTCATCAGAAAAATCATTCCATGTGTGATGGGTTTCTACCCACACACGGGTAGACAGGTGTGGCAAATGCTGGTCCTTCTCTTATGTAAAATCAGAGTTATCACTCTTACTTCCATTACAATGCCTAGACAGCCAACCAAAATCAGGGCTACAGATAGTCAGAAAAGAGTCTCCCCTCCCGCACTTTAAACTTTGCAGCCAAAAGATGTAGATTAAAACTAGTGCCATGGTGGGAGTTATTGTTCAGCTGATTTACACTATCATTCTCCCCTATGGGCCAGCCTCTCTAGCTAGACCACATCCCCCATGATGCACCACTTACTCCTCTCTTAATAAGTGGAGGAAATGTACCATAGGAATCCCTGGCCATGACGTATCATGGGCTACATAGTCCGCCAGAGAACTCAGCTCATGAAGGAGAATGACAGCATAAGGCACACAAACTACAACTACCATAAGGTGCTACAGCACTAATTTAAAATAGAGATGTTTCAGGGTTTGCCCAAAGAGTGAATTTTCCCCACAAAAAGCAAGCTTTTTGTGAAGAGTGTCTTTTTTTTTTTAAATACTAAAGCAGCTTTTCATAGAAAAACAGTTTAGATGGAAACATTTCTACCAGCCCTAACCAAGACCAAACCAAGAAGGGTTGGGCAGGAAGCCTTTGAACAAACAAGTTACTCTAATACCTCAGTTGTTCTCCATCTACCTAATGGTTCATATCATGACCTGAATGTAGCATAAGCAGCAAAACCACAAAAAGGTTTCAGGAAGGACTTAAATTGGTGATGGACCTGAAGATCACATGTGTAAACTTGGTACTGGCTGCTAGGAGCAGAGCCGCAGCACATAATGACATTTCAGTAGGTTTAATAAGACTCCATTTCTTACAGTATTGCTAATGAAATACTGCAAAATACCATATCTGCCTGTTTGTGAACACTGAACCCGATTTCCCTAAACAAAACAATGGTTTAATATTATTATTTATACACAAGGTGATCATGTGTCTGGTTTTGGCCAGGACAGTCCCCTTTTAAGCCCTGCCCCGGTTGTCTCGGTTGTGGGGTTTTTTTTTGGCAAAACTGGGCATTTGTCCCACTGCTCTTGCCAACTGATCATCAGCAGTAAATCTGTCTTAACTGTTTCCATACGGTTTCAAAGGTTCAGCCAGGTTCATTCTGCATAAACTCAGGTATTAACAGAGACTGTGAAATTTCTTAATGCTGTTAGGACTTTCAACACCAGAGGCACATTTAATCATAATTTTCAATCACTTAATACACATTTTAAGGTTATGCATCATAGGACAGAAGTTTCCACTCCTCTTCAGAGACTTGCTTACACTGAACTTTACTGAAGCATGCAGCATGTATGCAGTACTGATGGCAAGGAACCAAACTGGGGTGACTCAACTCACAATGAAGTCAATGAGAGCTTTTACGCTGAACATCAAAGGGAGATGGATCCAACTAAGAAAGCAGAGATCTCGTTTCTTGCAACACAAACAAAGCCAAATCTACAGCCTGGTTACATACAAAAAAAATCTGGACAATTTAGAATGACTCCACAAGGAAAAAAAAAAAATCACAGAGTTTGGAAAGGAGGGACAAGTTAGTCATGTCACAAATCCTGATTAGAGCTGTGTAAAACAGAAGAACATAACAACAAACATAAGAACAGGCATACTGGGTCAGACCAAAGGTCTATCTAGCCCAGTAACTTCTCTTCCGAGAGTGCCAATGCCCCCCTTAGTCGTCTCTTTTCCAAGCTGAAAAGTCCCAGTCTTATTAATCTCTCCTCATATGAAAGCTGTTCTATACCCCTAATCATTCTTGTTGCCCTTTTCTGAACCTTTTCCAATTCCAATACATCTTTTTTTGAGATGGGCGACCACAGCTGCACGCAGTATTCAAGATGTGGGTGTACCATGGATTTAGAGAGAGGCAACATGATATTTTCTTATCTATCCCTTTCTTAATGATTCCCAACATAGTTAGATTTTTTGACTGCAGCTGCACACTGGGTATGTTTTCAGAGAACTACCCACAATGACTCCAAGATTTCTTTCTTAAGCGGCAACAGCTAGTATAGACCCCATCATTTTATAGATATAGTTGGGTGGGATTATGTTTTCCAATGTGCAGTACTTTTCATTTATCAACACTGAATACATATATACATACATGCAAGGCATATCTGGTTTAGTTTTACAGCAAACTATTCACTCTGACCATGTCTGATAAAAGAGTCAAAGTTTCCTATGTAAAGTTGGGCCAGTTTATGCCTTTGCATCAAAATAATTCAAAAGGTTGCAGTGTCAGCAGGAACGCAGGTGAAATTTAAGCGTTTGAATTTGGGTGAAGGTAAAGATGAATCTGCACAGATCAAAGGCAATAAAAATTATTTTGTATGATCCCCTGCTCCCACACAAATTGCCTGGTTTCCCACAGAGCTCATCCTACTACTTGAAGAACGCAATCCTGGTATCATAGCCAATTCAACTGTGAAGTGTGGTTTCTTCAGACACAAGGGAAGAACTCTTGGAGTATGGAATGTCTTTGGAAGTTCTCCCTAAACTACTTGGGAACCTAGGGGAAAAGAAATCAAGTTGGTGCAAACTCCCTGCTGGTGTTTTGATTCATTCACGTGCTGAACAATGCCTTGTAGTGCCACCAATTCCTGGTAAAGTTGTTTTTCCCCAGGCCAGACCAACCCCCTGACCAGTCAAATTTATCCTGGAATAAGCAGATGTAGAGCCATTGAAGCCAATGGTCCTTAGCCCTACAATTCCAGCCAAACACACAGACACACACACACTGCAGAATGCCTGCGGGGGAAAAACAGATGATAAACATCCATTTAGAGAATAAGAAATAACAAAGGCAAACTTGTCTGCGGTGACTATCCCACACAGCAAGGCGTATTCCTGGGGGCAGAGATGATGCTCAAGACAACCCCTCTTTAAAACAGAGTTAATGTTGAAAGTTTGTGTGTACACATGTATGCCGGCACCTCTCACCAGCAAGAGTTTCTCACTCCTGTTTGCCCTCAGTGGGGAAGACAGACAAGACCCCTAAAGAAGCTTTGGGCATGCCAACACAGGTAACTTCTCAAATCAGAGGGAGGGAGCAAAAAAGGATGGGGTCAAGTGAGGGGTAGTGATCAGAGTCAAACTTGCTGGTGTGGGGGGGTGAGGGTGAGAAGAGACTACACAGAGCTGAAGACTCCATCGAAGAGATACAAACTCAACAACCCTGGTTACTGACATTTTCTATCCACAGGGCAGGTTCCATGCACGCATAGGCAATACAAGTTTCCTGTCCCCACCGTGCCCCACCAACACTTCAACTTTACGTGAAGGGATCATATATAAGAGATTGATTATATCAATCTCCAGGATCCATTCATCCAGCCTTTCATCTCTCTGCCAAAACTGTCCACAAAGTTGTTCCAAATACTACCTATCAGGATGGAGGGGTGGTAAATTGTGTTAGATGCATCTTTGTTGCTAAGGATGCCAATTACTGTTAACTGGAGTGTACCTTGCACGATAGGGACATGTGCCCCATTAATGGTTTGGGCTGAGACCAATAACCCATTTCACACATGCCAGTGAACAACCTTCACAGGGCAGCCACTTTCTACAAACAGCTATTATATTATAAGCAGAATGGGGCTAAAGTTACCTTGTGTAGGGCTACGATTGTCCCATCTGACAATTTGGGAGGTGGGGGTGGGACAGTGAAGAAGAGCTCTCAATACAAAATAAATTTGCCACTCTTAATCTATCCTACAAGCTCATCTGGAAGCAGATCAACAGCCTGTGAAATGCAGAAAGGGGAGAGACAGAAGTAAAGAAAGGAGCAGACCTATTAATGTAGGTCAGCTCTAGTGCATTCCTGTAAACAGTCTCAGATCGGTCTCTGTACAACTTATCTATCTAGGTACTTACATTTCATCCCCACCATTGTAGTATCTGAGCACCATAAACATTAAAGCATTTTTCCCTCACAAATATTCTGTTTTGTGGACCAGAAACGGAGGCACAGAGAAGTGAAGTGCCCAAGGTCACACAAGGAGTCTGTAGCAGACCCAAAAACTCAACACAGGTCTCAAGTCCTATTCCAATCCCTTAAACACAAGCCCACTTTTAATAGTGTTTTTTCCTATTAAAGGTCTCGGATAGGGAGGCTTCCACCATCTCCCTTAATTTTGGGCGCAGCGCACCTTCCACCTAAATAGCCCAAAGCACTTTTATAAATGTTACATGATTCATATCTTTACGAATCAAGGCTGGACAAAGCATTAGGAAATACCCTGTAGGGAAGGAACTAGACCAGTGATAATCAGACTGAGGCTCGGGAGCCACAAGTGGCTCTTCAATGGATCTCCTGTGAATCTTTGCAGCACATGATATTACAACACACTGTGATTTAATTAACAACCAATCAGGATGTTTTTACTAGGTTAACAACCAATTAAGTTATCAACGTGCACTAAGTTATTAACTTAATCTCACACACAATTTCCCATCATACTGTTTAAATACAAACATAGTATTATAACCAGATACTACTCTGGCTCTTTCAGGTAATGTTGATTGCTAAACTGGCTCCTGAACCACTGAGGTCTGAGTATCATTGGACTAGACAATTTAATAGGCAATTTCTAACACTTACTTCTATAATAAGCCTCAGGCTCCCACCACCAAGAAATAATACTAAATACTTGAGCAGTTTGAGTGTTTGTAATTGTGCCTGTGCAGCAGGTAAAAGTTAACACCCCTCCCACCTCTTACAGATGCTGAAATTAAGGCACACACCAGTTAGGCAACTCATTTAGTGTCAGAGCAAGTCAGTAGCAGAGGCAGGATTGGAACCCTGGAGTCTCAACTCCCAGTTCTCTGCTCTGTCCAATACACTTCTCACATAAGACTGCGGGTCCCCAGGTTGCAGTTCAGGACTCAAAGAATTAGAGCTTTCCCACTGGAATTTCCAGCATGTTAAGAAATATATGGACAGCTATGCAATACATATATTTAAATCATTTACTGTTATGTTAATCTCACTTATTTTTAAATTACAGAAAAAACTAAGTTTACTAAGGTTACTAACCTTCCAACAGAGGGATAAGTAGGGTGGGTTTTTGGAATGGACAGGAGCAACATCTCAAAGAACAACAGTTTACAGAAGGTTAGCAACCATTTTTAATTTGAGGTCTTGCTCATGTCCATTCCAATATAGGTAACTCCCAAGCAGTTGAGCAAGTAGGGGGTTCGGAGTTCACGGACATGCTGATTGTAGCACCACTCAGCCAAAGTCCACATTGTCTCTAGCTTGTTTGCATCACACTACGCCATCACCCAATATATGGGCTGACGACCAGGTTGGCACCCTACAGCTATCCTGGATTGAAACTTGTGCCACCAATGCCGCTACCGATGCTTGAGCTCTTGTAGAGTGGGCTGAGAGCCAAGGAGCTGGGACCTTTGCTAAGACATAGCATGTGTGGATCCAGGAAGTGATCCACGATGAGATTCTCTGGGCCAAAACTGGACAGTCCTTCATTCTGTCCGCAATGGCTTTGAACAGCTGGGTGGTCTTCCTAAAGGGTTTAGTCCTCTCTGTGTAGAAGACGAGCACACGCCTCACATCCAGCAAGTGAAGTCTGTTCCTCCTTGTTAGCGTGTGGCTTAGCATAGAAGACAGATAGGAGGATATCCTGGTTACTTAGGATCACCTTAGGGAGAAAGGATGGGTGTGGCCATAGCTGTACCTTGTCCTTGAAAGGACAGTATATGGTGGCTCGGAGGTAAGAGCCCGTATCTCTAAGATCAGTCTGGCAGAAGTAATGGCAACTAGGAAGGCCACCTTCCAAGACAGAGCAGGTTGCCAGTGGCTCAAATGGAAGTCCTGTTAGGGAATACAGCTGTCTCAGCCCTTTAAGAAAATGGCCACAGATTGATTTTGAGAAGACAGACCGGCCGCTAACCCAAGGGTGAAATGCAGATTGCAGCTAGATGAACCCTTATGGATACACAGTCAGACCCTCCTGGTTTAAGAGGAGTAGAGAATCTAGAACGAAGAGCAACGATGACTCAGTAAGCAAAACACCCTTCTGTATCAATCAGACCAAGAATATCTTCCACTTTGCCAGGTAAGTAGCTCTAGTAGACTGTTTCCTGCTTCCCAAGAGCACCTTGTGAACTGGCCCTGAGTAAGCCCATTCCAATGGATTCAGGCATAGAGTTTCCAAGTTGGGCGGTGGAGAGATTTGAGGTTCAGGTAACTTAGGAGACCGTGGTCTTGAGAGATCAGATCCGGGAACAGTGGCAGTTTGATCAGTGTGTCCAACGAGAGATCTAGAAGAGAGTGATGAACCAGTGCTGGTGCAGCCAGCTATCAGGATCAGCTGTATCCTGCCCCTTCTGACCTTCAGCAAGACCCTGTGCATGAGAGGAGTGGGAGGGAACATGGTGAAGAGCTGGCCCAACCAAGGGAGGAGAAAGGCATCTGTGGGTAAACCTGGTCTGCAGCCTAGGAAGGAGCAGAACTGAGGGCATTTCCTGTTGTACTTCATCATGATCAGATCTACTTGGGAAAATCCTCACTTCTGGAAAATAGTGTTCATGACGTCTGGGCGAATGGACCACTCGTGATGGTTGGAAAAGGATCTGCCAAGGTGATCCACTAACTCGTTCTGTGACCCTGGGAGGCAGGAGGCTTCGAGGTGGATGGAATGGGCTATACAGAAGTCCTGACACAGGGCAGAGAAGCAAGCTCCGCCCTGCTTGTTATTGTAAAACACTGCTGTTGTGTTGTCCATGAGGATTGACACACAGTTGCCCTCTAGGCGAGGCTGGAACACTAGGCAAGCTAGGCGCACTGTCCTCAGTTCTCTCACATTGATGTGAAACTCGAGTTCCTCTGGGGACCTGCAGCCTTGAGTCCTGAGATCCCCAAGCAGGTCTCTGATGCGTCTGTGACCAGCGACATTGATGGTGTGAGTCTCAAGAAGGGGACACCTGCACACACAGTCTCCAGGTCCAGTCACGAAAGGATAGTGGAAATCACCAAGAGAGGAAGTGAGACCACCTTGTCCAGATGGTGTCAACCTGGTAAGTATACAGACACTAGCCAAGATTAGAGAGGCCTTAGTCATAGTCTCGCATGTTGCGCCACATAGGTGCATGATGCCATATGCCTCAGAAGTTTCAAGTAGTTTCTTGCTGTGGTGATGTCTCACGCTCTTTATGAGGGCTGTTATAGCTCTGAACTGACTTTCCAGGAGAAACGCTCTGGCCTGGATCGAGTCGAGCCCCGATGAATTCTATTCTTTGAATTGTGGAGTGGAAAAAATGGATTTTTGCGTATTTATCAACAGCCCCAAATCCTGGAAAGTCAACTGTATTAATTTAACATCTGCCTCCACCTGATCCCTAGCCCAACTTCTGATCAGCCAGTCGCCTAGGTAGGGGTATACCTGCATCCCTTGCCTCCTCAGGAAGGCTGCCATGGCTGCCAGGCACTTCATAAACACTCATGGTGGTGCTGACGGACTGAAAGTGAGTACCATAAACTGATAACGTCTGTGGTTTACTACAAAATCATAGGTACCATCTATTACCCTGAAAGATAGCAAAGTGATAAGAGACCATGTGGAAATTCAGTTTCTTCATGAATCTGTTCAGGTTTCGCAGATCCAAAAATCGTTCTGAGGTTGCCCTTGGCTTTTGGGATTAGGAAGTAACGGGAGAAGCATGGGTAGAATTTCTTCTCCACTGCTCCTGCCCTTAGGACTGACTGCACCTCCTAGGCTAGAAGTCTCTTGTGAGAAGGGTCCCTGAAGAGGGATGGGAAGGGAGGTGGGAAAGAGGGCAACTGAATTGAAGGGTGTATCCCACCTCTACCAAGTGCAGTACCCAGCGATCCATGGTAAAGTGGGCCCACACCCTACAGAAGCGGGACAACCAGTCCACAAACGTAGAGGAAATACGATCTTGGTATGCCGTCCGCAGGTGCACCCTCAAAAGGGCTGTTTAGAGCCTGCAGAGTGTCTCAAGGGGGTAGGCTCCAGAGCAGATGAGGACTGGGACGGAGGCCTCCTCTTGTAGCATCTTTTCTTTCCCTTACCATATCCCTGCCTCTGATGCAGATTGTAAAAGCAGGCCATTGGTTGGGAATTATAGTGCTTCCTAAGGGGGGCTGGTGTACACAGACCCAGCGATTTCAGAGTAGCCCTTGAGTCTTTCAACCTATGGAGCTTTGAATCACTTTGCTCCTAAAAGAATAATTTGTCTTCAGACAGCAGGTCCTTGATTGTCTGCTGGACTTCACAGGGCAGCCCCAAAGATTGAAGCCATGAGCTCAGTCTCATGACCATCGCCGAAGCCACGGAGAGGGCTGCAGAGTCTGCCGTGTCCAGAGCTGCCTGGAGAGACATCTTGGCCACTGCTTTGCCTTCCTCCACCATGGCCAAAAACTCACCCCTAGATTCCAACAGCAGAGCTCCTTTGAACTTTGCCATTGCAGTCCAAGAGTTAAAATCATACCGCCCCAGGAGAGTCTGGTGGTTGGCAATCTTTAACTGGAGGCCACTTGTAGAATAGACCTGTCTGACAAAAAGATCAAGTCTTTTGGCATTTCTGGCCTTAGGAAATTGCTCTTGCTGCCCGTCTCTCCCTTTCATTCACTACCAAAACAACCAGTGAGCCCAGTGTTTGTGTCGGGAGGAGGATGAAAATACCCCTTGTGAAAGAAAGTACTTCCTCTCCAACCTCTTAGCAGTAGGTTGCAGGGATCTGCTAGAGCACTTTTATAAGCTCTAGGATGGCATTGTTCAACAGCACGGCCACCTACAACGGTACTGAGGCCACTAAAATATCCATTAGGGCATGGGAGGATTCAGAGATGTTCTCTGCTTGCATGCCCAGGTTCTGGGCTACCCTCCACAGGAGGTCCTGGTACACACTATAATCATCCTCGGTGGGTGCCATAGCTGTCCCCGCCACAGCCTCATCAGGGGAGAAAGAGGAGGTCTGTACAGGCACAGGGCCCTGTGCTTCTCCCTCTGCTCCAGATGGGTCCCATGAGGGGGAGTCCTGAGGCTCAGTACTGGGCTCAGCACCGGGGAGCGATCCCCGCTCTGAGGGGTATGCCGGGGGAGCATGTGCCTCTGATATCGCAGAGAAGGATCTCCTAGACTGGGACCCCTGGATAGGTTGGAATCCCAGGGGTTCCAAAATGACCACTGCAGGGGCATTTGCCATTGTGCCGATGGCCACGTCGCTGGTAGCATGCCCTGACTCATATCCGCCACAGGGTGCTGCCAATTGGAGCAACGGAAGCAACATCTGCTCCTGCACGAGGCATAGGACTGCTTCCGAATCAGAGTCCGAGGAGTTGCTTCTCTGCGACCAAGGTGGGGCAGTGCCAACTGGCGCTGGACAGGAGTACCATGAATGGTATCATGGCCAGCTTGCCCTTTGCTGGTACCGACCTTGGTGCCATGGTGGCCCTCGGTTCTGATGCTGTCACTGACATCTCCCAAATGGCCAGGGATGGTGGCACCAGATGGGAAAGGAAGTCTCTTGCTGCTTCAAAGCCTCTGGCATTGACATTAGAGCCAGGGCTGTTGCACCACGGTGGCTCTCCCTAGGCGTGGAGTCCAAAGGTACTGGACTAAACGGCGCTCTCCCTGCGGCCAGAGTCAACAGTGCTGCATGCCCCGCTGACACCTCTGAGTGGCCCAGCATGGATCGCACTCTACCAACATCCCAGATCTGGCATTTTCTGTTTTTTCTTTGGCACCAGCAACGGTGAGCAGTGTTGAGATTCCCATGCCGGAATGGACTTCTTCTGCATCAGGAACTCACGTCAGTGCCAGGAATCCCATGCCAACAGTGCAGAGTCCTTTCTCGCTGCCACGGATGCAGAACAGCATTGCACTTCCCTCAGAGATGCCAGGGCACTTCTTACCGACACAGAAGTACACAGTGCCAATTCCACCTAAGTTGGCTCCGAAGAAGGATGGAGCACTGCCTCCATAAGGAGGCATCTCAATCGAGTGTTCCTGTCCTTTTTTGTCCTGGGTCTGAAACTTCTGCAGATCCTGCACTATTCTTGCACATGGGCCTCTAGCTTTACAGTGTTCCACATCTGGACTCCATAATCTGCACTGAAATTTCTGGCTGTTTTTTGGGCACCGTTTAAGGTTTGGGTTTGATATATGAACCCATAAGTGGTCTGGGTCCTGCTCAGCTAAAACTCTCTCTCCCTATGTCATACTAAGGCATTGCCATCCTCTGAAGTGCTTCAGATAGGTCCAGCATATAGAACATTAGATTGGGACTCAGGAGACCTCTGTTCTATTCCCAGCTCTGTCCCTGACCTGCTGTGTGACCTTGGGCAAGTCACTTCACCTCTGTTTTCCCTCTTACCCAGTCTGTTTTGTCTGTTTAGACTGTAAGATCTTCGGGATGATGCCGGTCTTACTGGATGCACATGCAGGGCATAACAGAGTGGAGCCCTGTCATAAATATAAAGGGAAGGGTAAACCCCTTTAAAATCCCTCCTGGCCAGAGGAAAAATCCTCTCACCTGTAAAGGGTTAAGAAGCTAAAGGTAACCTCGCTGGCACCTGGCCAAAATGACTAATGAGGAGACAAGATACTTTCAAAAGCTGGGAGGAGGGAGAAAAACAAAGGGTCTGTGTCTGTCTGTGTGATGCTTTTGCCGGAGACAGAACAGGAATGGAGTCTTAGAACTTCGTAAGTAATCTAGCTAGGTATGTGTTAGATTATGATTTCTTTAAATGGCTGAGAAAAGAGCTGTGCTGAATAGAATGACTATTCCTGTCTATCTTTTTTGTAACTTAAGGTTTTGCCTAGAGGGATTCTCTATGTTTGAATCTAATTACCCTGTAAGGTATCTACCATCCTGATTTTACAGAGGTGATTCCTTTTTTACTTCTATTAGAAGTCTTCTTGTAAGAAAACTGAACGCTTTTTCATTGTTCTAAGATCCAAGGGTTTGGGTCTGTGGTCACCTATGCAAATTGGTGAGGATTTTTACCAAACCTTCCCCAGGAAGTGGGGTGCAAGGGTTGGGAGGATTTTGGGGGGAAAGACGTGTCCAAACTACGTTTTCTCAGGAACCCAGATAAAGTTTGGTGGTGGCAGTGGAAATCCAAGGGCAAAGGATAAAATAGTTTGTACCTTGGGGAAGTTTTAACCTAAGCTGGTAAAAGTAAGCTTAGGAGGTTTTCATGCAGGTCCCCACATCTGTACCCTAGAGTTCAGAGTGGGGAAGGAACCTTGACAAGCCCCAATCTCAGTTACAACACAAACCAAAACAACAGCCCCCGGGGTTTAACCACTGGATAGGGCGCTTTCAAACAAAGGGTGGAACTTTGGTCTAACAGAACTAGTATTGTGAACCCAGTAATCTGCAGAGTCTCTAACTCACAGATTTTTCCATTCCTAACACAGCACCCCTTCTGTTCTTGAAAGTTAAGGAACAGAAGAATTTTAACAACAAGGGGAGATATCAAGGTGGGATTATCCAACTAGAAGGACCTGGAGCCAAGAGAAAGGAACCTTTATGCAGAGGTCTGTTATCAGGGCGAGGACAAACGTATTTGGTATTATTGGCGGAGTAACACACACACAAACAAGTTGCTTTCGTTCCCATCACAATGTTTTATTTCGCATGGCTAGGAGACTGTTAGAGGATGTTTTAAAATTTACAGAGCTGCCAAAAATGTCAAATTAGTGCACAGCAGGAGTTCATAATAAATCTACTCAAGCAAACCACAGAAACGTCGGTTTTTGGGTGAAACCAAAATAAAATGCAGAGATCTACTAGCAATTACACCCAATACACTTCCTGTCTATGCATTAATCTTTGTTTTGTTTGGGTTTTGGTGGTGGTTGAGAGGGAGAGAGACTGAAACTTCTGTGGGAGACAGATTACAGCTAGTAATGTAAAGAGCTCGGATACTTCCCTAAACACAGATAAAGAATGCACTAAAAATGTCACTCTAAAAGGTTTTTGTTTAAAATCTGTTCCTGCATTCACGAAAAAAATAGCTTAAAACTATCTTTGTTTGTAACCCCCGTCGGTATTTTAAATCAGATGGGATATAGGAAGGATACAGCTGAAATTAGTATTTTATTTCCTGCAACTAAAACTTTGAATGCTCCACTCCATCAATTTTCAGTGGACCCTAGGAAACCAAGCTTTAAAAGAGTACACTTTATGCAAAAAGGAAGACTGAAAGCAAGTAGAACAAGGAAAGACAAAGAAGTTTGGTCAGAAGAGACATCTGGGAAGGCACAAGGAGCAGCCAGGCAAAGGAAAAACAAGCACAAGGATACAAATTCATTCAAACAACCAGCATGAGAAATTCAAGTGCAAGAAGCTAGGATGCTGATCTGGCATTTATATAATATACAGCATTCAAAGAGTTTGTGAAGTGCTTTGTGATCCAATATTTAGTCCCCTCCCCCCAACACACACACACAAACAATAAGTAGCACACACTATAGTTAAGACTAGTGTAGACATAGTCTTAGAGACTTTACAGCAACACAGCAGTACCGATGCAGCTACACCACTAAGTTCTCTCGTGTAGCTGCCAACAGGAGAGCCCTCATAATTAAACCATCCACAAAGAGCAGCAGTACCTATTCACACTACCACTTATGCTGGCAAAACTTGCGTCACTGGAGGAGGGTGTTTTTTCACACCCCTGAGCAACAAATTTTGCTGGCATAAGTGATAGCGTAGACACGGCCTAAGGGCCAAATTAGCCCTGTGCCGCTCAGAAGCCACAACCTAGGGCAGGCAATGGAAGCCAAATTTGATTTTATGCCACCTTTGCACCTCCCAGATTCCACAACGCTTTGCACAGGCTTCTCTGCAGCTTGGAATAACCAGACTGCAAAGCATTCTGGCCACTCTTTCTCCTCACAGGCTATGCCCCTAGCACTCATTTGTGCTGTGGCTGCAAAAGGATGATGCACATTTATCATTTGGCTTTATTAAAACAAATATGATATAATCCAGACAACTGGGTACCTTAGAGGTTTAATAAGCTGTGAGGTTCGTCACCACCTGAAGTTTTAACACAGACCAGTAGTAACTAGAGTCCGGGCACTAAAGAGCTGTTCCTCCCCCTCCACACACACTCTACCTCCACCACCCATACATGCTGCCCCCCTCATCCAAAAAGATAGCTGCAGTCCAGTCTCTAGAGAGTTCTCCCCACCCAGAAGTAAATAAAGTCATTTGCTGTCAGCACTAATTGGCTTGCTCAATGGCAGTCTCAGTAGAGAAGTGAAGGATCAAATGGCCCATGGAAACTGAAGTCCCATGTCCTGTGTTCCCTGTAAGTTGTGCAGTTGGGCGGCTGCCCAGGAGAGATTTAAGTGCCACACAGCTGATTAGCAGAGCGCACACATCTGGGAGTGTGTGTTCAGGTACCCCTCCCCCTGCTGCTTTGAAGCCACATTGCTCCTGCAGCTGCTCCCGGGACCCTCCCAGGACCCCCTTTCCCCACCCCTGTACCCCATCTCCACAGAGCAGGGCAGAGGGGACAGCCTGGCTCAGGACTCAGAGCTGCTGCAGTCTGAAGACTCCAGCCTCCGGGCAGTGAGTGCCTTTCTTAAAGAGACAGTGCACGGTCAGACTTCCCCAGCAGGCAACTTGTATTTCTCCCCCCTCCTCCAGGCCATGTACCCCATCTCCGCAGAGCGGGGGTAGTGGAAACAGGGCTCAGAGTCAGGACAGAGCAGGAGAACTTTCAGTTGGTGCCTTAAAGAGATAGCGCATGGCGTCTCTCAGACACAGACAGACACTCCCTCCCTCACCTCCCAGCACATACTTGTATTATTGTTGTTGTTGTTACTTCTTGGTATTTCCTACAACACACATTCTCTGTAATTTTATTTTTTCAAAGTATGTTATTTTACTGTTTTGACTGATCTGTGCATTTCATAATTATTTCTCTTATACTTAAAGGTAAATTCTTTGAGTAGGGAGTTCTAAAATGCCTAACCTGTCCTGGCTAGAGTAATTATCCCTATGGTAACTTTAAAAAAAATATATATATTATATCTAGGTTTTTTGTTTCTATTGGTGGCGCACATCCGCACATACCTCGGTGCACATAAAATTAATTCCGCACATGGATGGAAGAAATTAGAGGGAACGTTGCCCATGCCCCCTGGCACATTTGCTTGGCAGGGGAAGCATGGACTGAGGCCGCCCAGGCTGGTTTTCACCTGTTTTGGGATTAGAGAACTTCAGGTTCCAGGTGTCTGTATGTGGCCCCTTTCACTTTCACCCACATTAGGATTCCTTGAAAAAAGGGTTTTGTTTTTTTTTTTATTCAAGAGGACTTTGCCTTCCAGAACCTGAAGAGCTTACTGGCAGGTTATAGATTCAGCCCCATGAAGATGGCAGTGCTCTATAACTATAAAAAACAGAAAATGCAGGACCATAAGCCTGCCCACAATGTCATTTTAACTTTTTTTTTTTTAAACACTAGAAAAAGATTTGAGCAAGAGTTAGTGTTTCCTATTAGTTCCATAGCATCTATGGCCTGGTTAAAAACTTTGTGGGTTGAGAGCAACGGCTTCAGTGGAGTTTTAAAGGGGGGGGGGGGGGGGGGGGAGAGACAGAAAGAGTCCTTCTGTAAGTCACTCATGTGGATGCTGAATTCCTCCAAGATAATGGGTCCTGTGAATTTTATCATCCTACCAGATGGAGTCTCTCACATCTGCTCTGGAAAGCTGTAGGTGTCCAGAGGTTTATAGTTTAAGCAGGATGCCCAGATTAGTCTGGTCTCTGGATTCTCAAATGAAGTGGCTATACCATTTTGATCTGAATAAACTTTCCTTACATTTGAGTCCAGGAGGTAGGTATCACCCCCATTTTACAGAAGGGGAAATGCAGGGAGAAAGGAAGCGAAGTAACTTATTCAATGTCACACTGAGACAGTAAGTAGCAGGGCCAGAAATAGATCCGTGGTCACTAAGTTGTCAGTCCTGTGCCCTAGTCATAAAAAGAGAAAAATCCTTCCTCCCCACGCACAACTAATGGCCATTATTCCTGACAGTAGGAGTCAAGCAGGAAAAGCACCAAACAATTCTGTTTCAAAAGCAGACCTGACAATTGCCTGCATGATAGGAGCATTTTCATCTTATCCTTTTCATTTCCCTCCAGCTTTGGCTAAGAGGAGCCAAGCTCAAATGAAGATGCGCTTTTTTATTGATATATATTATATAAAAAAATAAACTAAAGGGCACATTGTTTTATCATGAATAATTGTTCGGAATTTAGAATCCATTTTTATCTCTTTTAACAGTGATTTGATTTTTTTTTTTAAAGTTATCAGTGGATCTCAACACAGCTGAACATTTTTCTACACACACTGAAGTGCTCCTGGATTCATCCAAGCTGAACAGGTCATTCGCAAATTGAAAAGGGAACCTCCAACTCTGAGTGAGCGAGTGAGTCTATATTGTTGAAATGAAGCTAAGCAAGTGATGCAGTAAGTGTAGATGAAACTGCACCCAAACTAGGGTGACCAGA